>NC_134354.1:619261919-619921919 GCF_048569485.1 Anomaloglossus baeobatrachus
CCTGTAAACCTGAAGTGCCCATTGGAAGGAAGTGGGTCTATTGTAGTATAGCCCTTTGGCAGGGCAGCCAAAAATTGGGAGGCTCCACGTTGTCCCTGGATAGAGACGTGCATGAGGGCCTGTAAACCTGAAGTGCCCATTGGAAGGAAGTGGGTCTTTTGTAGTATAGCCCTTTGGCAGGGCAGCCAAAAATTGGGAGGCTCCACGTTGTCCCTGGATAGAGACGTGCATGAGGGCCTGTTAACCTGAAGTGCCCATTGGAAGGAAGTGGGTCTATTGTAGTATAGCCCTTTGGCAGGGCAGCCAAAAATTGGGAGGCTCCACGTTGTCCCTGGATAGAGACGTGCATGAGAGCCTGTAAACCTGAAGTGCCCATTGGAAGGAAGTGGGTCTTTTGTAGTATAGCCCTTTGGCAGGGCAGCCAAATATTGGGAGGCTCCACGTTGTCCCTGGATAGAGACGTGCATGAGGGCCTGTTAACCTGAAGTGCCCATTGGAAGGAAGTGGGTCTATTGTAGTATAGCCCTTTGGCAGGGCAGCCAAAAATTGGGAGGCTCCACGTTGTCCCTGGATAGAGACGTGCATGAGGGCCTGTAAACCTGAAGTGCCCATTGGAAGGAAGTGGGTCTATTGTAGTATAGCCCTTTGGCAGGGCAGCCAAAAATTGGGAGGCTCCACGTTGTCCCTGGATAGAGACGTGCATGAGGGCCTGTAAACCTGAAGTGCCCATTGGAAGAAAGTGGGTCTATTGTAGTATAGCCCTTTGGCAGGGCAGCCAAAAATTGGGAGGCTCCACGTTGTCCCTGGATAGAGACGTGCATGAGGGCCTGTAAACCTGAAGTGCCCATTGGAAGGAAGTGGGTCTTTTGTAGTATAGCCCTTTGGCAGGGCAGTCAAAAATTGGGAGGCTCCACGTTGTCCCTGCATAGAGACGTGCATGAGGGCCTCAAAACATTGTTCCCATTGCAAAGGAGCGGGTCTCCTGTCGTTGTAATGTCCATTCTGCAAAGAATGGGCGAAAAAATTTACCACTGGGGGTATACCTGAAACAAAGGCCTAACTCTTGTAACGGTCATCATGGTGGCGCATGAGGAGAAGGAGGAGCAGTCCAGCGATTATCCAAAGTCCAGAAGTGTGTACCCATGGGTGACTGGAGGTACATGGCAAATTCCCGTTACAAACTTTAAATTCCGCTCTCATTTGCTGGTGGTGTGGTGAAGTCTGGCCCAATCCAACCCTTGTTCATCTTGATCAGAGTCAGCCTGTCAGCATTTTCAGTTGACAGGCGGGTGCGTTTATCTGTAATGATTCCACCTGCGGCACTAAAAACACGCTCTGACAAAACGCTAGCGGCAGGGCAGGCCAGGACTTCCAAGGCGTAGAGAGCCAATTCATGCCACGTGTCCACCTTGGATACCCAATAATTGTAAGGCACAGAGGAATGTCGGAGTACAGTTGTTCAATCTGCAAGGTACTCCTTGAGCATCTGGGCAAACTTAGGATTTCTTGTGGCACTACCCCGCACCTCAGGGGCTGTGGTACGTGAGGGGCTGAGAAAACTGTCCCACATCTTAAAGACTGTTCCCCTACCTCTGGCGGATTGGAATTGTGCCTCTCTCGGCTGTACGCCTTGGTTGTCCACTGATTCCTGACCTATGCCGCTAGCGTTTTGTGAGGGGAATGCTTTGCCTACTTCCGTGACTATGGCCTTCCGGAACTGCTGCATTTTGGTTGACCTCTCCGCCTCGGGAATAAGAGACATAAAGTTCTCCTTGTAGCGTGGGTCTAACAGTGTTACCAACCAGTAATGATTGTCGGCCAAGATGTTCTTAACGCGAGGGTCACGAGACAGGCAGCTTACCATAAAGTCAGCCATGTGCGCCAGACTCTTAACAGCCAGGACTTCAGTAGCCTGACCAACACGTTGACTGAACATGCTGTCCTCCTCCTCCTCCTCCTCATCTACCCTGTCCTCTGGCCAGCCACGCTGAACCGAGGATATGACTGGTGTGCATGTCATATCCTCAATTTGGCCGGAGATTTGCTCCATGTCTTCATCCTCCTCCTCGTCATAGTCCTCCACTGCACGTTGTGATGAGACGAGGCTGGGCTGTGTGTTATCACCCACACCCACTACTGTTTCTTGCTGCAACTCATCGCGCTCCGCCTGCAATGCATCATGTTTGGTTTTGAGCAGAGACCGTTTTAGAAGGCAGAGTAGCGGTATGGTGACGCTAATAATGGCGTCATCACCACTCACCATCTTGGTGGAGTCCTCAAAGTTTTGGAGGATGGAACATAGGTCGGACATCCATCTCCACTCCTCAGGTGTTATGTGTGGAGTTTGACCCATTTCCCGACGGCTTAGGTGATGCAGGTACTCAACAACTGCCCTCTTCTGCTCACATATCCTGACCAACATGTGCAGAGTTGAATTTCAACGCGTGGGGACATCACACACCAGTCTGTGAGCCGGAAGATGCAAACTGCGCTGAAAGCCGGCAAGGCCGGCTGAAGCAGTAGGTGACTTTCGAAAATGTGCAGACAGGCGGCGAACTTTTACCAGCAGATCAGACAGCTCTGGGTATGACTTTAGAAACCGCTGAACCACGAGGTTGAGCACATGGGCCACGCATGGAACATGTGTCAGCTGGCCTCGCCTCAAAGCCGCCACCAGGTTCCGGCCATTGTCACACACGACCTTTCCTGGCTTTAGGTTCAGAGGTGTGAGCCAGTGATCTGCCTGCTGTTTCAGAGCTGTCCACAGCTCTTCTGCATTGTGGGGTTTGTCACCTATGCAGATTAGCTTCAGCACAGCCTGTTGCCGCTTCGCCGAGGCAGTGCTTCAGTGCTTCCAGCTTGGGACTGGTGTGGAGGGTACAGTGGATGAGGATGCGCAGGAGGAGGAGGAGGCTGAAGAGCATGACATTCCGGAGCTGTAGAGTGTGGGTGAAACACTGACTGAGGTAGGGCCTGCAAACCTTGGTGTGGGAAGGACGTGTTCCGTCCCTCGCTCAGACTGGGTCCCAGCTTCCACAATATTAACCCAGTGTGCCGTCAACGAGATGTAGCGGCCTTGCCCACAAACACTTGTCCACGTGTCTGTGGTTAGGTGGACTTTGGCTGAAACAGCGTTGTTCAGGGCACGTGTGATGTTTTGTGACACGTGGTTATGCAACGCGGGGACGGCACACCGGGAGAAATAGTGGCGGCTGGGGACCGAGTAACGTGGGACAGCTGCCTCCATCAGGTCGCGGAATGCTTCTGTCTCCACCAGCCTAAAAGGCAACATTTCCAGCGCAAGCAGTCGCGAAATGTTAGCATTTAGAACTGTGGCATGTGGGGTGTTGGCAGTGTATTTGCGCCTGCGTTCAAAGGTTTGCTGAATGGATAACTGAACGCTGCGCTGGGACAAGGACGTGCTTGATGATGGTGTTATTTCTGCGTAGGCAACTGCAGGTGCAGGACCGGAGGAGGCTTGTTCGCAGGCAGCATGGACAGGGGATTGGCTCGCATGCACAACCAGCGAAGACGTAGCAGTGACATTAGCAAGCACTGCTCCTCGACTCTGTTGTACTTCCCACAAAGTCGGGTGCTTGGCTGACATGTGCCTGATCATGCTGGTGGTGGTCAGGCTGCTAGTTTTGGTACCCATGCTGATGCTGGCACGGCAGGTGTTGCAAATGGCCTTTTTAGAATCATCTGGATCCAACTTAAAAAACTGCCAGACTCGGGAAGACCTAACATTTGTACAGGCACCTTGTGTCGTGTTGTTGTTCCGGGGAACGGTTGCCTGACTTCTGCCTGGAGCCACCACCCTGCTTCTTACTGCCTGTTGGGATGCTACGCCTCCCTCCCCCTGTGCACTGCTGTCCTCGCTCTGCATATCCTCCTGCCAGGTTGGGTCAGTTACTGGATCATCCACCACGTCGTCTTCCTCTTCCGCACCCTGCTCCTCCTCCTGACTTCCTGACAATTGTGTCTCATCATCGTCCACCCCTTGTTGAGACACGTTGCCAACTTCGTGAGAACGTGGCTGCTCAAATATTTGGCCATCTGTACATACGATCTCCTCATGACCCACTTCAACATGAGCTGGCGAGAGGCCAGAATGTGCGAATGGAAACGTGAACAGCTCTTCCGAGTGTTCAAGTATGGGATCATTAATGTCCGAGGACGTGTACTCAGCCTTGTGGTAGGAAGGAGGATCAGGTTCTGAAATGTGCGGTGCAGTATCACGGCTACTGACACTTGACCGTGTGGAAGACAGAGTGTTTGTGGTGGTGCCAATCTGACTGGAAGCATTACCCGCTATCCAACTAACAACCTGTTGACACTGGTCTTGGTTCAAGAGCGGTGTACTGCTGTGGTCCCCAAGAATTTGGGACAAGACGAGCGAGCGACTAGATGTGGCCCTTTGTTGTGGCAAAATTAGAGCTTGCCCACGACCTCGGCCTCTGCCTGCACCACCATCACGTCCACTTCCTTGTTCCTTGCCAACGCCCTTGCGCATTTTGCAATGCTGTGCTGACGTGTATTCACTAGACTTGGGCATTATATCAAAGATTGTGCAAATCGTGCACCTGTACGCTGCCACCGACAGGCACACACGTGCGGTTTTTAAATGCAAGCACGGACGCACTAAGAACCTAACACAGGTTTTAGGAGCAAAAATTAAGAACTCTGACACTATCAGCCACTGCTGACTGACGTGTATTATACACTACACTTGTGCGTTATATAATAGTTTGGTAAAAACGCACACAAGTGCACCTGTACGCTGCCACCGACAGGCACACACGTGCGGTTTTTAAATGCAAGCACGGACGCACTAAGAACCTAACACAGGTTTTAGGAGCAAAAATTAAGAACTCTGACACTATCAGCCACTGCTGACTGACGTGTATTATACACTACACTTGTGCGTTATATAATAGTTTGGTAAAAACGCACACAAGTGCACCTGTACGCTGCCACCGACAGGCACACACGTGCGGTTTTTAAATGCAAGCACGGACGCATCAAGAACCTAACACAGGTTTTAGGAGCAAAAATTAAGAACTGTGACACTATCAGCCACTGCTGACTGACGTGTATTATACACTACACTTGTGCGTTATATAATAGTTTGGTAAAAACGCACACAAGTGCACCTGTACGCTGCCACCGACAGGCACACACGTGCGGTTTTTAAATGCAAGCACGGACGCACTAAGAACCTAACACAGGTTTTAGGAGCAAAAATTAAGAACTCTGACACTATCAGCCACTGCTGACTGACGTGTATTATACACTACACTTGTGCGTTATATAATAGTTTGGTAAAAACGCACACAAGTGCACCTGTACGCTGCCACCGACAGGCACACACGTGCGGTTTTTAAATGCAAGCACGGACGCACTAAGAACCTAACACAGGTTTTAGGAGCAAAAATTATGAACTCTGACACTATCATCCACTGCTGACTGACGTGTATTATACACTACACTTGTGCGTTATATAATAGTTTGGTAAAAACGCACACAAGTGCACCTGTACGCTGCCACCGACAGGCACACACGTGCGGTTTTTAAATGCAAGCACGGACGCACTAAGAACCTAACAGGTTTTAGGAGCGACAATTACTGAGAAGTCTGACACTATCAGGACTGTTTTAGACTGTGTACACCAGCCCCAGATATGATGAAGGCTGGTATACGGTCACCACTAGGAATGGCTATATACCCTGCCTGCCTGCCTGCCTGTATACTGCTACAATAGTCCTGACAAGGACTCTTTTGGTCACTAGCCTGTATTCCAACCTGGCTATACCCTGCCTGTATACAGCAACAATAGTCCTGAGAAGGACTCTGCTACTGTACTCCGACCTGGCTATACCCTGCCTGCCTGTATACAACTAGAATAGTCCTGAGAAGGACTTTTGGTCACACTGTTTGCAGCCCTGCTACGGAAATAGCTATAAAGGGCCGCAAACCTTTCCCTGAAGCAGCGACCCTCTCCCTGCACTGACTGTCTGGATAGCTGTGAGCAGAGCACAGCGCGCCCGCCGGTATAAAGGCTCGGTCACGCTGTGCAGGCTGGCCAATCACTGCAATTCCACAACTAACAGGGCTGTGGCATTGCAGTGGTCTGCCAGCCAATCCCTGCATGAGGGCTGGCTCTCAAAAGAGCGCCAACAAACAGGGATGAAGACCACGAGTACAGCACGAGTATCGCGAGATTACTCGGTCCCCGCCGAGTAGACCGAGTACAGTGATACTCGTGCGAGTACCGAGTAGTAACAAGCATGCTCGCTCATCACTAATAAAGATCTCCTTATGGATGCTGAGGCATGGTATAGAACGTCAAAAGATGTTAGAAAATTGGCATGGAAAGAGGAATGGGATGGAGATAGTAGATATTTCTATATTGCACCAGATCAGAAAATGGCACCTCAGGAAGTGGCCAAGCCCATTAGGAAACAACGCCCCCCTCCTTATAAGTCATCCCCAGAGGGTTGGACTTGTGTAGTTTGCCCACCAAACGCCCTCCCTAGCCTGCCCAGACGTCATTTCAGGTCGGGCCGCACCTAGTTCCTTTTACTAGCCATCTTCAGTCCCAAGGCCACTGGCCTATTTGTTGCTGGAGCAACAGAAGACACCAAGGGGGGTCAGGAAGATGACAATGATTTAACAATGATCCACCCCACCACCAACACTGTCCCTAGTAGAGGTAAACCACAGGTGCTGTCCTTATTTGAGGACGCCAGGCCACACATGGCATCGCACCATTATTCCGATAGTCCTAGACAAGAACGCCCTAAATATGTGACATGGAGGCCTCAAGAGGCTGCAGTCCTTGTGAAGGAACACTGAGATATATACACCTATGAGTGACGTGTCATCAATAATTGATGTTTGATACCTTGGACCTGATCTACAGGTGCAGTGTTAAGGAAAAAGTGGGTGAAAGAGCCCTGACTGTTACCTGGTACGGTTTTCCTGCTAAGCAGTGAGTTGAACGTTGTATGCGTACTCACTGGTCTTGTTTTGGTGGATGTCAATGTATTCTTACCTAGAATTGAATACATTGGGGAAGACTCCTAAACTTTGGCCTTAATCGGAATTATTCAGTATTCGATAGACCGTTCTCATGGAGGTGTATGTATATCGTGAATTCTCTCCCTGACATAACATCTCATATATAGTTTTCCCTGAAAGATGTTTTCACCCAGATTAAAGCTGGGGATTCTTTCTGGCCAGTAATGGAGCCAGGTTTACAGTGAGGGTGCGTGTACCTTATCACCCAAGTGACACTGGAAGATGTTTTATGTATAATGTACGCAGTTTTTGGTGTATAACACCGTAGGGTTGAAATTGAAAGGAAAAAAAAAAGGAACTAAGAGAAGTATTAGTTTCTATTTCAGTGTCCTGTGAATGTACGTATGTTGAAATGGAGAATTCTCCCAAAGGGGGGAGGTTAGATGAGAATTGATGAGTAATTCTGAATCTAGTAACTACTAGAGATGAGCGAACCGGTCCCGGTTCGGCTCGAGGCCGGTTCGCCGAACGGGGGTCCCGTTCGAGTTCAGTTCGTCGAACGTTCGATGAACCAAACTCGAACGTATAGGCTATAATGGGAGGCAATCACAAACACATAAAAATGCATTATAAATGTACACAAACAGTTAATAAACATTGCCATAACACTTACCGGTCCCCGCGATCCCTTCTGCACTCTGTCTCCTGCCGCTATTCCATCCGATGATCGCTTAATCCTCCCGGTGACCTGCACTGCCAGCAGAGATGCAGGACCTATCGTGACGTCAAAATAGCCATGTGACCAGTCACGTGGCTATTATCTCATTGGCTACAGACTGGTCACATGACTATGACGCGTCATGTAGGACCTGCGAATGCATCTCTCCGGTACACGGTGCACATATGTGTATCGCCATGTACCGGAGACATGCTCTAGCACACGGTCGACTCCCCGTTCCGTTAGGGACCGGCTGACACAGCCGGTCATTAACGGAGATCACCGTTGCCATAGCAACGCAGTTAGCGGTGACGTCACCGCTAACCGCGGCTCCGAGAGCACCGTTGCTATGGTAACGCGTCTGTCAGCGTTACCGCTGTTACCGCTGACAGCCAGCACTGATCACTCACGGAGTGAAGGCTGCACGCTGCTTCCCGATTGTAGTGAGGATTGTAGTGAGGATGAGGTTCCCCAGCCCCAAGTGATGAGCTGGTGAACCTCATTCTCACGACAATCGTCACTACTACTACACTAGTGAGGATTGTAGTGAGGATGAGATGCCCCAGCCCATGATGGCCTGGTGCACCTCATCCTCACTACAATCGTCACTACTACTACACTAGAAAGAAAGAAGACAGAAGAGCAGGATCGTGGAGGGCTCACAGGGGGTAATAAAGATGGAGTCTCTAATGTGTCTGTGTATTTATTTCTATTAAAGTATTTTTTCTCTGTGTGGTGTTTTTTTTAACCCTTTATTGAAGATTCTTAATGGCCGGGTCAAACGTGCCTGACATTAAGAATCTCTGGCTTAATACTGGCTAGTAAAACAAAGCCAGTATTAACTCATGATTACCCAACAAGCCACCCGGCTCCAGGGCTGTTGGAAGAGTTGGATACAGCGCCACATAATGGCGCTTCTATGAGAGCGCCATTTTCTGGGACGGCTGCGGACTGAAATCCGCAGCAGAGGCGCCCAGAAACCTCGGGCTAACCTGTGCTGCGGATTCCAATCCCCAGCTGCCTAGTTGTACCCGGCTGGACACAAAAATGGGGCGAAGCCCACGTCATTTGTTTTTTAATTATTTCATGAAATAAGTGAAATAATTAAAAAAGAACGGGCTTCCCTATATTTTTGGTTCCCAGCCGGGTACAAATAGGCAAATAGCCCGTGGCTGCCTGCTGTACCTGGCTAGCATACAAAAATATGGCGAAGCCCACGTCATTTTTTTGGTGGGCAAAAAAATTCTGCATACAGTCCTGGATGGAGTATGCTGAGCCTTGTAGTTCTGCAGCTGCTGTCTGCTCTTCTCCATACAGACAGACAGCAGCTGCAGAACTACAAGGCTCAGCATACTCCATTCAGGACTGTATGCAGAAGTTTTTTGCCCCCTGAAAAAATTATGTGGGCTTCGCCATATTTTTGTATGCTAGCCAGGTACAGCAGGCAGGTACGGCTGCCCCCAACCCCCAGTTGCCTATTTGTACCCGGCTGGGAACCAAAAATAAAGGGAAGCCCTTTTTTTATTATTTCATGAATTTCATGAAATAATTAGAAAACAAATGACGTAGGCTTCGCCCCATTTTTGTGTCCAGCCAGGTACAACTAGGCAGCTGGGGATTGGAATCCGCAGCACAGGTTGGCCTGAGCTTTCTGGGCCCCACTGCTGCGAATTGCAGTCTGCAGCCGCCTCAGAAAATGGCATTTGCATAGAAGCGCCATCTTCTGGCGCTGTATCCAACTCTTCCACCACCTGCCTGCTATACCTGGCTAGCATACAAAAATATGGCGAAGCTCACGTCCTTTTTTTGTAGTTTTTTGGCAAAAAAAATAAAAAATGCTTCCCTGGATTTTCCATTGCCAGT
Organism: Anomaloglossus baeobatrachus; assembly: GCF_048569485.1. Classification (NCBI taxonomy): domain Eukaryota; kingdom Metazoa; phylum Chordata; class Amphibia; order Anura; family Aromobatidae; genus Anomaloglossus; species Anomaloglossus baeobatrachus. The sequence continues at coordinate 619,271,521 of NC_134354.1, forward strand.
GAAGGTAACACCAAGCAGTGGGGGTTAGCAGCCAGTAGCTGCTTGGATTACCCTTAGCTAGCAATACAAAAAATGCAGCGGGAGCCCATATATATTTTTTTTAATTATTTATTTAAATAACTAAAAATAAAATGGGCTTACCTGTATTTTGATTGCTGGACATCACAATGCTGTAAAAATAAATCTTTAAAAAAATGACGTAGCGCTCCGCGGTATTTTTGATTCTCAGCGCAGATAAAGCAGACAGCTATGGGTTGCCACCCCCATCTGCCTGCCGTTACCTTGGTTGGCAATCAAAATACAGGGAAGCCCATTAATTTTTTCTATTTAAAAAATAGTTAAAAAAAAAATGACGTTGGGTCCCCCCATTTTTGATAGCCAGCTAGGCTAAAGTAGACGGCTGTAGCCTGAAAACCACAGCTGGCAGCTTTACCGTGGTTGGGGATCCAATGTGGAGGTCCCCTCAGGCTCTTTTTTATAATTATTTTATAAATATTAATAATTACACAATAAAAGTAGGGTCCCCCCCAAATTGGATCACCAGCCAAGGTAAAGCGGACAGCTGTGGTCTGGTATTCTCAGGGTGGGAAGGTCCATAGTTATTGGGCCTTCACATCCTAAAAATAGCAGGCCGCAGGCACCCCAGACGTGGCGCATCCACTAGATGCGCCAATCCTGGCGCTTCACCCCAGCTCATCCCGTGCCCTAGTGCAGTGGCAAACGGGGTAATAAATCGGGTTGATACTAGCTGTAAAGTCACCTGAGATCAAGCCCAGCAGTTTGTGATGTCATGGCGTCTATTAGATACTCAACATCATAAACTGTCAGTACTAACAAAAAAAAAAAAAATCGACAAAAGAAATTTATTTGAAAAAACAGTCCCCAAAACATTTCCTCTTTCACCAATTTATTGGAAGAAAAAAAATAAAGGGGTCCCACGACGACTCTGGACCGTCTAGAATATGGGGGGGGAGACACTCAGGGAACGTATCCCCCATTTTCTAGGAGTGCGGACCCTTCATGTGAGGAGTGTGGGTGCAATGAATCTGCACTCACTCTCCCCGGGTCCACAGCAGCAGAGTCCATGTTGTAATGGTTGCTACCAAAGCTGCAATGCCCTGCTCATGAGGTAAGGGCATGCCTAATCAGGAGAACTACTGTAGAGGAAGCTCTGCTCACTGGTATATAGGTGCTCAGAGGTAATAATAGATAAAATTAGTGAGTAACCTCGGCACTCTAAATCTCCCAGACTAAGTCAGTAAGTCACAACGGATAGTAATGCAAAATCACTCTTTATTGGTCCGTATTAAGAAAACAATTTTTTTCATAAGCATATATGTTTTTGTCCAAAACAAGTTACAAATGACGTTTCGGCCTGAGCCTTCGTCAGATTGGACTTATCTGCATGTAATCATGAAAAATGACAATAATCAGTATCACATAAGAGTGAGAGAACAATAACATAAACTCGAACAATGTAGAGGTACAATTGGGATGCAGCAAAAAAATTGCAACACAGCAAGAAATGAAACACATGATACAAATGTCATAATACAGTACAAGGACAATATAGTAATGACAAATATGGGGTCAGAGTAGACTTGGACAGCTCTGGTACGAAAGAGATGTCAATCATAAAGTAACATGTGCAGTAGGTGTAGAGCTACAGTATGCATGGCAGAGCTAATGGGTAGACCGACCATAGAAAAAGAACGGAGAAAAAGTGGAGAAAAAGTGGAGAAAAAGTGGAGAAAAAAATGAAGAAAAAGTGGAGAAAAAGTGGAGAAAAGGTGGAGAAAAAGTGGAGAAAAAGTGGAGAAAAAGTGGAGAAAAAGTGGAGAAAAGGTGGAGAAAAAGTGGAGAAAAAGTGGAGAAAAAGTGGAGAAAAAGTGGAGAAAAAAATGGAGAAAAAGTGGAGAAAAAGTGGAGAAAAAGTGGAGAAAAAGTGGAGAAAAAATGGAGAAAAAGTGGAGAAAAAAGGGAGAAAAAGTGGATCACCCTTTGGTGCCTTTCATGTGGCACTAAGGGGTGCTTAGCTTTGTGTTTAGCAAAAAAAATGAAAAAAAAATGACGTAGGGTTACCCCTAGTTTTGTAGCCAGCTAGGGTAAAGCAGACGGCTGCAGCCTGCAGACCACAGCTGGCAACCTCACCTTGGCTGGTAATCCAAAACTGAGGGCACCCCACGCTGTTATTTTAAATTAAATAAATAATTTAAAAAAAAAACACGTAGGGGTCCCCCAAAATTGGATTACCAGCAAAGGTAAAGCAGACAGCTGGGGCCTGATATTCTCAGACTAGGGAGGTCCATGGTTATTGGACTCTCCCCAGCCTAAAAATAGCAGGCCGCAGCCGCCCCAGAAGTGGCGCATCCATTAGATGCGCCAATCCTGGTGCTTCGCCCCAGCTCATCCCGCGCCCTGGTGCGGTGGCAAACGGGGTAATATATGGGGTTAATACCAGATGTGTAATGTCACCTGGCATCAAGCCCTGGGGTTGGTGAGGTCAGGCGTCTATCAGATACCCGACATCACCAACCCAGTCAGTAATAAAAAAAAAATAGACGACAACCACATTTTTATTTGAAAAAACACTCCCCAAAACATTCCCTCTTTAACCAATTTATTAGAATGAAAAACAAATCCAGGTCTGGTGTAATCCAAGGGGTTGCCATGACGATCCACACTGTCCCAGTCAATGAAGAGCAGGATGTTCCCCATTGACTGGGAGAGCAATGCAGTGACCTGAGCTAACATCAATGGGTCAGCCCAGGTCACTGCAGGGCATGACAAGTGCTGCTGTCAGCGAGGTACATTACCTGCGCTGATCTCCAGCACTGCCGACAGCCCCTGTCACTGAGGTCAATGACCGGCGCCTTCACATCAAGTATCGCGAGAGGTCCGTGATGTCTCGGGTCGGAAGCAAGAGGTGATGTGACAAGCGGCGGCCATGGAGGACAGTGACAGCGCTGAGGTCGGGATGGCGGGACTTCATCACCGCAGGTAAGCCGAGCGGGACCATGTGTGTGTGTGTGTGTGTGTGTGTGTGTGTGTGTGTGTGTATGTATGTGTACATGCCGCGGGCAGGAGGGGGCGGAGTGAGCTGAGCGGGGAAGTGTGGGCTTCCTGCACGTAACTAAGATAAACATCGGGTTACTAGCCAAAGCGCTTTGCTTGGATACCCGATGTTTATCTTGGTTACCAGCTTGTGGCAGGCTGCCAGCGATGGCTCCTGCACACTGTAGCTGTAAAAAGCCCTGCTTTTTGCTGCTAGAACCGTTCTCAAACGTATCTAGAACTATCGAGCTTTTGCAAAAAGCTCGAGTTCTAGTTCGATCTCGAACAGCCCCAAAAATCACTCGAGCTTAGAACTGGAGAACCTCGAACCACGAACCGCGCTCAACTCTACTGGTAACTCCTGAGTTACAGTCACAGTCACCTGAAGAGTATCATCACATCATCTCCAGCCCAGAAGTCATTCTACCTGTTTGCCATGGAGGAAGACAGCAGCCCCGGACATCTAAGGGACAGCAGCCCTTCGATCACTACTCAGCCAGATTGAACACCTACCTAAAGCACCAGTTGAAGATCAGTGCCCGTATGACATTACTGCTCCCTGACAAAGTCACCAACTCCCGGTGTGGGGTCCTTAATCCTGCTGAACTTCTCCCTCTTCCAAGGGGGGAGTGTCCCACCTCTGACATTAGGACAGATCAATAGACCTGGAAAAGTAGGAAAGACTTTTTGGCTATCTCCAAAGGGGGGACTGTTATGGACAAGATTATGAATTATTATGAGTATATAAGAGTTACATGGAGATATCCATAAAGAACAGGATTTAAGATGGTGTTTGAACTGTACCACACATATCTCTTGGCATAAGACTCAGACTGTGTACCCCACCTAGTTCTGCATTTGGACATAAGACTCAGACAGTCTGGGCTATTCTTGTGACAAGTGAATCATGCTGACATTGCTTAATATAAATGAGGAACCAAGCACATTACAGTAAATTGTATATCACAGAATAAGCTGTTCTACTTTATCCAATAGGAGACGTGTTACGCATTCTTGGCACCTAGCCAATAAGCCGGTTATATAAACCTGTACAAACTTCCGGAATAAAAGAGTCTTGCTTTCTATTCATATCTGAGCACGTCTCTAGTGTGAGTGAAAGAGAGTGGTTATGCATGCTACCACGGGTGACTCATAATTTGGACTGCAGACAGTTTAAGGGGGATGCACGATGGAATGGCATCAACCTAAATTAAGGCCTTATCATTAGCGCAACGGAGGGATAGGACTTCCCAAAACTATCCAGAAAATCCCAAGCGTGAACCCTGAGAGCAAGCTCACTCTGCTAGCCACGCAGGTGAGCGGGAGCTAAGTAGTTTTCAGCGAAAGGGATCCACCAAGTGTAAACACAGTGCCAAGGGACAAGGCTTCAGACCAACCAGCAACGCCAAAAGAGCACGGACCCAGCGTGTTTGAACTAAGGCTGCAGGGCGTTCAAGACTTTGGTTTACCTGGTGTCAGTGTCAGTATCTCTGGACTGTGTGAGTATGTTGTGCCCCTTTGCTTCCAACGGGTCCACAGCCTGCCATCACCAAGCCCCAGGACACCTTCCTCCTTAACAGGGGGGTTAACATCACCAGCTGCCATCCCATCGCTCCCGGGTGCTCTCCCTCTTTCCTAAATGCAGCAGCGGTGGTATCCTATTTTACCACAACCCGTGGGTTGCGTCACGAACACTATCCATCCCACCCTTTCAACGCTCTTTTTATTTTCGAGAGGCCGTGCGACCCCGCCTCGGGTCCATAGACCCCTCGAGCAGATCCGGATTCGAGCAGCCCATCGGCTGTCACGGGGGCGGTACACAGGTATTTGCTAACAGAGGCAATTATCTGCCTTTTGTACCAGGCGCTGACACAGGGCTGCCTCTGACCACTTCTGCTAATGATCCAGTTTCTCCATGTCAACAGAGCAGTTCTTCTTCTTCCAGACTGCTCTGTTGACTAGGTGTGACTGCTGCATTATGCTGATTGACAGCTGGCTTCCCACAACTAGGCAGCAGGAAGTCGGCTGTCAATCAGAATGGCGTCAGTAGTCACACCCTGTCAATAAAGAAGATTGGATAAGAAGCCTCTGCTCGTTAAACAGGCTATCAGCGTAAGGCGGGCTTTGGACGTTGCGACATCGCAGCCGATGCTGCGATGTCGCAAGCGATAGTCCCCACCCCTGTCGCAGGTACGATATCTTGTGATAGCTGGCGTAGCGAAAATTATCACTACGCCAGCTTCACATGCACTCACCTGCCCTGCGGCCGGCAACCCGCCTCCTTCCTAAGGGGGCGGGTCGTGCGGCGTCATAGCAACGTCACACGGCAGGCGGCCAATAGTGGCGGAGGGGCGAAGATGAGCAGGATGTAAACATCCCACCCACCTCCTTCCTTCCGCATAGCCACCGACTGCAGGTAAGGAGATGTTCCTCGCTCCTGCGGCTTCACACACAGCGATGTGTGCTGCCGCAGGAACGAGGAACAACATCGTACCTGTCGCTGCACCGACATTATGGAAATGTCGGAGCCTGCACCGACGATACGATAATGACGCTTTTGCGCTCGTTCATCGTATCATCTAGGATTTACACACTACGACATCGCAAGTGACGCCGGATGTGCGTCACTTTCAATTTGACCCCACCGACATCGCACCTGCGATGTCGTAGTGTGCAAAGCCGCCCTTAGCCTCTGATTCACCAGCAGGAGTGGTCAGTATAAGCAGGGATCAGCACCAACCACAAACAGGCAGGTACCGGTAGTCAGAAACTACCTGCCTGTTGGTACTTAGACACATTGTAAAAGAAAGAATTAGTCAAAGATAACCCCTTTAAGGAGCTTGGAACCCAGTGCAAAATGTTTAAAATTGTCACCACCGATGATAAGTCATAATAATAATTTAAAACTAGAGCTCAGGAGCAGCTGCTACTTCTGAAACAACTATATCTAAGCTCCTAAATAGATGTGTATTTTATTTAAGATGGTAAATAACCAGAACAGATTCTGACGTTATTCCATGCTTAAGATACACAGTATGGCTCTTTTATGGAGCTGCAATATGCTGGGTACATGTTACTTACACGGTGAATACTGTTTTCAGGATATATACTATATTATTCAGCATGTGTACGATATTTTAACAGCTCTTTTTAGCTATGAGCTAATGGAAAATGATCACGTGGTAAGATGACTCATAGTGTAGTTTTCCGTAGACACTAGACACTGGGTTTGTGAAGTTGAAACTAATGGCTCCAGAAAAACACTTTGACTGCTAACAAGGAGCCTGTAAATGTAGCTTAAGCATAGAGGTGCCTTTTACCAACTGTGTCTTTGTTGGTCTTGATTATTTTAGAGGTCATGCTGTGTTCTTTTATCGGTTTCAAAATCCATGTATTTCTGGCTTTTGAGATATTAACTTAAAATAAGTAATAAATTAAATAGAAACATATATTACCGGCTTTATTTTAATAATACAGTTAATTATTGTCATTTTAATATTTATATTAATATGAACAGCAGAATTAATGAGAACATTAAATCAATAATGATTCACAAATAAAAAAATGACAAAATGATAATTACACATTACTCAGGTACAGTGCCCTGATAAAGTGTTCATACCCCTTGAACGTTTCCAATTATTTTAGTTGCTTAGAAACGTAAATGTTTTCTATGTGAGATTTATGTGATATATACTGTATGTATATATATATTATATATATATATATATATATATATATATACACAGTGCTGTGCAAATTAATTGGGTCAAAGCAAAAAAACACATATTTTTGAATATTTAATAATATGTTATTGTGAGGAAATAGGGATATATTCTGATCTATTAAGCCCTATTTCTATAGCAGCCATCTTGTCAAGGTACGACCATATCTCACTCCTAGGAGAAGCCCCCACATTAAGACATAAGGAGGTTTAAATCAGTATGCTAATTAACTTGGGGAAATTGTCTGTTGTTGTCACACAAGGTAAGCCCCTATAAGGCTAGGTTCGCACACTGCGTCTTTTTGACGCTGCGTTTTTGTGCGTTTTTGGCCGCTAAAAACGCACAAAAACGCACCTGCGTCGAAAAAACGCGGCAAAAAACGCACGCGTTTTGCCGCGATTTGGTGCGTTTTTTTGCTGCGTTTTGCTGCGTTTTTCCTCACTACGTCCTTATGCGTTTTTTATCAGTGAACAAAAAAAAAAGGTCTGATGTAATTTCCTTCTTCAATGTGTTCTTCATTCTCCACTAGTGTATGCAGAAGAGCAGACAGCTGCAGAACTACAAGGCTCAGCATACTCCATCCAATAGTGTATGCAGGAGAGCAGACAGCAGCTGCAGAACTACAAGGCTCAGCATGCTCCATCCAGGACTGTATGCTTGAGGGAGAGTCAGGGGGAGCAGACCTACAAGGCTCAGCATCCTCCATCCAATAGTGTATGCAGGATTTCTTTGCTCCCCCAAACAAAAAAAATGACGTGGGCTTCGCCCTATTTTTGTATGCTAGCCGGGTACAGCAGGCAGGTACGGGCTGCCCCCAACCCCCAGCTGCCTATTTGTACCCGGCTGGGAACCAAAAATATAGGGAAGCCCTTTTTTTTTTAAATTATTTCATGAATTTCATGAAATAATTTAAAAAAAAAATGACGTGAGCTTCGCCCAATTTTTGAGTCCAACCGGGTACAACTAGGCAGCTGGGGATTGGAATCCACAGTGCAGGGTGACCATGCTTTCTGGGCACCCCCGCTGTGAATTGCAGTCCCGCAGCCACCCCAGAAAATGGCGCTTTCATAGAAGCGCAATCTTCTGGCGCTGTATCCAACTCTTCCAGCTGCCCTGATGCCGGGTGGCTCGCTGGGTAATAATGGGGTTAGGGTTAGCTGTATAGCTGGCCCTAAGCTCGAAATTCATGGTGTCACGCCAATATTAGACATGGCCACCATGAATTTCTAGTAAAGATAAAAAAAAAACACAACACACAGAAAAATATTTTTATTAGAAATAAAACACAACACAATTAGTGACTCCATCTTTATTGAAATAAAGAACCCCCCTCCCCAGAAATCCTGGGTCAGGGTCCCGCGCCGTCCAATCCGGATGCAATATCATCTGATCGGTTTGCTGGAAGGCAAAGCGATCAGATGATGTGTCAGAATCAAGTGCCTGAATCCCATCACACATCAGCTGATTGTATAAAAGCCGATTATACAATCAGCTGATGCATCGGTGCAAAAAAAAAAATAATACTCACTTATGTGCTGATTACCGGCAGCTCCTGCAGCGATGGGGCGGGAGTCTGATCCTGACCGATCGCTGCAGCAGCTGACGGTAATCAGGGATGAAGTCTCCTGACGCATCCGCTGATACCGGCCGGGCGCCCGCGTCACCGCGATACTTACGATCACCTGATGCGTCAGGTGACTGCATCAGGTGCTCCATCGCCAGGTCCTGCATCCATCGGAGGTTTCCCGGCCGTCTGCACACAGCCGGAGCGGGGCTGGCGATACCATGAGAGGAGATGGGAGCGGGCATGGCACCGGGAGTCTGCAGACAGGTGAGTATAACTTTTTTTTTTTTTTTTCTACTGTTAACTTTTGTTTTTGCAGCCGCTTCCACCTCCCGCCCAGACATGGCGCCGCACGGCAGCATACATGCACAGGACTGGAGGTGGAAGCGGCGGTGACGGTACCGGGAGGATTCACGCTTCTGTATATACTGACAGAAGGAATCCTCTTCCTGTACACGTCACTTTACTACCCACCTCCTGCGTTTATAGCTGCGTTTTTGGTCTTAGAAACGCACCAAAACGCAGCTATTTGCGTTTCTCATTGCGTCTTTCAACATCCCATTGAACTCAATGGATGAAAAGTGCAGTGAAAAACGCGGGAATAATTGACACCCTGCGTTTTTGTGGCATCACAAAAACGCAGTTGAAAAAAAACAGATGTGTGCGGACAGCAAAAATGAAAACTCATAGACTTTGCTGGGGAAGCAAAGTCCTGCAGTTTTGAGGCCAAAAACGCACCCGAAAAACGCGCAAAAACACCGCGAAAAACGCACTGTGCGCACATAGCCTAAGTGGAGATCAGATGAGCTGGTTAGGCCTGAGAATGGTAAGGGAAAGGAAGACCCCCCTCTGTGACGCTGCAGAGAAGTGACAAACTAATTACAGATGTCCTGTACACCTGAGACAGAGAGGAGCCAGGAATAAATCTTTAATATCTCATGAGCCATGCTTCCTATAAACATGTCAAGCAGAAATATCGCATACAGACATTCAGACGATTTTAGCACATATTTTATATAGGTGTGGGACCTCTGTAGGTATCTCAAACTTGATATTGGCCAATGGGGTATCAGCAGACTAATCATATGTCCTATCATTGTGAAGATAAAATCATAACTGAAAATATGAAAACATTGTCGTCCGTCTACGACATTCCCAGGCAAAAGTTATGGCCAATAATAACTTTGGACATCTCATATCTCAACTCAGGGAGGTGGTAATTATAGGACATCACAGGGGCAGGAGATGGGCAGAACAGGGACAGACCTCGTACTGTATAAAAATGTCTCATCTCTTCTGCCTATTGGTATTCATTTGAAGGACATAATGTCATCACAGCCAGCGTATGCCATGAAACTGAGTGGCTCCATGCGGTCCCTTGTGGCGCCACCAGCACTACGGTTTCTGATAACATGTGTCTTTAACCCTGTGTGTATTCCATGTACCTTGTACTTGCATTCTGACATATTATATATATATATATATATATATTCTGTAAATTCCATATTGTATATATTGTAGCATCTAGTGTGCCCTTAAGGCGATTAAATATATATAATTTAATCTTGGGCTGTTCTGCTATCTTGATCCTTAAGTCCACGTCTGTGAGCTCGGCGTAATAGTTATCGTAATTGATTGGTGGCAGCGATTTTATGCCAAGTATCATTGTGGGGCATTCAGTGAGATCAGGGGAGGTTTAGATATATTCCATTTGCAGTAGTCCAACGCTCACCAGGAACCCTTCAATCATTGGCATAGTAGAATAGCGGCCTCCTTGCTTATCGTCGGGTAATTCCATAATTGGCCTGACTATAAGAGTGGCGCTAGAGAGCAAGTCTCGTGCTCTGTCTCGTGGAAAGGAGTGTGTTCCTTCCTCTTCCTCCCCCCCTTTCCCTTACATAAGCAAAGATGGTTGACCTTAGGGAGATCAACATCCACCACGGAGACACCATCACGTGTTTCTCAACGCAGTGATTCTAGAGCAATGCCCCCTGGGAAATATTCAAAACAAGAAAGCCTGCGGAGACACCATCACATGTTTCTCAATGCTGGCAGGAAACTAGCCAGGTCTTTCACCGGGAAGGAACAACCACGTAAAGGGCAGTCTCCAGTCAAGGAGACCACCTATGCCAAACATGGTATCCATCCACAGACAGCTGTTTCGGGGTATTTGCCCCTCATCAGTGTGGAGTAGGAAACTGGCTAGTGGGAGCATTGCCTAGTAGAAGACTACATAAGCAAGGATGGTTGACCTTAGGGAGATCAACATCCAACACCACGGAGACACTATCACGTGTTTCTCAACACAGTGATTCTAGAGCAATGCCCCTTGGGAAATATTCAAAACAAGAAAGCCTGCAGAGACACCATCACATGTTTCTCAATGCTGGAGACCACCTATGCCAAACATCCTTGACTGGAGACTGCCCTTCCCGTGGTTGTTCCTTCCCAGTGAAAGACCTGGCTAGTTTCCTGCCAGCATTGAGAAACATGTGATGGTGTCTCCGCAGGCTTTCTTGTTTTGAATATTTCCCAGGGGGCATTGCTCTACCATCACTGTGTTGAGAAACACGTGATGGTGTCTCCGTGGTGTTGGATGTTGATCTCCCTAAGGTCAACCATCCTTGCTTATGTAGTCTTCTACTAGGCAATGCTCCTACTAGCCAGTTTCCTACTCCACACTGATGAGGGGCAAATACCCCGAAACAGCTGTCTGTGGATGGATACCATGTTTGGCATAGGTGGTCTCCTTGACTGGAGACTGCCCTTCCCATGGTTGTTCCTTCCCGGTGAAAGACCTGGCTAGTTTCCTGCCAGCGTTGAGAAACATGCGATGGTGTCTCCGCAGGCTTTCTTGTTTTGACCCTTTCCCTGACAGTTATAATGCATTGTTACATACCAATTTTAGTAAGAAATATGTCCACCTTTAGCAGATATGAGATTTTCAATGCGTTTTGGCATTGAGTCTACCAAGTTGTTGCATAAATTCTTCAATTCTTCATCATGGAGCCAAACTTGTATGGCGCTGTTTATTATGCGTTCTTTGGATGTACAGTCCATTTTGCCAAGAAGTCTCTTCACAATGCTCCACAAATTTTCTATAGGATTTAAGTCTGGTGAATTGCCAGGCCAGTCCAGAACTTTTACTTTATTTTCTTCCAGGAATTTTTTCACACACTTGGAATTGTGGCATGGAGCGAAATCTTGTTGGAATGTCCCTTCAAATTTACACATGAATGGCACAATAAAACGTTTTAAAACGTCTATGTATTTAGATAAATTCATTATACCATCAACAGGAAATAAGCTCCCTGTACCATCAGCTGTAAAAAAGCCCCAAAACATCTGTTTTTGAGGGTGCTTTACAGTTTGTTGAATATGATCAGCTTGCAATGGTTCATTGTTGCTTCTTCTAACAACACTTGCTCTTTAACCTTGAACAAAAAGATGGGTTTCATCACTAAAAATTACCTTTTTTCACTGGCTAGTTGTCCAAGATTTATATTTTTTTGCCCATGCGAGTTGTTTTGTTTTCATTGGAGAAGTCAGAAGTTGTTTCTTTACTGGCTTTGTTACCTTCCGACCAACTTCCAGAACCCTGCACCGTACACTCGAATCGCTAATACTGTATGAATACGTGCAGCGAACAAGACAATTTGGAGGTCTTTACTTGTTTTTCTTGCATTAATTTTACTATTTCTGATAAGTTTTTTTTATCAGTTCTTGGTGTCGTTTTCCCTTTTTCCTCCACATTTCCCTTTTCAAGTCAGTTAAAACTGGTTTGAATCACTGACTGGTAACCAACTTATGATTTTACTTAAAAAAATGCTTTGTCCCAATTAATTTGCACAGCACTCTATATCACATGAATACAGTTGAGTATATCGAATAGACCTGGCTCACTGAGTTGTAGGGTGCTCTGGAGAAAACAAGCAACCAAATACAAAAAAGATCTCCGGCACTCCAATGCAAGAAGGATAATGAACACAGTCTGGGTATCTTTGATGCTTTTTATTGTTATTATAATTGTGAAAAGGAAAGTCTGTCTCATCTCAACGTTTCGGTCTCGATGGGACCTTTATCGAGAGTTCTATCAGACTAGGAAATAAGAGTAAGGGTACGATTTGCACAAGCTTGGAACTGAGGGGGTCACCACCCGAAAAGGTAGGTAAATCAGTGAATGCACTGTGACCAATATGTTGGAGTGTCAGTGTCAGCCAGTAGGGGTCGCCAAATGAAACAAGCCGTGGCGTCATACATCAAAGGGACACCCCAGTCCAAATAACTGTCCAAAAAGGGCAGAAAGGCAAAAGCCACTATATGTCACCTAATAAATCCAACAGGAGAGCCCTGTCATGTGAAGATGAAAGGAGTGAATCGATGATCTAGGTATCAATGGCCTTGCCAGGATATACTGAGATGAGGCAGGGACTGGTCTTGTAAGACAGAGATGGTCTCTTTGCCGGCAACGACCGGTTCTAATCAAGGCTTCAAATCAGGTAACTTCTCATCAATTATTTACTTATTCAATTTAAACTTTTAAACGGTACTTTCAACACATACAGACACAATTTCCCCCCTTTAAAGAGTAGTTTCCCTGTACCTAAGTGCGGGTCTACCTAGGTTAGGACGAGTGGACCTCCGGGGTCCAGTGTCAGTGGGGACAGGCAGTGGGGCAGAGGGAACAATCAGTTCCCCTTCCCTGCTATCGTGTGGGGCAGGCGGAGGCATAGGGGAGCTGGGTACAGGTTCATCCATGGGCACTGGCTCCTGGTTGACCACTTCCATCACTTCCTCATCCACGGGTTGTGGGAACAGTATCACTGGAAGAATCACCGCGCCATTCTGTGTAGGCCAGTCTTCTGGAAAGTAACCCATCACGGTGTGGATTACCTCTTTTGCCTTCTCTGCCGGTCTAGGAACCGGAGCTTCAGCCGCTGCCCTCAATGCTGGTGGGCACCTCTTGAGATGGTCCCGGGAAACCGTGGCCAAAGTGCCCCCTTGGTCACGACTGATCTGGTAGGCCTTCCCATCTTCCCATCCTGTGGGCTGTATGACATATCGGGTCTGCTCCCATTGATCATCCAGCTTGTGAGTCCTCCTCTTTCGCTTCAGCACTACATCACCAGGCTGGAAAGGGCCAGCAGACACCTTCTGGTTGAAGCACTGCTCCTGTTGTTCCCGACTCCGACTCAAGTTTTTCTCAACGTACTCCTGAATTTGTCGATACTGCACCCTCCGCCGAATGTCCCATTCAGCTGTCGAAGGGAGTGCTTCTGGGGCTTCCAATCCCATGTCCAGATCCACCGGTAGCCAGCCGGGGCGAGCCCTCATAAGGTATGCTGGGGTGCATTTTGTTGAGCTGGAAGGGATATTGTTGTACATATCAACCAAGTCAGGTAGCTTCTCCGGCCACAGGTTCCGCTCTTCTAGCGGCAACGTCTTGAGGAGGCCCAGGACCAGGTGGTTCATCTTTTCACACATGCCATTGGTTTGGGCATGGTGAGGGGTGGTCCGGATTTTCTTGCAGCTGTACAACTGACAAAATTCATGGAATACCTCCGCTTCAAAGGCCGGGCCTTGGTCAGTAAGAACCTTCTCAGGGTATCCATGTGGTCGGCAGAAATAAGCCTGGAACGCTCTAGCGGCGGTACGGCCAGTTAGGTCTTTGACTGGGACAACCACCATGAACCTTGAATAGTGGTCTACAATGGTTAGAGCGTAGGTGTACCCACTTTGGCTGGGGGTGAGCTTTACATGGTCCAGGGCAACCAGCTCCAGCGGTTGATGTGTAACGATCGGGTGTAGGGGCACCTTCTGGCTGGCCTCATCCTTCCTTCTCAGCGTGCAAGGGCCACACTCTCGGCACCAGGCCTCTACAGATTCCCGCATTCCACTCCAATGGAACCGATCTCTCAACAGCATCTCTAGTTTCTTCTATCCGAAGTGTCCAGCACCATCTTGGTATGCTTGCAGGACGGTGGGCACGTTAGCTTGGGGAATCACCAACTGGCGGATCTTCTCATGGGTCTTCGGGTTAATCAGCTCACGGTACAACTTCCCCTGGTGTAGATACAGCCGGGTCCGTTCTCGCCACAGGCATTGGGCTTCAGCTGGGGTGGCAGGGTCTATCCCAGCAGCGCCTTGTTCCACCAAGATCTTGACTAGGCGGACAGCGGGTGCCTGGTCCTGGGCTTCTTGCCACTCCTGGCTGGGCAACGGGTCCAGGTTTACCCGTTGTTGATGGACATGCACCTTCTCAGTCGGTGGCTGATGAAATGCAGGCAACTCAACCTCTTCGAGGTCGTCATCCTCGGGCCCTTCTTCCAACAGGTGGGGCACCCGAGAGAGTGCGTCGGCATTAACGTTGGCACGGCCGGCCCTGTACTTGATGGTGAAATCGTAGTTGGCTAGCCTAGCCACCCACCGCTGTTCCAATGCACCCAGCTTGGCTGTGTCCAGGTGGGTCAGCGGGTTATTATCCGTGAAAGCGGTAAACTTAGCCGCTGCCAGGTAATGGCAGAACCGCTCGGTGATAGCCCACACCAGTGCCAAGAGTTCAAGCTTGAAAGAGCTGTAGTTCTCAGGGTTCCTCTCAGTCGGTCAAAGCCTTCGGCTAGCGTAAGCAATCACTTTTTCTTTTCCGTCTTGGACCTGGGATAGGACAGCCCCCAAGACTACATTACTGGCATCGGTGTAGAGGATGAAGGGGTGGTTATAATCAGGGTATGCTAGGATTTCTTCACCGGTTACGGCCGCTCTCAGCTGACGGAAGGATTCCTCATGCCTTTCTTCCCACACCAATGGGGCTCCTAGGGGTCTACCACACTTGGTCTGTCCCACGAGGAGGTCTTGCATGGGGGCAGCCATCTTCATGTACCCCTTGATGAAGCGACGGTAATACCCCACTAGGCCTAGGAACTGCCTCACCTCTCTCACCGTGGTCGGCCTCGGCCAGTCCTGGATGGCGGAGATTTTCTCAGGGTCAGGGGCAACACCCTCTGCACTGACCACATGCCCTAGGTACTGCACTCTGGGTTTCAGCAGATGACACTTTGAGGGCTTCAACTTCATCCCGTATTTGGCAAGGGACGCGAACACCTCGGCTAGGTACTCCAGGTGGGCTTCATATGTCTGGGAGTACACAATCACATCATCCAGGTACAGCAGGACGGTCTCAAAATTTAGATGCCCCAGACAGCATTCCATCAGCCGTTGGAAGGTTCCAGGGCCATTGCACAGCCCGAACGGCATGCTATTAAATTCGCAGAGTCCCATAGGGGTGGCAAATGCAGTCTTCTCTCGGTCTTCTGGCGCCACAGCCACCTGCCAGTACATGCTGGTGAGGTCAAGGGTGGAAAAATAGTTAGCGGTTCTCAGCGCAGCCAGAGATTCCTCAATGCGGGGCAGAGGGTAAGCGTCCTTATGTGTTATCTGGTTAATTTTCCGGTAATCCACACACATCCGCATGGTGCCATCCTTCTTCTTAACCAGTACCAACGGGGCGGCCCAGGGACTACAGCTGTCCCTAATAACCCCTGCCTCCTTCATGTTCCTCAACATGTCCTTGGCACATTGGTAGTGGGCAGGGGGAATAGGCCTGTACCTCTCTTTGATAGGGGGGTGTTCACCGGTGGGGATATGGTGTTGGACCCCTTTAATCTGCCCAAGGTCTAGGGGATGTTTGCTAAAATCTCGCTCATACTCCCGTACCACCCGGTATACCCCTTCTTTGTGATGTGTAGGGGTATCGTCAGTGCCTACATGTAGCTGTCGGCACCACTCGTCTAACTCCCCTGGGGATGGGTGAGTGCTGGCAGTAGGTGGTGAGGTTGGGGGAACGGCCTCGCGGATGGTGTGGGGATCCAGAGTGAACAACTTGGCAAGGGTAGCGTACCGGGGAAGCCTGACTTCTTCCTCCCCGCAGTTCAGCACCCTTACGGGCACTCGCCCTTCTTTACAGCTACCACCCCTCGGGCGGCCATTACTGTGGGCCAGTGTTCAGAGGGCATGGGCTCTATCATGGCAGGGTAGTCACGCCCCTGGGGCCCTACCACTGCCCTACACCAAATCATCATCTTGCTCCTGGGAGGCACAATCAAAGGGGCAACATCCATCACTCTTACCCCACCAATCTCTCCTCCTGTCGAGTTCACATGTTGGCGGTACATCAGGGTTCGGATCTCACGCTGCACAGCTCTCTGTCGGCTCCCCGCCGCCGTAGCAGCCAGCTGCTGCAGTAGGGACAGCACATCACTCATACAGTGCTCCATCACGTTAGTCCCTAGCACTACCTTCGGGTTATGATCACTGGGTTCATTCATTATCACAATCATACCCTGGTGTTGCAGTTCAGCTCATCCCACAGTCATGGCCACTTGCTTGTACCCCACTTGGGTCAATGGGAGTCCATCAGCGGCAATCAGTGTCATACTGGCATCTGGGGGAGCCAGTTCGTCTTTTCCCCAATACCGTTGATACAGTGTGTATGGTATAGTGGTTACCTGTGATCCAGTGTCCAGGAGAGCCATCACCGGTATGCCGTCCACAGCCACGGGGATGATGGGCCGGGCCCCGATGTACTGGTCCCACCAGTCTGGGGGGCCATGGGGTTCTACTCCTGAGGATTGGCCCGTGGCCCCAGGGGTTGCTTGTTTAACGGACACCGTCGGGAGTAGTGACCGGGTTTGCTGCACCTGTAACAGATTGGGGGTCCATACCGTGAGTTATTGGCCCTTCTCCGCTGCATCCAGGGGACGTCCTCAGGGCTGTCGGCGAGCTGCATCTTCACCGGGGCCTGGGATCTGGTCGGAGGCTGGAGTGCGGCGAGGATCTTAGCGAAGTCCCCATCCATGCGGCGAACCTGAGCAGCGAGTTCTTCCATCTTTCCGCTTGGGGCTGCAGGCACTGGAGGTTCTGGCGGGGTAGAGGCCACCACGACGGGAGCAGTCTCAACCGGCCACGGGGCTGGCTCAGGGGCTTCAGATGCAGGGGGTTGCAGAGCTTTGATGGCCCGTTCCTTTAATACGGCAAAGTCCACATCAGGGATTTCTAGGGCCCACAGCCGAAGTTGTTTGCGGTCTTCTGAGGACCTCATCCCCTGCATAAACTGCTCACTTAGCATTTTGTTACTGTCCGCACTGTTGATGGTGTCCACCCTCTTTAGTGTGCGGAGTGTGGTTTGCAGGCGCAAGGCATAGTCCCGAATGCTATCTGCGGGCCGTTGCCGGCATTAATAGAACTGCATCCGCAACTCTGCCTCGGTACGGGTCTCAAAGGCAGTCTGCAGCTTCTCAAAGATGGTGGCTACAGAGGACCGGTCCCCCTCGGCCCAGGTCTCTGCCTCTTGCTCATCTGCGCCGGTTAGCTGCCCCAGCACTAGCGCTGCACGTTGCTTATCAGTCAGGGGGTACAGTTCTAGTAGCGGACTGAGTTTTTTTCGGAAAATCTGCAAGGCATCAGGTTTCCCATCGTACTGCGGTAGCCAGGCAGCTCCGGGCACATAGGGCAAAGAGAACGGCATCCCCTGAGCGAGAGCCAGGGCCGCGGCGCCCCCCGCCAGCGCGGCCGGGACCTGGGCAGGCCCATTCCCATCTACGGGTGCTCCCACGACTGCATCCGCCGCTCCTCCAGCGGCTCCGTCGGGCGCAGACATCTTGTTTCCGTCCCCTTTAGTCTCTTTCTGGCTCCTCCTCTACAGGGGTGGGGTTTTGGCCTTCGCGCCTCCACTACTCGAGGAGACGCTCAAGCGGGAATTTTTCGCGCCCAAGATGGCGGCTTCTCAAATTTTCCGGCCAGACACCTCCGGCGGTTACAAGGCGCACCTCTACCAGATGGCAGAGCGGTAAGATCCTGTTCGTGACGCCAAGTTGTCACGGGCGGAGGAGGGGACGCTGCACTCTCCCACTGCTCGGGTCCAGCCGCTGCTGCTGTGGCTGCTGCTGCTCGGTGGTGGCTCGAGCGGTGGGCCGGATCCCGGGGACTCGAGCGGCGTTCCTCGCCCGTGAGTGAAAAGGGGATTTGATTGTGGGGATTTGGTTATTGTCCGTAACGCCACCCACGGTTGTGGTGATATTGGTGACACCACCGCTGCTCTGGACGGGGATCCCGGGAGCGATGACAGGGAGCAGCTTTGATGTTAGTTCTCCCCTCCATGGGTAGGGGGTTGGTTGTCCCGGGGCCCGGTGATGGGGTAGGGATGGATGGCAGGCGAGTTACGGGGCCTGGTGAGGTGCAGGGTCGCGGGGGCAGCGCTGTGCCGCACGGCACGGTGGTACTCACTCAGCCAATGATGAGGACACAGTTCTCGGTAAAACACACGGCTGGATGGACGGGTCCCACAGACGGCTGCGGTGTTGTTTCTCCCGGCAGGTTGATGGTGACTGCCTTTCCCTGCACCTATGTAGTTTAATGGTTCCAATGGGTTCCCACCGGTAACCCGCTCCCCAGCTTGGATGGTTGCCGAAGGAGCCCCTTTTGCCTGCAGGCTCTGGCCCTGGGAGCTTTAGCTTTGGCGGTGACTGTGTTTCCCTCTCTCGGTTGGACGGTTGCCTTCTGACGGGACTTGGCTGCTGGGAAACTCAGGAGGTTCCCTTCGCTAACGGATTTGGCAAATTCACGGCGACTCCTAGCCTTGCCGGGGTCCGTAAGCCCCTGCCGGATGGTGCTGGCTTCTCTTTGCGTACCGGTCCGGTACCACCGGGCCACCGCCCGTCCACAGTCCTTACGGTTAGCTCCAATAGGCCACTCCTGCAGACGGTCACCACCGTCTGCCAACCTTGCTGATCCATCCGGGCCACACACCCGGACCAACTTCAGTCTGCTCTACTACCGCTTTCCTTCCCTCCACTTTCACTTCCCTCACTGAACTGTCTACTTTTCCCACCTCCAGGACTGTGAACTCCTCGGTGGGCGGGGCCAACCACCTGGCCCACCCCCTGGTGTGGACATCAGCCCCTGGAGGAAGGCAACAAGGGTTTGTGTCTGACTTCGGTGTGCCTGACCGGGAGTGTGGGGTGTGTGGGTGTTGTTCTCTGTGGCCCCTGGCTTGTCCAGGGCGCCACACTACTGTGTCCATGGTTCTTCTGAGTGTGTCACTGTAGTGATTTTCAGCCAGATCAGAACAGGAAAGAGAGGAGATAGTGGACAGTGATGCGTATAGAGTGTGTGTAAGATTCTGAGGGTCAACAGCATGTTGATTTTTGAATGCATGGTAGGTGAAAATGTGCTTGAGTGGGCAAGGATTTGTGAGTGCAAGGGAGAGGATGTTGTGGATAGAGAGGGAAGAGGTGAGCTATCAAAGTGAGAGATTGAGCAGAGGAGGATGAAGACGAGATCAAGTGTGTTATCATCTTCATGTGTCTCAGAGGATGAGAGCTATGAGAGGCCAAGAGAGGTGATTAGAGATAGTAGCTGGGATGCAGATGGAGAGGTGGGGCTGTTCATGGGTATGTTAAAGTGTCCCAGGATAAGGGTTGGTAATTCTGAGGACATAAAGTGTGGCAGTCAGACTGAGAAGTGGTCAAGGAAGTGTGTGGGTGAGCCTGGGGATGGTATATAATGGCTACTTTGAAGGGAAGGGTATGGAAGAGCCTGATGGTGTGGACCTCGAAAGAAGGGAATGATAGTGATAGTGCTGGGGAGATGACCTGGAAGGTACATTGTGGGAACAGGCGTAAGACAACTCCCCCACCATGTCTCTTCTCAGGACTCGAGGAATGGGAAAAATGTGAGCTGCCATGAGAAATGGCAGCAGAGGAATCCAGGTTTCAGTGAGGGTCAGCAGATTAAGAGGGTTATTGATAAAGAGGTTGTGGATATAGGGAAGTTTGTTGTGTACAGACCATTGATTCTAGAGCACACAATTAAAGAGGGAGATGAGAGTGTATAACTAATGTTAATAAGGTTAGCAGGGTTTCTATGAGAGGTGGAGGAGGGGGAAAGTTGGCACAGGGTGGACCGGGATTAGGAGAGATATTGCCTGAGAGAAGCAGCAGTAAAAGGAGAAAGAGCAACTAGTTTTTGGATTTGTGACATGGTTTATGATGCAAAACCCTAGAGCATGATGGACTGAGATTATTCAGGAAGGTAAAAAGAGCACGGGGGCTGTACATAGGAGAGGGAAGGAGAGAGGGGCTGATATGAATGAGTAGGAATGGAGGGGGGGAAGGGTGATGAAAGTGAATGACAAAGTACATAGGAAGATGGACATAGACATAAAGGTCATAGTTCAAAAAGTGTGTGTCAAAGAGTGGGTTACCTGACTCCTGCTCTGCCAACTGGCATTGAAATAACTGTCAGACACTTAGTGACAATGACAATTTGCGAAGGTTAACACATGCATGCACCCCATCAATATCTTTTAGCATTTCTTTTTGTTAACAGATTTTTTAAAAATAGAAAAAAAAGAGAAAATTCTCAATATTCCAGAAATTTACATGGAGTGATCTACCTCCCAAAATGAGTTTTAACTTCTTTTGCACACTTATTTTAATACTGTAATATTATGCACATAAATTCCACACAAAAACAGTGGCCTTTGGAATGTGTATCTTCCTAGTTTTTCTTGCACTGTCCTTTTTTGGAAAGACGTATGTTCTTTTATTTTTAAAGGTTTAAAAAAAAAAAAAGACTTTTCTTTTTCATACCTATTCTATATGAGCACACAAATGTAGAATCCACAAGAATACTTTTGCTGCATTTTTTCCTGCGGATATGTAAATACCAATAAGTGTCATTTTTATGGTCACTGCAATTTATTTTGTGAAGGGGGAGGGGATTATAAAATAAGAACTGTAGGTCAATGTTGCATATTCTTATCTTGGCATATACCTACATAGCAACATGCAACATTGAAGATTTTTCAGGTTACACCATTTTTGTCAAGAGAGTGGGTGTAAAAAAAAAAAAAAAAAGTGACAAATATATAAAAAATACCAAAAGCAACATATTGCACAACTGTTTTAGTAGTCCAAATTATCAACGCTACCAGCCACAAAAATACTGTTTCCATTGACACATTAATGATGCTGTACAGCTCCATTAATTCTACCGCACATTACAGACATCATCATTAGAGATAAGTGAACCTAAAGGTTCGTGTTCGGTGTTCGGTACGAACTCATAGTTTTCCAAGAAAACAAAGTTAAAGTTCAAATTTGGGTGCTTTACGAATGCAAACCACTCGTGCGAGCGAGCATCGCTGTGCTTGGGTATGCATGGCGCACGTGTAAGAGGATGTCCAGTGCCTCGCAACCCCTGAAGAGGTTATGGTTTAAGGGAACATGCTATGGTCAGGATGTATACATTTTAGAGTAATCTCTATGTATAATTGCCTTAAGCGGGCTTTACACGCTGCGACATCGCTAATGCGGAGTCGTTGGGGTCACGGATTTTGTGACGCACATCCGGCCGCATTAGCGATGCCGTTGCGTGTGACACCGATAAGCGATTTTGCATCGTTGCAAAACAGTGCAAAATCGCTAATCGGCGACACGGGGGTCCATTCCCAATTATCGTTACTTCAGCAGTAACGAGTTTGTTCGTCGCTCCTGCGGCAGCACACATCGCTGCGTGTGACGCCGCAGGAGCGAGGAAGCTCTCCCTACCTGCCTCCCGGCCGCTATGCGGAAGGAAGGAGGTGGGCGGGATGTTACGTCCCGCTCATCTCCGCCCCTCCGCTGCGATTGGGCGGCGGTTCAGTGACGTTTCAGTGACGTCGCTGTGACGCCGCACGGACCGCCCCCTTAGAAAGGAGGTGGTTCGCTGGTCACAGCGACGTCGCCGGACAGGTAAGTATGTGTGACGGCTCTGGGCGATGTTGTGCGGCACGGGCAGCGATATGCCCGTGCCGCGCAACAGATGGGGGCGGATACCCACACTAGCGATATCGGGACCGATATCGCAGTGTGTAAAGTTGCCTTAAGTCTGTCTGTCTGTCTTGCTCCAAAATGACACTACAGTGACAACCGTCGCCACAGCGCGTGCGCTAAAGAGCTTGCGACCAACAGCTCAGCTAAGTGAACAGCATGAACTACAGCGTGACAGGACGACACCTGACACCTTTCACTGCACCCACACGGAGCCCCGACTCCCCAATGAGTGCTGTACCCCCGGGACCCCACACCAGCAACCCAGCTGAGACATACCCTTGCATTGCTGGGATCGTGCCGGGAGCCGGCGTACGCTGGTAACCATGGTACACATCGGGTAACTAAGCAAAGCGCTTTGCATAGCTACCCGATTGTGTACCATGGTTACCAGCGTAACTCGCTCCCCTCCCCGCACTTTGCCCTCCACATGTTTACACTAAACGCACACCCCGGCACTACTGCACCCATCATTCCCGCACACACGCAGGCACTACTGCTTCCATCATCATCCCCGCACACATGCAGGCAATACCGCTCCCATCATCATCCCCGCACACACCCTGGCACTACCGCACTCATCATCATCACCGCACACACCCCGGCACTACCGCACTCATCATCATCCCTGCACACACGCAAGCACTACTGCACTCATCGTCATCCCCGCACACACCGGCACTACCTGAGTGAAGTCTACAGTGACAGCGGGGCTCACTTCAGTTGCTGGGTGGAGCTAACACTGAGTAATCGTGTTCTACGGTGCTCCCTGTCAGCTTCATGTAGCAGAGATGAAAGCGTCGTGTGGATTACGTCGGACCTGGATGGGTGTTTGGGGATTAATAAAGTGGTAAATGAGGGGTCTTTTTTCGTCTTTTATTTCAAATAAAGGATTTTTCGTTGTGTGTGTTTATTTACTTTCACTTACAGGTTAATCATGGAAGGTATCTCGGGGAGACGCCTGCCATGATTAACCTAGGGCTTAGTGGCAGCTAATGGATATGGTAATTCCGGGCAGCTGGTGGCTGAAATTGTTAGGGTGGTGGGCTCCCCATAACGTGGCACTCCCCATCCTGACAATACCAGCCTTCAGCCGTGTGGCTTTATCTTGGCTGATATCAAAATTGGGGGGGACCACAGGGTTTTTTTTTATTTATTTAATTATTGTACCACACGATATAGACCCGCTCACCAGCGACTGTGATTGGTTGCAGTGAGACAGCTGTGAATCAGCGTGGGGGCGTGTCTGACTGCAACCAATCATAGGAGTCGGTGGGTGGTGGAAGCAGTGAATACGAGATTGAATAATGAGCGGTCGACATTTTCAAAAGCAGGAGAAGCCGCCAGAGCAGTGTGACAGCTGTGCAGCAACGCTCCGGTGATCAGTGAGTATGAGAGAGGGGGAGAGGGGGGGTAGAGAGGGTAGAGGGAGTGAGGGGGGAGGAGAGAGACCAGGAGTGATTTTAAACGATTTAGATCATTCTACTGGACATGCTGAGTATGCACAGTAGAACGTGATGGGATCCGTCAGCAGATTCCACCGCTTAGTGCATTGCATCGGAATCCGCCCCATAGACCATCATTAGACACCTTAGTGAATTCTAACGAAATCTGTCAAGGTGCGATACTTTACCGACCCAAAAAACGCTACATGCAGCATTCCCTCCGCCCGACACTGTGTCAAATTAACGACACAGCGCCGTCCAGCGGATGCAACGCAGACACTTGCGTTACAGTGCGTCGTCAATACAAGTCTATGGAGAATTGCGCTGAACCCAAGTGTGAAAGCGCCTGAACACACACACACACACACCTGGATAGTTACCTGTCCCCAGCCATGCAGTCCCCGGCACTGACGTCCTCAGCACCAGGGCCCTGCTCGGCTACACCCACCCGCACTCCGCTCCCCGCACACATTACCCCGCAGGATGGGGGCACATGTCAGGATGGTGGCTGCCTCACGATGGGGGCACATACCAGCATTGGGTCACATCACAGCATCAGCATGTTTTTACTTAACTTTACACTGTTCATGGCCTTCTTTCATTACAAGCTTTGGACATCATTAAACATTAGACTTATCTATTAAAACTGTTCCTTGTGGTGTTTGTCATTTTACAACCAATAAACAATTATAAGAATACTAAATTAAACCTAACCCATCCAGTCCATTCATTACCTTATTATTCAACCTACATATAACCTACATACACATTCTAGACTACCCGATACATTAGAATCGGGCCACCTTCTAGTGTATTTATGTGTGCTTTTCCTATGTGTAATTTGGCTGGCCGCCACTAGGTGTCACTAGATCCCTGGTCCCACAGTGTAAGGGAATGTGAGGGAATGACAGGCTGGCATGGGTTAAAAGGGAAGGATAGTCCCCAGCAAGAGGAGATATAGGAAAAGGAGCTTACTGTTGTTTCAGGCAGATGGGGAGTAGTGACAAGTAGGGATAGGACCTGCAGGGTTTGATGTAGCAGAGTGGAGTTGTGTAGTGTAGAGGAGTCAGGCATAGAGAAAGAGAAGAAAAAAGAGAGAGAGAGTCATGGAGACCAAAGTGAAGTTTCAGCCCCCTTTAATTCCAGTAAAATAAGGGAGGAGTGGAGAGCGTCTATTTCTTAGTCCAGCAGCTGTAAGAAGTACAGACAGATGGCCTGCGGTGTCATTAGCACAGCAGGAGCCCCACCAGAAGGAGTCCTCTCATTGCTAAAGAGCCAAGCCGTCGGACCACCATTGTGTTAAATGGGTTATGAAGGAAAGGATAAATCGCCCAACCCTCCCCTCCTTGGTGACCGTAGCTAAAGAAATCATTAGTTTTACCATATAGTGTACTGGAAAATGAGAAAAAAATTCCAAGTGCGGTGAAATTGCAAAATAAGTGCAATTGAACAATTATTATTTGGGATATTTTATTCACAGTGTTTACTATATTGTAAAACTGATGTGTCCATTTGATACCTCATGTCATTTTGAGTGCGTAGATACCAAACATGTATACGTTTACTTTTATCTAAGGGGTGAAAAAAATTCAGAAGTTTGTCCAAAAAAAGAATTATGCTTTTTGCGCCATTTTCTTAAGCCTGTAGCATTCTCATTTTTTGGGTCTGGGACTCAGTGAAGACTTATTTTTTTGCATCTTGAGCTGACGTTTTTAATGATACATTTTTTGTGCAGATGCTATGTTTTATTTGCCTGTTATTGTATTTTTAATAAAAATTGCGGCAACCAAAAAACATTTTAAGTTTTAATAGATCAGGCATTTGTGAAAGTGGCGATACCAAATATGTTTAGAGTTTTTCAACTTTTAGTTTCAATGGGGCAAATGGGGACTGAATTGATCTTTTAGGCTTTTTTAATTTCTTTATAATTTTTTAAAAATTTACCCCGACATAACCAATGATGTCCTTGATCGTAAAGGGGTTAAAATAGAGACTGTTTGTCTCACACATGGTCTGTGTGTGAAGGTTTCTACACCTCCAGTGGCGCACCTCTGTATAGAAATGGATCTTATCCCAAGCGGAATAGCCCACAGACAAAGTGAACTTGTTATTTTTTTGTTTTGCTCCTTTATGCCGGAGTAAGGCTTGCTTTATATTTTCTCCTGGAGAGTGGTTTATGTGAACTTAAATAAACTAGCCAGACTGATTAAATGAAAAGTGTTCCTGTAAAAGCAGCAGCTGAGTGAGTAGCATTGTCACACTAATATATATATAAAAAAAGGACAGACCGGACTGCAGTGCTTAAGACAGTTTGTTGCACAGCAGATTTTGCATTTTAATGCATTAAAGGCAATAATCCCTGTTCTGGTCCTGGAGTTCTAAAGTAGACAATCAGATAACAGCCGTGTTTTAGCAGCATACATGATGGGGGAGAATATTAGCAACAATGAGACTGATTGCAGCCCACAGACTTGAAGCATCCCCTATACCACTATTCACTTTCTCATGATTAATCCCAGAGTAACCAACATTTCAGTTTTCCATAAATGAGTTATGCTTTCCATGTCTAGTGAATAGTATTAGGAAGCGAACTAGGTTGTAACCAACCCAAGACCGGTACCCAAGTGCCGGGTCAGCTCAGATTGCCAGGTAACGTGATTACAGAAATACAAAAGCTGCCTGTACAAACAGGTCTCACAAGTACACAGTCAGAATTTATTTTTAGTGATACCATCCCATGTGATTTATAGAGATGAGATTTACTCTGCAAATTCAATTGTCACACCAGAAAGTATGCAGTTAGACACTTCCCAAGAAGATGCAGAGAAATTTAAGAATTTCACCCATATGGCTGTCTCGCTATTCCTCATGATTTGTGTCACTCTTTAGACACAGTACCAAACTGCATTAGAGATTTGCAGACAGACCACTGACAGCACTTCTGCTGGCAGCAAAAAGAACTGTGTTCATACCATCAGAACAAATTCTTTGTCTCCTCTTTGCTATATAGAATGTAATTCAGTATGGCATCTACCTTAAAGTTCTCTGAGATCTCAAGTTATCTGCATTGGCAGTTGAACACAGATCTTAGGAGAAGGCGGTACCACTTAGACGGGTTGCAAGTACTCATGTACTCACAGGAGACATGCTGATGGGCATCCAGTGGCTCCCAGGACTTTGTTCCCTTTCCTGACTTTATGCCACATAGTATGATGCATGTCTCAAGGGGAGGAATGATTGAATTGATACAGCATCAATGGTATGCTCCCAGATTTACCTCGGCTGCAGCAACCACATGTCAGTCTTGTCTAACGTGTCTCAACTTTACTGCTGAATAACTTGTAAAATTCCTAAGAAACATTTGCAAAAAGCACTGTTACAGATTGATTTTATACAACTATCAAAGTGTGAATTGCATGAATATGAGTGGATTTTTTCCCAGTGTGCGTACAAGTTAGAAAAGCTAGTCCAAGACACTATAGGCCACATGCACACGTTGAGTATTTTGTTTTTTTTTTTTTTACCTCGGTATGTGTAAGCCAAAATCAGGAATGGAACAATCAGAGGAAAAGTATAAAAGAATCACGGGCACCACTTCTGCATTTTTTACCCACTCTTGTTTTTTTTTCTCACCAATACTCCAAGTGTGCATGTGGCTTTGCTATCTATAGTAGTTTGCAGATTTAAAGTTCTAGTGGTAAATAATAGAGATAGGTGAATAGTAACTATTCGTGTTCGGATAATGCTTCCTGAATTCCGAATACTATTACAGTATTTGTCATGACAAGAAAAATGCTTGGCTTCCCCATTGACTTGCATTGGGTTCATTATACTTGATGAATACCAGAATAGCACTTTGGGATTCGTTACAAATAATCTGAAGATGAAGAGTTACTATTCACCCATCAATAGTAATTAATTGGGATCAAGGTACACATTTCATTTGACATTAATCACATCTTCATAATCAAAGTTTCTTTCCATATCCAGCTAGCTGCCCTGTATACTAAGCCTTCCATCAGGTGAAGTTGATAGCCTCCCTGCTTGTCTTTTTAAAGAGCTCGAGGTCTAAAACGCCATATAGATGGACAACATTTTACTTTTACTGCATCATGTAATATTAAGAGATCTATACACATCTGACTGTCGAGTGTTTAGCCATATGCCAACCGTGGCTTCTTGGGAACTTCTTTCATGAGGGGTTTGCTTAAACTATGTTGAACTGCTTGATTTGTTTTGTATAGTGGAACTTTTTTGGTAGAAATTCTACTAGGTACTGTATAGCCGGACAAAAAAGACAACTTCACCTGCCACAAATGCAAACTAGTGGCCATTTAGAAAAAAGGTGCAGGACCTAGAAGAAAGGATAGCAACACTGAAGCTCATTAAAGAAGCTGAGGATTTCTTGGATGAAGCAAAAGCAACCCTTCAGGACAAAGAAAGGGAGACAAAATTCAGAGCATCTACAGAGGCAGAAAAATGGGATACACAGCTTCTATGAAGAGGTAAGTTCAAGCCTGGACCAGGGAAAGGCAGTGGTTGTTGTGTATATGGACTTTTCAAAAGCTTTTGATACGGTGCCACGCAAAAGGTTGGTACATAAAATGAGAATAATGAGGATAGGGGAAAATATGTGTAACTGGGTTAAAAACTGGCTCAGTGATAGGAAACAAAGGGTGGTTATTAATGGTACGTACTGGGACTGGGTCTCAGTTCATAGTGGGGTACCACAGGGGTCAGTATTGGGCCCGCTTCTTTTCAACATATTTATTAATGACCTTGTTGGGGGCATGCGGAGTAGAATTTCAATATTTGCAGATGATACTAAACTCTGCAGGGTAATCAATACAGAGGAGGATAATTTTATATTACAGGGAGATTTATGTAAATTGGAGGATTGGGCTGAGAAGTGGCAATTGAAGTTTAATGTAGATAAATGTAAGGTCATGCACTTGGGTAGTGGAAATAAAATTTATAATTATGTACTTAATTGTAGAACACTGGGTAAAACAGACACAGAAAAAGACTTAGGTGTATGGGTGGATGGTAAACTTAACTTTAGTGGACAGTGTCAGGCAACTGCTGCCAGGGCTAATAAAATAATGGGATGTATTAAAAGAGGTATAAGTGTTCATGAAAAAATATAGTTCTACCTCTGTACAAGTCACTAGTGCGACCGCACTTAGAATACTGTGTACAATTCTGGTCACCGATATATAAGAAGGACATAGCTGAACTGGAGAGGGTGCAGAGAAGAGCGACCGAGATTATTAGAGGAATGGGTGGGCTGCAACACCAAGGCAGGTTATTAAACTTGGGGTTATTTAGTTTGGAAAAACGAAGGCTTAGGGGGGATCTAATCACAATGTATAAATATATGAGGGGACAGTACAGAGACCTTTCCAAAGATCTTTTTACACCTAGGCCTGCGACTGGGACATGGGGGCATCTGCTACGTCTTGAGGAAAGAAGGTTTAATCATAATCACAGATGAGGATTCTTTACTGTACGAGCAGTAAGACTATGGAACTCTCTGCCGCATGATGTTGTAATGAGTGATTCCCTACTAACATTTAAGCAGAGCCTGGACGCCTTTCTTGAAAAATTTAATATTACCAGTTATGTATGTTAGATTTTAAGACAGGGTGTTGATCCATGGAACTAGTCTGATTGCTGTATGTGGAGTCAGAAAGGAATTTTTTTTCCCTATTGGAGCTTGTTTGCCACATTGTTTTTTTTGGGGGGGGGGGTTTTGCCTTCCCCTGGATCAACATGTTAGGCTACGGGTTGAACTAGATGAACTTAGAGTCTCCCTTCAACCTTAAAAACTATGATACTATGACACTATGATGACCAAAACGAGCCAGCAGATCAGAAAGCCATGACCACCCACACGTCTTAAGAACTATTATCAAACCCTCATGCAGAATGACAAGAATGACACAATTCAAGACAAAGCTATTCCAATAAAAGAAGAAACAAAAGTCACCAAGAAATCCTTAGAAGCATCGAAAAATAGTTTGCCTAGGAAGAAAAGAAGAAGAGTTGAAGTTGTGGGTGACTCCCTACTGCACAGAGGCAGCTTTCTGCTTGCCAGACTTATCTGCATGAAATGTATGCTGCCTCCCAGGAGCAAAAGTCAATGATGTAACCGACAGGATACTAAACCTCCTAAGTTCCAAGAAGAACTAACCATTCTTACTGATACATGTAGCCACAAATGACACCGCAAAAAATGACCTACCAACTATCTACAAAGACTTTGAAAATCTGGGGAAGCGTGAAGGAACTGGATGTGAAGGTGGTTTTCTCTTCATTTCTCCCAGTTGATGATCATGGCATCAGGAGATGGAATAAGATATTAGAAGTGAACAACCTGCAACGACAGTGGTGCAGACAGCAAGGATTTGGGTTATTGGACCATTGCATGAATTACCTCGACGATGGACTCCTCACTAGAGATGGGTTACACCTCACAAAACCTGGAAACACACATTTGCCCGAAGACTTGCCACACTCATCAGGAGGGCTTTAAACTAGAAGAGTAAGGGATGGGAAGAAAAATACCAGACAAGCACATGCACCAAAAGGACATACTAAACAAGGATACTAGATGTGGTAAGGAGTCCAAAGGACAGGATACTCAGAAGTAATCTAAGAAAAGGGGAGCAACAGAGCACAAACTAAAATGTTTTTACACAAACACACAAAATATGGGAAACAAACAAGGAGAACTAGAGTTAGTAATACAGAAAGAACATTATGATGTCATTGGCATCGCAGAAACCAGGTGGAGTGACACACACTATTGAAAAATACAGATGGTCCAATTTATTAAAAAAGAATAGAATTAACTAAAGAGGAAGAGAAGTTGCATTCTATGTAAAAAAGAACACATCTCTACAGAAATTAAAGTTTCATAGAATGAGAATCTATTAGAAAATATTTTGGGTAAGAATTCATGGAGTAAACAATGGAAAGGACATAATAATAGGTGTTTATCATAGACTACCGTGTCAAACAGAGGATATGGATAAGATTTTTTCACATCAAATTTCCACATTCTCAAAAAAACATGAAATAGTGATCATAGGAGATTTCAGCTACCCACACATTTATTGGGAAACCCGAAAACAGAAGTAAGAGTAAAGGCTCCATCCAATTTTTATTCTCCTTTACAGACAACTTTATTTCCCAGCTAGTAGAAGAAAATATGAGGGGAATAGCCATCTTGATCTAGCCCTAGCCAACAAAGATGATATGGTTAAGGGACTAAGGGTAGCAGGTACACTGGCACTCAGTGATCATGCTTTCCTTAAATTTGGGGTTGCAAGAGGAGGAAGACTGAAGAAGACACAGACTTCACGGCTTGACTTTAGCAGAGCAGACTTCAAGGGCCTAAAGTCAAGGGTTGGTAGAATTCCATGGCACATAATTCTTAAGCACAAAACTTCACATGAAGGATGGGAAATCTTCCGTAAGGAAGTCCTTAAAGCACAAGAACTAACAATACCTAAAATGAAGAAAAATGGAAAAGATCTAAAGAAACCAGGATAAATGAACAAAAAACGACATCATCTGCTAAAAAAGAAAGAAACATACATCAAGTGGAAGGCGGGCATTATACCTAGGGAAGAACAGTATGCAGACTCTGCAAGACAAACGTCAAAGGAGCTGAGGCCAAACACAAATTGAGTCTTGAAAAAGAGGCCAAGAGTAAAGTAAAAGAATTTTGGTGTATGTTAAAAGCAAGAGAAAAGTGAAGGAGACTATTAGAGTCCTGCAGAATGAAAAAGGTGAAACAGTCAACGAGGTGGAACAGCAGGTGGAGCTACTAAATTTGTATTTCTTATTTGTTATTTGTCTTTTCTCAAAAAACTAATGCTAGCATCAACATTAATCAGGATAGAATTGACAGTCAGGAAGAATCCAAGTTAACAATAAGCAAAGGATTTGATAAGGGACAATTTGGGGGAATGCCATCCATATAGGCATTCACGTCTTAAAACTGTCTGCATTTCAAATCATGAGTCAAATGTCAGGCATGCATGTGATATATCTACATACACCAGAGATGACCATGGGTCTGAGTAGAAGGATGACTGCTTTATTTTAAGAACGTACAGGATAATATAAGACACTAGTTGGATAAGACCCAATAATACGTACACTTCTTCTATTGGTCAAATGGCAAAAAGAGTTTACACTGAGATATATACAGTATGTATATCTATTTAATCATTTTATATTAGGCTAACTCAGCATGACTCACAAAAGTCTTATGATCAAAGTCCTGTGATTTCTGAGCACAGACAAGGGAGCAGTATACAATTCAAGCCCCATTTTGAGTCCTACTAATTTTGGATATCGTCATATAATATTTAGTGATGAGCGAGTATGCTTGTCACTACTCGGTACTCGCACGAGTATCACTGTACTCGGGCTACTCGGCGGGGACCGAGTAATCTCGCGATACTCGTGCTATACTCGAGGTCATCATCCCTGCATGTTGGCGCTCTTTTGAGAGCCAGCCCACATGCAGGGATTGGCTGGCAGACCACTGCAATGCCACAGCCCTGTTAGTTGTGGAACTGCAGTGATTGGCCGGCCTGCACAGCGTGACCGAGCCATCCAGACAGTCAGTGCAATGAGAGTGTTGCTGCTTCAGGGAAAGGTTTGCGGCCCTTTATAGTTATTTCCGTAGCAGGGCTGCAAACAGTGTGACCAGAAGTCCTTCTCAGGACTATTGTAGTTGTATACAGGCAGGCAGGGTATAGCCAGGTCGGAGTACAGGAGCAGAGTCCTTCTCAGGACTATTGTTGCTGTATACAGGCAGGGCAGGCAGGGTATAGCCAGGTCGGAATACAGGCTAGTGACCAGAAGAGTCCTTCTCAGGACTATTGTAGCTGTATACAGGCAGGCAGGCAGGGTATATAGCCATTCCTAGTGGTGACCGTATACCAGCCTTCATCATATCTGGGGCTGGTGTACACAGTCTAAAACAGTCCTGATAGTGTCAGACTTCTCAGTAATTGTCGCTCCTAAAAAGCTGTTAGGTTCTTAGTGCGTCCGTGCTTGCATTTAAAAACCGCACGTGTGTGCCTGTCGGTGGCAGCATACAGGTGCACTTGTGTGCGTTTTGCACAAACTTGGATATAATGCACAAGTCTAGTGAATATAATACACGTCAGTCAGCAGTGTCTGATAGTGTCAAACTTCTCAGTAATTGTCACTCCTAAAAACCTGTTAGGTTCTTAGTGCGTCCGTGCTCCAGGTTGCTCCAGGCAGAAGTCAGGCAACTGTTCCCCGGAACAACAACATGACACAAGGTGCCTGTACAAATGTTAGGTCTTCCCGAGTCTGGCAGTTTTTTAAGTTCGCTCCAGATGATTCTAAAAAGGCCATTTGCAACACCTGCCGTGCCAGCATCAGCAGGGGTACCAAAACTAGCAGCCTGACCACCACCAGCATGATCAGGCACATGTCAGCCAAGCACCCGACTTTGTGGGAGGTACAACAGAGTCGAGGAGCAGTGCTTGCTGATGTCACTGCTACGTCTTCGCTTGTTGTGCATGCGAGCCAATCCCCTGTCCATGCTGCCTGCGAACAAGCCTCCTCCGGTCCTGCACCTGCAGTTGCCTACGCAGAAATAACACCATCATCAAGCACGTCCTTGTCCCAGCGCAGCGTTCAGTTATCCATTCTGCAAACCTTTGAACGCAGGCGCAAATACACTGCCAACGCCCCACATGCCACAGTTCTAAATGCTAACATTTCGCGACTGCTTGCGCTGGAAATGTTGCCTTTTAGGCTGGTGGAGACAGAAGCATTCCGCGACCTGATGGCAGCAGCTGTCCCACGTTATTCGGTCCCCAGCCGCCACTATTTCTCCCGGTGTGCCGTCCCAGCATTGCATAACCACGTGTCACAAAACATCACACGTGCCCTGAACAACGCTGTTTCAGCCAAAGTCCACCTAACCACAGACACGTGGACAAGTGCTTGTGTGCAAGGCCGCTACATCTCGTTGACGGCACACTGGGTTAATATTGTGGAAGCTGGGACCCAGTCTGAGCGAGGTACGGAACACGTCCTTCCCACACCAAGGTTTGCAGGCCCTACCTCAGTCAGGGTTTCACCCACACTCTCCGGAATGTCATGCTCCTAAGTTTGCCCAGATGCTCAAGGAGTACCTTGCAAATCGAACAACTGTACTCCGACATTCCTCTGTGCCTTACAAATATTGGGTATCCAAGCTGGACACGTGGCATGAATTGGCTCTCTATGCCTTGAAGTCCTGGCCTGCCCTGCCGCTAGCGTTTTGTCAGAGCATGTTTTTAGTGCCGCTGGTTGAATCATTACAGATAAACGCACCCGCCTGTCAACTGAAAATGCTGACAGGCTGACTCTGATCAAGATGAACAAGGGTTGGATTGGGCCAGACTTCACCACACCACCAGCAAATGACAGCGGAATTTAAAGTTTGTAACGGGAATTTGCCATGTACCTCCACTCACCCATGGGTACACACTTCTGGACTTTGGATAATCGCTGGACTGCTCCTCCTTCTCCTCATGCGCCACCATGATGACCGTTACAATAGTTAGGCCGTTGTTTCAGGTATGCCCCCAGTGGTAAATTTTTGCGCCCATTCTTTCAGAATGGACATTACAACGACAGGAGACCCTCTCCTTTGCAATGGGAACAATGTTTTGAGGTCCTTATGCACATCTCTATCCAGGGACAATGTGGAGCCTCCCAATTTTTGGCTGCCCTGCCAAAGGGCTATACTACAATAGACCCACTTCCTTACAATGGGCACTTCAGGTTTACAGGCCCTCATGTACGTCTCTATCCAGGGACAATGTGGAGCCTCCCAATTTTTGGCTGTCCTGCCAAAGGGCTATACTACAATAGACCCACTTCCTTACAATGGGCACTTCAGGTTTACAAGCCATCATGCACGTCTCTATCCAGGGACAACGTGGAGCCTCCCAATTTTTGGCTGCCCTGCCTACGGGCTATACTACAATAGACCCACTTCCTTACAATGGGCACTTCAGGTTTACAGGCCCTCATGCACGTCTGTATGCAGGGGCATTGGTAAACCTCACAATTTTGGACTGCCCTGGCAAAGGAAAATACTACAAAGACTCACTTCCTCAAAATGGGCACATTAGACTCAAGAGGCCTTCATGTACGTCTCTTCTCAGGGACATCGGAGTGCCACACAATGTTTTCACGTAAAATATTTCATGTAATCTCAAAAAGTAACATACACCAGCTCTATCTCACTATTGGGTATGTGCCCTTAACATTTCCGCCATGAAAATTCATTTTGGTGTCATTTTTGAAGGCTTTCTGGTGAGTCCGTAAAAATGGCGCAAAACGCAGACAAAATTGTTCACAGCTGTGACTTTTGAGTGATAAATGCTTCAAGGGGGTCTTCCCCATGCTGTTGCCTTGTCATTTGAGCACTCTTCTGAGACTTTTGTGACATTTTTAGGGTTTCCACATGCTGCCGGGGGGTCATTTCTTAAAAATGCTCGGGTCTCCCATAGGATAACATTGGGCTCGGTGCTCGGGCCGAGTACACGAGTATCTTGGGATGCTCGGCCCGAGCCTCGAGCACCCGAGCTTTTTAGTACTCGCTCATCACTAATAATATTACATACTGTCCATAACATATTGATATTAGAACATTTAGCCAAGGTAAAGTAAACCAAGTCCCCAGGTCCAGATGATTTACTACCGAGAGTCTTTAAGGAGCTAGCTGAGGAAATAATATCTGGAAAAATCTTCAAGCAAATTTTCAGGGAACATTTACTTAGTTACCTGGATGGGAAGGTATTAATTAACCAGAGTCAGCACGGCATTATTACCAATAAAGCTTGGCAGACTAGCCTGATTTCCTTCTATAACAAAGTCACTGACTGGTTGATCCAGGGGAATGCCATGGATATAGTATATACCTTGACTTCAGTAAGGCATTTGATAAAGTCTCACATAATATCCTTCCAGCTGCCCACCGTCACCAGGGCAGCTGGAAGAGTTGGATACAGCGCAGGATGATGGCGCTTCAATGAAAGCGCCGTTTTCTGGGGTGGCTGCAGACTGCAATTCGCAGCAGAGGAGAACAGAAAGCTCGGGCCAACCCGTGCTGCGGATTCCACTCCCCAGCTGCCTAGTTGTACCTGGCTGGACACAAAAATGGGGTGCAGTCCATGTCGTTTTTTTTTTAATTATTTCATGAATTCATGAAATAATTAAAAAAGGGCTTCCCTATATTTTTAGTTCCCAGCCGGGTACAAATAGGCAGCTGGGGGTTGGGGGCAGCCGTACCTGCCTGCTGTACCTGGCTACATACATACATACATACATAGTATACAAAAATATGGTGAAGCCCACGTCATTTTCTTGGTGGTCAAAAAACTCCTGCATACAGTCCTGAATGGAGTATGCTGAGCCTTGTAGTTCTGCAGCTGCTGTCTGCTCTCCTGCATACACTAGTGGATAAAGTATGCTGAGCCTTGCAGTTCTGCTCCCCCTGCCTCTCCCTGCAGGATACAGTCCTGGATGCAGCATGCTGAGCCTTGTAGTTCTGCAGCTGCAGTCTGCTCTCCTGCATACACTAGTGGATAAAGTATGCTGGGCCTTGCAGTTCTGCTCCCCCTGCCTCTCCCTCCAGGATACAGTCCTGGATGAAGGATGCTGAGCCTTGTAGTTCTGCAGCTCCTGTCTGCTCTCCTCCATACAGACAGACAGCAGACAGCAGCTGCAGAACTACAGGGCTCAGCATACTCCATCCAGGACTGAATGCAGAAGTTTTTTGCCCCCAAAAAATTTACGTGGGCTTCGACATTTTTAGCTAAGGGTAAACCAAGCAGATACTGGCTGCTAACCTCCACTTCTTGGTGTTACCTTCACTGGCAATGGAAAATCCAGGGAAGCATTTTTTATTTTTTTTTGCCAAAAAACTACAAAACAAATGACGTGAGCGTCGCCATATTTTTGTATGCTAGCCAGGTACAGCAGGCACCTACGGGCTGCCCCCAACCCCCAGCTGCCTATTTGTACCCGACTGGGAACCAAACATATTGGGAAGCCCTTGTTTTATTTTTATTATTTCAAGAATTTCATGAAATAATTAAAAAAAAAAAATGATGTGGGCTTTGCCCAATTTTTTGTGTCCAGCCAGGTACAACTAGGCAGCTGGGGATTGGAATCCGCAGTGCAGGGTGCCCAAACTTTCTGAGCACCCCTGCTGCAAATTGCAGTCCGCAGCCGCCCCAGAAAATGGCGCTTTCATAGAAGCGCCATCTTTTGGTGCAGTATCCAACTCTTCCAGCTGCCCTGGTGACGGGTGGCTTGCTGGGTAATAATGGGGTTAGGACTAACTGTATATTATCAACTGGTCCTAAGCCAATATTAGACATTGCCACCATGAATTTCTAGTACAGATAAAGAAAAAAACACAACACACAGAAAAATATTTGGATTAGAAATAAAACACAACACAATTAGTGACTCCATCTTTATTGAAATAAAGAACTCCCCTCCACAGTAATCCTGGGTCAAGGGTCCCGCGCCGTCCAATCCAGATCCAATATCATCTGATTGGTTTGCTGGAAGGCAAAGCGATCAAATGATGTGTCAGGTTCATGGGCCTGAATCACATGACACAGCAGCTGATTGTACAAACGGCTTTTATACCATCAGCTGATGCGTCAGTGCAAAAAACCCCCACAAACTACACACTTCTGTGCAGACTCCTGTCCGACAGCAGCAGCTGATAGTTTAGCCAGCCAGGCGGTAAAAAGCTGGCCTCACCGCTCGACTTATAGTGTCAGCTGATTCTGTCAGGTGACCGCATTAGCTGATTATCGCCAGGTCTGAGAGAGAGAAAAGAGAGAGAAGGGAGAGAGAAGGGAGAGAGAAAGGAGAGAAGAGAGAAGAGAGAGAGAAGAGAGAGAGAAGAGAGAGAGAGAGAAGAGAGAGGGAGATAGAGAGGGGGAGAGAGGAAGGGAGAAAGAGAGAGAGAAAAAGAGAAAGAGAGAAAAAGAGAGAGAGAGAAGGAAGAGAGAAGAGAGAGGAGAGAGAGATAAGAGAGAGAAGAGAGAGAGGAGAGAGGAGAGAGCAATGTAGCCTCATTCCGTGAACTGCTCAGATTTTAGAGGTGTGTCTCGTGGCTCACAGCTGATGTCTAGCTCCTCCCCTCAATGCATAATTAAATTATAATTATAAATAATTATAATTTAAAATTATAAATAAATTAAATTAACCGCTTCACCGGTACGGCCGGGACTCGAACTCCTGAACTAACTCTCCTTAGGCGGCAGCTCTACCTGTTGAGCCACTGCCTGTAATGAAAAGAATGAGAAGATTTGGTAATCTTGTCCTCTGTATTGCAGTAGAGGATCCAGAAGTGGATTATTCAGCTACAAAGAGGAAAGAGAGAGGGAAAAAGAGAGAGAGAGAAAAAGAGAGAGGAAGAGAGAGAGAAAGAGAGAGAGAGAGAAAAAGAGAGAGAGAAAAGGAGAGTAAAAGAGAGAGAGAGAAAAAGAGAGAGTAAAAAAGAGAGAGAGAGTGAAAGGACAGAGAGAAGAGAGAGAGAAAGAAAAGAGAGAGGAGAGAGAAGAGGGAGAGAAGAAAGAGAGAAGAAAGAGAGAAGAGAGAGAGAAGAGAGAGAAGCGAGATAGAAGAAAAAGAGAGAAGCGAGAGAGAGGAGAGAGAGAAGAAAGAGGGGAGAGAGGAGAGAGAGAAGAGAGAGGAGAGAGAGAGAGATAATAGAGA
The DNA here is from genome assembly GCF_048569485.1 of Anomaloglossus baeobatrachus. NCBI lineage: Eukaryota > Metazoa > Chordata > Amphibia > Anura > Aromobatidae > Anomaloglossus > Anomaloglossus baeobatrachus. The sequence goes on from NC_134354.1 coordinate 619,309,970, forward strand.
GAAGAGAGAGGAGAGAGGAGAGAGCAATGTAGCCTCATTCCGTGAACTGCTCAGATTTTAGAGGTGTGTCTCGCGGCTCACAGCTGATGTCCAGCTCCTCCCCTCAATGCATAATTAAATTATAATTATAAATATTAATTATAATTTAAAATTATAAATAAATTAAATTAACCGCTTCACCGGTACGGCCGGGACTCAAACTCCTGAACTAACTCTCCTTAGGCGGCAGCTCTACCTGTTGAGCCACTGCCTGTAATGAAAAGAACAGGAAGATTTGGTAATCTTGTCCTCTGTATTGCAGTAGAGAATCCAGAAGTGGATTATTCAGCTACAAAGAGGAAAGAGAGAGGGATAAAGAGAGAGAGAGAGAGAAAAAGAGAGAAAAGAGAGAGAGAGAAAAAGAGAGAAAAGAGAGAGAAAAAGAGAGAGAAAAGGAGAGAGAAAGAGAGAGAGAGAGAGAAAAAGAGAGAGAAAGAAAGAGAGGACAGAGAGAGAAGAGAGAGAGAAAGAAAAGAGAGAGAAAAGAGAGAGAAGAGGGAGAGAAGAGAGAGAAGAGAGAGAAGAGAGAGAAGAGAGAAGAGAGAGAGAGAAGAGAGAGAAGCGAGAGAAGAAAAAGAGAAGCGAGAGGGAGGAGAGAGAGAGAAGAGAGAGAGGGTGGAGAGGAGAGCGAGTTGAGAGAATAGGAGAAAGAGAAGAGAGAGTGAGGAGAGAGAGGAGAGAGAGGAGAGAGAGAAGTGAGAGAAGAGAGAGAGGAGAGAGAGAAGAGATAGAGGAGAGAGAGCAATACAGCCTCATTCCGTGAACTGCTCCGATTTAGAGGTGTGTCCCGTAGCTCACAGCTGATGCCTGGCTCCTCTCCTCAGTGCATAATTAAATTAAATTATAAATAAATAATAAATTAAGTTTTTTACCGGGACGGCCAGGACTCGAACTCGGGAACTGATTCTTCTTAAGCAGTAGCTCTACCCATTGAGCCACTGTCTGTAATGAAAAGCATAGGAAGATTTGGTTAGATTAGTAGAGAATCCAGAAGTACAGGATGGATGGATCGATGGATGGAGGGAGGGATGGATGGAGGGATAGAGGGATGGATGGAGAGATGGAGGGAGGGATGAATGGATGGAGGGATGGATGGAGAGATGGATGGAGAGATGGAGGGAGGGATGGATGGATGGATGGGAGGGCAAACACCAGCACTACCACACTCATCCTCACACACACGCAGGCACTGCAACCCCCATCATCCTCGCACACACAGGCATTACCTCAGTGACATCCCGCTGACAGAGCGGCTCACGTCAGTTGCTCCGTGGATCTGACACAGAGCGCTCGTGTTCTACGGCGCTCCTGTCAGCTTGATATAGCAGAGCTGGATGCGTCACGGGACCTCTGAATTACGTCGGACCTGGAGGGGTATTTTGGATTTTAATAAAATGGTGAAAGAGGGTGTTTTTTTATCTTTTATTCCAAATAAAGGTTTTTTCATTGTGTGTGTTTATTTACTTTCACTTACAGGTTAATCATGGAAGGTATCTTGGGGGACGCCTGCCATGATTAACCTCTTATTACCCCGATTGCCACCGCACCAGGGCAACTCGGGATGAGCTGGGTAGAGTCCCGTGACTGTTGCATCTATTGGATACGGCAATTCCGGGTGGCTGCTGGGTGATATTGTTAGGGTGGTGGGCTCCCCATAACGTGGCACTCCCCATCCTGACAATACCAGCCTCCAGCCGTGTGGCTTTATCCTTGCTGGTATCAAAATTGGGGGGAACCTCAGTTTTTTTTTATTATTTATTTATTTTACTGCACGATATAGACCCGCCCGCCAGTGGCTGTGATTGGTTGCAGTGAGACAGCTGTCACTCATCGTGGGGGCATGTCTGACTGCAACCAATCATGGGCGCCGGTGGGCGGGGATAGCAGGGAATACCAGATTGAATAATGAAGCGGCAGCCATTTTCGAAAGAGGAAAAGCCGCCGGAGCTTTGTGACAGCCGTGCAGCGCCGCGCCTGTGATCAGTGAGTATTAAAGAGAGAGGGATTGTGCTAGGGACGCAGGACACATGCAGATACGCAACGTGCGCACAAAGCCTTACACTATGCTTCGCTTTTGGTGATCAAACCGTTATCGAACGTAACTCGAACTGCCGAACTTGAAGCAAATCATTTCAGTTCGTCGAATGACTCGAACATCGCCCAAAATCACTCGAATTTGAAATTGGCAAACCATTTGAATCGAACATCGCTCAACTCGGCTTGTTACGCCCCCTACGGTTCCCGGTAATATTACCGGCACTGCTTGCAGACCTCCAGGTGATGATAAAGCAGCTAGTTCGTCACACTCCCCATAGCTGGAGCGATGTCCCCGGGGCCATTAAGAAGGATCAAGATTTTACACACTGGGAGGCAGCTTAGCACACAAGTCTTGATGCGAGTTTCTTCAAAGCCACTAATGTGTGGCTCCTACCTTTTGAATCTCATCTCAGAGAATGCCAAGAGTGTGCAAAGCAGTAATCAAAAGAAAAGGTGGCTACTTTGAAGAACCTAGAATATAAGACATTTTCAGTTGTTTCACACTTTTTTGCTAAGCATTTCATTCCACATGTGTTAATTTATAGTTTTGATGCCTTCAATGTGAATCTATCATTTTCAGAGTCAAGAAAATAAAGAAAACTCTTTGAATGAGGTGTGTCCAAACATTTGGTCTGTACTGCATATATGCCGCCCCGTGCTCGGCGGCAGCTGAGCCGCTCGGGTCCGGACCTGCAGTGGGTGGCTCGAGGGTCTCCAGACTCGGGGGTCCACGGTCACTCCGATCTAAAAGGGGTTGGCGGTTTGGTGGGACGTAGGTGTACGGCCGGAGCCGTGTTTGAGTTCGTGACGCCACCCACGGGTTGTGGTGAAGGTGGACACCACCGCTGCAGTTATGGGGCACCCGAGAGAGATGTTGCGCAGCAAGTTGTTAACCCCTCCGTGCGTAGGGATGGTGGCTCCGGAACCCGTTGTGGGAGTAGTTGGGTGGTGCAAGCCGAGATGGGCAGCCGGAGGGCACTGATGTACTCACTATTAGTAAACACACACGAGTCTCTGGTAAACCAAGGTGATGGTGGTCGGTGCCCGCAGCCAGCTGCAGTATGGTCCCCTACCCGGTTGGTGGTGTCTGCCTTTCTCCTGCACCTGTTTTGTGATGATGGACTACCTGCGCTTGCAGCTCCAGGAGTCTGCTCCCCAGCTTGTGATTGTCGAAGAAGCCCTTTGCCCGCAGACGCTGGCTCGTGGGATCTCTCTGCCATGGCAGTGGCTTTTTATCCCCCTCGTTGGGCTGTTGCCTTCAGTTGGGACTTTGGGTGGGACCGGACCTAATTCCTGGCCACAATTAGTTAATTAGCTAGCCCCCAGTAGCTTCTGTACCTAGCTTCAGGGTCTGAGTACCCCCCTTTGTGCTCCGATTTTGGAGTTGGTTCCCCGGGTCGGTACTGGCAGGCTACTACCCTGTACCAGTCCACCACGGTTCCACCGAGCTGTCTTCCCGGCTCCTGCAGGCAGAGGCCTCCATCTGCCTCCTAGCCAAAGGTGCCCGGGCTCCTACCCTGGCACCTGTCAGTTAGTTGCAGGCCTGACACACAGGCCTGCCTCCACTTTACTTCACCTCTACTAACAGACTCTCAGACTAAAACTGACTACTTTTCCTGCCCCAGGCCCTCTGAACTCCTCGGTGGGCATGTCCAACCGCCTGGCTCCGCCCCGTGGTGTGTTCATCAAGCACTGAGGGGGGTGACTAGGGTTTAATGTTTGGCTGCTGGGACCTTGTTAGGGGACTGGTGTAATGCGGGGCCCTCTCTGTGACTACCTGGCTCAGCCAGGGCGTCACACTCCCCCTTGGTTAACCACAGACCATCCGCGGGCTGTCCGACCACCACCGTTTATTTTTCTTTAACTGGAAAAGATAAAAAAAAACATATTTACAAGTATAATAACATTTATACCATTTTCAAGCATATTTGGGTTTTCTTCCCTTGCGAGAGGCATGTTACTTAAATGTTGCAGAACATTTTTATTAACCGGGAACGGGATGGGACCGGGTCCTTTCCATTTTACCCAACCAAGCAAACCTAAACCTTGATGCTGCCTCTAAAAACAGGTCAGCACCCCTTTTCCCCAGTCTAGGAAACGGGTTCGGGTCCGGGTGTTGCCCAAACGAGCCGGGTAATAAGTTCCTTACCCAGCAGTCTCTCAGAGGCCCCACATCCAGGGGACCCCTGACCCAGAGGGTTGTCACCGGTCTGCATGGTGACAGGACCTCAGCCTACAACATCCCGCAGGCCCTTCCTCCATCTAGCCTCTCCGAAGACTGAAGGACATGAAAGGGTGGTCAGGGACTATTTACAAGGCCCAAAAGTTTTTGGGTGGCCTGCTAGTTCTCAGCCATGTCTGTTTTGTAAATAGGGGGTAAACAAATGGGAATCAACAAAGTCCCAATGGGGACGGGCAGGATAGTAGCCGGAAACCGCTAACTTTTTCAACTTTCTTCTTCCTCAGGACTGTATGGTGGGGGAGGGAAATGGGTGTGCCCGGAGGCACACTGCGGCTCATCCTCCTCTTCACATCCAGGGCAAACCATCTCCTCTTCCCACAATACCGGGTGTATGTAACCGGGTTCCAAGTCCCGGTCTGGATGACACATTGGGAGGTGGGGATTGACGTCCCTCCGGGACACAAAGATCTCTGCGTCCAGGTCCGGCTCGAAGATGAACCCCCATCCATACTGGGGGTCAAAGTGCCGGACCTGGCCATCATGTGTCAGGCCCCGCACCCGGAAGGTGGCATTGCGGAGGTTGTCCTTCTCTTTGATGGTACGGGACAGCACCTCCGCCTTCCTCTTTCTCGGGCCACAAGCTCCCGACCCAGCTGGCGCTGCTGCCGCTCCCAATACGGAGAATCCTCCTGCTCTGGTTCGCTCTGCACGGGGGTCGGGCCCAGCCGGAGCTCCCCCGTGCCAGCTACAACCGGCACCTTCTGCTTGGGGATCCCCGCTGTGTTGTGGCCTGCTCGACTGCCTCACAGCGGCAACCCCGCTACGCCTCAGCCGAGGCTTGAAACCTGGGAGCGGCCAGCTTTACCCGCTAGGCTGACTTCCGGTCTACGGCCACCTCCATCTTGGCCGGGCAGACTGCCGGGGCTTGGATCACCTGGGGTGCGGTCACTTCCAAGACCGACGGGTCCACACTGGGGCCGGGAATTCTCCGAAGATGAATCTTTCTCGGGGCTGGTGTCAGTGTCGGTTTGGCGACAGGCTGTTCGCCGGCGGCTTCTGCAGGCGAGTCCTCGTGGGCTGGTGGATTGGGCTCCATTGCTGGTGTTGGTGGCGGCGGACCGAGTGGGGGAGCAGCGGCAACCAGTACGGGCGGCGAGGGAGGCAATATAGAGGGCAGGGGCAGACCGGGTCCCTCAGCCGTGTCGGCCGGTCCCTCAGGGACATAGGGGCATGGGTCGCTTACCCACTCCTCTAAAGTTGCCTCTACTTCGCATGCCCACATGGCCGCAGCCGCTTCCTCCATCTTGGCCATCCAGCGCTACATCAAGAAGTGAACCTGGGCCTGCAGACGGCGGCACATCTGTGTCTTCCGGGCTTCCACCCATGCCGCTGTTTCGGGCGCGGGCTCTGGTGCTCTGGGCTTGCTGGACGGGTCAGCCATGTCGCTCTCTCGGGGTCCAGGAACCAGAAGGACGGCAGGGTCCTGGAGTCCCTGCCCTTTATCTGCTCAATCACATGTCGCAGAATTTTCACCCGCCCCCTTGGTCTTTTCGCAGCACTCCTCTCTCCGGCCGGTAAGTTTCGCTTTTCGACCTCCAGGTCTGATTTACGGCCGTGATCCCAGGAGGCGGGGCTTCAGTTTTCACGCTCTTTTCACGGGGAAGAAGACTCTGGCGGGAATCTTCACGCCAAAAGATGGCGGCAAGATGGCGGATTTTGAAAACTTTGCAACGGATCACCGCTGACTTCACTTTAAGGCGCACTTCCACAAGGTAAGTGGATGGGTAAGTATCCTGTTTGTGATGCCAGGAAATCGGTGTGTGCCGCCCCGTGCTCGGAGGCAGCCGAGCCGCTTGGGTCCGGACCTTCAGTGGGTGGCTCGAGGGTCTCCGGACTAGGGGGTCCACGGTCACTCTGATCTAAAAGGGGTTGGCTGTTTGGGAGACGTAGGTGTTTGGCCAGAGACGTGTTTGAGTTTGTGACGCCACCCACGGGTTGTGGTGAAGGTGGACACCACCGCTGCAGTTATGGGGCACCCGGGGGAGATGTTGCGCAGCAAGTTGTTAACCCCTCCGTGGGTAGGGATGGTGGCCCCAGGACCCGTTGTGGGAGTAGTTGGGCGGTGCAGGGAGATGGGCGGCCAGAGGGCACTGATGTACTCACTATTAGTAAACACACACGAGTCTCTGGTAAACCAAGGTGATGGTGGTTGGTGCCCGCAGCCGGGTGCAGTCTGGTCCCCCACCCGGTTGGTGGTCTCTGCCTTTCTACTGCACCTGTTTTGTGATGATGGACTACCTGCGCTTGCAGCTCCAGGAGTCCGCTCCCCGGCTTGTGGTTGTCAAAGGAGCCCTTTGCCCGCATACGCTGGCCCGTGGGATCTCTCTGCCATGGCGGTGGCTTTCTATCCCCCTCGTTGGGCTGTTGCCTTCAGTCGGGACTTTGGGTGGGACAGGACCTAAAGTCCTAGCCACAATCAGTTAATTAGCTAGCCCCCAGTAGCTTCTGGACCTAGCTTCAGGGTCTGAGTACCCCCCTTTGTGCTCTGATTTCGGAGTTGGCTTCCCGGGTCGGTACTGGCGGGCTACTACCCTGTACCAGTCCACCACGGTTCCACCGAGCTGTCTTCCCGGCTCCTGCAGGCAGAGGCCTTCATCTGCCTCCTAGCCAAAGGTGTGCGGGCTCCTACCCTGGCACCTGTCAGTTAGTTGCAGGCCTGCCTCCACTTTACTTCACCTCTACTAACGGACTATCAGACTAAAACTAAGATGACAGAAAATAGAAAAAGTAGTTCAGCTCACCCTTCCTAAAGTCCAGGTCAGGATCGGTGTTGGTGCACGGAGCTGCCCTGGCCTCAGGCAGAACACAGACAAGGAAACTAGAGTATGATCTCTAGCACTTCAAAGAAGGTTAAAAATATTTATTGAGGTTCTATTAAAAAAGATCCATCGATCATGAAAACAGTGAGGGGGGACACATTAAGAGAAATCCAACATGTTTCAGCTAGTAGAGCCTTATTCAAGGATTGGCAATCCTTGAATAAGGCTCTACTAGCTGAAACATGTTGGATTTCTCTTAATGTGTCCCCCCTCACTGTTTTCATGATCGATGGATCTTTTTTAATAGAACCTCAATAAATATTTTTAACCTTCTTTGAAGTGCTGGAGATCATAATCTAGTTTCCTTATCAGACTAAAACTGACTACTTTTCCTGCCCAAGGCCCTCTGAACTCCTCGGTGGGCATGTCCAACTGCCTGGCTCCGCCCCGTGGTGTGTCCATCAAGCACTGAGGGGGGTGACTAGGGTTTAATGTTTGGCTGCTGCCACCTTGTTAGGGGACTGGTGTAATGCGGGGCCCTATCTGTGACTTCCTGGCCCGGCAAAGGCGTTACACTATATGTATGTATATATATATATATATATATATATATATATATATATATATATATATATATCTACAGTGCCTACACCTACAAGTAGTATTCAACCCCCTGCAGATTTAGCAGGTTTACACATTCGGAATTAGCTTGGCATTGTGACATTTGGACTGTAGATCAGCCTGGAAGTGTGAAATGCACTGCAGCAAAAAAGTATGTTATTTCTTTTTTTATTTTTTTTTAAATTGTGAAAAGTTTATTCAGAGGGTCATTTATTATTCAACCCCTCAAACCACCAGAATTCTGTTTGGTTCCCCTAAGGCTATGTGCACACACTGCGTTTTTTTGATGCTGCGTTTTTGTGCGTTTTTGGCCGCTAAAAACGCACAAAAACGCACCTGCGTCGAAAAAACGCGGCAAAAAACGCACGCGTTTTGCTGCGATTTGGTGCGTTTTTTTTGCTGCGTTTTGCTGCATTTTTGCTCACTGCGTCCTTATGCGTTTTTTATCAGTGAACAAAAAAAAAAAGGTCTGATGTCATTTCCTTCTTCAATGTGTTCTTCATTCTCCACTAGTGTATACAGAAGAGCAGACAGCTGCAGAACTACAAGGCTCAGCATCCTCCATCCAATAGTGTATGCAGGAGAGCAGACAGCAGCTGTCGAACTACAAGGCTCAGCATCCTCCTTCCAGGACTGTATGCAGGATTTCTTTTCCCCCCCAAACAAAAAAAATTACGTGGGCTTCGCCATATTATTGTATGCTAGCCGGGTACTGCAGGTAGGTACGGGCTGCCCCCAACCCCCAGCTGCCTATTTGTACCCGGCTGGGAACCAAAAATATAGGGAAGCCCTTTTTTTTTAAATTATTTCATGAATTTCATGAAATAATTTTAAAAAAAAAATGACGTGAGCTTCGCCCAATTTTTGAGTCCAGCCGGGTACAACTAGGCAGCTGGGGATTGGAATCCACAGTGCAGGGTGCCCATGCTTTCTGGGCACCCCCGCTGTGAATTGCAGTCCCGCAGCCACCCCAGAAAATGGCGCTTTCATAGAAGCGCCATCTTCTGGCGCTGTATCCAACTCTTCTAGCTGCCCTGATGCCGGGTTGCTAGCTAGGTAATAATGGAGTTAGGGCTAGCTGTATATTATCAGCTGGCCCTAAGCCCGAAATTCATGGTGTCACGCCAATATTAGACATGGCCACCATGAATTTCTAGTAAAGATAAAAAAAAAACACAACACACAGAAAAATATTTTTATTAGAAATAAAACACAACACAATTAGTGACTCCATCTTTATTGAAATAAAGAACCCCCCTCCGCAGTAATCCTGGGTTAGGGTCCCGCGCCGTCCAATCAGGATCCAATATCATCTGATCGGTTTGCTGGAAGGCAAAGCGATCAGATGATGTGTCAGGATCAAGGACGTGAATCACATCACACATCAGCTGATTGTATAAAAGCGGATTACACAATCAGCTGATGCATCGGTGCAAAAAAAAAAAAAATAATACTCACTTATGTGCTGATTACCGGCAGCTCCTGGAGCGATGGGGCGGGAGTCTGATCCCGTCCGATCGCTGCAGCAGCTGCCGGTAATCAGGGATGAAGTCTCCTGACAGCATCCGCTGATAGATGAAGCCGGCCGGGCGCCCGCGTCACCGCGATACTTACGATCACCTGATGCGTCAGGTGACTGCATCAGGTGATCCATCGCCAGGTCCTGCATCCTGCAGGCATATGTACCCGGGGAGACTGCACACTGCCGGAGCGGCGATACCGTGACAGAATCTGGGAGCGGACATGGCACCGGGACCCTGCAGACAGGTGAGTATAACTTTTTTTTTTTTTTTTTCAACTGTTAACTTTTGTTTTCGCAGCCGCTTCCACCTCCCGCCCAGACATGGCGCCGCACGGCAGCATACATGCCCAGGATGGGAGGTGGACGCAGCAGTGACGGTACCGGGAGGATTCACGCTTCTGTATATACTGACAGAAGGAATCCTCTTCCTGTACACGTCACTTTACTACCCACCTCCTGTGTTTATAGCTGCGTTTTTGGTCTTAGAAACGCACCAAAACGCACCAAAACGCAGCTATTTGCGTTTCTCATTGCGTCTTTCAACATCCCATTGAACTCAATGGATGAAAAGCGCAGTGAAAAACGCGGGAATAATTGACATGCTGCGTTTTTGTGGCACCACAAAAACGCAGCTGAAAAAAAACAGATGTGTGGGGACAGCAAAAATGAAAACTCATAGACTTTGCTGGGGAAGCAAAGTCATGCAGTTTTGAGGCCAAAAACGCACCCGAAAAACGCGCAAAAACGCTGCGAAAAACGCACTGTGTGCACATAGCCTTAAGAAGTATTTCAGGCACAAAGAACAATGAGCTTCACATGTTTGGATAAATTATCTCTTTTTCCAGCCTTTTCTGACTAATTAAGACCCTCCCCAAACTTGTTAACAGCACTCATACTTGGTCAACATGGGAAAGACAAAGGAGGATTCCAAGGCCATCAGAGACAAGATCGTGGTGGGTCACAAGGCTGGCAAGGGTTACAAAACCCTTTCCAAGGAGTTGGGCCTACCTGTCTCCACTGTTGGGAGCATCATCCGGAAGTGGAAGGCTAATGGAACTACTGTTAGCCTTCCACGGCCTGGACAGCCTTTGAAAGTTTCCACCCGTGCCGAGGCCAGGCTTTTCCGAAGAGTCAAGGCTAACCCAAGGACAACAACCCAATTGAAAACTTGTGGAAGGAGCTCAAGATTAAAGTCCACATGAGACACCCAAAGAACCTAGATAACTTGGAGAAGATCTGCATGGAGGAGTGGGCCAAGATAACTCCAGAGACCTGTGCCGGCCTGATCAGGTCTTATAAAAGACGATTATTAGCTGTAATTGCAAACAAGGGTTATTCCACAAAATATTAAACCTAGGGGTTGAATAATAATTGACCCACTCTTTTATGTTGAAAATTTATTAAAATTTAACTGAGCAACATAACTTGTTGGTTTGTAAGATTTATGCATCTGTTAATAAATCATGCTCTTGTTTGAAGATTGCAGGCTCTAACTTACTTGCATATTATCAAACCTGCTAAATCTGCAGGGGGTTGAATACTACTTGTAGGCACTGTATATATATATATATATATATATATATATATATATATATACACATACACACACACACATATATATATATTATATACATATACATATACGTGTGTGTGTGTGTGTGTATATGTATATATATATATATATATATATATATATATATATATATATACACGGTCCATCCTTAACACTAGGCTAAAAATACTGCGAATTTTAACACTCAAAATCTCCTCCCTTTGACAAGATTTGCCCTCTCCCCGAATTTAAGCTCTATAGAAACAGAAAAATGGGCGTCAATGTGAGTTCAATGCAATTTTTTTTCTTAATGAGTTTCTCTTCTATACAACACAATTTGCAGAAGAAGGTGCTTGTGAGGTTTCATATGTTTTATTTTTTTGCAGTTCTCCATTAGGTGTTCTGCTCGCAGTGTACTTTGACTTTGCTGAATACATCAATAGAAGAGATTTTCTTTTGTATCATTAGTAGGGCACCCACACTATGGATAGCTACGAAAATAACAGACTGAAAGCAAGGTTGGGATGATCACAGAATGATGCCTATTTACGCCATGTTTCCTGAATTTTATTGACAGAAATAATGATTAAACATGCACTTCTGGAAACTCAGAGTACATTAAGCCTTCATACCTCATTGAACACATTATTGCAAAAAGGATCAATTCCTTAACTATGTTTTGTCCAATGGTAAAACGACCACAAGAAGGAACATTGATGTAGTCATCAGCATTTTCAGCATCGATAAAAGAAAACTTTTTTGTATCAGAACTTTGTATCTTATGTTTTACTCCATGTTAATAGATTACACAAGTTTTGCCTTTTAAAATGTAGAAAATTACAAACATTTCTAACAGGTGTTTTCCAGTTTTATAGAAATTAAGCTTGTTCATTGTAACATTCTGATGTTTTTGTCAGTAAATGGTGGCCTTTTTGTTTATATCCATTTGATGAAAACTCTAGCTAACTAATGCTTCTCACAGCTGGAAAATTAAAACGATTTTCCAGGCTTTATATTTTGATGACTTATAGCCTTACAATAGATCATTTATATCAGATGGTTTGAGATCTGACATTCACCACCAACAATGATCTGCTAGCTAAAAGGACAACAGCAGCATTAGCAATGTGAGGAGATTTGCTCACACTAGCATACTAAACAGAGGAGTAGAATGCAAGAAAACATCACATTGCACGTCAACCAATGTTATTCAACAAGACAGAACAGATCTATTTTTTCTCAGGTCTAATTGGCTTCAGTAAACAATTGCAGCATTCTGCGATTGACCATGTATATTGGACAAAACTCGCCAATGCAAATCAATCAGAGCTAGAAAAAAAAATGGACTGCACACGGTCCATCCATATACCGCCCGATTCAGAGGTACATCGCCAATGGCAGCAGGCCACATGACTGATATGGGGCTGTTGAGCTGAGGCGGCCTGCTGACTCAAGTGTCTGCTTCAGTTGGATGTGCATCTGAATGCACAGATCTATCTGAAATGCATATGTATAATGTATTCTTCTGTTCTGGCACTCAGGGGCTCTGCAAATGGAATCCACAAACTATTCTAGGAACTTCTGTGCTCCAAATATCAAATGGCGAGCTCTGTGGTGCGGCCAAACAGTACTTCCACGTTCAGGAGAAATTGTGTAACGCATTATAGGGCTTTTTTTACCTATTCCCTTTGTGAAAATTGGAAATCTGGGGTTAAAACAACATTTTAGTGGTAAATTCATAATTATTTTTTGTTCACCCCCATAATAGTTTAAAAATTTGTGATACACTTGTAGTGTCAATATGTTCACTGCACCCCTGGAGGAATTCATTGAGGGGAGCAGTTTGTAAAATGGGGTCTCTGCCAACATGACATGGCATGCCCACACCATTCCAACTAAATCTGCACTCCAATATAGCGCTCCTTCACTTCATCATTTTGTACTGTGCCTAAAAAGTAGTTTTTGACCACATGTGGTATACTGGGATACTCAGGAGAAATTGCACAACACATTATGTGGTTCATTATCCCCTGTTATCCTAGTGAAATTGAAAAAATTGATGTTAACGCAACATTTTTGTGGTTAAAAATGTATTATTTTGTTTTCACAGCTCAACATTATAAAAATCCGTGAAGCCCCCTGGGGATGGAGGTGCTCATAAACCATCTAGATAAATTCCTTGAGGGGTCTAGTTTCCAAAACAGGGCCACTTCTAGGGGAGCTCCACTGTTTAGGCACCTCAGGGGGTCTCCAAACGTGACATGTCTGTTAATGTTTCCAGCTAATTTTGCTTTCAAAAATCAAATGGCACTCTTTCCCTTCTGAGTGCTGCCATGCGCCCAAACAATTGATTTCAACCACACATGAGGTATCTGCAGATTCAGGAGAAATTGAACAATGAATTTTATAGTGCATTTATCTTGATACCCTTCTAAAAGAAAAAAAAGCTACCAGGTTGAAGTAAGAATTTTGTAGTTAAAAAAATATATACTGTATATTTTCACGTCTAAACGTTTTAAACGTCTGTGAAGTCCTCGGGGCATCAAAGTGCTCACCCAACATCTAGATTAATTCCATGAGGGGTCTAGTTTCCAAAATGGGGGTCACTTATAGGAGAGCTTTACTGTTTAGGCACCTCAGGGGGTCTCCAAACGCAACATGGCATCCGCTAATGATTCCAGCTAATTTTGCTTTCAAAAATTCAAATGGCGCTCCTTTGTTTCCGAGCCCTGCTGTGCGCCCAAACAATTGATTTCCACTACATTTGAGGTATCTGCATACTCAGGAAAAATTGCACAATAAATTTTATAGTGCATTTGTTCCTGATAGCATTGTGGAAATGCAAAATTTTATGGCTAATGTAACATTTTTGTGTAAAAGAGTAAAATTTTCATTTTTTCTTTCCACATTTCTTTGTTTCCTGTGAAGAACCTAAACTTCTTAGATGTGATTTTGAGCAGTGTGAGGTGTTCAGTTAGAATGGTGTCGCATTTTAGTATTTGCTGTTATCTAGGCCTCTCAAAGTCACTTAAAATGTGATATTGTCCCTAAAGAAAATTGTTTTGTAAATTTTGTTGGAAAAATGAGAAATTGGTGAAGAACTTTGTACCCTTCTAATTTCCTAACCAAAAAAAATTTGTTTAAAAAATTGCGCTGGTGTAAAGTAGACATGTGGGAAATGTTATTTAGTAACTATTTTGTTTAACTCTTGGATTTATGGCCATAAAACTTCAAAGTTTGAAAATTGCGAAATTTTCACCCAATTTTCAAAATTTTCAGAAGTAAACAGAAAAAATTTCAGCCTAAATTTACCACTATCATGAAGTAATGTGTCACAAAAAAACAATGTCAGAATCACCGAGATCCGTTGAAGCGTTCAAGAGTTATAACCTGTCAAAGTGACAATGGTCAGAATCGTAAGAAATGAACTGGTCATGAAGGTGTTTTAGTGCAGAGGGGTGAAGGGGATAAAACTATGCAAAACAACCTTTAGTGCCACATGAAAGGCAATAAAAGGTTCATGTTTATAACATGTAGCGGAGCTGGCACATTATTTATCTGAAGGATATGTATCAAGTCTATAAATGAAATGAAATCCAGGTTTGGAGCTGGACTTCATTTCATTTATGGACTTGCTTTAAGGCGTGGCGGCACCTTGTCCGGAGCTCCAGAGCGTCCCTAAGATTGATTGGAAACGGTGAGCTGAATCTCCTTTCTTATTTATCTAGTCTATCTACAAGTATTTATCTATAGTTTTATATTTGATTGCTTTATTATTTATGTCTACTAGCGGGAATTTAAAAAGAGTAGTCTAGGAAGAAAAGATGATGTTAAAAATGTGCATGTTATATTTTTGTCATATGATGCTATGCGAGAAAAAAATTGCTCAATCGCTAAACACTTTAATGAGAAAATTTTCAGGAGATCAATGGGACCAAATTTTTTCACTCGAATGTGAACAAGCTCTGAAAGAGAGGGTGCACACCTCTATGGACTTGATCCAACAGTCACTAGTAATCAATAAATATGGAGAATGAGGCAGCAAAGCCAGTAAAATGAACCTTTTATTAACCCATGGAATGTTTCAGTGTCAGGGAGCTTTTCTCAAGCTCTATGGAGCTGACACGTCACATAGGTTAATAAAATGTTACTGGATGTGCTGCCTTGTTCTCCATATTCACACTGATCAGTTGAATTGCATAATCTGAGAACAGCTGCTACACAGTAATCAAAGCTGTGCCATTCGGGCTACATTCACTGCTTACATCTGACCTCCGCCAGAGATGAGCACAGTTTATAATTGGGTAGTGCTGGGTGTTGGACCCCCACCAATCTGATATTGATAACCTATGCTAAGGATAGTGCCTCTTGTTTTGACGAAGATGGATTTTAGTGGTACTATTCCTTTTACACACACAGAAATCCTAAAAGCTGTACTCCAGATAACCCTTCTTATGTTCTCTTATCGGAACTGTTCTGTGCTCAGTTTGTTTTCTTTGCATATAGAACACTTATCTGCATGGTTTTTTTGCTGTTGTTAGTATATAACAATTTTGTTGTTGTTATTTTCCATGTAGAATGTAGCCAGGTCTAATTATATCACAGTCAAAGAAAGTAAACCACTATCTGTATGAGGTTAGAGAAACAGATGAAAGAGTGAAGCAGCTGAGCAGGAACCCACTGACAGCTGTCAAAACAGTAATAAAAACCATTCCTGAGTTAAACATTAATACAGATTTTGGTAAACATATGCTTGTCAGATACAGGTAAAGAAATCGGCATTTATCAGACTCCACTCAGCACTCTCACTGACAGTAATGTGCAGCTAAATGGAAACATAGAATAGATTCTATTTTGTTTCTTGTGTGTGACTCAGATCCCAAACAATTCTGGTACGAACATAAGCTGTAGTAATTTAGAAAGAATATACTCCTAGTTCAGCTAATTTTTTTTACATGCTTTTAAATAATGGGGTTGTACCATGTTTACATTTTACTTACCCTGATAGAAGTTTTTGTGTCATAGAGTTGAGCAAAAAGATTCCTAGGTCTAACGGCAATGTCTATGGCCGCCAGAACAAAGGACTTAGAATTCGCTTGATCCTGCTGGCATCCCCGGTGCCCTTAATAATTAGTAGTCCAAGGGCAAAATCATCATTGTGGAGTGACACACACATAAGGTCATGCTTGGCCTATTTATCAGAAGAGGCATTGAGGATGCTAACAAGTAGGAAAACGATCTCAGAACTCTGGTCCAGGACCCATTGAATACTAAAGTGGCAGATATACCAGGGTCATTGCAATTCTGTTTGCTCAACTCAAACTTCTAGAAAATTGCAGTGACATACTTTAAATGCTCCCCTCCAGTGTTCTTCCGATTCCTTCTCAGAAAGTCTGTCTTCGAATTGGCCAGCTTGTACAATTTTAGGACTCAATTAGATACAAATATACAAGAGAATTGGCAGTCACAGACCTATTAAGCATGTGTGACTTACAGCAGTGGACGGGTTAGGTGTAGAGATGAGCAAACCTGTTCGGTTCGCATTCACCAACTTCAGATTTGGTAGGAGCCTTGGTCGATTCATTTGGGCTCGGATTATCAAACACTTTGTTCAAAAGTCGGCAATGTTCGGTAAGAGTTTGTTTGTAGAAACCCCACACCCGGCCCCATCACAGCCATGTCAAGTATTGGCATGGCTGTAATTGTCCAGGGAAATCACTATAAAAAAAAGAAAAGAAGCAAAAGGGTTAATGCATGACATACTTTCCGTGTCTCCCTTAGCTGTAACTGTTCCTATAGCTGTACTTCCAGGGCTGCTAATTATCCCTCATCCATAGTCACTGCTTTCCCTGACTATCAGTGTCTCTGATTGGCTGCAGTCAGACTCTGACCCCAGACAGCGTCTGTGCTTGGTTGGAATCACAGACCCTGTCTGTGCCTCTATATCATGGTATAAAATAAATAACTAAGATGGCATAGAGTCCCCCCATCTATTGATACCAGCACAGATAAAGCCCATGGCTATAGGCTGCAGTCCCCAGCCATGCACTTATCTTGGCTGTGTATCAAAATAAGAGGAACTACATGTGGTCTTTTTTTTTTTTTTTTAAATATTTATATAAATAATTAATTAAATAAAAGCATGCAGTCACCCTCAATATTGATACCCAGCCAAGATCAAGCCTGACAGATGGGAGTTGGTCTTCTCAGGCTGGGGAGACCCATGCTTATTGCCCCCCCAGCCTAAAAATAGCAGACTGCAGTAGTCAAGAATTGTCGCATCCATTAGATGCATCAGTCCCGGTACTTTCCTGAGCTCTTCCCAATTGCCCTGTTGCAGTGGCAATTGGGGTAGCAAGGGGTTAATGGCAGTTCACAGCTGGCACTAAGGATGATGATAATAAGGTAAGAAAGAGGACCGCACTCCTTCGCTGTGCTGGAAACTTTATTCAGACAGGTGCAAGGTAAAAAGCTGGAGGCAACCTGTATGCCAGCTCCTTACGGCCGTTTCGCCTATTAATTAGGCTTCCACGGGTCCTCCAGGTGGACCCGTGGAAGCCTAATTAATTGGCAAAACGGCCGTCGTCCATAGCAGGAGCTGGCATACAGGTTGCCTCCAGCTTTTTACCTTGCACCTGTCTGAATAAAGTTTCCAGCACAGCTAAGGAGTGCAGTCCTCTTTCTTACCTTATTATCATCATCCTTGGATCTTGTTCTGTGATGAGCACCCCGCTCTGCACTCAATCCCCGTCAAGTAAATACCCTGGGCATATGCGGTACCACAGGTGATAGGCAGTGGTGCACGACCACTCTTCGTTTGTGCATACAGCTGGCACTAAGCCCTAGATTAGTAATGGGGGGCATCTATGAGACCCCCCCCATTGCTAGTCTATAAGTGAAAGTAAATAAACACAAAAGCCGAAAAAAAATCCTTTATTTGAAAAAAGATACAAAAAACCCCTCTTTTACCACTTTATTAATCCCCAAAAGACCCAGGTCCGACGTAATCTACAAGAGGTCCAATGAAGATTTCAGCTCTGCTACATATGAAGGCACAGTGCACGGCCTTCAAACATAACCGCACACTGTAACATCAGGCAGAGACTGAGCCCCAGCAATCTGCAGTGACATCACTCAGGTAAGTTTCAGACACAGCTGGAAGTTCCCATGGCCCTCCTCCTGTTACTGCAGGTAACTTCACCTCAGGGGACCTCAATGAACTCTCACTGAGTTCATTGACCTGCATCTACTGACAGAAAAAAGTGTTTTTTTTGCTAAGAGATGCAGATTTGGTGCTAACATTTTTACACCATAGTCCTACACTCAATCTATGCCTCCTGGCAAAAAAAACCGTTTTTGCCGGGAGGTGTAGATTGTATGCAGGAATATGGTGTAAACATTTCAGCTGATTTTGTGTTTGGAAAACATCAATAGAGTAAAAAGCAATGAATGTTGCAGAATTAAAAATTGCAAATAAGCCCTTGTCATGCCCAGTACATTGTAATACCCGAACTAGCTACATCTTCTGGAGACACATATCCAGTTCATTAGGCGGGCTTCCTCGCTACAAAAATGTCAAACATGTGGAAATTATCTGTGGTTTACGCATATTCTGTTTCTCAGAAGGTAGGTGGACATTTGGATTTGGGAGTGCAAATTTTATTAGTTTTCTTTTTTGGGTGGCATAGTGCTTATCCAGAGCCTTTTATGCTACCAGTAACATGGAAATTTCCAGTATTTCCATTAGCAAAGACTGGACTTGAGTGGAGACTTGTTTTTCTGTGGGTTGAGTTGAATGATATAAGAGGCAATTTGGGGTACAGAACATTTTAAATTAGTTCACATTTATCCTGTGCTCTATAATGTGCACTCACATTAGGATTTCCTTCTACATCTTCGAAATACATGATTCAAGTAAAACCCCCTATAGATCCATTTACAATAATGAGGCAGCAGAAATATTCCAGACTCCGCTTGGCCTCTGTTCATCTTTTTCCGTCTTTTCTCAGTTGCAGAGAACTTTTGTGCACGTCTAAAAAGGCGCATAGAAAGATGGACACTGCCCACCACAGGCCAGACAGGAGTTCAACATGACTCCATCTGCTTCATTACAGTGAATTTTCAATTGGGAATTTTGCCTGAATTACATTTTTCAGAGATTTACACGTAATCCCCAGTGTAAGTGTTCATGATACAGCACAGGATAAATATGAGAAGTGCCTTACTGCAATCTTTGGGAAGCAGAATGAACAAATCAACAGCAGTTGAAGAATTGGGTTTATTACTATTTTTTATGACAGTCACCTTTAGTATTAGTGATAAGAATGTTTTATTCCTCAGGTTCACACAATTACAGCGATAACAGATTTACTGTATATAGGGTTTTTTTAGGTTTGGTTACTATCACACTAAAAAAATACTTTTTAATGATGTACACTGAATTTTGAATGCTATATTTTTTTTTATTTTTGTGCTGACAAAATCATGAGAGGGCTTATTTTTTACAGGACGAGTTGGAGTCTTAACTGGTACCATTGTGGGCCACGTGATATTTTTTGTTCATTTTCTATTCCGCCTTTTGTGAGTTAAGCGGGCTTTACACACTGCGATATCGCCCGAGCTTTGTCGTTGGGGTCACGGTTTTGGTGACGCACTTCCGCAATCGTTAGCGATATAGCTTTGTGTAACAGCGTTCAGCGATGTAAAATCGTCGCAAAAGCGTGATTTATCGCTAATCGGCTACACGGGTCCTAATTCCCAAAAATCGTTGTTATTTCTTTGTAACTATCGTTGCTCGTTCCTTTCAACATACTTTTCGTTACGTGTGACACTACTAAAGCGACTTAAAAAATTGTTGCCTCTTGCGTCATCATCGATACGGGCGTGTATGGTGGTTTAAATGTTCAATACGCCTACTTGTTTCCTATTTGCTAACGCATCTGCTACATGATTGGACCATAATATATGTAATACGCTAACATCCTTTTAGCGTTTATCCATTTGGTGGGTTCATTTCCTAGGTTCATTTCGTAGGTTTTGGACGTGTCCTGCTGCCTCCGTGTCCGGCGTATAGTTTGGCGTCATTCGTCCGTGAGATAAACTTCGCATGTGAGTTTGTTTGGTTTTTTTATTTATTTTTTTTTTTTTCAATAATTGTTGTCTATTTTTCAAATTTTTTTTTGGTTTATGTCTTCCTTTGTATTATAACATTTAAATATGTTAGTATTTTTAAATTGGGTTTATCATAATTTAGTAAATAGCCTATATTATGACTGTATTTGTGTTTCTTTAATACATTACAGTTATATATATTATATTAACCATTATTGTATGTTAATCAAGATTGCAGGCATCAAAACTTTAAAGTTTAAAAGCCGTCAAACATTACTGTGACCAATAACAATAAGATTCATATCTGTTAAAGGTTTTTATTGTGAGACCCAAAAAAAATGCTTTATTATTTAAAAAAAAAATTAAAAATAAATAAAATACCTAAAAAATTACTATATTATTCTCTGTTATACAGGCTAAATATGCGTAGTGAGCCTGAAAATGCCGTCATAGCTGCCATGCTTGTAGCCGGAGGAGCCCTTGCACTTGCCGAGGATCATGACATGCGATGCAGAACTAGAAAAAGACGAATTTGGGCACGCAAATGGCTACTAGAGAGACAACGCTATACACACATGCACCTTGTAAGAGACCTACAAGAGCATAACCCACATGACTTTCGAAACTACTTACGCATGTCTGAAAGCTCGTTCTCATACCTTTTAGAGAAAGTCCGCCCTTATATCAAGCGCAATAATACAGTAATGCGTCAGGCAGTACCTGTAGACGAGCGTTTGGGGGTGACTCTTCGATTCTTGGCTACAGGACGCAGTTTGACTGACCTTCAATATTCATCAGCAGTGTCCCGCTCTCTACTTAGCTCATTAATTCCAGAGACATGTTTGGCAATAGCACATGCTTTACATGACTACATGCATTTGCCAAATAGTCCTAGTGATTGGGAAAAAATTGCAAATACATTCAACCTATTATGGCAATTCCCTAATTGTGGTGGCGCAATTGACGGCAAACACATAAGGATAATGCAGCCACATAATTCTGGCTCATATTATTACAACTACAAGGGCTACCACAGCATTATCCTTATGGCGGTTGTCAACGCCACTTATGATTTTCTGTACATTGATATCGGCATGAATGGGCGAGTTTCGGATGGTGGGGTATTTGAACATACGGAGTTTGCATTACGGCTAAAACAAAATCAACTACAATTACCCACAAACCAAAATACCATTGGAAATTTAAATTTTGTTTTTTTGGCGGACGAGGCCTTTCCATTACAACGTCATTTGTTACGGCCATATCCACTTACAGGCTTGAATGTAGAAAGACGCATTTTTAATTATCGTCTATGCAGAGCTAGAAGAGTTGTCGAGAATGCTTTTGGCATCTTAAGCAGTAGATTTCGTATATTTTCCATGCCAATCAACTTAAAACTTGAATCCATTGACAATGTTGTGCTTGCATGCTGTTATTTGCATAATTTTCTCAGAAAAAGAGATGGCCTTGAATATGTTCCACCTGGCTTTGTTGATGTAGAAAATCAAAGTAATGGTGTTGTTGAGCTTGGGGCATGGCGTCAGCAAGTTAACCCACTGGATAATCTTTTGCCACAGCCACCCCTGACACGTAGTATGATGGATGCAATGGAAAACAGAACCAATTATTGTAATTTTTTTAATGGCCCAGGGGCTGTGTCATGGCAGCATGTTTCTAATTAATTAATGAGTTTAGTTGATCATTAAACATGAGATTGCATGTTTGAGTTAAAATAATGTAAGTAATATTTTTAAAAATGTTATTATTTTAAAAGAAATTGCCTTAAGTGTGTAAAGAATATGATTTTGAAGGGAAAAATGTTTATTCTGTTATGAAAGAAAAATTTTTTAATTTTACTTAATACAACATTGGGAATATGTTTTTTTTTTTATTGTCAAAACATTTGTAATCATCACAAAATAATGTATGATTGTAAACCAAATATTTCTTCTGGAAAACAAATTAATTTAAAAAGGAACAAAAAACAATAAAAAACTAATTAAGCATTACAAGCCTTCTGTCAATCATGTATCTCGTATGATAATTTAAATTTAATAATATGTTTGATTTTTTCATGACATAAACCATTATGATTTCAAAAATATACGCCACATTTCCTTTACTAAAATATAAATCACATACAAATTTTTTTATAATTTAAACAACAAAGTGTTACAAAAACAACGCATTTGCGCATACAAAAATGAGCACATAAGTATTATTAATGTACATTACGGCGTAATACAATGTTCAGTTTGTTAACATGTAAATAAAGAAACGTCATGACGTCCAAACGTCTAAAGGACCATGTGACACGCCACACTGTGTACCTGCTGATCTAAAGCGAAACTGAAAGGGAAAATGTCAACCAACAAACGTGCAAAGGTCTGGGGCCAAGGGGAGGTCCAATACTTGGTGAAAAGGATGGATGCACTGGACTATATATGTGCAAAGACATATCAACGTCCTATGGGACATAAAAGAAGTGTTGTTAAAAAAATCTGCAGGGGCCTGTACCGTAAATTTCATATCAGACGCACATCAACGCAGGTACTGAAGAAATGGGCTGATTTAAAGTACAGGGATAAGGAGAGAATAGAAGAAATTCGAAGTAACCTGGTAGTGATAGCTGGTAAGATATTTTTTCATCCTTACATAATATATATTTTTGATTTATAATATCAAAACATTACAGTTGTTGTTTTTCAAATCATGTAAGGTCTGCTGTGATTTTTTATTTCAAATAATCACATCAAAATTTTTTGTTTTTGGTTTAATGAAATTTGTTTTTATTTAATGTTAACAGATGTAAATTCATTGAATAATGAGTCAAGCCAGCCCACTAACAATAATGAAGAAAATGTGGTACAGCAGCTGGCTCCAAACATGGATTCCAACCGTGAAAATAGCCTACCCATTTTAAATGAGGAAGCAGACAGCCTTGATAATGATGTTATTTCACCATCATCAGGACATGCTGATGCTGATGTAATGTCAGAAGAGAATATGGAGGACAATGGTACTGATGTGGTTTGGCAAAGTTAGTACAGTGGTAAATATTTTGCTAGATGGATAAAACTCTAACAAAATTAACTTATGTTGAAATTAGGTGGTAAAGGATCAGGTTGGGACATGAGCGCATCATCCGGAGATGAACGTGAAGAACAAGTTGTCAGTAATGGTAAGTTTCATGATTGTACAACATAATGGTCAATGTTAATTTTTTTTTTTAATTTTTTTTTTTTTTTTAAAACCAAACGCTAAAATATTGACCAAATAATGACATTTGTTTTTGTTTCTTTTCAGAAATCATAACACTATATGATATTTATGTGTCTGCGAACCGACTAAAAGAAGCCTCTGCGGCGCATGATGCCCTAATCCATAAATATATTAATCAACGTCATAAATAAATGATGTTTGTTTTGTATTTTTCTATGTTTAACATGTATGTAGAAAGGTTTTTAAATGAATAGTTAAACTAAAAAATATTTTAAAAATACTAAACATTTATACAAGTTCATAAATGAATCTAATTTAAAATAAAAATTTTAAAACATTTTAAAAAAAATGTGCGTAATTGATTCAAACAACACATTATTTCATAGGCCAGGTTTATTCTCTAGGGAAAGTGGTATAGTTACAAATTTGTTTTGTGTCACAAATATGCACTAAATATCATGCAACAGAAAGAATACAATAATAAAAAAAAAAAAAATAAAAAAAAAAAAAAAAAAAAAGAAAAACATTATACACTACTTCTTTTTGCGTTTGTTAACCAAACTCATGCGTGACCTACGGCCACGCACACCACCCTTTGGAAGTGGTTGTATTGATGGCTCTGCTGCAGCTTGAGGATTTTCAGGGGCATCAACAGGATCAACAGGATCAACAGGATCAACAGGATCAACAGGATGAGAAACCTCGCCAATGGCAACATAGGATGACTCTGTTAGTTTTTTAGCTCTTGCCAAACGTAAGACATCCTGGATTAAACATTGGGCAATGTATTTTTGGTCTGGGGTAAGTTCACGCATTTCATCATCCACGAACATAGCAATACCAGAAAGGGGTGGTCTGTTGTGCTGGTCTAGGATGTTTTGTGCCACTCCCATCAGTTTGGTTACAGCTGTAGTAGTGTTTGCAGGGATGGTTTTTTTTTTCCTTTGCCAACTTTGTGTGTATAACACATTGGATGGGCCTGCCTCAACCAAATCAACATTGCTTAATTGGCTAGCAGGAGTTTCCATTAGGTGTTCAGATGATGATTGTTGACTTGTAGTTGGCTCCTGCAATACAAAAATAACATAAATAAATAAACTTGTCATTTAAAATATTTTTTTAATAACCAAATTTGAATACTTTTGCATATATTGAAAAGTATACAAATATTCATTTCATCATAATTAAAAACAACACACATTGTTTATGACAAATTATGACAATAATAAAAATTATACCTCAGATATAATCACTTCATTGTTAGCATCTGGGGGGAATATCACCACCAATATTGAGGCTACTGGTTGATGGCCTGTGAAGCTCCTGGTCCCTTGTGAAATTCAATAAATCAAAATACCAGAGCGTTGGGACGTAGACATCACCAGTGCCAGCACCAGAACGTTTGGATTCCTCTATTTTGTTCAGTTCTTTCTTATAAACTGTGCGTATTGCCTGTATTTTTCTTTTCACAAGATCCTCGGTACCTTTTTGATTAGGATGGTATTTGTCATATATTACAATCATTTTAAGGTACGCATCCTTTTTAAGTTGCCTATTGCTGTACTCGGGGGATTTTATTTTCCATAAGGGTGTTTGCGTCTGGTACACCTCTATGAATTCACGTAGGAATTCCTCCTTATTAGTACACATCTGGAAAACATTAAATTGGAGATAAATCAGTACAAACACTGATTTAAAAAATTAAAAAAAAAAAAAAAAAAAAAAAAAAAAAAAAAATTGAAAAAACACATATTGAGTAAATACTATAACACATACCTTGCAGCAAAGATTCGCAAGTCCAGATGACAGTTGTTTTCAAATTTCACATGTGCGAGGACAAACGCTAATGGGTAGACAAAAGCTGCAAGAATGAACACGCATCTGCGCACATTTATACTACCAACATCCAATGAAAATCAATAGCGCTGATTAAACAAATGAGTCGAGGCAAGAAGGGGTGTAGCGAGTTTACAATTCTACTACATCAAGATGCACTTTGTGTGGGGAACCAACGCCCATATCGCCATGACAATTTGAAATCCATGCGGTGAGACCGCTACACAACGATGCTAATGTTCCTCATTACATCGGGAAACGAGATAGCTTGGAAGGTGACTATAAAAGAGATTGTGACATGTGACCGTAAGCACACGACTAAAACATGGACACACAGCGATGAACACACATCGCACTAACGAACAGGGCGTGCCGCACATACGACGATATCGCGCCCGATATCGCAGTGTGTAAAGTAGCCTTAAGAATCAATAAGAAACAGCAATTCAGAAATTTTTTTTTGTTGCTTTTTTCTTTACGCAGCTCACTGTCTTCTTCAGGTCAGTACAATTACAATTTTACCACATTTATATAATTTTATTTTATGTTTTGCAGTTTTTACGCTATAAAAATAATTTCATAGAAAAATAATTGTTTTTGCGTTACTACATAATGGGATACGATCTTGGAGATAGGAATACCCCTTTAACTTGTTGCTGTGATGTTCAGAGCCATCTAGGTGACACATTAACTGTTTCCTGTAATTTTGATATGAATAACCTATGGTTGAACATGTCTATTTTATTTATTTGCACCAGCTATTTGCTTCCATATTAGTGTGCCGCTTTCCACATGATTTGTTGACGGGTTTGTAGGTTTTGTGTTTCTTTTGTAATATATTTAGAGCTGGGCGGACTCACAGAAAATCAGGAACGGTGTCTGCCTGCTAAATTTTAAAAAAATCTGGATCTGGTCAGGAATATGTTACCCATATAAGTCTATGGGAACCAGAATCCAGAGATTAAAAATGTTGGTAGAAGGAATAGGGGGATAGGAGCGCATGTGGCATACTCAACGAAGATCTGTCATGGGAGCAAGCGGCTTCCAGGTCAAGCATTCCCTTACGGAGAGACAATTAACCCTCATTGAATAGTCACTGCTTTCCCTGCCCACCAACATGTGTAATTGTTTACAGTCAGACACGCCCCTGAGTGTCAGCGTGCCAGCTGAGTGCAACCGATCACAGACGCCAGTATGACCGGTGGGCAGGGAAAGCAGTGCAAAAGTCTGCGGGTCAGTATCGTGGTCTAAAAATAAATAAATAAAAAAAAAAAAACGGTGTAGGGCCCCCCGTACTCTGATACCCAGCACAGATAAAGCCCACAGCTGCAGCCTTCAGCTGTCGGGCTTTATCTTGGCTGTATATCAAAATATGGCTAGAGTCACACTTGCAAGGGCCTCTCATGAGTTTCACATCGCATCACCCGACATGGCCTAATGCTCTCCGGACAGGAGAGTTTGTAGCCGTGCCAGGTGATACGATGCAAGATTTGTGAGAGTCCCTCACAAGTGTGCACCGGCTTAAGAGGAACCGCACGCTGATTTTATTTTTAGTTATTTAAATAAATAATTTTAAAAAACGATGTTAAGTTCCACCCAATTTTGATACTCAGCCAAGATAAAGTCCGACAGCTGTGGGCTGGTATTCTCAGAGTGGAGACCCAGCCTAAAAATATCAGCCTCCAGCCGTCCGGAATTGTCGCATCCATTAGATGTGACAAGCCTGGTGCTTTATCTGCCTCTTCCCGTTGCCCTGATGCGATGGTAATCGGGGGTAATGAGGGGTTAATAACAACGCACCGCTGCTACTAAACCCTAGATTAGTGATGGCACAGGCATCTATGAGACACCCACATCACTAATCTGTAAGTGAAAGTACATAAAAACAAACACCGAAAAAATCCTTTATTTGAAATTTACAAAAAAGCATGCTTTATTAATCCCAACACACCCCTGAAGGTCCGACATAATCCACACGAGGTCCCACGGCAATTCCAGCTCTGCTACATCTCAGTCACAGCAAGCAGCCATAGAACATGACTGCTGGCTGTGAGCTCCAGAGAATGAATGAGCCACTATGAGCGATAACTGCAGACAGACGCCATCACACGGCCTGGGGGTGCGTCTGACTGAAACCAATCACAAAGACCAGACTGGCTGATGGGCAGGGAAAAGCAGTGCATATGAAATGAGGGATACTGAGCAACCCAGGGAGGCCGCAGGAGCAGCGTACAGCTGGGCCAAAGTCTCAGTAAGTATGAAGCGCTCGCTTTTTTCTTATTTTCTTAACTTCTGTTTTTTTTTTTTAATTTCTTGAGTGCTGGATCCAGATCAAACACCTGGCACCCAGGCAACCTTGAAACCACACGGATCCGGACTTTTGCAGTCCGGGTCCACCCATCCCTAAATATATTGTATATTTTAATATAATTTAATGTTTAATTTTGATAAGATATCACAAGACGTCATCATTTTTTATTTATTACTCAGAATATAGCATAATATTATAAACATAGAATCTTCTATCCATATAGATATAGACAAGTTTACATCAAATAGGGAGAAAAGTCATCCTAGTGATAAAATATCAAAATTCAGAATTGATATTCTGTGCACCTCTATTGATGTAGCTTTATGCATGCTACTCAGTATTGCTGTTTAAGTAAAAATGAAGCAGCAGGTGAATACAGTTTATCCAGTAAATTAACCTTTACTTAAGAAATGTCAAACTGAGATATCACAGAGAACCCCACGGAGTAGAGAAAACCTACACAGGCATCTGAAAATGCAGGTCTGATCTGTAGATAATATTGAAATAAATAATACTAAATGCTGAACCTTCACAAAACATTGAGAGAATGAGAACTCCGACAAGTTAAATATACTCTTCTTCACAAATAAAGAAAAGCACAAAAAAATTTATTATTCAGCAGCATCAATTCGGGAGATATATATATGGGGGTTCCACTCGCTTGCAGCAAGGTAGCTTCTGCAACACAGGTACACAGACCATTACAAGTCCATGGTGAATGTTTAGCAAAGATGGATGAAAGAGGAGGCGCCGGCACCGGAGAGCAGAGACGCCCATATGACCCAACTCCACCACAGCGACCATTTAGGTAAGTAATATAAAGTGATTTTTACATTCTACACAGCAGTCTGGGCTCTTATATACAGCATGTTAGAATGCTGTATATAAGAGCCCACTGGTGGTGGCTGCAGCTTAGAGGTCCCAAATCTGCTGACAGGTTCCTTTTAAGACAAATCTGCGACTTAAGGCCACATTCACTGGACCCAGGGGCGTAACTACCACAGTTGTAGGGGTCGCCATTGAGCCCAGCAGATCAGCAGCCAGCTCCTTTCTGTGAGAGAGGAGCTGCACTGTTCTGTCGCAGAGCACGTGGCCGGTGCCCCCATCCCCCGTTATCGCACACAGCAATGATAAAGCATAGAGCTGCTGGCGCTGTGAAGTCATTCTCATTATTTTCCCCCTGTGCCTGCACGGTGAAATCACTCCTGTGCGACAGCTGTGATGAGAGCACCGAGCACAGGACTGGAGGACGCTGACCAGAGCAGTGGGGAAATGAGTAGAGAGGTGAGGACGGAGGAGCCGTGAAACAAGGAGAGGTGAGGACAGAGCAGCGGTGGAAGAAGGAGAGAGGTGAGTACTTGTTTTTTATTTATCTTTTTATATATATCAGTGACTGCACAGTGGCCAGAGGCCTGGGGGACTGGCTGCATGATACATGGAGGCCTGGTGTGCTGCATGATTCATAGAGGCCTGGGGGGGGCTGCATGATTCATAGAGGCCTGGGGGGGCACATGATACATGGAGGCTTGGGGGGCTGCATGATACATGAAGGCCTGGGGGGGCTGGCTGCATGATTCATGGAGGCCTGGGGGGCTGGCTGCATGATACATGGAGGCCTAGAGGGGCTGTCTGAATGATACATGGAGGCCTGGGGGACTAGCTACATGATACATGGAGGCCTGGGGGGCTGGCTGCATATTACAGGGAGGCCGGGTGGGCTGGCTGCATGATACATGGAGGCCGGGGGGGCTAGCTGCATGATACATTGAGCTGTTATAAGGAATTTAAATAGTTGGAATATTCTGCATAATTGTTGAGAAAAGTCTAGCTGGGGGGACACCGGAGATGCGTCTTGTACCCTGGAGACTCAGTGATCTATACCTGGCACCAGGATGAGCGGAGCTGGTATGCCCTGGATGTGGGACTGTGTCGCCCAGAGGCGGCTGCCTTGGCACAGAAACCTGCTCCAGCTCCCTGCCAAGAATCTACCGAAATATGCACTGGTTGTGCAGTGGAAATATGTAGCCATCCAGACCTTGGGGGTACACTCTGGAAGGCTAACTTGTCCAGAGTTCCCAAACCCCCAGTAAAGATTTTTCCAGTTAATTTGCCAAGTTTTGTTTGATGGACAACCGGGTCACTGAACTATGGGTAGCCGGAACTTGCCTTGTAAATATTTGCACCTGTTGTGCACCCTACCAGATCTAATGCAACCACAGCACCCAAAACCTGTCATGCGTGCCCAAGCAATGAAGCATAGTTGGGAACTCTCTGCCACACGCCCAGAGCCTACGTTGGGGGTGGCAGGTCCCTCAGCTCCTTAATGTGGATGTTGCAGTTTGTTGCTATGTTGCACACAGTGTGAGTAGTGCAAAGGATCTGGCACTAAGACTAAAGCGGGCTTTACATGCTGCGATCTTGCTAGCGATATCACAAGCGATTGTACCAGCCCCCGTCGGTTGTGCGACACTGGCAAATTGCTGTCCGTGGCGCACAACCTCGCTTAACCCCATCACACGGACTTACCTGCACTGCGACGTCACTCTGGCCGGTGAACCGCCTCCTTTCTAAGGGGGCAGTTTGTGCAGCGTCATAGCGATGTCACACGGTAGGCGTCCAATAGAAGCGGAGGGGCGGAGATGAGCGGGACGTAACGTCCCACCCAACTCCTTTCTTCGCATTGCCGGTGGAGGCAGGTAAAGAGATGTTTGTTGCTCCTGCGGTGTCACACAGCGATGTGTGGTGCCGCAGGCACGAGGAACAACATCGCTAATGTACAGAAAACGATTTTTTGTTTCAGGACGACCTCTCCACGGCAAACGATTTTGACTGCTTTTGCGATGGTTTATGATCGCTCGTACTTGTCACACACTGCGATATCGTTAATGACGCTGGATGTGCGTAACACACTGTGACCCTGAGGATAATTCATTAACGATATTGCAGCGTGTAAAGCCCCCTTAAGAACTCCAAGAAAATGTGCAAAAGCAAAAATGTCATAAATGCAAAATTTTATGTACGGATGTTTATAATGTAAATGTTTATGCCCTGTTTATTATGTTTTTATATGCCAACAGTTTTATTGACATCCCAGAGTTGTACGAGTTTGTAACGTTCAAGAGACCATGCCTCCCATAAAAGGAAGAAATGTTAATGTTTACAGTATCACAAAATTTTGCAGTAACTTCCATTGTATTGTTTTCTTTTTCCAGCCCGCAGATGTGCTGGGATTCACTGTGAGGGAATGTGGTGCCCTTGAGGCTTCAGTCGACACAGGGTACTACACCTCACTAGAGGGGCAGTATTCATCCCGGGTCAGGAGGAGGTCGGTGCTGGTCATTCACAAACATACATAAGCCAGTTGCCCTCTCACCGGGACGGGATTATGGTAGGGTCATTTAGGATGGTCACCACATCGTCTGGGGCCTCCCACCCACTAGCTCAGGTGCTCAGGTGGATTAATCTGGGAAGAGAGGAGCCACACACACACACACACACAGCAGTTGAGAAACCACCGGGAACTAAGTGAGATGCTGTAAAACACGGTCGCTGAGGTAATAGCTCATAGCTCCCTCAGGACTGGCGCACATCTCAGAGTGCGGAGCCCTAGGCTGGTGGGCACTTCACGGCCTGCAAGCAAAATCCACCTTGCAGAGGATTTCAAGTCTTCTGGCCCACAACAGTGCCCGGGGCAAAGCAGCACATAGGCCAGGAGTCGTGATCATAGGGTGACCGCATCGAAAGACTCGCGCTGCCTGCTATACGGGACGGAGAACATAATCACCCCCAGGATTCGGGTCCCAGCATAGCTCCAAGCTGCAGGGACTCGCACAACACAGCGCAGGGAGGAAGGACTCACGGAGCATCCTACTGGTTCTGGTCTTTGAACTATCTGGGATCGTCTGGAGCTCATCACAGTGGAGTCTGATAGTCCAATGGCAGGAGCAACTTAGTGAGTAAACAACTTAAACTGCAACTGCTGTGCCGTCTGATCCTTCCCGCATCCTGCGCTCTCACACTAGGGTGGACAACTACTCCCAACCTCCTTCCTGGGGCCTAGCTCTACCTGTGGAGAGCTGCAACACCTAAGCTGCGTCACCATCCACCCCAGAAGAGAGAGACTTTCCGCAGCGGCGGCTAATAACTGGCCGCATACCACAGGTGGCATCACGAATAAGTACTACTCTCATCATCCCCAGCTCCCATCTTTAGTTGACACCGCCGGGGTCACGAAACCGGGCCAGGCCGCTGTGACATCCCAAAGCGACAGTGGCCCAGTGACTAGTAGCCCCAGAGACCCCGCTGTCGCATCAACAGCAGCGGAACATGAAGCCAATTTAAATGTTCTTTTATTTTCTGGTGTATTCCCATGCACCCTTTCAAAGCCAAAAAAGGGTACATGGCTGATGATTTATTATTTTTCTTGTCTTCCTGCTCCTCCACTATATCTACAGAGTAATCATGCAGCATTCACTCATAGTTATTAGCAGGCCAGCAGGTGGCAATCAGGTGGACTTCACTCAGTTTGTAGAGGGCCAGCAGCTGGCTGTCACTCAGTAGCAGTTGTCCCTCATTCATAGTTTTTAGAGGGCTAGCAGGTGGTCCTTTCTCAATTTTTAGATGGCCAGCAGTTAGCCCTTGCTCATAATTTTAGAGGTCCGGTAGGTGTCCTCACTCAATTTTGAGAGACCAGCAGCTTAATTTTTAGAAGGCCAGTAGTCGTCCCTCACTAATAATTTTAAGACAGCCAGTAGCTGGCCGTCACTCATAAATTAAGAGGGCCAGCAGGTTGTCCTCTCTCAATTTTTAGTTGGCCAGCAGTCGGCCCTCATTCAAAATACTGAGAGGGCAAGCAGGTGGCCATGCAATCAATTTTTACAGGACTATCATGCAGCCCTCAATTTTTAGAGGGCCATCAGGTGGCTCTCACTCATAATTTTAAGAATGCCAGAATGCAGCGCTCACTCAATTTTTAGAGGGCCAACAAACAGCCATCACCCATTTTTAAAGGACCAGCAGGCTACCTTCCTCAATTTTTAAAGGGTTAGCAGCTGGTCCTCACTAATAATTTTTAGAGGTCCAGTAGGTGGCCCTTACTCAATTTTTAGAGGGCCACCATCCACCCCCAGTCCATTTTTAACCACTTTATTAACCCTAAAACACCCCTGCAGGTCTGATATAATCCACACAGTCCCACGGCGATTCAGCTCTGCTACATTTCATTCACAG
Organism: Anomaloglossus baeobatrachus; assembly: GCF_048569485.1. NCBI lineage: Eukaryota > Metazoa > Chordata > Amphibia > Anura > Aromobatidae > Anomaloglossus > Anomaloglossus baeobatrachus. The sequence goes on from NC_134354.1 coordinate 619,342,451, forward strand.
CGACGGGCCATAGAGCATGACTGCCCACTGTGACTGCAGACAGATACTTTGCCACAATGAGCGATGACATCACTCAGGTTATCTGTGGTCAAAGGTGGGAACCTCATACTGTAATTGCAAATCACCTGAGTGACATCAACGCTCATCGTGACACAGTCTCTGTCTGCAGTCACAGCCGGCAGTCATGCTCTATGGCCACTTGCTGTGCCTTCAGTATTGTAGCAGAGCTGAATCACCGTGGGACCTTGTGTGGAGTACATTGAGCCTGCAGAGGTATTTTGGGGTTAATAAAGTGGTGAAAGAGGGTGTTTTTTTGTATTTTATTCCAAAATAAGGATTTTTCTCAGTTTGTGTTTATTTCTATTAACTTATAGAATTAGTAATGGTGAGGTCTCACAGACCCCTACCCAACACTAATTTTGGACTTGATGACAGTTGTGCGCTGTGATAAACCCCCATTACCCCGATTGCCACTGCACTAAAGCAATTGGGAAGAGCCAGGATAAAGCGTCAAGCTTATTGCATCTAATGGATGCGACAATCCTGGGTGGCTGCAGGTTGCTATTCTTAGGCTGGGGGCAGCCTAATAACCATAGGCCTCCCCAGTCTGAGAATGCCAGCCCCCAGCTGTTGGGCTTTACCATGGCTGGGTATCAAAATTGGGGAGGATCGCATGCCAGTTTTAAATTATTTAGTTAAATATTTTTTTAAAAAAAAGTCGGATGCGGTTCCTCTTATTTTGATACACCGCAAAGATAAACACAGGGCTGGGGGCTGCAGCCTTTAGCTGTGGGCTTTATCTGTGCTGCATATGATAATATAGGGCGACCCTACATAAATTGTTTTATTTATTTTTATACCACGATACTGACCCGCACACACAGCACCTGTGATTGGTTGCAGGCAGACGCCGTCACAAAGGCTGAGGGGCCCGTCTGACTGCAGCTAATCACAGACACCAGGACGGCCAGTGGGCGGGGAAATAATTGCATATGGAAGAGCAATTATGAGCAGCCCAGGAAGTGAAGGAGAGACCGCAGGAGCAGTGTACAGCCGTACGGAAGCAGTGTATAGCTATGATGAAGCCTCAGTAAGTATGAAGCGCTCGCTTCATTCTTATTTTTTTTTATTTTTCCTTTTTTTTAATTTCTTGAGTGCCGGATTTGGATAAAACACCTGGAATCCCGGCCCCGATGGCTGGGTACCTTTGAAACCGTACAGAAGATCTGGACTTTTATAGTCCGAGTCCACCAATCACTATTGAGCACCATTTATAGCTAGGTCTAGAAATATTTGGACAGTGCTTTGTGATTTGCACATTGTTAACTTAGATATAATTGAAGTGTAGTCTTTCAGGTTTAAATTAATGGGTTGAACAAAAATACCCAGTGAAATATTTAGGAATTCAAACCACTTTTCTACAAAGGCTCCTCATTTCATGGCCTCAAAAGAAATTGGACAAATTTATTTTACCATAAATAAAATGTTCATTTTTAATACTTTGTAGAAAATCTTTGCAGGCAATTACCTATTAAAGTCTAGAAGCCATGAACTTCACCAAACGCTGGGTTTTCTCCTTTGTGATGCTTTGAAAGGCCTTTACCACAGCTGACATCAGTTGTTGCTTGTTTGTGGGTCTTTCTGCCTTACATTTTTGTCTTTAGCATGTGAAATGCATACTCGATGGAGTTGAGATCTGATGATTGACTTGGCCAATGCAGAATATTCCACTTCATTGCTTAAACAACTCCAGGGTTACATTCACAGTATGTTTTGGGTCATTACCCACCTGTACCGTGAAGCGCCGTCCAAACAACCTTGCTGAATTTGGTTGAATCTAAGCAGAAAGTATCGCCCTGTACGCTTCAAAATTCATCTGGCTGCTTCTGTCTGTAGTCACATCATCAATACACACTAGTGACCCTCTGCAATTTGAAGCAATGAAGCCTATGCCATCACACTGCCTCCATTAAGTTTACAGAAGATGTGAACTCATTTGGAAGATGAGCAATTACAAGCCTTCTCCATACTTTTTGCTTCCCAACATTTTTGTACAGGTTAACCTTAGTTTCATCTGTCGAAAGAATGCTTTTCCAGGACTGGGCTTGCTTCTTTAGATGTTTTTGTGAAAGTCTACTCTGGCCTTTCTATTTTTAAGACAGATTAATTGTTTACACTTTGTGGTGACCCCTCTGTATTTTCTCTCATGAAGTCTTCTGACCTACTGACTACCTACACCTACATCCTGGAGAGTGTTCTTCACTTGGGTAGATGTTGTGAAGTTGTTGTTTTTTTCCAGCATGGAAAGGATTCTGTGATCATCAACTACTGTTATCAAGCTGGATTCCCAGGCCTATTTGAGTTCCTAATCTCACAAGTGTGCTTTTTTTTTGCAGAAAGTAGAAAAGTTAGTAGTAACCAACTCAACAGTTTTTTACAATCTCTCTGATGGATTTCTTTTTTTTCAGCTTAATAATGGTTTGTTTATGTTGCATTGAGAGTTTCTTTGGCCGCATAGTGTGAGTTCACAACAACAGCTTCCAAATGCAAATGCCATACCTAGAATTGGCTCCAGACCTTTTACCTGCTTAATTGATGATGGATTAATGAGGGAATAGTCTATGCAGCACAATAAAGAGCTTTGGAGATATGTTATGGTCAGGAGACCGCAAAAGATCTTGCAAAAATCGCATGAAAAATGTAGAAGATAATGCACAAGAGTAGTTGGAAACTTAGCTGGCTGCAATCCCCTGACTACACAAACACAACTAGAAAAAGCGGTGGATCATTCCTAACAAACCTAGATGCCTCGTCACGGCCGGAGAACTAACTAACCTCAAAGATGAAATGAGGAATCCTGACTTGCCTCAGAGCAGCCCCAAGGGAAAGTCAAAAGCCCCTAACATATAACGATGGTGATGTAAGAAAAATAACACACAGATGGTAGATATAGAATTAAGCAAAGTGAGGCACTGCTGGCTAGATACCAAAGTATTGAATAGATTGCTGGTTGCAGCCAGTAAAACCCTGAAAAAATGCCAAAACCTGATAATCAAAAAATTACCAAAAAATACCCACTATATCAGGAACTCTTGTGTAATAAAAGATCTTAACTACAAAAACACAGGAGATACAAAAATACAAAAACTCCTGAACAGAACAAAACAGGGAGCAATAACTCCCTTTCTTACTAAGAATAAATCGCCCTTTAAAAATTGCAAGAAACAAAAGGGAATATTCTCAAACATTGATTTAGAAAAAGACAAAGATTAAGCAGAAACGCCCTTCAGTGCAAATTTAGCCTTTAACCAAGCTCAGACTAAGAGAGCAAAATACTTATCAGACATAGCTGCAGACTCAGAATGACTTGGAGACAAAACCCATGCAAAAGGAACAAAAAAAACACTGTAGAAATCATTCCTAGAGAGTCCAAAAAGAAGCAGACAAAAGCAAAAACAGAACCTACAGGGAAAGGCATAATGGCTGGAGGACAAACATCAGGACATCTTCACATGGAGCAGAAACAATTATCACCAGCAAAGGTTAGACAAATACTGCCTTTCTATATCCCTCCAGGCTGGACTCTATAGGCTCCCTGAAGCAGCAATCATCCCCTACACCCGTCTGAGCGACAGATACAGAATCAGACTCACTGCCAACATTAGCCACCAGAGGGAGTCCAGAAACACTCCCGGGAACAGCAGCATCTCTGACGATATTCACAACGGAGGTAAACTTCCAATTAATTTTGGTCCCTTGAAAAAGAGGAAGCTACATATTAAAGAGCTGTAAATTCTAAACCCTTACTCCAATTAGGATTAGTGAAGAGCCACCCCCCAGTGTTTGAGTTCAGTTAATCGAACGGCGGGTGTGTTCGGCGAACGTTTGATGAACGTTCGACGAACACCTTCGAACCCCCTTGAAAACAATGGCAGGCAAACACAAACACATACAAACACATTATACATATCCCTCCCGGTAACCAGCACTGATGATAGGACCTTCCGTAACATCATAGCATGTGACCAGTCACGTGTGTATTATCTCATTGGCTACAGACTGGTCACATGGCTAGATGTCATGCTAGGTCCTGTCAGTGCATCTCTCTGGTACGCGGTGCTCGTTTGAGCATCTCCATGTACCAGCAAGATGCTTGGGCACCCCGTTCCTGCATGTCGGCGCTCTTTACAGAGTCAGCCCACCTGCAGGGACTGGATGTCACAGCCGGAGAATAGCAGTGCTGGGAATCAGGTGATCGGAGATCACCGTTGCTATAGTAACCCGCCTGTCAGATTACTATTGCAACGGTGGCAGCGGTGACATCACCGCTTACAACCCGAAGCCTCTGCTCACTCACTGAGTGATTAGACTGCACGGCAGCAGCAGCGTCTTCCTCCCATGCAGTGATGTCTGATATAGCAGAGCTGCATGAACTGAAGGAGAAAGAAGAAAGAAGACATGCTCTCCTGCATACACTAGTGAATAGAGCATGCTGAACCTTGTAGTTCTGCTCCCCCTGTCTCTCCCTCCAGCATACAGACCTGGATGCAGCATGCTGAGCCTTGTAGTCCTGCAGCTGCTGTCTGCTCTCCTGCATACACTAGTGGATGAAGTATGCTGAGCCTTGCAGTTCTGCTCCCCCTGCCTCTCCCTCCAGCATACAGTCCTGGATTGAGGATGCTGAGCCTTGAAGTTCTGCAGCTGCTGCCTGCTCTCCTCCATACAGACAGCAGAGAGCAGCTGCAGAACTACAAGGCTCAGCATACTCCATCCAGGACTATATTGCAGGAGTGTTTTGCCCCCCCAAAAAATTACGTGGGCTTCGCCATATTTTCGTATGCTAGCCAGGTACAGCAGGCAGCTACGGGCTACCCCCAACCCCCAGTTGCATATTTGTACCCGGCTGGGAACCAAAAATATAGGGAAGACCTTTTTTTTTTAATTATTTCATGAATTTCATAAAATAAAAAAAAAAATGACGTGGGCTTCACCCAATTTTTGTGTCCAGCCAGGTACAACTAGGCAGCTGGGGATTGGAATCCCAAGCTTTCTGGGCACTCATGCTGTGAATTGCAGTCCGCAGCTGCCCCAGAAAATGGTGCTTTCATAGAAGCGCCATCTTCTGGCCCTGTATCCAACTCTTCCAGCTGCCCTGGTGACGGGTGGCTCGCTGGGTAATAATTGGGGTTAGGGCTAGCTGTATATTATCAACTGCCCCTAAGCCCAAAATTCATGGTGTCAAGCCAATATTAGACATGGCCACCATTAGAGATGAGCGATGTTCGAGGTTCGCCAATTTCATGTTCCAGTGATTTTGGGGGCTGCTCGAGATCGAACTCGAGCTTTTTGCTAAAAGCTCGACAGTTCGAGTTACGTTCGAGAACGGTTCGATCACCAAAGCAGGGCTTTTTACAGCTACAGTGTGCAGGGAGCCATCGCTGGCAGCCTGCGGTAAGCTGGTAACCAATGTAAATATCGGGTATCCAAGCAAAGCGCTTTGCCTGGCAACCGATATTTACCCTGGTTACGTGGGCAGGGAGCCGACACTTCCCCGCTCTGCTCCGCCCCCTTCTGCACTCGGCATGTACACACACACACACTCACACTCACCTGTCCCCAGCCATGCAGTCCCCGGCATTGATGTCATCAGCGCCACATGGCCCCGCTAGGCTACACCCACCTTGCACTCCGCCGACTGCACACATGGCCCCGTTAGGCTCCACCCACATCGCACTCTGCCGCCTGCAAACATAGCCTCGCTAGGCTCCATCCACCTCGCACTCCGCACACATGGCCTCACTTGGCTCCACCAACCTCGCACTCCGCACACATTACCCCGCTTGGCTCCACCTACCACGCGCTCCGCACACATTACCCTGCTCGGCTGCGGTGATGAAGTCCCGCACTCCCGACCTCAGCACTGTCACTGTCCTCCATGGCCAATGCTTGTCACATGTCCTCTCGCTGCCGACCCGAGACTGTGACTAGCGGTGATGTCACAGGCTTCCGCGATACTTGGCTGTGAAGGCGGCGGTCATTGAAGTCAGTGACAGCTCTGCTATCAGCAGTGCAGGAGATCATCACCGCAGGTAATGTACCTCGCTCCTGACAGCAGCACTTGTCATGCCCTGCAGTGACCTGGGCTGACCTATTGATGTTAGATGTTAGATGTCAGGTCACTGCATTGCTCTCCCAGCCAATGGGGAACATTCTGTTCTTCATTGACTGGGACAGTGACTATGGTATGGATCGTCATAGGAAACCCCTGGGATTACAGCAAACTTGGATTTGTTTTTCTTTCTAATAAATTGGTGAAAGAGGGAATGTTTTGGGGAGTGTTTTTTCAAATAAAAATGTGTTTGTCGTCTATTTTTTTTTATTACTGACTGGGTTGGTGATGTCAGGTATCTGATAGACGCCTGACCTCATGAACTCATGGGCTTGATGCCAGGTGACATTACACATCTGGTATTACCCCATATATTACCCCGCTTGCCACCGCACCAGGGTAATGGGATGAGCTGGGGCAAAGCACCAGGATTGGCGCATCTAATGGATGCGCCACTTCTGGGACGGCTGCGGCCTGCTATTTTTAGGCTGGGGAGAGGCCAATAACCATGGACCTCGCTAGTCTGAGAATATCAGACACCAGCTGTCCGCTTTACCTTGGCTGGTGATCCAATTTTGGGGGGACCCCCACGTGTTTTTTTTTTTTAATTTATTTAATTTAAAATAGCAGCGTGGGGTGCCCTCAGTTTTGGATTACCAGCCAAGGTGAAGCTGCCAGCTGTGGTCTGCAGGCTGCAGCCGTCTGCTTTACCCTAGCTGGCTATCAAAAATAGGGGGAACCCTACGTCATTTTTTTTTAAAATGTATTTATTTTTTTGGCTAAATACAAGGCTAAGCTCCACTTAGTGCCACATGAAAGTCACCAAAGGGTGCAAAATTACAAAATGCAGGAGAGTGGGACATAGTTACATAGTTACTTAGGTTGAAAAAAGACCTAGGTCCATCTAGTTCAACCTTCCTCCACCAGTTGTACATTTAGTCACTAAGTCATTTATAACCAACAATGTTTTGTGTACTGAGGAAATCATCCAGCCCTTTTTTAAAAGCTGTTATAGTATCTGCCATTACTACCTCTTGTGGTAGGGCATTCCACAGTCTGACCGCTCTAACTGTAAAGAACCCTTTCCTATTTAGGTGTCGGAATCGCTTTTCTTCCACTCGCAGTGAGTGCCCCCTGGTCCTTAGTATTGTTTTCGGAAGAAATAAGTTATGTGCCAGTCCTTTATATTGACCACACATGTATTTATACATATAAATGAGATCTCCTCTGAGACGTCTTTTTTCTAAGCTAAACATATCTAACTTTTTCAATCTGCCATCATATGGGAGGCCTTCCATTCCTTGTAATAGTCTAGTTGCCCGCCTTTGAACTGACTCTAACTTCTGAATGTCCTTTTTAAAATGTGGAGCCCAAAACTGGATCCCGTATTCCAGATGTGGCCCTACAAGTGATTTATAGATGGGTAACAATACGTTGGGATCACGGGATCTAATCTCTCTTTTTATACACCCTAGAATCTTGTTTGCTTTAGCAGCTGCTGCCTGACATTGAGTGCTGCTGCTCAGCTTATTTGTAATGAGAATACCCAAGTCCTTCTCCTGTTCTGTAGTCCCGAGTTTACTTCCATTTAATGTATACGCAGCTATAGGATTACTTCGTCCTAGGTGCATTACTTTACATTTATCAACATTAAATCTCATTTGCCAAGTATCTGCCCATTCTGACATCTTATCCAGATCTTTTTGTAATATTGTACTATCCAGGTCAGTTTTTAATATCCTACATAGTTTGGTGTCATCGGCAAAGACTGACACTGTACTATCAATCCCATCCACAAGGTCATTAATAAAGAGAGTAAAAAGAATTGGTCCTAGCACACATCCCTGCGGCACCCCACTGCTGACTATAGCCCATTTAGAGAATGTAGCATTTATGACTACTCTTTGTTTCCTATCTTTTAGCCAATTCCTTACCCAGTTGCATATTGTGTCCCCTAGTCCTTGCTTCTGGAGCTTTAGTATAAGGCTATTATGTGGTACAGTATCAAATGCCTTTGCAAAGTCCAAATAAATCACATCAGCTGTATTACCAATATCCAGGTTTGCACTTACCCCCTCATAGAACCCCAATGTAATACTATTGTATGTTCTGAGGATTTCGATAGCGTTAGGGCAATGACCACCAGAGACGAGTTCTTGGTACAAGATGGTTATAACATGTAACCACGGTAGATACACAACGGAACAAACACAGTAGAACACACACACGAAATACCTTCCCGAAACGGAGCGAAGGGGATTCCCGGGGCCACGCACCGGACTCCCCCAGGGAGACCACCAGAGCGAACCCCTATACAGGGACTGTCCGGCAATCACCCCGGAAGGCCTAAATGCGCAGCAGCCGGGACACAAGGGGCAAGTGGTAAAAGTCCAGGAGTGTCCGTACGGAATGTTAGTCCAGAGTGGTTACGAACCAGAAGGAACCGGGCAGACGTGCTGATCAAAGACGGCAGACGGAGTCCGGGCACAGCTTGAAGAAACCGGGTATGGTCCAGAGTCGGTCGGTAGTCTTTCAGGAAGATCCAAAAGGCAATCAGGAAGTAGAAGCAGCAAAGCAGGAGCACACAGCAAGCAGTATACTCAGGCACTGGACTGGGCTTAGAGGCGGCCTTTTAAGCAGCTGGACAGGAAGTAGGGCAACAGAACATTAAACTCCATGTTAACTGAGGGCAAGCTCTTTCAAAAGAAAACTGGAAAACCCGGAAACCTGACATTACTCCCCCCCCCAGAAACGGCCTCAGGACGGATCAGGGCCTGGTTTGTCCGGGTACCGTCGATGAAACTGAGCAATCTTCCGGGGTGCCCGAATGTTACCCACCGGTTCCCAGGAATCGTCCTCGGGGGCGTACCCCTGCCAACGTACCAGATACTGAAGCCGACGACGATGGAGCCGGGAGTCAATAATGTCCTCAACCACGAACTGCTCCTCGCCGTCGACCATCACAGGCGGAGGAGGAGGCACGACACGACCATGAAACGTATTAGGAGAAACGGGTTTGAGGAGAGAAACATGAAAGACCGGGTGTACCTTCAAATGGTGCGGTAACCGCAGCCGACAGGCCACAGGGCTCACGATCCCGGTGATCTTAAACGGACCGATGAATTTTTGTCCCAGCTTCTGCGAAGGAACACCCAATCTCAGGTTTTTGGTGGATAACCATACAGAGTCCCCTACCTTATACATGGGTGCCGGTCTCCGGTGAGTGTCAGCCGACCTCTTGTAACGCTCCTGAGCCGTAGCCACAGTGTCCTTTAGAACCTCCAGATTTTGTCGTAGCTCTGTCAATCTGTCCTCCACCGCAGGCACCGAAACCGTAACCGGTGACCTAGGCAAAATAGTCGGATGGTAACCCAAGTTAGCAAAAAAGGGCGTTACCTTAGTGGAACTGCTCTGAGTGTTGTTATACGAGAATTCCGCCAACGGAAGCATCTTCAACCAATCGTCCTGCAGATGGCTGACATAACATCGAAGGTATTGTTCCAGGGTTTGATTAGTCCGTTCGGTTTGCCCATTCGTCTGGGGATGGTATGCAGAAGACAAACAGACATCAATCTGGAGTGCCGTACAAAACCCCTTCCAGAACCTAGACGTGAACTGCACGCCCCGGTCAGAGATGATCTCGTCCGGTACCCCATGCAATCGGAATACGTTCTGGATAACCAAATCCACTGTCTCTGCGGCTGAGGGAAGACCGGTACACGGAATAAAGTGAGCCGCTTTTGTCAACCGATCCACCACCACTAAAATGGTATTGTGACCGTCTGAGACGGGCAACTCCACAATAAAATCCATTGAGATAGACCCCCAAGGGCGAGATGGCACGGGTAACGGTTGGAGGAGTCCCGTAGGAGCCACACGAGGGACCTTGCACCGGGCACAAACCACACATGAGTGGACATAGTCCTTTACGTCCTTTAAACAGGTAGGCCACCAGAAAAAACGGCTTAGAAATTCCTGCATCTTCTGTACCCCCCTATGACCAGCCAACACGGAGTCATGGACCAACTTGAGAACCCGAAGTCTTACGGCCTCCGGGACATAAATGCGTCGTTCTCTCAACCACACACCATTCCGAAGAACAAGAGTTACATCATTCGGGGGGGCAGCAAGAAATACGTCACCATCATAGGCCAGCTTGATGTCCTTCCACATGTCCTGGATTACTCCAACGAAATTGGCATCTGATAACACGGTCTGAGACGGGGTTCCAGGCACGGAGTCCACGGCATGGATTCGGGACAAGGCATCGGCTTTCCCATTACGTGAACCTGGACGGTATGTAACGATAAAATTGAACTGGTTAAGGAACAAACTCCAACGGGCTTGCCGTGGAGACAGACACCTGGCAGACTTAAGAAATTCCAGATTACGATGATCTGTGAGTACTATCACTTGCTGCGCGGCTCCCTGTAAGTGGTGTCTCCATTCCTTGAAAGCTGAAATAATCGCTAACAATTCCTTGTCCGCAATGTCATAGTTCCTTTCTGCAGGGGACAACCGGCGGGAAAAGAAAGCACACGGATGCAAGAGACTCTTGTCCCCAGTCCTTTGTGAAAGGATGGCCCCTAATGCGTAGTCGGAAGCGTCGACTTCCACGATAAAGGGAAGTGCGGGATTCGGATGTACTAATATTGGCGCTGAGGTAAAACAAACCTTGAGACGATGGAATGCTTCCTGGGCCTGGGCGGACCACACAAACTTCTGTCCTTTCTTGGTCAACAGAGTGATGGGACGAACGATCTCTGAAAAATTACGGATAAAGCGTCGGTAAAAGTTGGCAAAACCGACAAAGCGTTGTACCTCTTTAATGTTTCCCGGTTCCGGCCAGTCTAGAATTGCTTGTATCTTGCCAGACTCCATGTTCAGTCCCTGAGGAGAGATGACATAACCTAAGAATTGTATTTGTGAGGAATGGAATTCGCATTTCTCCAGTTTGATGTACAGGTGGTTTTCCCTCAGCCGGGTAAGTACGGTTTTGACGTGCTCCTGGTGTTCCTGTAGGGAATCAGAAAAGATTAGGATATCGTCTAGATAAATCACCATGAATTGGTCCATGATATCCCTAAAAATATCATTAACTAGATGTTGGAAAGCCGCGGGAGTGTTACAAAGTCCAAAAGGCATCACTAGGTACTCAAAATGTCCATACCGACATCGGAACGCGGTCTTCCACTCGTCTCCGGGACGTATGCGAAGTAGATTATACGCCCCACGGAGATCCAATTTGGTGAATATTTTTGCCTGTTGGACCCTCTCCAATAGCTCAGGAATCAACGGTAACGGATACCGGTTCCGGATGGTTATTTTATTCAGTTCCCGGTAGTCAATACAGGGTCTCAGAGTCCCCTCTTTCTTTTTCACGAAAAAGATGGGTGCCCCTGCTGGTGAGGTAGACGGGCGAATAAATCCCTTGGCTAGACTTTCATCAATGTACTCTTTTAATGCTTCTAGCTCAGGTGCCGCCAACGGGTAGACATGACCAAATGGAATCTCCGCCCCTGGGAGTAAGTCTATGGGGCAATCATACGGTCTATGCGGGGGAAGCCGATCGGCTTTTCTTTTGTCGCATATATCAACAAAGTCATTATAAACCGGTGGTAGAACAGGTACCTGTACAGTGCCCTCCGCAGTCGGTGTTACTGGAACCGGAACAGTTGGACTAATGGTCGGACTACTCTGCGGTGGGAAGGATATTTCCTTAGTCTCCCAATCGATGACTGGATTTGTAGACCGTAGCCACGAAATACCTAAAATAATCGGAAAATGAGGAGAAGAAATTATCATGAACACAAGGGTCTCCTGCTGACCTGGCTTCATCACGCATTCTAGCGGTACTGTTTCCCGATCAACTGGTCCAGAGATTAACGGAGATCCGTCTACCGTCTCCATGGTAACCGGTGAGGATCTTTGCTGAGTCCGGATACCGTGTTTCCTGGCAAAAGAGGAGTCCATGAAATTTCCCCCTGCCCCAGAATCTATCATTGCAGAGGTAGGTATTAGCTGTCCCTCCCACCGGATCTGAATGGGGAGCGAGCAATGGGTATATTTCCCTTCTGAGTCCTTCGGTGAGGTGGACATTACAGTCAAGGGAAATACCGCATCCAGGTGTCCACTTGCCTCAGAGATATCGGACTCTGCGTCCGTGTTGTCACACTCTGCCATGGCTGCCAATACCTTATTTGGGCGATTCGGACGTTTCGGGCAGTCAATCAAGAAATGGTCCGATTGACCGCAATAGAAACACAAACGCTCACGGAGCCGATGTTCACGACGTTCGTTGGTCTCTCGCTTTTGCAGAGAGTCCACTTGCATAGGAACGTCCTCAGCCTCCCGTGGCGTCCTGAGAGCGGGTTCTCTGGAAGGAAACGCAAAGTTGTTTACACGGTTTACAGCTGCCCATTTTTCCTGTCTACGTTCCGTCAAGCGGGTATCAATACGCACACAGTGCTGGAGAAACATTTCAAAATCCCCTGGAGACTCGGAACGAGCTAACTCGTCCTTGATGGTACCGGACAAACCCTTTCTGAAGACAGACAATAATGCATTGTTTCCCCAGTCGGTGTCTACCACTAACCTCTTGAACTCAGTGGCGTATTCAACGACAGAACGCTTTCCCTGACGTAAGGAAAGGAGAGCCGATTCAGCGGTAGCACGGTGATTCGGATCATCAAACATTTGCGCCATTGCGGTCAGAAAGTCATCCAGGTGATTTAAACGGATGTCCCAATTCTCTATCATAGGATTAGCCCAAGCCAGTGCTCGTGAGGTTAATAACATGATTATACATAACACTTTGGACCGGTCAGAACGGTAATAATCAGCATGTACATCAAAAAATAGTATACATTGGTTCACAAATCCACGAAACTGACTACGATCACCATTGAAACGGAATGGGGGTAACCTAGGCATACCGGCAGCTGATACGGACGTAGTGGGGACGGCTTCCTGAGCCTCCACTCTGACTTGCAAATCCTGAATAGCCGGACCCAGTACCTGGTGATCATGGCCCAGCTGTGCCTCCACATATCTAAGTTTAGTTTGTACAGCCTCCATCTCCTGCTGTAAGGAGTTAATCATGGAAAAGAGCTGATCTACTCGTGTCTCAGTCATTGCCCCAGCGAAATCCTCTTATGGCCTGAGTATAATGTAATACTATTGTATGTTCTGAGGATTTCGATAGCGTTAGGGCAATGACCACCAGAGACGAGTTCTTGGTACAAGATGTTTATAACATGTAACCACGGTAGATACACAACGGAACAAACACAGTAGAACACACACACGAAATACCTTCCCGAAACGGAGCGAAGGGGATTCCCGGGGCCACGCACCGGACTCCCCCAGGGAGACCACCAGAGCGAACCCCTATACAGGGACTGTCCGGCAATCACCCCGGAAGGCCTAAATGCGCAGCAGCCGGGACACAAGGGGCAAGTGGTAAAAGTCCAGGAGTGTCCGTACGGAATGTTAGTCCAGAGTGGTTACGAACCAGAAGGAACCGGGCAGACGTGCTGATCAAAGACGGCAGACGGAGTCCGGGCACAGCTTGAAGAAACCGGGTATGGTCCAGAGTCGGTCGGTAGTCTTTCAGGAAGATCCAAAAGGCAATCAGGAAGTAGAAGCAGCAAAGCAGGAGCACACAGCAAGCAGTATACTCAGGCACTGGACTGGGCTTAGAGGCGGCCTTTTAAGCAGCTGGACAGGAAGTAGGGCAACAGAACATTAAACTCCATGTTAACTGAGGGCAAGCTCTTTCAAAAGAGAACTGGAAAACCCGGAAACCTGACACCCAACAGGTTGGTTAGACACGACTTATCTTTCATGAATCCATGCTGTTTGTCAGTTATCATATTATTTTCTGCAATATATTTTTGCATGTCATCCCTTAAAATGCCCTCAAAAACTTTGCATACTACTGATGTCAGGCTTACTGGACAGTAGTTGCCTGGATCTACCCTCTTACCTTTCTTAAATATCGGTACCACATCAGCAATCCTCCAATCCTGAGGCACCAACCCTGTTACAAGTGAGTCTAAAAAGATGAGATACAGCGGTCTGTCGATTACGGAGCTCAATTCCCTCAATATTTGTGGATGAATGCCATCTGGCCCTGGGGCTTTGTCAATGTTTAATTTACTCAGACGTAGGCGTACTTCATCTTGTGTTAAATTAATTATATCGGGTGGTGGACTTTGATTTTTCACTTGTTGAATGATCCCTGGTACAGTCAGTTCCTTGGTGAATACAGATGAGAAATGCCTATTTAATATCTCAGTCTTTTGTTTGTCCTCTATAACTAACTTGTTATTATATTTTAAGGGTCCGATACTATCCTTTGCTTTCCTTTTGGCATTAATGTATTTATAAAAGATTTTGGGATTTATTTTAATGTCATTGGCGATTTTTGTTTCAGTAGCTAGTTTTGCTTGTTTGATTTCTTTTTTGCATTGCCTATTGATATCTTTATACTCCTGCAATGCTATTTCTGTATTCTCAGCCTTTAAGATGTTAAACACCCTTTGTTTTTGTTTTATTATACTTTGTACAGTCTTATTTATCCATAGTGGTTTCTTTTTGTCTTTCTGCCATTATAATAACAGAAAAGACTGATATGAAGTGTACAAGCACAGGAAAATCACCAGAGCGCTCTACGCTGTGAAAACCAGTAGAAAATGGCACTGGAGGGAACATGTGACCGCCTCATGTAGGATGAAGCTATGGATCCTGGGTAAATTTATGTATTTTCCCTCCATCAGTTTTTTTGCAGTACGCAAAAAAAACGGAAGGCACACGGATGACAAACAGATGACATACGGACTGTATACGGAACGGAAACGGATGCCACACAGATGCACCCGTGAAAAAAATGGACCGTTTTTTGCGGACCGCAAAAACGGATCGGTCGTGAGAATGTAGCCGTATTCTGATCTGCCATTTATAAACAGCAGGCAGAAATAAGTGAATAGCGCCCCTCAGCGTCAGAAAATCTCCCGGGTTTCAGGGGTAGCTGGGACCCTAGAGATCATGATTCAGGCCGGTTTTTCCAGTCCCCGCTCACGTGATCACCGGTATACAACGTATACCGATGATTACGTTACAGTAAATGACAGCACCGGTAAAAATATATTTATCTCCCATCTGGCATGAACAAACATGTCAGATGGGAGATAAATCTCCTCCCCGGTCCCCTGGTGTCGCCAAAGTGCCCCCGCGACCCATTCCCGGAAATTCAAGATGTCCGCGTGCACAGCAGCGCGCCGGCCGCATTCACCCTACTCCTCTGATTTTTGTCGCATGTGCCATGACACATGCGACAGAAAACTCCTCCCCAGGCCCTGCCAGGTCACCCCCTATAACACCACCGGTGTTCCCCGGTGTCCCACGGTACCTGTGCAGCGTTGATCCCCCGCGACCCCCTCCTCCACAATAG
Source organism: Anomaloglossus baeobatrachus (assembly GCF_048569485.1). Taxonomy (NCBI): domain Eukaryota; kingdom Metazoa; phylum Chordata; class Amphibia; order Anura; family Aromobatidae; genus Anomaloglossus; species Anomaloglossus baeobatrachus. The sequence continues at coordinate 619,358,014 of NC_134354.1, forward strand.
ACGCTGCCGCATGCACAGAGCGGCTGTCAGCTCAGCTTCCTGTGTTCAGACAAAGTGAGTGGTGGTAACTATGCATCTGTAAGCTACTGCAATGCCCTGCTCATGAGGTAAGGAACATAGTTAATCAGGAGAGCTATACTACATTTCCAAATGGAGGTATTTGATTTTATAGTTGCCCTGCTGAACGACTACCAAACATGAGAGTCCATTATACGCCACAAGAAAACACATCTAAATAGCGAGCTCTGTTATTTAGTATTCATTCAGCTGGATAACTGGACTTAAAGGGGTATTCCATCTCCAAGATCCTATCCCCAATATATAGTAGGTGGATTAGCAATAATATCAGCAAATACCAATATTTGGAAATGTAGAATAGTTCTCCTGATTAGGCATGCCCTTACCTCATGAGCAGGGCATTGCAGCTTTGGTTGCAACAGTTACGACATGGACTCTGCTGCTGTGGACCCGGGGAGAGTGGGTACAGATTCATTGCACCGATACTCCTCACATGGAGGGTCTGCACTCCTAGAAAATGGGGGAAACGTTCCCTGAGCGTGTCCCCCCTATTAAAAATGGGGGGACCCAACGTCATTTTTTTTTTTAACTATTTTTTTAAATAAAAAAAATTAATGGTCTTCCCTGTATTTTGATTGCCAGCCAAGGTAACGCCAGGCAGATGGGGGTGGCAACCCATAGCTGTGTGCTTTATCTGCGCTGAGAATAAAAAATACCGCGGAGCGCTACGTCATTTTTTTTAAAGATTTATTTTTACAGCACTGTGATGTCCAGCAATCAAAATACAGGGAAGCCCTTTTTGTTTTTAGTTATTTAAATAAATAATTAAAAAAATATATATGGGCTCCCGCTGCATTTTTTGTATTACTAGCTAAGGGTAATCCAAGCAGCTACTGGCTGCTAACCCCCACTGCTTGGTGTTACCTTCACTGGCAATGGAAAATCCAGGGAAGCATTTTTTTATTTGTTTTGCCAAACAACTACTAAAAAAATGACGTGAGCTTCGCCATATTTTTGTATGCTAGCCAGGTACAGCAGGCAGGTACGGGCTGCTCCCAACCCCCAGCTGCCTATTTGTACCCGGCTGGGAACTAAAAATATAGGGAAGCCCTTTTTTTAACTATTTCATGAATTTCATTAACTAATTAAAAAAAAAAAAACGACGTGGGCTTCGCCCCATTTTTGTTTTCAGCCAGGTGCAACTATGCAGCTGGGGATTGGATCCTGAGCTTTCTGGGCCCCTCTGCTGCGAATTGCAGTCCGCAGCTGCCCGAGAAAATGGCGCTATCATAGAAGCGCCATCTTCTGGCGCTGTACCCAACTCTTCCAACTGCCCTGATGCCGGTGGCTCGCTGGGTAATAATGAGTTAAAACTAGCTTTGTTTTACTAGCTAGTATTAAGTTCGAGATTCTAAATGTCAGGCAAGTTTGACCAAGCCATTAAGAATCTCTAATAAAAGGTTAAAAAAAAGACACCACACAGAGAAAAAATACTTTATTAGAAATAAATACACAGACACACTTAGAGACTCCATGTTTATTACTCCCTCTTATCCCTCCATGATCCATGGTCTTCTGTCTTCTTTCTCCTTCAGCCCATGCAGCTCTGCTACATCAGCAGCACTGCATGGGAGAAAGACGCTGCTGCTCCCCGTGCAGGCTTTTCACTCCGTGAGTGATCAGTGCTGCTGGCTGTTAGCGGTAACATCACCGCTGACAGACGGTTTAAAATAGCAATGGTGCTCCGATCACGTGATTACCGGTGCTGCTGCGTGCTGTTAGCGATGACATCACCGCTAACAGTCGCGTTGCTATGGCAACGGTGATCTCCATTATTGTGTCTGCCGGTCAATAACGGAACGGGGAAACAGAACTGGGAGTCGACCATGTGCCAGAGCATGTCGCCGGTACACGGCGATACACAAACGTGCACTGTGTACCGGAGAGATGCAATGACAGGACCTAGCATGACGTCAAAGCCATGTGACCAGTCTGTAGCCAATGAGATAATAGACACGTGACTGGTCACATGCTATTTTGACGTCTTGATAGGTCCTGTCATCACTTCTGGTTACCGGGATGATGCAGCAATTACCGATGGAAAAGCTGCGGGAGACAGAGTGCAGGACACATCGCGGGGACAGGTAAGTGTTATGACAATGTTTATTAACTGTATGTGTACATTTATAATGTGTTTTTATGTGTTTGTGATTGCCTCCCATTGTTTTCAATGGGGTTCGAGAGGTTCGTTGAATGGTTCGTCGAACGGTTCGTAGAACGGGGCACCGTTCGACGAACTGAACTGAACTCGAACTCTAGGGGGTGGCTCATCTCTAGCCACCATGAATTTCTAGTACAGATAAAAAAAAAACAACACACAGAAAAATATTTTTATCAGAAATAAAACACAAAACAATTAGTGACTCCATCTTTATTGAAATAAAGAACCCCACTCCGCAGTAATCCTAGGTCAAGGGTCCCGCGCCATCCAATTCGGATCCAATATAATCTGAATGGTTTGCTGGAAAGCAAAGCGATCAGATGATGATTTGTCAGGTTCAAGGGCCTGAATCACATGACACAGCAGCTGATTGTATAAACGGCTTTTATACAATCAGCTGATGCATCAGTGCAAAAAAATCCCAGCTGATAGTTTAGAGGAGAGAGAGAGAGAAGAGAGAGAAGAGAGAGGAGAGAGAGAGGAGAGAGAGAGGAGAGAGAGAGGAGAGAGGAGAGAGAAGAGACAGAGAGAGGGAAAAGAGAGAGAAGAGAGGGGAGAAAAAGAGAGAGGAGAGAGAGGAGAGAGGGAGAGAGAGGAGAGAGAAGAGAGAGAGGAGAGAGATAGGAGAGAGTGAGAAAAAGAGAAGAGAGAGAGATAGGAGAGAGAGAAAAAGAGAAGAGAGAGAGAAGAGAGAGAAAAAAGAGAGAGGAGAGGAGAGAAAGGAGAGAGAAGAGACAGGAGAGAGAGAGAGAGAAGAGATGAGAGAAGAGAGATAGAGAAGAGAAAGTGAAGAGAGAGAGAGAAGAGAGGAGAGAGAGAAGAGAGAGAAGAGAGAGAGAAGAGAGTGAGGAGATAGAGAGGAGAGAGAGAGAGAAGAGAGAGAGAGTGAGGGGATAGAGAGGAGAGAGAAGAGAGAGAGAGAGGAGAGAGAGGAGATAGAGAAGAGAAAAGTGAAGAGAGAGAGAGAGAAGGGTGACATCCTCAACAGAAGCCAAGCTGGTTTCATGCCAAATCACCGAACCACGGACCACATTTACACCCTGCAAAGCTTAACAAGACCCACGTCCACGGCAAAAAACAGGGGAAAATATTTGCATGTTTCGTGGACTTCAAAAAGGCAATTGACTCAGTTTGGCATCCAGGCCTGTCCCTGAAACTTCTGGAAAGCGGAATAGGTGGCAGAACCTATGACGTGATCAAGAGCTCATACACTGGGAACCGGTGCAGCGTGAAGGTGAACGGGAAGAGGACGGCTTTCTTCCAACAGGGCCGTGGGGTCAGACAAGGCTGGAGCCTGAGCCCAACTCTATTCAACATCTATATAAATGGACTAGCAACAGCTCTAGAGTCCTCCCCCACTAAATGGCACCATGCTAGAGAAAACCAGCAGCTATACCTACCTCGGTCTGGAGCTAAGCAATAACGGGAGCCTCAAGCAAGCAGCAGAAGCCCTGAAAGGAAAAGCGTGCAGAACCTTCTATGCCATAAGAAGACAATTGTACCACCTCAAACCACCTCTGAGAGTCTGGCTCAAGATATTTGACAACGTCATCACCCCTAAACTACTATATGGCAGCGAGGTATGGGGCCCAGTGACCTACACAGACCACACAAAGTGGGACTCCAGCCCAACTGAAGTCTTCCACATGGAGTTCTGTAAATATCTCCTCCAAGTCCATCGCAGCACCTCAAACATAGCCTGTAGGGCAGAGCTGGGCTGATCCCCCTTATGGTTCAGTATACACAAGAGAGCGCTATCACACCAGGTGCATATACAGAACAGCAACCCAAGCTCCTACCATCATAAAGCCCTGCTGAGCCAGAGCCCAGAGCAAGCCAGGAACTGCGGCAGCCAGTACAGCCAAAGTCAGCAACACACCCTGACAAAAGCCCAAATAAAAGATCTCAGAGAGCCGCAAGATGCAATACATAGACGACTGGAAGAGTGAATTAGAGAACTCCCAGAAACTCACCATCTACCGGTCAATGCGGAGGGACTACACTCTGGCCCCATATCTGGAAAGGTTACGCCACCCCAAAGACAGACAGACCCTGAGCTTGTACAGACTGAGTGCCCATAGAGGTGGAAACAGGGTGGCACCGACAGACATACAAGCCGCGGGAGAACAGACTGTGCCAGCACTGCCAGCAGGGGGCTCTGGAGGACGAGGCACACTTCCTGCTGCACTGTGACAAATACTCAGCAGTGAGGGCCTCCCACTTCCAGAAATTTACCACCCATACCCCGGACTTTCCATCCATGGACGAGGACATGAAACTCCGCTTCCTACTGGGGGAAGAGGAATCAATGGTGGAGATCGCCGCCCAATATGTCACCACATGTCATAAGCTGAGGGGAACAAAAGGCCCCTAAATGGACTTTCAGAGCCAAAATTGTGCCCCCAACTCCCCATAACCCTGATCCCCTCCCAGCACACTTACTGTATTCCTCTTGCTTTGGCAACACTAATTGTATTTTGGTCCTGCCAATAAAGCATATTTGAATTTGAATTTGAGAAGAGAGAGAGAAGAGAGAGTGAGGAGAGAGAGGAGAGAGAGAAGAGAGAGAATAGAGAGGAGAGAGAGAGGAGAGAGAGAAGAGAGAAAGAAGAGGGAGGAGAGAGACGAGAGAGAGAAGAGAGGGAGAGAGAGGAGAGAGAAGAGAGAGAGAGGAGAGAGAGATAGGAGAGAGAAAAAAGAAAGAGGAGAGAGAGGAGAGAGAGGAGAGAGAAGAGACAGGAGAAAGAAGATAGAGAGGGGACAGAGAGAGAGAATTGAGGAGAGAGAGAAAGAGAAGAGAAGAGAGAGAAAAGATAAAGAAGAGAAAGTGAAGAAAAAGTGAAGAGAGAGAGAAGAGAGAGAAGAGAGATAGAAGAGAGAAAGAGAGGAGAGAGAGAAGAGAGAAAGGAGAGAGAGGAGAGAGAGGAGAGAGAGAAGAGAGAAGAGAGAGAGAAGAGAGAGAGAGAGAGAACACTGGACACTGAAGGAGCAGGACACTGTAAGATGAGCTCCTGATTCAACCAGAGTTTATACCTTATAATGAGCAGATTGGAGGACATAATACGGAAATCTACAGATATGACGGAGTACTAAGCACACTGGACAAACTTTTTAAGGACTTTAAGCAATGGCAAGAAAAATCACAAGAAAAATTAATACACAGATGGAAAAGGAGGACAAGATTGCCTAGTGGAAACCCAGCAAACAGACCACCATCAAACCCTACCAGCACAGCGCATCCCCAAGGTAAGGGCTCCATGCCAATACACTGCTAAAATAAGAATTGATCGTATATAACGCATTAGAAAATATAAAAGAAAGCCCTTTAAAATGAAACAACACGGGGATAGCACTGTAGTCAATGCAGGAGACCTGGAGAAGGCAACTGGAGCTAGCAGGGGGTCTGACACATTAGAGATAACCTTCCCTGAGAATGCCAAATCCAAGGAAGCTAGAAAAGCCATAAAACTGGACTCTATGAAGAAAAACCCAGAGACACTACTAATAGACTTTAATGAACAGGGGGAAAAAACAAATCTGTTATTCTACTCAGGGCACCATGAAGCCTGGGACCAGACTCTCAGCAAACATTACAAGAACATCAAAAAACGGGGCATTAGCAGGGGCAAACAAATTAGAGTACAGGATGAGGAGGACCCTGAGACCTTTAATCTCTCCATAAATATGTATAGAAATGGAACTATCATGGTCCAAGGAACGGAACAAAAAATGGAGGAATTTCGTCAACAATTCCTGCACATTAAAAAGCAAGTGAAAACCCTAATGAAGGAAGGAAGCATATCCACAAGTGACCAGACAATCTCCAGCCACCCCCCAGCCCCATCTACATCCCAATCATCACAACCCCCCAGGGATATACTCATGCCTGTCCCAATTAGAATGCGAGTTTATTCAATTCAAAGAAGAATTTCAAAGAAGCCAAGGTGAGAAAAATGCAAATGACCAACTGAGGGGAGAAATATCAAGTGTGAAAACAGACCTGTGGGAATTGCAAAGGTCACTTCAAAGGCTGCAGGAAGAAAATGCATACCTCAAAGAAGAAATAACCCAGCTAAAATCCTCAATCCTACAACAAAAAACAGAGAGGGCACCTCAAAGTATAAGCACTCCCCCAAAACAAATGCCTGCACCAACTACCCTGGTGCCAGATATATCACAGACCTGCGACAACCTCAGCCAGACGGACTCTACACATAACTCCAGCAATATCAATACAGCCCCACAAGCACAGCATATCAGGGTGTCCAACACCCCTGGACCCAACAACATGAAGGAAACCCCTACCATCAACCCCAGCAATGAAAATGCATCATCACAACAAACAAAGGCAACCAACACTCAGAGACCCAACACACAGAAACCAAATGGCCCAAATAAAACACTGGATCCTGATATAGTCCTAATAATAGACTCAAATGGGAAATACCTGGACACTCAGAGACTGTTTCCGACGGCTCGGGTTACAAAAATTCACTGCTCAACGATCCCACAAGCAGAGGAGGTGATCAGTAACCCATATTTCACCGAGCCCACACACCTCATACTACACACCGGCACAAACGATATCCACCAAAAGACAGTCACAAAGGACCTATCAAAACTCGCACTAGCAGCCCAGCAAAAATTCCCCAGAACCAAAATAATCCTGTCTGCCCTGCTTCCAAGGAAAGATGTACACCAACAAATAACCCAGCAAATCAACTCAGAGCTGGCCACCAGTATCACCTCAGCACCAAACATACAGCTGGCAAGACACCCCGAAATAACGCTCCATCACCTCTATGACGACAAACACCTCAATAAACAAGGAGTCAGCCATCTAGCAAGAGAGCTAAAGGACATGGTTCTAAACAGACCTCCAAGACCACAAGCAAGACACCCACCAAACAGATGGCAGCCCACAGAGACCCCCGGAGAGAGCCCACAGAGATGGCAGAAATACTCAAGACCACATGCCCCAAAATGGCAATACAAAGCAACAGAGGGCAGCAACATGGCAGAAATAAGGACATTGCTCAACACATTGTGCAGCAAACTCTTAGGACACTACTAAAATATGCCACCCAAACCCACCACTAAATCCGGTTATGTCCTATGAAAATCTATCCTTCCTCATTATAAGGTATATCAACTAAATATGACATCCTTAGTTATCAGCAGCTGGAACATTCAAGGATTGAATGCCTCAGCTTTCGGGTCCAAGACAAATGACCCAGACTTCAAACAAAGGCTAAAGAACATTGACATCCAGATCCTCCTGGAGACATGGGCCCGGGCAGAGGAGGAATCTCTCGCACCCATGGGATACAAGGAATTTTCTGTCTCCGCCCAGAAAAACAAGAACACCAAACATGGCCGCTGCTCAGGGGGCATACTAATATGGTACAAGGAGGAGATCCAAGAACATATCAAGGCAATAAAAAGAGGAGAAAGCCATATCTGGATGCAGATAAGCAGCTCCATCCTCACCTCTCAGCAGGACATCTACCTCTGCGCAGCCTACATCCCTCCATCAGAATCCCCATACTATAAGCCGGACATCTACGAGGAACTTCAGAGGGAGGCTGCCCAATTCCAGTCCAAAGGTAAGGTGCTCATCTGTGGAGACCTGAACGCCAGGACAGGTACAGAGAAGGACTACCTGTCACCTGACGGAAACACATACGTCCTGGGAGATGAGCCCTTCTACAGAGACTCAGTACAGACAACAAGAAACAGCTATGACAGAGTGGTGAATAAAAGCGGCAGAAAACTGCTGAACCTGTGCCGGAGCTTGGGGCTGCATATACTGAACGGGCGCACCAGGGGGGACTCATTAGGGAGATTTACACTAAACTCCCACACGGGCAGTAGTGTAGTGGATTATGCCATAACAGACATGGACCCAGCAAACATGAATGCCTTCATAGTCACCCCCGACACCCACATGTCAGACCACAACCAGACACTGCTGTACCTGAGATCCACGGACAAGTCACCCACACAAAAGCCCCACTTGAGCGGTCTCCACAATTTGCCACCATCCTTCAAGTGGTCCAAACAGTTAGCCATTGAATACACCAACACGACCAACAGAACAGAGATTAAAGAGCTGCTTGTAAACTTTCACACAAAATCCTATACATCAAACCAGCAAGGGGTCAACCTGGCAGTAAACGACTTTAATAACATCCTATATACCATGGCAGAGCTAGCAGGCCTCAGAAGGACCAACTCCAAGAGACCTACAAATAAACAAGGCCAAAAATGGTTTGATAAAGAATGCAAGACACTGCGCAACTCCCTAAGAATAGCCTCAAATCAAAAACACAGAGACCCGGACAACAAGGAGCTAAGAGTGGTCCATGACACCCTACAGAGGCAATACAAGCGAACCCTCAAGGAGAAAAAACAAAAGCACATCTCCCACAAACTGCAGCAGCTCGAAGACTCCCTCCAGGATAACTCATTCTGGGAGACATGGAGCCATATCGGTACAAGTCCCAAGCAAAGAACCCTCCACATTCAAAATGGCAACATCTGGCACAGCTACTTCAAGGGCCTCTACAAGAATATCCCAGAAGACGACCTAACCCCAGAACAAGAGCATCTAATGACTAAACTGAGGGACATGGAGGAGACAATCAAGGACTTTCAAAATCCTCTGGACATACCAATCAGTGTGCTGGAAATAAAAGACAGAATCAAACTGCTAAAATGTAAGAAGGCCGCGGGCAGTGATGGCATCCTGCCTGAGATGATCAAATGCAGTTCCCCAGATATTCATGCAGCACTGGCTAAACTATTCACCCACGTCCTGAGTGCCGGCTACTTCCCTCAAAGCTGGAATCAAGGTCTCATAACGCCCATCTACAAGGATGGAGACCGATATGACCCAGCAAACTACAGAGGGATCTGTGTCAACAGCATTCTGGGAAAACTGTTTAACAGCATCATTAATAAAAGGATTATCGCCTTCCTCACCCAGGGTGACGTCCTCAGCAGAAGCCAAGCTGGGTTCATGCCAAACCACCGCACCACGGACCACATTTACACCCTGCAAAGCCTCATCAAGACCCACGTCCACGACAAAAAACAGGGGAAAATATTTGCATGTTTCGTGGACTTCAAAAAGGCCTTTGACTCAGTGTGGCACCCAGGCCTGTTCCTGAAACTCCTGGAGAGCGGAATAGGTGGCAGGACCTACGACGTGATCAAGAGCTCATACACTGAGAACCGGTGCAGCGTGAAGGTGAACGGAAAGAGGACGGCTTTCTTCCGACAGGGCCGTGGGGTCAGACAGGGCTGCAGCCTGAGTCCAACTCTATTCAACATCTATATAAATGGACTAGCAACAGCTCTAGAGTCCTCCCCCACTCCAGGCCTCAGTCTGCATGACCGAGAGGTGAAGTTCCTGCTGTACGCAGATGACCTCCTGCTACTCTCCCCAACTGAAATAGGCCTCCAAGATAGCCTGGCAGTACTGGAAACATTCAGCACCACATGGGCGCTTCCCATCAACCAAAAGAAGACCAAAGTCATGGTGTTTCAGAAGAGGAACCAGAACAAAATAAACACTCCCTCCTTCACATTAAATGGCTCCACGCTGGAGAACACCAGCAGCTACACCTACCTCGGTCTGGAGCTAAGCAATAACGGGAGCCTCAAGCAAGCAGCAGAAGCCCTGAAAGGAAAAGCATGCAGAACCTTCTATGCCATCAGAAGACAACTGTACCACCTCAAACCACCTGTGAGAGTCTGGCTCAAGATATTTGACAGCGTCATCACCCCTATACTGCTATATGGCAGCGAGGTATGGGGCCCAGTGACCTACCCAGACCACACAAAGTGGGATTCCAGCCCTACCGAAGTCTTCCACATGGAGTTCTGTAAATATCTCCTCCAAGTCCATCGCAGCACCTCAAACATAGCCTGTAGGGCAGAGCTGGGCCGATTCCCCTTATGGTTCACTATACACAAGAGGGCGCTATCACACCAGGCACACATACAGAACAGCAACCCCAGCTCCTACCATCATAAAGCCCTGCTGAGCCGGAGCCCAGAGCAAGCCAAGAACTGCGGCAGCCAAAGTCAGCAACACACCCTGACAAAAGCCCAAATAAAAGAGATCTCTGAGAGCTGCAAGATGCAATACATAGAGGACTGGAAGAGTGAATTAGAGAACTCCCAGAAACTCAACATCTACCGGTCACTGCGGAGGGACTACACTCTGGCCCCATATCTGGAAAGGCTACGCCACCCCAAAGACAGGCAGACTCTGAGCCTGTACAGACTGAGTGCCCACAGCCTAGAGGTGGAAACAGGGCGGCACCGACAGACATACAAGCCGCGAGAGAACAGACTGTGCCAGCACTGCCAGCAGGGGGCTCTGGAGGACGAGACGCATTTCCTACTGCACTGTGACAAATACTCAGCAGTGAGGGGCTCCCACTTCCAGAAATTTACCACCCATAGCCCGGGCTTTCCATCCATGGATGAGGACATGAAACTCCGCTTCCTACTGGGGGAAGAGGAATCAATGGTGGAGATCGCCGCCCAATATGTCACCACATGTCATAAGCTGAGGGGAACCTAAGACCCCTAAATGGACTGTCAGAGCCCAAATTGTGCCCCCCAACTCCCCATAACCCTGATCCCCTCCCACCACACTTACTGTATTTCTCCTGCTTTGGCAACACTAATTGTATTTTGGTCCTGCCAATAAAGCATATTTGAATTTGAATTTGAATTTGAATTTGAGAAGAGAGAGAGAAGAGAGAGAGAGAAGAGAGAGAGAAGAGAGAGAGAGAGGAGAGAGAGAAGAGAGAGAGAGGAGAGAGAGAAGAGAGAGAAGAGAGAGAGAAGAGAGAGAAGAGAGAGAGAAGAGAGAGAGAAGAGAGAGAGAAGAGAGAGAGAAGAGAGAGAGAAGAGAGAGAGAAGAGAGAGAGGAGAGAGAGAAGAGAGAGAGAGGAGAGAGAGAAGAGAGAAAGGAGAGAGAAAGGAGAGAGAAGAGAGAGAGGAGAGAGTGAGAAGATAGAGAGGAGAGAGAAAAGAGGCAGAGAGAAGAGAGAAGAGAGAGGAGAGAGAGAGGAGTGAGAGAGAAGAGAGAGAGAGAGAGGAGAGAGAGGAGATAGAGAAGAGAAAGTGAAGAGAAAGAGAGAAGGGTAACATCCTCAGCAGAAGCCAAGCTGGTTTCATGCCAAATCACCACACCACGGACCACATTTACACCCTGCAAAGCCTTATCAAGACCCACGTCCCTGGCAAAAAACAGGGGAAAATATTTGCATGTTTCGTGGACTTCAAAAAGGCAACTGACTCAGTTTGGCATCCAGGCCTGTTCCTGAAACTTCTGGAAAGCGGAATATGTGGCAGAACCTATGACGTGATCAAGAGCTCATACACTGAGAACCGGTGCAGCGTGAAGGTGAATGGGAAGAGGACGGCTTTCTTCCAACAGGGCTGTGGGGTCAGACAAGGCTGGAGCCTGAGCCCAACTCTATTCAACATCTATATAAATGGACTAGCAACAGCTCTAGAGTCCTCCCCCACTCCAGCCCTCAGTCTGCATGACAGAGAGGTGAAGTTCCTGCTGTACGCAGACCTCCTGCTACTCTCCGCAACCGAGAAAGGCCTCCAAGATAGCTTGGCAGTACTGGACACATTCAGCACCACATGGGCGCTTCCCATCAACCAAAAGAAGACCAAAGTCATGGTGTTTCAGAAGAGGAACAAGAATAAAATAAACTCTCCCTCCTTCACATTAAATGGCACCATGCTGGAGAAAACCAGCAGCTATACCTACCTCGGTCTGGAACTAAGCAATAACGGGAGCCTCAAGCAAGCAGCAGAAGCCCTGAAAGGAAAAGCGTGCAGAACCTTCTACACCATAAGAAGACAACTGTACCACCTCAAACCACCTGTGAGAGTCTGGCTCAAAATATTTGACAGCGTCATCACCCCTAAACTGCTATATGGCAGCGAGGTATGGGGCCCAGTTACCTACACAGACCACACAAAGTGGGATTCCAGCCCAACTGAAGTCTTCCACATGGAGTTCTGTAAATATCTTCTCCAAGTCCATCGCAGCACGTCAAACATAGCCTGTAGGGCAGAGCTGGGCTGATCCCCCTTATGGTTCAGTATACACAAGAGAGCGCTATCACACCAGGCGCATATACAGAACAGCAACCCAAGCTCCTACCATCATAAAGCCCTGCTGAGCCAGAGCCCAGAGCAAGCCAGGAACTGTGGCAGCCAGTACAGCCAAAGTCAGCAACACACCCTGACAAAAGCCAAAATAAAAGAGATCTCAGAGAGCCGCAAGATGCAATACATAGACGACTGGAAGAGTGAATTAGAGAACTCCCAGAAACTCACCATCTACCGGTCACTGCGGAGGGACTACACTCTGGGGTGGCGTAACCTTTCCAGATATGGGGCCAAAGACAGGCAGACCCTGAGCTTGTACAGACTGAGTGCCCATAGAGGTGGAAACAGGGTGGCACCGACAGACATACAAGCCGCTGGAGAACAGACTGTGCCAGCACTGCCAGCAGGGGACTCTGGAGGACGAGGCACACTTCCTGCTGCACTGTGACAAATACTCAGCAGTGAGGGCCTCCCACTTCCAGAAATGTACCACCCATACCCCGGACTTTCCATCCATGGACGAGGACATGAAACTCCGCTTCCTACTGGGGGAAGAGGAATCAATGGTGGAGATCGCCGCCCAATATGTCACCACATGTCATAAGCTGAGGGGAACAAAAGGCCCCTAAATGGACTTTCAGAGCCAAAATTGTGCCCCCAACTCCCCATAACCCTGATCCCCTCCCAGCACACTTACTGTATTTCTCTTGGTTTGGCAACACTAATTGTATTTTGGTCCTGCCAATAAAGCATATTTGAATTTGAATTTGAGAAGAGAGAGAGAGAAGAGAGAGAGAGGAGAGAGAGGAGCGAGAGAAGAGAGAGAGGAGAGAGAGAAGAGAGAGGAGAGAGGGAGGAGAGACGAGAGAGAGACGAGAGAGAGACGAGAGAGAGAGAAGAGAGGGAGAGAGAGGAGAGAGAGATAGGAGAGAGAAAAAAGAGAGAGGAGAGAGGAGAGAGAGGAGAGAGGAGAGAGAAGAGACAGGAGAAAAGATAGAGAGGGGAGAGAGAGAGAATTGAGGAGAGAGAGAAAGAGGAGAGAAGAGGGAGGAGAGAGAAGAGAGATAGAAGAGAGAAGGAGAGGAGAGAGAGAAGAGAGAAAGGAGAGAGAGAGAGGAGATAGAGAGAAGAGAGAAGAGAGAGAGACAAGCAGGCGCTACCGCCCCCATCAGCATCCCCGCACACACTCCGACACTACCGCACCCATCATCACCGCACACACCCCGGCACTACCGCACTCATCATCATCCTCATCACTGCACACACCCCGGAACTACTGCACTCATCATCATCACCGCACACACCCCGGCACTACCGCACTCATCATCGTCTTCGCACACACGCAGGCACTACCTGAGTGAAGTCTCCGGTGACAGCGTGGCTCACTTCAGTTGCTGCGTGGAGCTGACACAGAGCGCTTGTATTCTACGACGCTCCCTGTCAGCTTGATGTAGAAGAGCTGAAAGCTTCGTGTGGATTACTTCGGACCTGGAGGTGTTTGGGGATTAATAAAGTGGTAAAAGAGGATGGGGGGTATCTTTTATTCCAAATAAAGGATTTTTCGTTGTGTGTGTTTATTTACTTTCACTTACAGGTTAATCATGGAAGGTATCTCGGGGAGACGTCTGTCATGTTTAACCTAACCTTATTACCTCGATTGCCACTGCACCAGGACAATTCGGGATGAGCCAGGTAGAGTCCAGGGACTATTGCATCTAATGGATGCGGCAATTCCGGGCGACTGCTGGCTGATATTGTTAGGGTGGTGGGCTCCCCATAACGTGGCGCTCCCCATCCTGATAATACCAGCCTCCAGCCGTGTGGCTGGTATCAAAATTGGGGGGAACCGAAGGTTTTTTTTTAATTATTTATTTATTTATTTTACTGCACGATATAGACCCGCCCGCCGGGGGCTGTAATTGGTTGCAGTGTGACAGCTGTCACTCAGCGTGGGGGCGTGTCTGACTGCAACCAATCATGGGCACCGGTGGGTGGAGAAAGCAGGGAATTCCAGATTGAATCTTGAGCGGCAGCCATTTTCATAAGAGGAAAAGCCGCCGGACCTTTATGACAGCCGTTCAGCTGATCGGTGAGTAGGAAAGAGAGAGGGATTGTGCTGGGGACGCAGGACGCATGCAAACACGCAACGTGCGCAGATAGCCTTACTGTGAAAAGCCACACTTTTGGTGATCGAACTGTTATTGAACATTGACTCGAACTGTCGAATGTGAAGCAATTCGTTCGCGTTCGTCGAACAACTCGAACACCGGGAAAAAAAACTCGAATTTGAAATTAGCAAACAGTTCAATTCGAACATCGCTCATCTCTAATTAGAATGTGACTACCCTCAAATTAAAGCCAAGAGGCTGAAATTAAAGCCAATATTAATTATGTAATTGTAACTTCAATATGGCTTGGTAAACAGCTAAAATACCAAAATGTGTGTCACTGTCCAAATATTTCTGGACTTAACTGTAGGTTATGATCAAACCAGTATGAAACAAATGGTCATGCAGGTGACATTGCATCAGCATATCTGGCATGTTACATGTATGATCAACAGGTAGAATTGGTATCACCTGCCAGTCATCCAATCCAACAGGATTGTACATGATCAGCACCTGCTGACAACTCCTTTAAAAGGGATGGGGCCTTAAACAAAAAAAACCCCACTTAAAAATTGCAGAAATCTTTTAATTTAAAATTAAATTAAAATTTTTAATGGTATATAATAAAAAAAATGTATATAGTGAGAACCTGCAGAAATTTGCTATGAAAACCTAGTGTAATTTTAGGCCTTAATGGTATATGTCGCGGGCGGAGGAGGGGACGCTGCGCTCTCCCACTGCTCGGGTCCTGCCGCTGCTGCTGCTGTGGCTGCCGCTGCTGCTCGGTGGTGGCTCGAGCGGTGGGCCGGATCCCGGGGACTCAAGCGGCGCTCCTCGCCCGTGAGTGAAAAGGGGATTTTGATTGTGGGGGTTTTGATTATTGTCCATGACGCCACCCACGGTTGTGGTGATATTAGTGACACCACCGCTGCTCTGGACGGGGATCCCGGGAGCGGTGACAGGGAGCAGCTTTGTTGTTATTTCTCCCCTCCGTGGGTAGGGGGTTGGTTGTCCCGGGGCCCGGTGATGGGGTAGGGATGGATGGCAGGCGGGTTACAGGGCCTTGTGAGGTGCAGGGTCGCGGGGGCAGCGCTGTGCCGCACGGCACGGTGGTACTCACTCAGCCAATGATGAGGACACAGTTCTCGGTAAAACACACGGCTGGATGGACGGGTCCCACAGACAGCTGCGGTGTTGTTGTCTCCCGGCAGGTTGGTGATGACTGCCTTTCCCTGCACCTATGTATGGTAAACTGTTCCAATGGGTTCCCACCGGTAACCCGCTCCCCGGCTTGGATGTGGGCCGGAGGAGCCCCTTTTGCCTGTAGGCTCTGGCCCTGAGAAACAGTTGCCTTAGCGGTGGCGGTGTCTCCCTCACTTTGGTTGGACTGTTGCCTTCTGTCGGGACTTGGTCGTTGGGAAACCCAGGAGGTTCCCTTCACTAACGAATTCGGCAAATTCACGGTGACTCCTAGCCTTGCCGGGGTCCGTAAACCCATGCCAGATGGTGCTGGCTTCTCTTTGCGTACCGGTCCGGTACCGCTGGGCCACCGCCCGTCCACGGTCCTTACGGTAAACTCTGATAGGCCACTCCTGCAGACGGTCACCACCGTCTGCCAACCTTGCTGTCTTGTCCGGGCCGCACACCCGGACGCCGTCAGTTAGTTGCTCCACTACCACTTTCCTTCCTCTCACTTTCACCTCCAAAACTAATCTGTTTACTTTTCCCGCCTCCAGGACTGTGAACTCCTCGGTGGGCGGGGCCAACCGCCTGGCCCACCCCCTGGTGTGAACATCAGCCCCTGGAGGAAGGCAACAAGGGTTTTGTGTTCTGACTTCGGTGTGCCTGCTGGGAGCGTGGGGTGTGTGGATGTTGTGCTCTGTGGCCCCTGGCTTGTCCAGGGCGCCACATTCCCCCTTAGTTAAATGCAGACCATCCGCGGGCTCCCTGTCCATCACCGGTTTTATTTTCACCAACTGAAAAATAGAAAACGGTAACACATAACAATTATATTAACATGACCCCAGTCCAGCACAAGTTGCCCGAGCGGGTTCTGTCCTTTTCAGGGGACCCACATCCATGGGGAACCCCTGCAACCCCCAGAGGATCGCCACCGGTTTCGTGGTGGCTGGGCCCCAGCCTGCTCCACTGCGGGCCCTTCCTCCAATCTGCCTCTCCGGAGGCGGTAACGTTAGAAGCCATAACAACATTATTTACAAGCCACAAGTTTGTGGTTGCCCTGCAAGTTCTCAGGCCTGTCCATAAGGAGTTTCTTATGCAACTTGGTGAAGGGGGTCCCAACGGGGACCAGTTGCCGGCAACGACCGGTTCTAAATCAAGGTTGCAAATCAGATGATTTTTTTCACGGTATATTATTTTCTTATCATTCATTTTCAAACTTTTCAAACTGCATTTTTAACACACAATGTTCCCCCCCCTCTAAATAGTAGTTTCCCTGTACCTAAGTGGGGGCTAACCTAGGTTGGGGCGAGTGGACCTCCGGGGTCCGGTGTCAGTGGTGACAGGCAGCGGGGGAGAGGGAACAATCAGTTCCTCTTCCCTGTTATCGTGTGGGGCAGGCGGAGGCATAGGGGAGCTGGGCACAGGTTCATCCCTGGGCACTGGCACTGGCTCACGGTTGACCGCCTCCATCACTTCTTCATCCACGGGTTGTGGGAACAGTATCACTGGAAGAATCACCGCGCCGTTCTGTGTAGGCCAGTCCGCTGGGAAGCCACCCATCATGGTGTGGATTACCTCTTTTGCCTTCTCCGCTGGTGGAGGAACCAAAACATCAGCCGCTGCCCTCAATGCTGGTGGGCACCTCTTTAGATGGTCCCGGGAAACCGTGGCCAAAGTGCCCCCTTGGTCACGACTGATCTGGTAGGCCTTCCCATCTTCCCATCCTGTGGGCTGTATGACGTATGGGGTTTGTTCCCATTGATCATCCAGCTTGTGGGTCCTCCTCTTCCGCTTCAGCACTACATCCCCAGGCTGGAAAGGGCCAGCAGACGCCCTCTGGTTGAAGTGCTGCTCCTGCTGTTCCCGACTCCGACTCAAGTTCTTCTCAACATATTCCTGAATCTGTCGGTATTGCACCCTCCGCCGAGTTTCCCATTCAGCTGTCGAAGGGAGTGCTTCTGGGGCTTCCAATCCCATGTCCAGATCCACCGGTAGCCGGCCGGGGCGAGCCCTCATCAGGTATGCTGGGGTGCACTTCGTTGAACTGGAAGGAATATTGTTGTACATATCGACCAAGTCAGTTAGCTTCTCCGGCCACAGGTTCCGCTCTTCTAGCGGCAACGTCTTGAGGAGGCCCAGGACCAAGTGGTTCATCTTCTCACACATGCCATTGGTCTGGACATGGTAAGGCGTGGTCCGGATCTTCTTGCAGCCGTACAACTGACAAAACTCATGGAACACCTCCGCTTCAAAGGCCGGGCCTTGGTCAGTAAGCACCTTCTCAGGGTATCCATGTGGTCGACAGAAATAAGCCTGGAACGCTCTAGCGGCGGTACAGCCAGTTAGGTCTTTGACTGGGACAACCACCATGAACCTTGAATAGTGGTCTACTATGCTTAGAGTGTAGGTGTACCCACTTCGGCTGGGGGTGAGCTTTACATGGTCCAGGGCGACCAGCTCCAGCGGTTGATGTGTAACGATCGGGTGTAGGGGCACCTTCTGGCTGGCCTCGTCCTTCCTTCTCAGCGTGCAAGGGCCGCACTCTTGGCACCAGGCCTCTACAGACTCCCGCATCCCGCTCCAATAGAACCGCTCTCTCAACAGCCTTTCCAGCTTCTTCCATCTGAAGTGTCCGGCACCACCATGGTACGCTTGTGGAATGGTGGGCACATTAGCTTGGGGAATCACCAACTGGCGGATTTTCTCATGGGTCTTCGGGTTAATCAGCTCACGGTACAACTTCCCCTGGTGTAGATACAGCCGGGTCCGTTCTCGCCACAGGCGTTGGGCTTCAGCTGGGGCGGCAGGGTCTATTCCAGCAGCGCCTTGCTCCACCAGGATCTTGACTAGGCGGACAGCGGGCGCCTGGTTTTGAGCTTCCTGCCACTCCTGACTGGGCAGCGGGTCCAGGTTCACCCCTTGTTGGTGGACATGCACCTTCTCAGTTGGTGGCTGGTGAAATGCAGGCAACTCGATCTCTTCGAGGTCGTCATCCTCGCACCCTTCTTCCGACAAGTGGGGCATCCGAGAGAGTGCATCAGCATTAACGTTGGCACGACCAGCCCTGTATTTGATGGTGAAATCGTAGTTGGCTAGCCTGGCCACCCACCACTGTTCCAACGCGCCCAACTTGGCCATGTCCAGGTGGGTCAGCGGATTGTTATCCGTGAAAGCGGTGAACTTTGCTGCGGCCAGGTAATGGCGAAACCGCTCGGTGATAGCCCACACCAGCGCCAGGAGCTCGAGCTTGAAAGAGCTGTAGTTCTCAGGATTCCTTTCAGTTGGTCAGAGCTTTCGGCCTAAAAAAGCAATCACTTTTTCCTTCCCGTCTTGGACCTGGGATAAGACTGCCCCCAAGCCCACATTGCTGGCATCGGTGTAGAGGATGAACGGGTGGCTATAATCCGGATATGCTAGGATCTCTTCTCCGGTCAAGGCCGCTTTCAGCTGGCGGAAGGATTCCTCATGCCTCTCTTCCCACACCAGTGGGGCTCCGAGGGGTCTACCACCTTTGGTCTGTCCCACGAGGAGGTCTTCCATGGGGGCAGCCATCTTCGTGTACCCCTTGATGAAGCGACGGTAGTACCCCACCAGACCCAGAAACTGCCTTACTTCCCTCACTGTGGTTGGTTTCGGCCAATCTTGGGTGGCAGTGATCTTCTCGGGGTCGGGGGCGACACCTTCTGCACCCACCACATGCCCCAGGTACTGCACTCTGGGTTTCAGCAGATGACACTTGGAGGGCTTCAACTTCATCCCGTATTTGGCAAGGGACGCGAACACCTCGGCCAGGTGCTCCAGGTGGGCTTCATATGTCTGGGAGTACACAATCACATCATCCAGATATAACAGGACGGTCTCGAAATTTAGATGCCCCAGACAGCATTCCATCAGCCGTTGGAAGGTTCCAGGGGCGTTGCACAGCCCGAACGGCATACTATTGAAATCACAGAGCCCCATTGGGGTGGTGACGGCAGTTTTCTCCCGGTCCTCGGGTGCCACGGCCACTTGCCAGTACCCGCTGGTGAGGTCAAGGGTAGAGAAGTAGTTCGCGGTTCTCAGTGCGGCCAAGGATTCTTCAATACGGGGCAGTGGGTAAGCATCTTTATGCATTATCTGGTTAATCTTCCGGTAATCCACACACATCCGCATGGTGCCGTCCTTCTTCTTAACCAGTACCAACGGGGCGGCCCAGGGACTACAGCTGTCCCTGATAACCCCTGCCTCCCTCATATTCCTCAACATGTCCTTGGCACATTGGTAGTGTGCAGGGGGAATAGGCCTGTACCTCTCTTTGATAGGGGGGTGTTCACCGGTGGGGATATGGTGTTGGACCCCTTTAATCTGCCCAAAGTATAGGGGATGTTTGCTAAAAACTTACTCATACTCCCGTACCACCCGGTATACCCCTTCTTTGTGATGTGTAGGGGTATCGTCAGTGCCTACATGTAACTGTCGGTGCCACTCATCTAACTCCCCTTGGGGCGGGTGAGTGCTGGCAGTCGGTGGTGAGGTTGGGGGAATTGCCTCGCGGATGGTGTGGGGATCTAGAGTGAGCAACTTGGCAAGTGTAGCATACCGGGGAAGCCTGACTTCTTCCTCCCCACAGTTCAGCACCCTCACAGGCACTCTCCCCTTCTTTACAGCTACCACCCCTCGGGCGGCCATTACTGTGGGCCAGTGCTCGGAGGGCATGGGCTCTATCATGGCAGGGTAGTCACGCCCCTGGGGCCCTACTGCTGCCCTACACCAAATCATCTCGCTCCTAGGGGGCACAATCAACAGGGCAACATCCATCACTCTCACCCCACCAATCTCTCCTCCTGTCGAGTTCATATGCTGGAGGTACATCAAGGCTCGGATCTCACGCTGCACAGCTCTCTGTCGGCTCCCCGCCGCCGTGGCGGCCAGCTGCTGCAGTAGGGTCCGCACATCACTCATACAGTGCTCCATCACATTAGTTCCTAGTAGTGTTGAGCGAGTATGCTTGTCACTACTCGGTACTCGCACGAGTATCACTTTATTTAATCGTATGAACGTATATCTTACCATCATATAAAAATAAAGACCAGACAATAGACAGTGATTGAAAAATATCAACAGGATAAAAATCAAATTTGAATATCAAGATTTTCTATATATGCAATAGCGTTATCATTTACAATATAGAAATCCTTCTTGTCACCATGGTAGGATCTCAGGGGGCACTCCTCAACAATGTGCTGGATAGTTTGACGATCTGCTCCACAGTCACAGGTCGGAGAGTCATATTTTCCCCACTTATACATAAAATCTGCACAGACGCCAAAGTTTGTTCTGATACGATTTAGAGTAACCCATGTTTTCCTTGGTAGATTGAAGCCTGGTGGAGGGTTTTGTAAATTAGGGAACATTTGGGAATCACCTTCTACTACATTGACCCAAAGTTCTCGCCATTTCTCCTCTAAATTGAAGTTTTGTTCATGCAAGGTGATTGCAGTTCGGATGGGTGGATGTCTTGATTTCAATCGTTGTATTGTAACATCTCTGATATTTTGGTGTATTGGAAGTTTTTCATTATTCACTACTTTAGTGTACTCTTTAAGTAGGAGCTTTTGTCTTCTTAGATTTGCGGGTGCGATATGACCCAGCACAGGTAACCAGTGAACAGGTGTAGGTCTAATAGCACCAGATATTATACGCAAAGAGTTGTTCAGCTGAGTGTCAATTAAGTTTACATGACAGCTATTTAACCATGCTGGAGCACAGTATTCTGCAGCAGAGTACACCAGGGCAAGAGTAGATGTTCTCAAAACAGATGTTGCCGAGCCCCATGAGGATCCACAAAGTTTCTGAATAATATTATTACGTGCTTTCAGTTTCTGTGCCAATTTATCCAGATGGGATTTAAAAGTTAGACTTCTATCAAGGGTTACACCTAAATACTTAGGATTGAAATTGTGTTTAACAGATTGGCCTTCAAATTGTACTTTAAGTTCAGTCTTGGCACTTGCATTGTGTAAATGAAAGCAACAAACTTCCGTTTTTGATGGGTTAGGTTTTAATCTCCATTGTCGGAAGTACTTTCCCATTACACTAAGATCTTTTGTAAGAACGTCCTCTGCTTCCTCCATTGTTTTGCTTACCATAGCAAGTGCCCAGTCATCGGCATATCCAAATTTCCGTGACACTGTTTTAGGAATATCAGCTAGGTACAGGGCAAACAGGAGAGGTGCCAGCACTGATCCCTGGGCCAGTCCGTTGTTTAAAGATTTCTTACAACTGGTTGAATCGCCCATAATAAGATGAAAAGTTCGATTTGCAATCATATTGTTCAAGAGGTACATCATTTTCACTATATCACTGTATCACTGTACTCGGGCTACTCGGCGGGGACCGAGTAATCTCGCGATACTCGTGCTGTACTCGTGGTCTTCAACCCAGCATGTTGGCGCTCTTTTGAGAGCCAGCCCTCATGCAGGGATTGGCTGGCAGACCACTGCAATGCCACAGCCCTGTTAGTTGTGGAATTGCAGTGATTGGCCGGCCTGCACAGCGTGACCGAGCCTTTATACCGGCGGGCGCGCTGTGCTCTGCACACAGCCATCCAGACAGTCAGTGCAGGGAGAGTGTTGCTGCTTCAGGGAAAGGTTTGCGGCCCTTTATAGTTATTTCCGTAGCAGGGCTGCAAACAGTGTGACCAGAAGTCCTTCTCAGGACTATTGTAGTTGTATACAGGCAGGCAGGGTATAGCCAGGTCGAAGTACAGGAGCAGAGTCCTTCTCAGGACTATTGTTGCTGTATACAGGCAGGGCAGGCAGGGTATAGCCAGGTCGGAATACAGGCTAGTGACCATAAGAGTCCTTCTCAGGACTATTGTAGCTGTATACAGGCAGGCAGGGTATATAGCCATTCCTAGTGGTGACCGTATACCAGCCTTCACCATATCTGGGGCTGGTGTACACAGTCTGAAACAGTCCTGATAGTGTCAGACTTCTCAGTAATTGTCGCTCTTAAAAACCTGTTAGGTTCTTAGTGCGTCCGTGCTTGCATTTGAAAACCGCACGTGTGTGCCTGTCGGTGGCAGCGTACAGGTACACGTTTTGCACAAACTAGTATATAATGCACAAATCTAGTGAATAATACACGTCAGTCAGCAGTGTCTGATAGTGTCAAACTTCTCAGTAATTGTCGCTCCTAAAAACCTGTTAGGTTCTTAGTGCGTCCGTGCTTGCATTTAAAAACCGCACGTGTGTGCCTGTCTGTAGCAGAGTACAGGTGCACTTGTGTGCGTTTTGCACAAACTTGGATATAACACACAAGTCTAGTGAATACACGTCAGCACAGCATTGCAAAATGCGCAAGGGCGTTGGCAACGAACAAGGAAGTGGACGTGATGGTGGTGCAGGCAGAGGCCAAGGTCGTGGGCAAGCTCTAATTTCGCCACAACAAAGGGCCACATCTACTCGCTCGCACGTCCTGTCCCAAATTCTTGTGGACCGCAGCAGTACACCGCTCTTGAACCAAGACCAGTGTCAACAGGTTGTTAGTTGGATAGCGGATAATGCTTCCAGTCAGATTGGCACCACCACAAACACTCTGTCTTCCACACGGTCAAGTGTCAGTAGCCGTGATAGTGCACCGCACATTTCAGAACCTGATCCTCCTTCCCACCACAAGGCTGAGTACACGTCCACGGACATTACTGATCCCACACTTGGACACTCGGAAGAGCTGTTCACGTTTCCATTCGCACATTCTGGCCTCTCACCAGCTCCTGTTGAAGTGGGTCATGAGGAGATCGTATGTACAGATGCCCAAATATTTGAGCAGCCACGTTCTCACGAAGTTGGCAATGTGTCTCAACAAGGGGTGGACGATGATGAGACACAATTGTCAGGAAGTCAGGAGGAGAAGCAGGGTGCGGAAGAGAAAGACGACGTGGTGGATGATCCAGTAACTGACCCAACCTGGCAGGAGGATATGCAGAGCGAGGACAGCAGTGCACAGAGGGAGGGAGGCATAGCATCCCAACAGGCAGTAAGAAGCAGGGTGGTTGCTCCAGGCAGAAGTCAGGCAACCGTTCCCCGGAACAACAACACGACACAAGGTGCCTGTACAAATGTTAGGTCTTCCCGAGTCTGGCAGTTTTTTAAGTTGGCTCCAGATGATTCTAAAAAGGCCATTTGCAACACCTGCCATGCCAGCATCAGCAGGGGTACCAAAACTAGCAGCCTGACCACCACCAGCATGATCAGGCACATGTCAGCCAAGCACCCGACTTTGTGGGAGGTACAACAGAGTCGAGGAGCAGTGCTTGCTGATGTCACTGCTACGTCTTCGCTTGTTGTGCATGCGAGCCAATCCCCTGTCCATGCTGCCTGCGAATAAGCCTCCTCCGGCCCTGCACCTGCAGTTGCCTACGCAGAAATAACACCATCATCAAGCACGTCCTTGTCCCAGCGTAGCGTTCAGTTATCCATTCAGCAAACCTTTGAACGCAGGCGCAAATACACTGCCAACGCCCCACATGCCACAGTTCTAAATGCTAACATTTCGCGACTGCTTGCGCTGGAAATGTTGCCTTTTAGGCTGGTGGAGACAGAAGCATTCCGCGACCTGATGGCGGCAGCTGTCCCACGTTACTCGGTGCCCAGCCGCCACTATTTCGCCCGGTGTGCCGTCCCCGCATTGCATAACCACGTGTCACAAAACATCACACGTGCCCTGAACAATGCTGTTTCAGCCAAAGTCAACCTAACCACAGACACGTGGACAAGTGCTTGTGGGCAAGGCCGCTACATCTCGTTGACGGCACACTGGGTTAATATTGTGGAAGCTGGGACCCAGTCTGAGCGAGGGATGGAACACGTCCTTCCCACACCAAGGTTTGCAGGCCCTACCTCAGTCAGAGTTTCACCCACACTCTACAGCTCCGGAATGTCATGCTCCTCAGCCTCATCCTCCTCCTGCGCATCCTCATCCACTTTACCCTCCACACCAGTCCCAAGCTGGAAGCACTGCAGCACTGCCTTGGCGAAGCGGCAACAGGCTGTGCTGAAGCTAATCTGCATAGGTGACAAACCCCACAATGCAGAAGAGGTGTGGACAGCTCTGAAACAGCAGGCAGATCACTGGCTCACACCTCTGAACCTAAAGCCAGGAAAGGTCGTGTGTGACAATGGCCGGAACCTGGGGCGGCTTTGAGGCGAGGCCAGCTGACACATGTTCCATGCGTGGCCCATGTGCTCAACCTCGTGGTTCAGCGGTTTCTAAAGTCATACCCAGAGCTGTCTGATCTGCTGGTAAAAATTCGTCGCCTGTCTGCACATTTTCGAAAGTCACCTACTGCTTCAGCCGGCCTTGCCGGCTTTCAGCGCCGTTTGCATCTTCCGGCTCACAGACTGGTGTGTGATGTCCCCACGCGTTCGAATTCAACTCTGCACATGTTGGTCAGGATATGTGAGCAGAAGAGGGCAGTTGTTGAGTACCTGCATCACCTAAGCCGTCGGGAAATGGGTCAAACTCCACACATAACACCTAAGGAGTGGAGATGGATGTCCGACCTATGTACCATCCGCCAAAACTTTGAGGACTCCACCAAGATGGTGAGTGGGGATGACGCCATTATTAGCATCACCATACCGCTTCTCTGCCTTCTAAAACGGTCTCTGCTCAAAAACAAACATGAAGCATTGCAGGCGGAGCGTGATGAGTTGGAGCAAGAAACAGTAGTGGGTGTGGGTGATAACACACAGCCGAGCCTCGTCTCATCACAACGTGCAGTGGAGGACTATGATGAGGAGGAGGATGAATACATGGAGCAACTCTCCGGCCAAATTGAGGATATGACATGCACACCAGTCATATCCTCGGTTCAGCGTGGCTGGCCAGAGGACAGGGTAGATGAGGAGGAGGAGGAGGAGGAGGAGGAGGAGGACAGCATGTTCAGTCATTGTGTTGGTCAGGATACTGAAGTACTGGCTATTAAGAGTCTGGCGCACATGGCTGTCTTTATGGTAAGCTGCCTGTCTCGTGACCCTCGCGTTAAGAACATCTTGGCCGACAATCATTACTGGTTGGTAACACTGTTAGACCCACGCTACAAGGAGAACTTTATGTCTCTTATTCCCGAGGCGGAGAGGTCAGCCAAAATGCAGCAGTTCCGGAAGGCCATAGTCACGGAAGTAGGCAAAGCATTCCCCTCACAAAACGCTAGCGGCATAGGTCAGGGATCAGTGGACAACCAAGGCGTACAGCCGAGAGGGGCACAAGTCCAATCCGCCAGAGGTAGGGGAACAGTCTTTAAGATGTGGGACAGTTTTCTCAGCCCCTCACGTACCACAGCCCCTGAGGTGCGGGGTAATGCCACAAGAAATCCTACGTTTGCCCAGATGCTCAAGGAGTACCTTGCAGATCGAACAACTGTACTCCGACATTCCTCTGTGCCTTACAATTATTGGGTATCCAAGCTGGACACGTGGCATGAATTGGCTCTCTACGCCTTGGAAGTCCTGGCCTGCCCTGCCGCTAGCGTTTTGTCAGAGCGTGTTTTTAGTGCCGCAGGTGGAATCATTACAGATAAACGCACCCGCCTATCAACTGAAAATGCTGACAGGTTGACTCTGATCAAGATGAACAAGGGTTGGATTGCGCCAGACTTCACCACACCACCAGCAAATGAGAGCGGAATTTAAAGTTTGTAACGGGAATTTGCTATGTACCTCCACTCACCCATGGGTACACACTTCTGGACTTTGGATAATCGCTGGACTGCTCCTCCTTCTCCTCATGCGCCACCATGATGACCGTTACAATAGTTAATCCGTTGTTTCAGGTATACCCCCAGTGGTAAATTTTTTTGCCCATTCTTTCAGAATCGACATTACAACAACAGGAGACCCGCTCCTTTGCAATGGGAACAATGTTTTGAGGCCCTCATGCACATCTCTATCCAGGGACAATGTGGAGCCTCCCAATTTTTGGCTGTCCTGCCAAAGGGCTATACTAAAATAGACCCACTTCCTTACAATGGGCACTTCTGGTTTACAGGCCATCATGCACGTCTCTATCCAGGGACAATGTGGAGCCTCCCAATTTTTGGCTGCCCTGCCAAAGGGCTATACTACAAAAGACCCACTTCCTTACAATGGGCACTTCTGGTTTACAGGCCCTCATGCACGTCTCTATCCAGGGACAATGTGGAGTCTCCCAAATTTTGGCTGCACTGCCTAAGGGCTATACTACAATAGACCCACTTCCTTACAATGGGCACTTCAGGTTTACAGGCCCTCATGCACGTCTCTATCCAGGGACAATGTGGAGTCTCCCAATTTTTGGCTGCCCTGCCAAAGGGCTATACTACAATAGACCCACTTCCTTACAATGGGCACTTCTGGTTTACAGACCATCATGCACGTCTCTATCCAGGCACAATGTGGAGCCTCCCAATTTTTGTCTGCCCTACCAAAGGGCTATACTACAAAAGACCCACTTCCTTACAATGGGCACTTCTGGTTTACAGGCCCTCATGTACATCTCTATCCAGGGACAATGTGGAGTCTCACAATTTTTGGCTGCACTGCCTAAGGGCTATACTACAATAGACCCACTTCCTTACAATGGGCACTTCAGGTTTACAGGCCCTCATGCACGTCTGTATGCAGGGGCATTGGTGAACCTCACAATTTTGGACAGCCCTGGCAAAGGAAAATACTACAAAGACTCACTTCCTCAAAATGGGCACATTAGACTCAAGAGGCCTTCATGTACGTCTCTTCTCAGGGACATCGGAGTGCCACACAATGTTTTCACGTAAAATCTTTCATGTAATCTCCAAAAGTAACATACAACAGCTCTATCTCACTATTGGGTATGTGCCCTTAACATTTCGGCCATGAAAATTCATTTTGGTGTCATTTTTGAAGGTTTTCTGGTGAGTCCGTAAAAATGGCGTAAAACGCGGACAAAATTGTTCACAGCTGTGACTTTTGAGTGATAAATGCTTCAAGGGGTCTTCCCCATGCTGTTGCCATGTCATTTGAGCACTCTTCTGAGACTTTTGTGACATTTTTAGGGTTTCTACATGCTGCCGGGGGGTCATTTCATAAAAATACTCGGGTCTCCCATAGGATAACATTGGGCTCGGTGCTCGGGCCGAGTACACGAGTATCTTGGGATGCTCGGCCCGAGCCTCGATCACCCGAGCTTTTTAGTACTCGCTCATCACTAGTTCCTAGCACTATCTTCGGATTATGATCACTGGGTTCATTCATTATCACAATCAGACCCTGGTGTTGCAGTTCAGCTCGTCCCACAGTCATGGCCACTTGCTTGTATCCCACTTGGGTCAATGGGAGTCCATCAGCAGCAATCAGTGTTATACTGGCATCTGGCGGAGCCAGCTCGTCTTTTCCCCAATACCGTTGATACAGTGTGTATGGTATAGTGGTTACCTGTGATCCAGTGTCCAGGAGAGCCATCACCGGTATGCCATCCACAGCCACGGGGATGATGGGCCGGGCCCCGATGTACTGGTCCCACCAGTCTGGGGGGCCATGGGGTTCTACTCCTGAGGATTGGCCCGTGGCCCCAGGGGTTGCTCGTTTAACGGACAGCGTCGGGAGTAGTGGCCGGGTTTGCTGCACCTGTAACAGATTGGGGGTCCATACCGTGAGTTATTGGCCCTTCTCCGCTGCATCCAGGGGACGTCCTCCAGGCTGTCGGCGAGCTGCATCTCCACCGGTGCCTGGGATCTGGTTGGAGGCTGGAGTGCGGCGAGAATCTTAGCAAGGTCCCCATCCATGCGGCGAACTCGAGCATCGAGCTCTTCCATCGTCCCGCTTGGGGCTGCAGGCACTGGAGGTGCCAGTGGGGTAGGAGCCACCACAACGGGGCCACAGAGCTTCCAATGCGGGGGGTTGCAGAGCTTTGATGGCCCGTTCCTTTAATACGGCAAAGTCCACGTCAGGGTGTTCTAGGGCCCACAGCCGAAGTTGCTTACGGTCCTCTGAGGACCTCATCCCCTGCACAAACTGCTCACTTAACATCTTTTTACTGTCCACACTACTGATGGTGTCCACCCGCTTCAGTGTGCGGAGTGCGGTTTGCAGGCACAGAGCATAGTCCCGAATGCTATCTGCGGGCCGTTGTCGGCATTGATAGAACGGCATCCGGAACTCTGCCTCGGTACGGGTCTCAAATGCTGTCTGCAGCTTTTCAAATATGGTGGCTACAGAGGACCGGTCCCCCTCGGCCCAGGTCTCTGCCTCTTGCTCAGCCGCGCCGGTTAGCTGCCCCAGCACTAGCGCTGCACGTTGCTTATCAGTCAGGGTGTACAGTTCTAGCAGCGGACTAAGTTTTTTCCGGAAAACCTGCAAGGCATCAGGTTTCACATCGTACTGCGGTAGCCAGGCAGCTCCGGGCACATAGGGCAAAGAGAACGGCACCACCTGAGCGAGAGCCGGGGCCGCAGCGCCCCCCCGCCAGCGCGGCCGGGACCTGGGCAGGCCCATTCCCATCTACGGGTGCTCCCACGACTGCATCCGCCGCTCCTCCAGCGGCCTCGTCAGGCGCAGACATCTTGTTTCCGTCCCCCTTAGTCTCTTTCCAGCTGCTCCTCTATAGGGGCGGGGTTTTGGCCTTCGCGCCTCCACTACTCGAGGAGACGCTCGAGCGGGAATTCTTCGCGCCCAAGATGGCGGCTTCTCAAATTTTCCAGCCGGACACCTCCGGCGGTTACAAGGCGCACCTCTACCAGACGGCAGAGCTGTAAGATCCTGTTCGTGATGCCAAGTTGTCGCGGGCGGAGGAGGGGATGCTGCGCTCTCCCACTGCTCGGGTCCAGCCGCTGCTGCGGCTACCGCTGCTGCTCGGTGGTGACTCGAGCGGTGGGCCGGATCCCTGGGACTCGAGCGGCGCTCCTCGCCCGTGAGTGAAAAGGGGATTTTGATTGTGGGGGTTTTGATTATTGTCCGTGACGCCACCCACGGCTGTGGTGATTGTGTGGACACCACCGCTGCTCTGGACGGGGATCCCGGGAGCGGTGACAGGGAGCAGCTTTGTTGTTATTTCTCCCCTCCATGGGTAGGGGGTTGGTTGTCCCAGGGCCCGGTGATGGGGTAGGGATGGATGGCAGGCGGGATACAGGGCCTGGTGAGGTGCAGGGTCGCGGGGGCAGCGCTGTGCCACACGGCACGGTGGTACTCACTCAGCCAATGATGAGGACACAGTTCTCGGTAAAACACACGGCTGGATGGATGGGTCCCACAGACGGCTGCGGTGTTGTTGTCTCCCGGCAGGTTGGTGATGACTGCCTTTCCCTGCACCTATGTACGGTAAACGGTTCCAATGGGTTCCCACCGGTAACCTGCTCCCCGGCTTGGATGAGGGCCGGAGGAGCCCCTTTTGCCCACAGGCTCTGGCCCTGAGAAATGGTTGCCTTGGCGGTGGCGGTGTCTCCCCCACTTTGGTTGGACTGTTGCCTTCTGTCGGGACTTGGTCGTTGGGAAACCCAGGAGGTTCCCTTCACTAACGAATTCGGCAAATTGATGGTGACTCCTAGCCTTGCCGGGGTCCGTAAACCCCTGCCAGATGGTGCTGGCTTCTCTTTGCGTACCGGTCCGGTACCGCCGGGCCACCGCCCGTCCACGGTCCTTACGGTAAACTCCGATAGGCCACTCCTGCAGACGGTCAC
This sequence comes from Anomaloglossus baeobatrachus, assembly GCF_048569485.1. Lineage (NCBI taxonomy): Eukaryota > Metazoa > Chordata > Amphibia > Anura > Aromobatidae > Anomaloglossus > Anomaloglossus baeobatrachus. Next base: position 619,388,369 of record NC_134354.1, read on the forward strand.
CACCGTCTGCCAACCTTGCTGTCTCGCCCGGGCAACACACCCGGACGCCATCAGTTAGTTGCTCCACTACCACTTTCCTTCCTCTCACTTTCACCTCCAAAACTAATCTGTTTACTTTTCCCGCCTCCAGGACTGTGAACTCCTCGGTGGGCGGGGCCAACCGCCTGGCCCACCCCCTGGTGTAAACATCAGCCCCTGGAGGAAGGCAACAAGGGTTTTGTGTTCTGACTTCGGTGTGCCTGCTGGGAGTGTGGGGTGTGTGGATGTTGTGCTCTGTGGCCCCTGGCTTGTCCAGGGCGCCACATATATAATAAAAAAAAAAATGTATAGAGTGAGAACCTGCAGAAATTTGTTATGAAAACCTAGTGTAATCTTAGGCCTTAATCACAAAAAAAAAAACACTTAAAAATTGGTGAAATCTTTTAATTTAAAAATAAATTAAAATGTTTAATGGTATATAATAAAAAAAAATGTATAGAGTGAGAACCTGCAGAAATTTGCTATGAAAACCTAGTGTAGTGTTAGGCCCTGTGCCCACGCTGCGTATTTTGACGCAGATTTTTAGAAATGTGCATCAAAATCTGCATGTCCATTGTGAAGCCAGCAAAGTCTATAGGGGGCTTTACACGCAACGACATCGCTAACGAGATTTCTTTGGTCCCGGAATTCGTGACGCACATCCGGTCTCATTAGCAACGTCGTTGCATGTGAAACACACAAACGAACGTTAACGATCAAAATTACTCACCTAATCGTTGATTGTTGACTAGAGATGAGCGAACCAGCCGCGGTTCGGCTCGAGTTCGGTTAGTCGAACGGAGGTCTCGTTCGAGTTCAGTTCGGCGAACGATCGACGAACCGAACTCGAACCGCATAGGAAACAATGGCAGGCAATCACAAACACATAAAAACACCTAGAAAACACCCTCAAAGGTGTCCAAAAGGTGACAAACAACTCACAACACAACACAAACACATGGGAAAGTGACAAGGACATATACTCATGCGAAAACAAAAGAGCTGGACAAGGAAAAAGAGGAGGAGACACAGATATAGGCATGGCACGCCCTTCTAAAATCATGTAAAACACCACAAGGTGACTCCAAGCGGAGTTCTCCCTTTTTTCCAAAAATTGGGCCACACACACACACACCCACCCCTTCAGTGGCAGCACTTGTGCCCCAGTTGTACACTTCACTGCTAGATTTGCATCAAGCACATTCAAAAATACGCCATCCTTTTCCGTCCTCAGGATTGCACCGGGGTAGGTAGCAAAGTCTTTGCTGAACCATGACTTGTTCATCTTGGACCATTTTTAAAAACAATGTAAGCAAGGGTTACTCCAAGTGGAGGCTCCCTTTTTTCCAAAAATTGGGCCACACAGACACTCACCCCTTCAGTGGCAGCACTTGTGCCCCAGTTGTACACTTCACAGCTAGATTTGCATAAAGCACATTCAAAAATACGCCATACTTAACCGTTCCCAGGATGACCCCGGGGTAGGTAGCAAAGTTTTTGCTGATCCCAGCTCTGTTCATCTTGGCTCCTTTTAAAAAACACAGCAAGCAAGGGTTACTCCAAGCGGAGTCTTTCTTTTTTCCAAAAATTGGGCCACACAGACACCACATCAGTGGCAGCACTTGTGCCCTAGTTGCAAACAGGATGTTTTGATTTGCATCAAGCACATTCCAAATCCACAAGCATTTACTCTCCCCAGGATGACACAGGGGTAGTAAATTCCTTGTGGATCCATGACTTTTTCATTTTGATGAACGTTAGTCTGTCCACATTGTCACTGGACAGACGCGTGCGCTTATCTGTCAGCACACACCCAGCAGCACTGAAGACACGTTCAGAGACAACGCTGGCAGCTGGACACGACAAAATCTCCAAGGCGTAACTGGAGAGCTCTGGCCATTTTTCAAGGTTTGAAGACCAAAATGAGCAAGGCTCCATTTGCAAAGTCATGGCATCAATGTTCATTTGGAGATACTCCTGTATCATCCTCTCCAGCCGTTGACTATGTGTAAGACTTGTTGTCTCTGGTAGCCTTGCAAAGGACGGTCTGAAAAAATTATGAAAAGATTCAATAAAATTGCTGTTACCAGCACCAGATACGGTGCTACTGGTACGGGTAGACTGTTGAAGATGACAAAACCGTCCCATGTTTGTCAAGTTACAACTGGGAGATTGACTTCCTGCACCTGCACGGTTGTTTGGTGGAAAAGCCGAGCTAAGATCGAGTAACAGCTTCTGCTGATACTCCTGCATACGTGCGTCCCTTTCTATGGCTGGAATTATGTCACAAAATTTGGACTTGTACCGGGCATCTAATAGTGTGGCAAGCCAGTAGTCATCATCACTTCTAATTTTGACAATACGAGGGTCATGTTGGAGGTAGTGCAGCAAGAAGGCGCTCATGTGTCTTGCGCGGCCATGCGGACCAAGTCCACGCTGTGTTTGTGGCATAGAGGTGCTAACCGTTCTTTCTTCCTCTGACATCTCCCCCCAACCTCTTTCAACTGAAATTTGACCAAGGTCTCCCTTATCCGCTGAGTCTTCCATGTCCATGGACAGTTCGTCCTCCATTTCTTCATGTTCTCCTGCACCTTCCTCAACATTTCGCCTGCTATTATGCGCCCTTGTTGATCCCTGTCCCCCATGGTCCCATGCCTGCCGCGTTGGTGATGATGAACGTCTGGACCTTGGTGATGTTGTTGTGTCTTGCGCATATGAATCCTCCTGTAGTTCCTCCCCTTCCTGTTATCTCACCCCCTGACTCCGAATAGTCTTTAGCGTGTGCACCAGCATGCAAATGACTGGAATTGTCATGCTGATAATGGCATTGTCAGCGCTAAACATATTCGTCGCCATGTCGAAACTGTGCAGAAGGGTGCATAGGTCCTTGATCTGAGACCACTCCATCAGGGTGATCTGCCCCACCTCTGCATCTCGTTGGCCCAGGCTATACGTCATGACGTATTGCACCAGGGCTCGGCTGTGCTGCCACAGTCGCTGTAACATGTGGAGAGTCAAATTCCAGCGTGTCGGCACATCGCATTTCAGGCGATGAACCGGCAGGCCGAAAGACTTCTGGAGCGATGCAAGTCGCTCAGCTGCGGCGGTTGAACGGCGGAAGTGAGCAGACAGTTTTCGTGCCCTGATCAGAAGACCATCTAGGCCGGGATAGTGTGTTAAAAATTGCTGGACAACAAGGTTCAACACGTGAGCCATACAAGGCACGTGTGTCACCTTGCCCAGGCGAAGGGCCGCACCCAGGTTTGCAGCATTGTCGCACACGGCCTTACCAGGCTTCAGGTTGAGTGGAGACAACCATTTATTAAACTCGGACCGCATAGCTGACCACAACTCCTCAGCTGTGTGACTCCTATTCCCAAGACATTTCAAGCTAAAGGCCGCCTGATGCCATTGCGCTCTGCTGCCAGCATAGTAATGAGGGGTGCATGATTCCTTCTGCGCAGTGCGAACGCTGGTGGCCTGACCAGGCAGGCTTGGGGCGGAGGTGGAGGACCCAGATGAGGTGGAGGAGGCAGAAGCAGTGGCGGAACTTGGACAGACAGAGGATTGACACACAAGTCGTGGGAACGGCAAGACTTGTGCAGCAGACCCTTCACCATCTATCACCATAGTTACCCAGTGCCCAGTCAGCGACACGTAACGTCCCTGTCCATGCTTACTGGTCCAAGTATCGGTGGTGAAATGCACCCGTTGACACACAGAATTTCTCAAGGAAGCGGTGATGTTGTGTGCGACATGCTGGTGTAGCGCGGGCACACCTTTCTTAGAGAAGTAGTGGCGACTGGGCATCTGGTACTGGGGCACAGCGACAGACATAAGGTCTCTAAAATCCTGTGTGTCCACGGGCAGAAAGGCAGCATTTCGGTAGCCAAGAGCTTACAGAGGGATAAAGTCAACCTCTTAGCTTTGTCATGGGTCGCAGGAAATGGCCTTTTATTTGTCCACATTTGAGGGACAGAGATCTGGCTGCTGTGTGTAGACGGTGTTGAGTAGGGTGTCCCTGGAAAAATGCAGCTTTGTGAGGAAAATGCAGGCGTAGACATGATGTCGCCTTCATCCAACGTTGGTGCTATCGATGTCTGAGAGAGCTGTACACACGTACTTGTTTCCCCTTCCAAACCAACTGACGACCTACCAAGCAAACTGCCTGTTGCGGTTACAGTGGTGGAAGTTGTGCGTGGAAAACCAGGTGTGACAGCTGTCCCCACAGTCCTAGAAGATGAAGAGCGCGCGGATGCACTAGAAGGGGCAGGCGGTGGATGGTTTGCTCCGCTAGGTCGCATTGCAGCACGGTGAGCTTCCCACCGGGACATATGATATTTATTCATGTGACGATTCATGGAAGAAGTTGTCAAACTGCTGAGGTTTTGCCCTCTACTAACAGAATCACGACAAATTTTACAGATCACATAATTTGGGCGATCTTTTGCTATGTCAAAAAAGGACCAGGCTAGGCAAGGCTTAGAGGGCATGCGACCTGCTGATCCACCCCGACTAGTGCTCAGAGGCACAGTGGTGGCTGAGGATGCAGTTGTAGACGTGCTACCAGTACTCCTACTCTGTCCAGGAAGGCGCAACGTAACTTCGTCGTCAGTTGCATCCTCCTCCACTGTCTCTGTTGACCTCCTCGAGGGCCTGACTGTGGGTTGACAGTAGGTGGGATCTAGAACTTCATCATCAATTGTTGTGTTTGCACTCCCCTAACCCTCAGACCGAGCCTCTTCTTGCCCTGACCGAATATTTAAGTTGTCATCCCAATCTGGTATCTGCGTCTCATCGTCATCACTATGTTCCTCATTGTCTATAACAACAGGTGTTACAGTTTGTGAAAAAGGGTCAACATTATGCTCTGGAACTTGGTCCTCACGGCCTGAATCAGAGTCACAAAGGTTCTGGGCATCACTGCAGACCATTTCCTGTTCTGTACTCACTGTAGCTTGGGAGCAGACCTCTGATTCCCAGGCTATAGTGTGACTGAACAGCTCTGCAGACTCAGCCATCTCAGTTCCACCATACTGTGCAGGGCGGATGGAGACTTCAGAGCTGGGAGAAAGCAAGTTTGATTGGTATGACAACTCAGAGGACTGGTGTTTTTTGGATGCGGTAGTTGAGGTGGCGGAGAGGGCACTTGTTGGACCACTTGAGATCCATTCAAGCATTTTCCTTTTTTGGACATCATCTACCTTTGTTCCAGTTGTTCGTGTCCGTAAAAAAGGGAGCACATCGGATTGTCCACGGTAAGTAGTAGACATCTTACTTTTCCTGGAAGATGGTCTATCTTCAGCAGATGTTAATGGAGCTTTGCCACCTTCCCCATGGACAAACCCTTTTTTTCCTTTTCCACCACGCCTCTTCCCCTTTCCACCAGCATCTGTTATTTTGCCACTCATTTTGATTGCGACAAGATTGTGCACTTAAAATGTGGTAGTAAAAATTGAGAGGTGGTGTAGATTTCAGCGGTGGTCTAGCTTTATTAACAGCAGAATAAACAACAATAATTATCCCTGACAATGCAACTACGGCCCTTAAACTGGCAGCAGTGTTTGCTAGTATAATGGCTTAGTAACAAATGAGTTTGAGTGTGCAATGCAGGCAGAGGTACTGCAAATATCTTTGCACTACTGGGACAATACAGAAGTCCAACAGCCACTTTTAGGATGCCACTAAGTTCACTCAGTGTTTGCTAGTATAATGGCTTAGTAACAATGAGTTTGAGTGTGCAAAGGGCAGGAGGGTACAGTGGCAGGGTTGTGGGTCTCTGGGTAGAGGAAAGGAAGCCTGCCTTTCTATCCCTCCTAATGGGGAAATGCAGCGAGGAAATCCCTGACCTTAGCTACACAGACGCTGTCATCTTGTGTAGCTGTTAAACTCTTTTTTCACGGACCTGTCACCTATGGCTCTGACCCTGCCGGTATTAGCCCTTAAAAGGACTGATAGAAACTTCTATCCCTATTCTGTACAGCGCTGTGTATAGAGCGTACACTGCAGAATCGGAGATAGGAGCTGCGCCAGCGGTGACTGACACCCAGACGCAGAAGAGATAATGGCGTCCGGACGGACAGATACTCGTTTTTATAATGCAGGGACATGTGACATGGACATCCTATCACACATGCCGTTGCTTCTCTGGCTAAAAGTCCACTTAGCTGTGTGTGTGTCTGGGATTGGCTGACATGCTGGCCCGCCCCACTACACGCGCGCGCTTAGGGAAGGAAGACAAGGAAAAAAAAAAAATGGCGATCGCCATTATCCAAACAGCAGTGATCTGAATGCGCTGTTCCCGCACACTATACACTGAAATTTCATAATAGTGTGAGTCACAGAGTGACTTACACTATTACAGCGGAAAGCCAGCTAGTAGTTAGCTGGTCATTTTGCTGCTAGAACCGTTCTCGAACGTATCTAGAACTATTGAGCTTTAGCAAAAAGCTCGAGTTCTAGTTCTATCTAGAACAGCCCCCATAATCACTTGAGCCACGAACTGGAGAACCTCGAACCGCGCTCAACTCTACCAATGACACAAGCCCTTGTGTCTGAATGTTGTGGATGTTTTCTGTACCCTGATTGGCTGTTTTAATTGTTTGTTATGGGAAACACATTGGCTTTGTGTTTGCTTTAATATTTAGATCTTGGGCTTACTACACTATGTTCCTTTTTAGTGTTACTAATATGTTTTAATGAATTACTTACTAAATTCAAACAATGCTACTGACAATCTTAATACATTATTTTGTGATATACAGCAAATGTAACCCCATTGAGTACCTATATACCGAGCTTGCTATTACTTTAAGGGCAGCTTTGCACGTTGCGATATTGCACGTGCGATGTCGGTGGGGTCAAATTGAAAGTGACGCACATCCGGCGTCGCAGTCGATATCGCAACGTGTAAAACCTTTTTGATACGATGAATGAGCGCAAAAGCGTCGTTATCGTATCATCGCTGCAGCCTCCGACATTTCCATAATGCCGGTGCAGCGACAGGTACGATGTTGTTCCTCGCTCCTGTGGCAGCGCACATCGCTGTGTATGAAGCCGCAGGAGCGAGGAACATCTCCTTACCTGCCGCCGGCTGCAATGAGAAGGAAGGAGGGGGGCGGGATGTTTACATCCTGCTCATCTCCGCCCCTCCGCTTCAATTGGCCGCCTGCCGTGTGACATCGCAGTGACGCCGCATGACCCGCCCCCTTAGTAAGGAGGCGGGTCGCCGGCCAGAGGGACGTCGCACGGCAGGTGAGTGCATGTGAAGCTGCCGTAGCGATAATAATCGCTACGGCAGCTTTCACTAGATATCGCACGTGCGACGGGGGCGGGACTATCGCTGCAGCATCGGTAACACATTGTTACCGATGTCGCAATGTGCAAAGCCCACTTAAGGCTATGTGACCACGGGGAAAGTGTCCTGCGAATATATCTGCAGGACATTCCACAGGAGCTCCCAGAAAACCACAGCACAATTTTGTCTGTTTCCACGTTGCGGTTGTATTGCGGAATGTCCTGCGGATATGCTGCTGTCATTCTGCATTGAGGATACAGTACCATGGCTTCGGCACTGCATCCTCAATGCAGAACAAGTGCTGGAGAGATGGGGGAGTTCATACTTACCTCCATCACGCAGCACTTCACTTTCCGGCTATGTCTGTCTGCACATTGCCGGAGAAGGTGGGCAGGCCTGAACGATCTCCGACTGTCACATGACCGGAGCTCATGCAGGCCCCACCCACCTCCTGCTCCTGGCTCCACTGCGCTCCTCTGCACCACAGAAAGTGACTCCGGTGTCTTCAATCAAGGCAGGTAAGTATTGGATCGTGCGTAAAAATCCCAGGAATAATTCGCATGCTGCAGATTTTTCCGCAGGAAAATCCGCACTATTTCCGCTGTGGAAAAAAACGCAGCATGGGCACAGCAGTTCCAAAATGCCATAGAAATGGCCGGGGACTTGCTGTACTGCGGATTTTTGAAAAATAAGCAGAATTTCCGGAATTTCCGCGGACAAATCGCGGCAAATTTTCTGCAGCGTGGGCACATAGCCCAACAGTTATTTTAATTGTAATATACTTCTCTTGCATTTGTCTGATGTTATTGTATATTGGATGGTAGATGTATTGAATGAACTGAAATTAATTTGCTCATTTACTGTATATGAAACCTCAGGATGTGGAAGATGAATAACTCTGAAATGGAAGACTATTGAGTAATTTGCTATTTCTTATGTTTCGGCTGTGCATGTAATTATTTTTGCTCTCTTGATCTTTCTCCTTCTACAATAAATAATTTTTCCATTTAAAACTGTCACTTATAAACTTAATTTTTTATATTATCTTGTGAAATCTATTGATCAATTCCAGCTTTGAACTAAATTTACCATTGCTCATCATCTTATATACGGACATTGAGCTATGGCAGATAGTCGGAAATAGATTGTATTGATCATAAACTCCTTAAAGCATTAATAAGAATAGTGCATGCTGAGACAATGGAATGAACACAATTTCACAGCAGCAATGTCAATACTAAGAAATGAAGCCATCAATTAAATCATGGAGCATTTGATGATATTTAGTTATTTTCAGTGTATTTCAAAAATATAAATCAGATTTATAACAGTAAATAAAATAGCCAAAATCCAAGTGGAGTGTTTCCTTTCCATTTTTAAAATATTAAACATTTAATGTATTTAAAGCTGGGCTGTGACATGAGTTGAAACTCCGCCCACAGCCCAGTTACGCGATTGAGCATTTTGCCGCTAGGATGCCATGCTTGAGTCCCCACCCCACTTGTTTCTCGGCTTTTTATCAGTCAGTAAACATGCAAGGATTTTAGCTAGACCTCTCACTGCCTGCATCTCTTTTGGTAGTTTTGTAGTAAAAAATTAAGAATGTTTTAAAAATTGATCCCAAACTGCTATCAGAGTGTGTTCTGTACATCTATTGCTGGCAGTAATGCCATTCCTCCCATTTTGGATAGGCTGTGCACTGTCTGCATCTCCTTTGCTTTGTTGATAGTCAAGAATAAAGAGTGTTTTAAAAATTGACCCCAAACTGGGATCCGAGTGTCTTCAAGACGTCTGTTGCTGGCTGTATTGCTATCCTCCTTGTTGACTAAGTGAGCCTGGATCTACAGTTATTTTCTTTGGTTGAACCCACTGCCTGTTCCCCTGTGCTACGTGCTGGTAACTCTCCTGTCCATGACGCAGGCGCAGATGTTTCCTACCCTGTTACTGTCTTTGTTCATTCACAAACACCATAAGGAACCATGTCCACTTCCTTGTCCCAGTATAGCGTCCAGCTGTCTCTATCCCAGGCCTCACAAGTGCTAATACGCTGCCATCCACCCACAGGTAAAATAATAGATCACCACATTTCCAGATTGCTTTCCCTGCAAATGTTGGTGTTTAGGACACTGATGCCCTGGTGCGGTGGCAATCAGGGTAATAAGGAGTTAATAGCAGCCCACAGCTGCCACTAAGCCCTACATTAGTAATGGGAAGCGTCCATGAGACTCCCCGTTACTAATCTGTAAGTGAAAGTAAATAAACACAAACACCCATAAAATCTTTAATTGAAATAAAAGACAAGTAAGCATCCTCTTTCACAATTTATTAACCCACAGAAAACCCTGCAGAACTGACGTAATTCACACAAGGTCCCACAATGCTTCCAGTACTGCTACATCTGAGTTCACACTTAGCAGCCATAGAACATGACCACTCGCTGTGATGTTTAGGCAGCGACTGAAGTGAGCTGCGCAATCAACGGTGATGGTAACCATGGGAACCTTCAGCTGTTGCCCCGGCTAACCTGAGTTACATTACCACTGATCGCGGCTCAGTCTCTGCCTGAACCTCTCAGCGGGCAATCATATTTTATGGTGCTCACTATGAGCTTCAGATGTAGCAGAGCTGAATCGTCAGGGGACCTCGTGTGGATTACGATGAACCTGTAGGGGTGTTTTGGGGGTTAATAAAGGGGTGAAAGAGGGTGTTTTTGTATTTTATTTCAAGCAAAGGATTTTTTGAGTGTTTGTGTTTACTTTCACTTACAGATTATTGATAAGGAGTCTCACAGACACTTCCCATTACTAATCTAGGGCTTAGTGGCAGCTGTGGGTTGCCATTAACTCCTTTTTACCCTGATAGCCATTGCACCAGGGAAACGGGAAGACCCAGGTCCAGCACCAAAATCGGTGCATCTAATTGATGCAAAATTTCTGGGTGCGGCTGCAAGCAGATCTTTTTAGGCTGGAAAGAGCCAAATAACCATGGGACTTCCTGTTGTGAATGTCATCCAAGGGGTGATAGTTTGGAGCTCTCTCTGGTGGTCAGGACTGGAGGTGACTCAACAGGGGTGGGAGTTATTTGGGAGTTTGGGAAGCCCAATTGCAGATCAGCTTGGGATATATAGAAGAGCAGTGTCTGCTGGCTGGGGCTGATGATAGATGTTTATTCCTCAGTCTCTGACTTGGCTTTGAGTTTGTACTTCCATTTATCCTGTGCCTGAACCATTCCAGATAAGTTGCAAGTTCTTTGTTTTATTGCCTGATACACACCTAAGGGTGTTTGTATTTAATTTCATTTTGCTTAAAGTCTGTTTTCTTGCAGAAGAGGAATTTTCTTTCTGTTTTGATGAGCATGTGGGTTCCCCCTCTGTAAGTCCCACTGCAAGGAAAGGGAGATTCTCCCTGTTCTACTTGATTATTTGCACTTTTGTATTTCTTGTGGTTTTGTTGGTATTTTGTTTCTCCCATTATTTACAAGAATACCTGATATAGTGGGATAGAGACCATGTGGTCACACGGTTTTTTTGATATTAGGAGATTGGTATTTTTCCGCATGATTTTGCACTGACCACAATCAGTTTTCTGTCCTGTTCTGTTTTATCTAGGAAGTCGGGCCTCGCCTTTGCTAATCTATATTTCCTATCTGTGTATTGTGTTTTCTTACATCCCTGTTGGCTTTATATGATGGGGGCTTGCTATTCCTTTGGGGACTACTCTGAGGCTAGATAGTAAGTTTCTCTGGCTGTGACGAGGTGTCTAGGTGTGTTTAGGAACGCTCCACGACTACTTGTAGTGCTGTCTGATAGATCCCTATTGCGGTCAGCTCAGGTTCCAACTACTCTTGTGTTTTTCTGCTGATGGGATTTTTGTGACCGCCCACCGTGACCAGATCATAACACCTTCCCATCCCTAATAATATCAGCCCCCAGTTGTCGGCGGTACCTTGACTGGTTTCAGAAAAATGAAGGGGGGCCCCACATCATTTTTTTTTTAAAAATAAATCAAATGATTTAAAAAAAAAAAAAAAGAAAAAAGCGTGGGATCCCCTGTATTTTTCATAAGCAGCCAAAGTACAGCAGACAGGTGAGGGTTGCAGCCTGCAGTTGCTGCTGTTTCTGTGCTAGTGTGACGTCCCTGGAGTATCAGGTCATCACAACGTATTTGCACAACCTGCCCTCCCGTGCAGTATCCACCTCCTTCTTGGTTTAGGGTCCCTAATTATATGGTGTTGCCTACATCAGCTAATCAAATCCTAGGTACACTCTGCACCACACCCACCAAACACACCAGTGGACGGCTTGAGTGGAATAGAGTCGCCCAAATGGTGGGTTGTAGGGGGGAGGTTAGTTGTGTCAGAAGGAGGGGGTTGAGCTTTGGAAGTGAAAGAGAGAGGAGGTCAGGAGAAGGGCTCCTGGGAAGCTATCTAGGTGGCAGACGGTAGTCTGGGCCTAAGGGAGCTGGACGCCCGGTCGCAGGGGATCGTGGCAAGGGGCACAGAACTGTCGAGGAGGACAGCCGGCGGCCTTGCACCATCACCGGGCTGGGCCAAGGCATGACGGGGTACGTGGACCCTAGGTCAGGGAGTAGCTTCAGGCAACCTGACAATTTACCCGAGGAGAATGGAGTCTTCAAGAGCCATTCCCACCTGCTCCAAAATCGGGGTACTAGCGCAACAAGGGGGATAGGACTTTCCACTCAAAACGGTCCAGAAATCCCAAGCGTGAACCCTGAGAGCAAGCTCCCACACTTAGCCATAGTGGGGAGTGGGACCCAGCAGGTTTCATACTACCAGGACTAACAGAGAAGTAAACTCAGTGCCAGGAGGCAGGTCACGGATCACCAGGCAGCACCATCGGGGACGGGACCCGAACTGAACTCCCCTCAGCGGCAGCGGTATCCAGAACTTTGGTTTATCCAGTTGTCGGTGTCAGCTTAATGGACTGAGTGAGTACGCAAGTGAACCCTTTGCATTCAACGACACTCCCCCCTCACCAACACCGAGTCCCAGGGAATCCCCCCTACCCATGGAGGGTCACAACACCAGGCTGCCCCATTCCATTACCCCTGGGTACTCCCAACTGTAGCGGTGGTAATCCTAATTACCACATACCACGGGTGGCATCGCGAACTCTAATAAATCCCTTGTAAATAGACCCTTCATTTGAGTGGCCGCACGACTAGAGATGAGTGATGTTCGAGGCTCGAGGTTTGCCAATTTCATGTTTGAGCGATTTTGGGGGTGTTCGAGAGGCTCGACAAACTCGAGAATTTTGCTAAAAGCTCGACAGTTCGAGTAGTGTTCGAGAACGGTTCTATCAACAAAAAGCCTAGCTAGTTAGTAGCTGGCTTTTCACTGTAATAGTGTGAGTCACTGTGAATCACGCTATTATCAAAATTCAGCGTATAGTGTGCCGGGGGGACGGGGTTTAGATCAGTGCTGCTGCTGAGTGCTGAGATAATGCCGATCGCCATTTCCCCTAACCGCACGTACAGTGGGGCGGGCCAGGCTGTCAGCAAATCACAGAGACACACACTACAAAGTGGATTTTTCCCAAACAAGCAAGGGCATGTGTCATAGGCTGTGCATGTCACATGTCCTTGCCTTGTAAGACATTTTCCACGTCGCCGCCATTATCAGCTGCTGCTGCTGTGTGCGCTATAGAGATACAGTGCAATCTACACAGCGCTTTAGGGAATAGGGACTATTGGTTATTTCAGCCCTTTTCAAGGCTTTTAAAGGCGTTCAAAGCCATAGCTGCTAGGCAGATCCGTGCAAACGCTGTGTAGGGCTTTAGATAACAGAGCCTACCAACCTTAGCTCAGGCAATTCCTTGCTGCATTTTTTCATTAGCAGGGATAGAAAATGAGGCTTCCTTTGCTGTCCACTGACCCGCAGCACCCATGCATTCTACCCACCTGCCCATTTTTGCCACACTATTTTATTTCCCCAAACAGGTGACACTTTTTCTGGCATCCTAGATGTGTCTGGAATACCAAGTTAGTGTTCCTTTGCTGTCCACTGACCCACAGCACCCGTGCATTCTACCCACCTGCCCATTTTTGCCACGCTATTTTATTTCCCCAAAGAGCTGACACTTTTTCTGGCATCCTAAAAGTGTCTGGAATACTAAGTTAGTGTTCCTTTGCTGTCCACTGACCCACAGCACCCATGCATTCTACCCACCTGCCCTTTTTTGCCACGCTATTTTATTTCCCCAAAGAGCTGACACTTTCTGGCATCATAAAAGTGTCTGGAATACTACCTTAGTGTTCCTTTGCTGCCAAGCAAGGTACACCACATGTGCATTCTACACTCCTTTCCATTACTGCTACGCAATTTTAATTTACAAAAGGGCTGCCACTGTTAGGGGCATACTCCAGTTGTCTGGGATACTACCTTACTGTTCCTTTGCTGCTAAGCAAGGCACACCACATCTGCATTCTACACTCCTCTCCATTACTGCTACGCAATTATTAACTGCAGGTAGTCCAGCCAATCTGTGACGAAGGTGCAGGCATGGATATAATGTTGTCTTCATCCATAGGTGGTTCTCTCGCTGTCTGACAGAGCTCAACACGACCAGTTGTTTCCACTTCCAAAACAACTGACGACCTACCAATCACACTCCCTGTTGCGGGTAATGGGTTGGAAGGTCAGTGTGAAAAAGCATGTGTGACTGCTGTCCCCACAGTCACAGAGGATGAAGGGCACGCAGATGAACTTGATGGGGCAGACGGTGGTTGCACAGCCCCGCTATGCCGCATTGTAGCACAGTGAACTTCCCATTGCGACTTATGCTTCATTTAAAGTCGTGTACAGGGTGGGCTCCCCAGTATCCATCAAAACCATGCAACAGGAAAAGGACTCTAGGCAGTTGGGTTGATAATTGATTACTTAACTTTCTCAAAAAAAACAATAAGAAGCATGCATAAAACTGAAATAATAGAACAATCTATTCACAATTCCAAAAGCCTACACCTGTATGCTGCGACACTCGTAATGGCGATTTATACACCCTGCTCACCAAATTTGGACTAACCAAGGGACTCTGTAAACAATTACCTACTACCTGGTAATCCCTCTGCGTGGCAGGAGTAATTGTGTGTGTGTGTGTGTGTTTGTGTGTGTGTCTGTGCGAACACGACTTCCCAGTGGCACATCACAACAGCTTACAAGTTATCTACCTAAACATAGACAAAACCCATTACCCCCCGAATACACTTGTTAGCTGAAGCCTCACAGATAAGGCAGATGATAACAGTGCGAATGCAAACCACACAGCTCAGCGACACAGTACACGCATTACTGTATGGGCCCACCCTACCGTACCCGGGTACTATGGTGTCCAGTTGCCATAAATACAGACTTTACGCTCCTCTCACGGTAAACAGTATAGACAGCACCGGAAGAATGTTGGTCTCTGGCACAGGATGCTGCTTACAGGCGTTACGGTCTTCCTCACCCAACTCCAACACGACTCCCCTCACAATTGACCGAAGTGTTCCACGGTGGCTCCTTGCTGGAATGCACACCTTTAGCTTTTCCTTATGTTCATAGACAGAATCTCCTCCGCTCTCCAAGTCCACAGCCGAAGACCATTTTGCTATTACTATTGTGACCAAACAGACAAAGGCAGATGCAAAAAAACAGCAGCCCCTTGTGTGTAGTCTGCAACAATGCATGCAATGAACGGCAAATAAGCATGTTGCATTGACATTGGATAAAGCTGATCAATACACCCTCACGCTATCAATTGATATCCATGTGACACTTCATGGAAGAAGTACTTAAAGTAGTGAGTTTTTGGCCTTTACTTAGAGATTGGTGACAAATCTTACAGATTACATGACTTGGGTGATCCTTTGCGATGTCAAAAAAGCCCCAGGCTAGGCAAGGCTTAGAGCCCATGCGACCTGCAGAGCCACCACGACTTCTGCTCAGAGGCAGAGTTGTGGCTAAGGATTCAGTTGTTGACGTGCTTCCAGTACTTTGTCTCTGGCCAGGAAGACGCAACCTAACCTCGTCGTCAGTCTCATCCTCCTCCACCTCCTCTGCTGACCTCATTGACTGGGTGACTTTGGTTTGACAGTAAGTGGGGTCTCAAACCTCATCATCACCCTGTGTGTTTTAATTCCCCTCATCCTGAGTCCTCCGAGACAACCTCTTCCTGCCCTGACTGAATAGTAAAGTTGTCGTTCCAATCAGGTATCTGAGTCTCCTCAGCATGTTCCCCATTGTCTCAATCAGGAGGATTTACAGTTTAGGAATGAGGGTGTACATTATGCTCAGCAACTTCTTCATCGGGACCTGGATCCGACTCACAAAGCTTCTGGGCATCAGTGCAGATCATTTCCCCAGTCTCCTGGAACTCGCTGCCTCAACACGTCAGATTATCTGCTACAACCGCAAGCTTCAAACGGAACCTGAAAACTCATCTGTTCAGAAATGCCTAGAACCTTCAATGACCCCACCACTGTGCGATGCTGCCACCCCACCACCGTGCGGAGCTGCCACCCCACCACCGTGCGAAGCTGCCGCCCAACCTACACCCCACCTACTGTCTCCTCCCCAAAATCCTTTAGAATGTAATGGCGCAAGGGCAGGGCCCTCTTCCCTATGTACCAGTCGGTCTATTGTAACTTTTATATGTATTCTGTATGTAACCCTCTTCTCATGTACAGCACCATAGAATCAATGGTGCTCTATAAATAAATAATAATAACTTCCGTGTCTGTACTCACTGCAGATTTGGAGCAGACCTCTGATTCCCAGGCTATAGTGTGACTGAACAGCTCTGCAGACTCAACCATCTCTTTTACCCCATACTCAGCAGGGCTGGTGGAAACTTGAGAGCTGTTAGGAAGCAAGTGCGATTGGGTTGACACCACAGAGGAATGGAGTATTTGGGATATTGAACTTGAGGTGGAGGAGAGGCCACTTAATGGATCACTTGAGATCCATTGAAGCAGCTGCTGTTTTGGTGCCTCATCTACATTTGGTAGTGATGGTCATGTTCATGAAAAAAGGGATCATATCAAATTATCCACGGGAAGAAGTACACCTGTTCTTTTGGCTGGTAGTTGGTGTTACGAATCGGTGCCGCTGTAGACGCAAGCAGCCTGCTGCGGTTCCAGTTGCGCCCAGGCGTCAGCTGCCATTTTTGGCTGTGCCTCGGGTCGTCCAGCTAGGCTGCTTTCTCCTCCACGTCAAAGTGTGGAGAGGCGGCTAGTGCACATGCGTGTGCCGATTTACCCCAGCCACAGCCTAAGTCCAGTGTTTCGCCTAGTGAGTATGCTCAGCCTGACTGTGCCATTCCTAAGGCTAAGTCCTTAGTTCGGGCTACAGCGCATGCTCCCACACTTAGTGCGAAAAGCCTCTTTGCACAAGTACTTGGACTCTGTGCCGTGTCTAAGTCCTGTGTTGTGCCTAGAGAGCATGATGAAGCTGATAGTCTTTTTTCTGAGACTGTTGTTCAGGCTATTGAGCAATCTCAGGCACTTACTGCATCAGAGGCTAGATCCGGTAATGAACTCTTTGGCCCTGTCCGTGACATGGCAGGCACAGATAGGCGACAGGGCATCAGGTGTCCTGATGATGTGGCCAGGCCACTTTGGACTAGCTTGCAGAGGCCTGCCCCTATGACGTATCACCTCATTATTGTTGATCAGACAATGACTGGTGAGGTGTTTGGGTCGTGGCTGCCATGAGGTCATCATTGAAGTGGCGGTTCCGAATTGGCCGGACAGCGTACCCAATGGCCCTGTGTTGTTAACAGGGAGTTCCTGGGCTGGGTGGGTGTGTAGACCCTGTGACGCTAACAGGGTTCCCCGTCTTCAGATCCGAGTGTCGTCTAACTCGGATCAAGCTACTATTAGTTTCAGAGCCACCCAGCTCTGTATCCTTCGCCTAACCTTCATGTTGCCAGCATCTCCTTTTCCATCTGTGAGCACGGTAGACCCCGACTGGTGATTGGGATATATACCACCTTATCCTAATCTGCCAGTCCCCCCGTAACAGATGGTGTTTCTTCAGCAGATGTTGCTGTTGTTTAACCACCAAATCCACGGACACAAACTTTTTTCTACTTTCCAACACACCTGTTCCCCTTTCAACCAGCATATGGCCTTTTGCCTCTCATTTTGTATATTTACTAATTTCCAACTCTGCAGGGACACCATAGTCAACGCCGTCTCAGCACAGCAACCAGCCCTCGGTCTCTCAGATGTGGACAAGTAATAGACCATTTCCTTCTAGCCATGACAAAGCTTTGAGATTCACTCTGTGCAGCACTGGTGTTTAGTGGAAAAGCCGAGCTAAGATTGCGTACCTGCTTCTGCTGATACTCCTGTATACGTGCGTCCCTTTGTATGGCAAGATTTAGTTTGCCAAATTTTGTCTTGTACCGGAGATCTAACAGTGTGGCAACCCACTAGTCAGCATTACTTCGAATTCGGACAATTCGAGGGTCATGTTGTAGGTAGTGCAGCAAGAAGGCGCTCATGTATCCTGTGCATCAAGGAGGACCAAGTCCTTGCTGTGTTGGTGGCGGAGAGGTGAGAATCATTCCTCCTTCCCCTGCCCTCTCCCCCCAACTTCGCACAACCAAAATGTGAGCAAGCTCTCCCTCATCTGCTCAGTCTTCCATGCCCATCGACAGTTCGTCCTCCATTTCTTACTGGGCTCCTGCACCTTCCTCAGTTAGGCTGATACTATGCACCTTTGTTAATCCATCTCCCCCACCGTCCCATGCCTGCCGCCTTGGTGCTGCTGACAGTCTGGACCTTGTAGATGTTGTTATCATTTGCGCATATGACTCCTCCTGTACTTCCTCCTATTCCTATTATCCCACCACCTGATTATGAATGCTGTTTAGAGTCTGCTCCAGCATGTAGATGACCGGAATTGTCATGCCAATGATGGCAACGTCAGCGCTAAACATCTTCGTCGCCATTTTTAACCTTCGAAGAAGGGTGCATAGGTCCTTGATCTGAGACCACTCCAGCAGCGTGATCTGCCCCACCTCTGGATCTCTTTAGCCCAGGCTATACGTCATAACATATTGCAGCGGGGCTCGCCGGTGCTGCCACAGACGCTGCAACATGTGGAGATTCAAATTCCAGCATGTCAGCACATCGCATTTCAGGCAGTGAACCGCCTTACCGAAAGACTTCTGGAGCGATGCAAGTTGTTGAGCTTCTGGGTGTGAACGGTTGAAGTGAGCACATAGCGAGCATGGCCACTGCAGAAGGCCATGTAGGCCGGGATGGCGGTTTAAAAATTGCTGGACAAACAGGTTCAACACGTGAGCCATACAAGGCACGTGTGTCACATTGCCCTGATGAAGGGCCGCACCCAGGTTTGCATTATTGTCGCACACGGCTGTTAAGTCACCACCGGAGTCCGCTCCATCAATTTGTACGCCAGGTGTATTTGATCGCCAGGTGACACAGTGTTCCTTTCGTAGATAGTGCTGATGATGGGAGAGGAGTCGATGCCAGCGGCGCCGGTAGCCGCAGGTTCCGCTCAACCACTGGGCTGCGTTACCTTGAGATATGCAGAACCACTGGCTAACTTTAGGTGGTGGGTGTCTCATAGCTGAAGTACCATCATTCAGCTACAACCAATGGGAAGACACCACACCCTTTTTCAGGTCCATCTTGTCTGCTGACCACTGCCAGACATACCTCTGAAACTCTGGTTCCTGTTCCACCCAGTTCTGTTTTTTTGATTTTCTACGGCTTGTTTCATGACTACGTCTCCGCCTGCTGTTTATGTAACTCGTTGCCCGATCCGCACTTGATCTCTGCTTGTTTTCTGATTAAGTCCTGGCTGTCCGATTCTGTTCATGTTCCTCAATTCATGGTTTGACCCTGCCTGACTACTACTCTCTCGGACTGCAGCCTTCCACAGGTATTTATCACCTTGGGCCCTGTGTAATTCTTAATCCCTGTATAGGGGTTAAAGGGTTTCAGGGTTCTGGGGGTCCTGCTTGGTGAGTGTCTTCCCTCTAGCCTATCCTTTACAGCCCATCTGAGTGTGTGGATACAAGCAGGTGGTACACCATGCCCTCTGCAGAAGGCCATGTAGGCCGGGATAGTGGTTAAAAAATTGCTGGATAACCAGGTTCAACATGTGAGCCATACAAGGCACGTGTAAAGTATAGAAGCATGGTCTGATAGAGCGCTAAGGTGGCCTCCTTAGCGCTCTATCAGACCGTGCTTCTATACTTTACTGCTGATCTTCCCCCCTGTGGGTTCACGGCAAGAGCTGCTTGATACGGAGGTCAGATTACCAGAGACGCCCAGTGATCTATCATGTGACCAGCTCTTCAGGAATTTGCTTCCCTGGATGGACATCGTGGGCTAACAGGTTAGAAGAGCTCTGACACCACACTCCCACCTTATACCGTGGTTGTGCGAGGGCTGCACAACCACATCAGGTGAGCAGATTCTTTTTCTCCTCCTCATCGCTATCTCCCAGAACCTTCACATGCGCTCCCTTGTTTAATTTTTTATCCATACAAGGCACGTGTGTCACATTGTCACGACGAAGGGCCGCACCCAGGTTTGCATCATTGTCGCACCCAGCCTTCCCTGGCTGCTGGTTGAATGGAGACAACCCCTGATGAAATTCAGTCTCACTCTCCAGAGCTTACCGTCCACAACTCCTCAGCGGTGTGAGTCACATTTCCCAGACATTTCAAAGTAAAGAGTCGACAACCTGATGCCGTTGAGCTCTGCTGCCAGCATAGTAAGGAGATGTGTGTGATTCCTTGTGCACAGTTACAATGCCGGTGGCCTTACAATACAGGTTTTGAGCGGAGGTTGAGGACCTAGACGAGGTTGAGGAGGCAGAAGCAGTGTAGGAACTTCTACATACAGAGGAAGAATTGACACACAACTCGTGGGGACGGAAAGACTTGTACAGCAGACCCTTTTCCATCTCTCACCATAGTTACCCAGTGTCCAGTCAGCGACATGTAACGCCCCTGTCCATGCTTACTTGTCCAAGTATCTGTGGTGAAATGCACACTGTCACACACAAACTTTATCAAGGAAGCGGTGATGTTGTGTGTGACATGCTGGTGTAGCGCGGGCACGCATTTCTTGGAGAAGGAGTGGCGACTGGGCATTGGCTCTTTGGGCACTGCGATGGGCATAAGGTTTCGAAAATCATCAGTTCAAAAAGTTGGAAAGGCAGCATTTCTGTAGCCCACAGTTTGCAGATGCTGAAAGTCAATTTCAAAGCCATGTCATGCTCTTCTAAAAGCATGTAAAACACAGCAAGGGGACTCCAACCACAGTCTCCCTCATTTCCAAAAATTGGGCCACACACACACTACTTCACTGGCATCAGTTGTCCCCCAGTTTCAATTTTAAAAAGATGCTTTGCATGAAGCACTCTCAAAAATACACCAGTCTTTAGCCTCCCATGGATGACACAGGGGTAGAATAGTCCTCTGTGATCCATTACTTGTTCATCTTGGTTCTTTTTGAAAAAAGCAAGGGGACTCCAACCAAAGTCTCCCTCGTTTTCAAAAATTGGGCCACACACACACCACTTCACGGGCATCAGTTGTCCCCCAGTTTCAATCTTAAAAAGATGCTTGGCATGAAGCACCCTCAAAAATACACCAGCCTTTCGCCTCCCCTGCATGACACAGGGGTAGAAAAGTCCTCTGTGATACATGACTTCCTCATCTTGATGAACGTTAGTCTGTCCACATTGTCAGTGGACAGATGCGTGCGCTTATCTGTCAGCACTCAGCACACCCCCAGCAGCACTGAAGACACGATCCGAGAGAACGCTGGCTGCGGGACACGACAAGATCCCCAAGGCATATGTGGCAAGCTCAGGAAATTTATCCTGATTGGAAGCCTAAAATGAACAAGGCTCAAGTTGCACAATAATGGCATCGATATTCACTTGCATATACTCATATATCTGTGTCTCCTCCTCTTTTTCCTCATCCAGCTGTTTTGTTTTTGCATGAGTATATGTCCTTGTCACTTTCCCATGTGTTTGTGGTGTCTTGGGAGTTGTTTGTCACCTTTTGGACACCTTTGAATGTGTTTTCTATGTGTTTATGTTTGCCTCCAATTGTTTTCAATGGGGTTCGAGAGGTTCGTTGAACGGTTCGTCGAGCTGAACTCGAACACAGCCTCCGTTCGATGAACTGAACTGAACTCATCTCTACGCACAACCCCCGGGTCCAGAGACCCTCGAGCCACCGCGGATCCGGATTTGTGCAGCTCGACTGCTGACACGGGGGCGGCACACTAGAATTGAAAAATAGGGGGACCCTGCATCATTTTTTTACCAAAAAATAATTAAAAAAAACAGCTGTCAAACGAGCTATCCCTCTATCTATCAAGCAATTCTTTTCTTTATTTCTATCTATAATATATGTTCTTTCTACAGTACAGTTAGGTCCAGAAATATTTGGACAGTGACACAAGTTTTGTTATTTTAGCTGTTTACTAGAGATGAGCGAACCGGTCGCGGTTCGGCTCGAGGTGGTTCGCCGAACGGAGGTCCCGTTCGAGTTCGGCTCGTCGATCGTTCGACGAACCGAACTCGAACGTATAGGCTATAATGGGAGGCAATCACAAACACATAAAAATGCATTATAAATGTACACAAACAGTTAATAAACATTGCCATAACACTTACCGGTCCTCGCGATCCCTTCTGCACTCTGTCTCCTGCCGCTATTCCATCCGATGATCGCTGAATCCTCCCGGTGACCTGCACTGCCAGCAGAGAAGCAGGACCTATCGTGACGTCAAAATAGCCATGTGACCAGTCACGTGGCTATTATCTCATTGGCTACAGACTGCTCACATGACTATGACACGTCATGTAGGACCTGCGAGTGCATCTCTCCGGTACACGGTGCACATATGTGTATCGCCGTGTACCGGCGACATGCTCTAGCACACGGTCGACTCCCCGTTCCGTTAGGGACCGGCTGACACAGCCGGTCATTAACGGAGATCACCGTTGCCATAGCAACGCAGTTAGCGGTGACGTCACCGCTAACCGCGGCTCCGAGAGCACCGTTGCTATGGTAACGCGTCTGTCAGCGTTACCGCTAGCAGCCAGCAGTGATCACTCACGGAGTGAAGGCTGCACGCTGCTTCGCGATTGTAGTGAGCATTGTAGTGAGGATGGAGGTTCCCCAGCCCCAAGTGATGAGCTGGTGAATCTCATCCTTCCTCACTACAATCGTCACTACTACTACACTAGAAAGAAAGAAGACAGAAGATCAGGATCGTGGAGGGCTGACAGGGGGTAATAAAGATGGAGTCTCTAATGTGTCTGTGTATTTATTTCTATTAAAGTATTTTTTCTCTGTGTGGTGTCTTTTTTTTAACCCTTTATTGGAGATTCTTAATGGCCGGGTCAAACGTGCCTGACATTAAGAATCTCTGGCTTAATACTGGCTGGTAAAACAAAGCCAGTATTAACTCATGATTACCCAACAAGCCACCCGGCTCCAGGGCTGTTGGAAGAGTTGGATACAGCGCCAGATGATGGCGCTTCTATGAGAGCGCCATTTTCTGGGATGGCTGCGGACTGAAATCCGCAGCAGAGGCGCCCACAAACCTCGGGATAACCTGTGCTGCGGATTCCAATCCCCAGCTGCCTAGTTGTACCCGGCTGGACACAAAAATAGGGCGAAGCCCACGTCATTTGTTTTTTAATTATTTCATGAAATAAGTGAAATAATTAAAAAAAACGGGCTTCCCTATATTGTTGGTTCCCAGCCGGGTACAAATAGGCAACTGGGGGTTGGAGGCAGCCCGTGGCTGCCAGCTGTACCTGGCTAGCATACAAAAATATGGCGAAGCCCACGTCATTTTTTTGGTGGGCAAAAAACTTCTGCATACAGTCCTGGATGGAGTATGCTGAGCCTTGTAGTTCTGCAGCTGCTGTCTGCTCTTCTCCATACAGACAGACAGCAGCTGCAGAACTACAAGGCTCAGCATACTCCATCCAGGACTGTATGCAGAAGTTTTTTGCCCCCTGAAAAAATTATGTGAGCTTCGCCATATTTTTGTATGCTAGCCAGGTACAGCAGGCAGGTACGGCTGCCCCCAACCCCCAGTTGCCTATTTGTACCCGGCTGGGAACCAAAAATAAAGGGAAGCCCTTTTTTTATTATTTCATGAATTTCATGAAATAATTAGAAAACAAATGACGTAGGCTTTGCCCCATTTTTGTGTCCAGCCAGGTACAACTAGGCAGCTGGGGATTGGAATCCGCACCACCGGTTGGCCTGAGCTTTCTGGGCCCCACTGCTGCGAATTGCAGTCTGCAGCCGCCTCAGAAAATGGCATTTTCATAGAAGCGCCATCTTCTGGCGCTGTATCCAACTCTTCTAGCACCTGCCTGCTATACGTGGCTAGCATACAAAAATATGGCGAAGCTCACGTCCTTTTTTTGTAGTTTTTTGGCAAAAAAAATAAAAAATGCTTCCCTGGATTTTCCATTGCCAGTGAAGGTAACACCAAGCAGTGGGGGTTAGCAGCCAGTAGCTGCTTGGATTACCCTTAGCTAGCAATACAAAAAATGCAGCGGGAGCCCATATATATTTTTTTTAATTATTTATTTAAATAACTAAAAATAAAATGGGCTTCCCTGTATTTTGATTGCTGGACATCACAGTGCTGTAAAAATAAATCTTTAAAAAAAATGACGTAGCGCTCCGCGGTATTTTTGATTCTCAGCGCAGATAAAGCAGACAGCTATGGGTTGCCACCCCCATCTGCCTGCCGTTACCTTGGTTGTCAATCAAAATACAGGGAAGCCCATTAATTTTTTCTATTTAAAAAATAGTTAAAAAAAAAAAATTACGTTGGGTCCCCCCATTTTTGATAGCCAGCTAGGGTAAAGCAGACGGCTGTAGCCTGAAAACCACAGCTGGCAGCTTTACCGTGGTTGGGGATCCAATGTGGAGGTCCCCTCAGGCTCTTTTTTATAATTATTTTATAAATATTAATAATTACACAATAAAAGTAGGGTCCCCCCCAAATTGGATCACCAGCCAAGGTAAAGCGGACAGCTGTGGTCTGGTATTCTCAGGGTGGGAAGGTCCATAGTTATTGGGCCTTCACAGCCTAAAAATAGCAGGCCGCAGGCACCCCAGACGTGGCGCATCCACTAGATGCGCCAATCCTGGCGCTTCACCCCAGCTCATCCCGTGCCCTGGTGCAGTGGCAAACGGGGTAATAAATCGGGTTGATACTAGCTGTAAAGTCACCTGAGATCAAGCCCAGCAGTTTGTGATGTCATGGCGTCTATTAGATACCCAACATCATAAACTGTCAGTACTAACAAAAACAAAAAAATCGACAAAAGAAATTTATTTGAAAAAACAGTCCCCAAAACATTTCCTCTTTCACCAATTTATTGTAAGAAAAAAAATAAAGGGGTCCCACGACGACTCTGGACCGTCTAGAATATGGGGGGGAGACACTCAGTGAACGTATCCCCCATTTTCTAGGAGTGCGGACCCTTCATGTGAGGAGTGTGGGTGCAATGAATCTGCACTCACTCTCCCCGGGTCCACAGCAGCAGAGTCCATGTCGTAATGGTTGCTACCAAAGCTGCAATGCCCTGCTCATGAGGTAAGGGCATGCCTAATCAGGAGAACTACTGTAGAGGAAGCTCTGCTCACTGGTATATAGGTGCTCAGAGGTAATAATAGATAAAATTAGTGAGTAACCTCGGCACTCTATATCTCCCAGACTGTCAGTAAGTCACAATGGATAGTAATGCAAAATCACTCTTTATTGGTCCGTATTAAGAAATTTTTTTTTTCATAAGCATATATGTTTTTGTCCAAAACAAGTTACAAATGACGTTTCGGCCTGAGCCTTCGTCAGATTGGACTTATCTGCATGTAATCATGAAAAATGACAATAATCAGTATCACATAAGAGTGAGAGAACAATAACATAAACTCGAACAATGTAGAGGTACAATTGGGATGCAGCAAAAAAATTGCAACACAGCAAGAAATGAAACACATGATACAAATGTCATAATACAGTACAAGGACAATATAGTAATGACAAATATGGGGTCAGAGTAGGCTTAGACAGCTCTGGTACGAAAGAGATGTCAATCATAAAGTAACATGTGCAGTAGGTGTAGAGCTACAGTATGCATGGCAGAGCTAATGGGTAGACCGACCATAGAAAAAGAACGGAGAAAAAGTGGAGAAAAAGTGGAGAAAAAGTGGAGCATAAGAGGAGAAAAAGTGGAGAAAAAGTGGAGAAAAAAGTGGAGAAAAAAGTGGAGAAAAAAGTGGAGAAAAAGTGGAGAAAAAGTGGAGAAAAAGTGGAGCATAAGAGGAGAAAAAGTGGAGAAAATGTGGAGAAAAAGTGGAGCATAAGAGGAGAAAAAGTGGAGAAAAAGTGGAGAAAAAAGTGGAGAAAAAAGTGGAGAAAAAGTGGAGAAAAAGTGGAGAAAAAGTGGAGAAAAAGTGGAGCATAAGAGGAGAAAAAGTGGAGAAAAAGTGGAGCATAAGAGGAGAAAAAGTGGAGAAAAAGTGGAGAAAAAAGTGGAGAAAAAGTGGAGAAAAAGTGGAGAAAAAGTGGAGCATAAGAGGAGAAAAAGTGGAGAAAAAGTGGAGAAAAAGTGGAGAAAAAGTGGAGAAAAAGTGGAGATTAAGAGGAGAAAAAGTGGAGAAAAAGTGGAGCATAAGAGGAGAAAAAGTGGAGATTAAGAGGAGAAAAAGTGGAGAAAAAAGTGGAGAAAAAGTGGAGCATAAGAGGAGAAAAAGTGGAGAAAAAGTGGAGAAAAAGTGGAGAAAAAGTGGAGCATAAGAGGAGAAAAAGTGGAGAAAAAGTGGAGAAAAAGTGGAGCATAAGAGGAGAAAAAGTGGAGCATAAGAGGAGAAAAAGTGGAGAAAAAGTGGAGAAAAAGTGGAGAAAAAGTGGAGCATAAGAGGAGAAAAAGTGGAGAAAAAGTGGAGAAAAAGTGGAGAAAAAAGTGGAGAAAAAGTGGAGAAAAAGTGGAGAAAAAGTGGAGCATAAGAGGAGAAAAAGTGGAGAAAAAGTGGAGAAAAAGTGGAGAAAAAGTGGAGCATAAGAGGAGAAAAAGTGGAGAAAAAGTGGAGAAAAAAGTGGAGAAAAAAGTGGAGAAAAAGTGGAGAAAAAGTGGAGCATAAGAGGAGAAAAAGTGGAGAAAAAGTGGAGAAAAAGTGGAGCATAAGAGGAGAAAAAGTGGAGAAAAAGTGGAGAAAAAGTGGAGCATAAGAGGAGAAAAAGTGGAGATTAAGAGGAGAAAAAGTGGAGAAAAATTGGAGCATAAGAGGAGAAAAAGTGGAGCATAAGAGGAGAAAAAGTGGAGAAAAAGTGGAGAAAAAAGTGGAGAAAAAAGTGGAGAAAAAAGTGGAGAAAAAGTGGAGCATAAGAGGAGAAAAAGTGGAGAAAAAGTGGAGAAAAAGTGGAGAAAAAGTGGAGCATAAGAGGAGAAAAAGTGGAGAAAAAGTGGAGAAAAAAGTGGAGAAAAAGTGGAGAAAAAGTGGAGCATAAGAGGAGAAAAAGTGGAGATTAAGAGGAGAAAAAGTGGAGCATAAGAGGAGAAAAAGTGGAGCATAAGAGGAGAAAAAGTGGAGATTAAGAGGAGAAAAAGTGGAGCATAAGAGGAGAAAAAGTGGAGCATAAGAGGAGAAAAAGTGGAGAAAAAGTGGAGAAAAAGTGGAGCATAAGAGGAGAAAAAGTGGAGAAAAAGTGGAGAAAAAGTGGAGCATAAGAGGAGAAAAAGTGGAGATTAAGAGGAGAAAAAGTGGAGAAAAAGTGGAGCATAAGAGGAGAAAAAGTGGAGAAAAAGTGGCGTAAAAGTGGAGAAAAAGTGGAGAAAAAGTGGAGAAAAAGTGGAGCATAAGAGGAGAAAAAGTGGAGAAAAAGTGGAGAAAAAAGTGGAGAAAAAGTGGAGAAAAAGTGGAGCATAAGAGGAGAAAAAGTGGAGATTAAGAGGAGAAAAAGTGGAGAAAAAGTGGAGCATAAGAGGAGAAAAAGTGGAGAAAAAGTGGAGAAAAAGTGGAGAAAAAGTGGAGAAAAAAGTGGAGAAAAAGTGGAGAAAAAGTGGAGCATAAGAGGAGAAAAAGTGGAGAAAAAGTGGAGAAAAAGTGGAGCATAAGAGGAGAAAAAGTGGAGAAAAAAGTGGAGAAAAAGTGGAGAAAAAGTGGAGAAAAAGTGGAGAAAAAGTGGAGAAAAAGTGGAGCATAAGAGGAGAAAAAGTGGAGAGAAAGTGGAGAATAAATGGAGAATAAGTGGAGAATAAGTGGAGAAAAAGTGGAGAAAAAGTGGAGAAAAAGTGGAGCACCCTTTGGTGCCTTTCATGTGGCACTAAGGGGTGCTTAGCTTTGTATTTAGCCAAAAAAATGGAAAAAAAAAATGACGTAGGGTTCCCCCTAGTTTTGTAGCCAGCTAGGGTAAAGCAGACGGCTGCAGCTTGCAGACCACAGCTGGCAACCTCACCTTGGCTGGTAATCCAAAACTGAGGGCACCCCACGCTGTTATTTTAAATTAAATAAATAATTTAAAAAAAAAAAACATGTAGGGGTCCCCCAAAATTGGATCACCAGCCAAGGTAAAGCAGACAGCTGGGGCCTGATATTCTCAGACTAGGGAGGTCCATGGTTATTGGACTCTCCCTAGCCTAAAAATAGCAGGCCGCAGCCGCCCCAGAAGTGGCGCATCCATTAGATGCGCCAATCCTGGTGCTTCGCCCCAGCTCATCCCGCGCCCTGGTGCGGTGGCAAACGGGGTAATATATGGGGTTAACACCAGATGTGTAATGTCACCTGGCATCAAGCCCTGGGGTTGGTGAGGTCAGGCGTCTATCAGATACCCGACATCACCAACCCAGTCAGTAATAAAAAAAAATAGACGACAAACACATTTTTATTTGAAAAAACACTCCCCAAAACATTCCCTCTGTCACGAACCACCGGGGGGGTCACTCAGAAATCCCCCGCGCTGGCTACCAGTACGTCACAATCGGGGGGTAACAAGTGGGGGTCACCCCTCCTTTATACCTCCCGACCGACAGACAGAGCACGTGACGCGCTCTCTAGCGCCCCTCTTATAGTCAGGCCAATTATGGAATTGCCCGACAATAAGCAAGGAGGCCGCTATACTACTTATGCCGATTATTGAAGGGTCCCCGGTGAGAGTAGGGTATATATTCCCCCGACCTCCGCGGGCGGAATATATAAAACCTCCCCGAATCTCACTGGCCTCCCCACAATAATCCTTGGCACAACTCGCTGCCACCAACCGCTTCACGGTAACTATTAGCCGAACACACAGACGTGGGATTCAAGATCGAGATAACAGAACAGCCCAAGATTAATTATATAATTTAATCAGCCTAAAGCACACTAGAAACTACAATATATACAATAGGGGATCTACAGAATATACATAGGTCAGAGTACAGTTACAATCAAAGCATGGGTTACAAACAGGCATACACAGTTCCAGCAGTTACCTTGTGCGTCTGGCCCCAGGGGGGCGCTGTAGACCAGGTTTCTAGGATCTTTCCCACAGATGTTTCCTACACGTGACCCCTGGCGAAAGAACCCTGGAAAATGGCCGAAGTAGGGTTATCAACCTGGGCAAATCCAGGTCCCCTCCTACCTTAGTGACCTCAGAGGGAGCACTGCTCCACCCCTGGCTGGAGTTATGGACAATATCCACAACATGGAATATGGGCCATAACTTTGCCTGGGAGCGTCGTAGGCGGACGCCAACGCTCTCATTGTGACAGTTATGAATTTAGCTACAGAACGAGAGGACTCATGACTTGTCTACTAGTTCCCCATTGGCGGATATCACGCCTGGGGTACTTCCCGATGTCCTACTCCCATAAAAAAGGTGTGCCAGCATCGTCCGCATGCAGAGACACCATTTTTATGGTTGCCATATTTATCGGAAATATGGCTTGCGAGATATGAACCATATTTTACTGGAGTCGTTCTGTCTGGATACTTCCAAGCTTGCTAATTAGATAGCAGCCCCTACCACAGGGTCACGGCAGGGAGTCATCCTGTGTCCATTGTTCCCACATCATCTAATCTCCATATCACAGGAGATGGCTGTTGGAGGTGTAAGTGGAACACAGACCAGTTCCTTTGACACCTATCTGCTAAACAAACCGTTTATCCCTGTGGTAAATTTTCTGATTGAAGGAGTTGTGTGAAGGAAAGGGGGGGGGTGACACCAGGAGAGGGCTTCCTGACATAACTTGAATATCATGATTTATCGTCATATCTCCGGATTTACCTCACACCTCCCCCCTTTTGAGGGCGCTAGGGGGCAGCACACTCCGGTGTTCCCCCGTGCGCCCGTCCGCGACCTCTCCTTGTCGGGACAGCCCGTCTGCGTTACCGTGGTCACGGCCCCTTTTGTGTCGAATGGTGAAGTTGTATTGCTGGAGCGCCAGGCTCCATCGCAACAACCTGCCATTCGTCCCGGAGACAGTGTGTAACCAGCTGAGGGGATTGTGGTCCGTCTCCACGATGAAGTGGCGCCCGTATAGATAGGGTTGCAGACACTGCAGGGCCCACACTATGGCCAGGCACTCCTTTTCCATCGTGGAATAGGCCACTTCCCTTGGTAACAGCTTCCTGCTCAGGTACAAGACTGGGTGCTCTTGGCTCGCAGAGTCCACCTGGCTGAGCACCGCACCGAGGCCGAAGTCACTGGCGTCGGTCTGTACTACAAACGGCCGCGTGAAGTCGGCTGCCTGTAGCACGGGCGGGCTGGACAGGACGTCCTTTAGGGCCCGGAAGGCTGTCTCGCAGTCCATTGTCCAATCGACTGCAGAGGGCAGCTTCTTCTTGGTGAGGTCCGTCAAGGGCTTTGCCAGGCTACTATAGCCTGGAACAAACCTCCTATAGTACCCAGCGGTCCCCAAGAAGGACATCACCTGCTTCTTGGTCCTGGGGGTGGGCCAGGACGCGATGGCCTCCACTTTCTCAGGCTCGGGCTTCAGTGTTCTCCCGCCTACCCGGTGACCGAGGTACTGGACCTCGCTCATGGCCAGCTGACACTTTCCCGGCTTGATGGTCAAACCTGCCTGGTGGATCCGCCTGAGCACCTGTGCTAGATGCTCTAGGTGATCTTCCCAGGTGGGACTGAAGACGGCAATGTCATCCAGGTACGCGGCCGCGTACCCTTCAAGTCCCTTGAGCAGGGTGTTGACCATCCGCTGGAAAGTGGCAGGGGCATTCCTCATCCCGAATGGCATCACCGTGGACTCGTACAGTCCAAATGGGGTAATAAAGGCAGAGCGTTCCCTGGCCTTGCGAGTCAGGGGGATCTGCCAATATCCCCGGCTCAGATCCATGATGGTCAGGTACTGAGCCCCGGCCAACTGATCGAGCAGGTCATCGATGCGTGGCATTGGGTATGCATCGGCGACCGTGACAGCATTGAGCCCCCTGTAGTCCACGCAGAACCGAGTGGTTCGGTCCTTCTTAGGGACGAGGACTACAGGCGAGGCCCAAGCGCTGTTGGATGCCTGGATCACCCCCAGCTTCAGCATCTCGTCAATCTCCTGGCGCATGTGTTGCTGCACCTCCAGGGAGACCCGATATGCTGAACGCCGGATCGGGGGATGATCCCCAGTGTCCACGTGATGGACAGCCAAGTCAGTCCTTCCGGGCTGGTTGGTAAACAACCCCCGGAAGGGGTGTAGGGTGGCCCACAGCTGGGACCGTTGGTCCTCCAAGAGCTGGTGGCCAACCTCCACATCCTCAATGGATCCGCCTGCCCTAACCTGGGCTAGCATATCCAAGAGGGTTTCCGCTTCTCCCTCCTCGGGCAGGTTGCACACGGGGAGCGCACATGCCTCCCGCTCATGATGTGCCTTCATCATGTTCACATGGAAGGGCTTCCGCCTTCCACGGGCAGGGTCCAGGGTGACCAGGTACGTTACAGGGTTGAGCTGCTGGTACACGAGGTATGGGCCTTCCCAGGCTGCCTGAAGCTTGTCCTGTGGCACGGGGACCAGTACCCACACCTTTTGACCCACTTGGTAGGTCCTCTCACAAGCGTTCTGGTCGTACCAACGCTTCTGATCGGCCTGGGCTTGAGCCATATTGTCGTGTACCAGTTGCGTCACGGCCTGCATTTTGTCCCGGAAGCGCATGACATACTCGATAACCGACACTCCAGGGGTGGCCAAATCCCCTTCCCAAGCCTCTTTCACCAGAGCCAGGGGGCCCCGCACACGTCGCCCGTACAGGAGCTCAAACGGTGAGAATCCCGTTGAGGCCTGTGGAACCTCCCGGTAAGCAAATAACAGGTGTGGGAGATACCGCTCCCAGTCACGCTCGTGGGAGTCGACCAACATCTTAAGCATCTGCTTTAAGGTGTCATTGAACCGCTCGCACAGGCCATTAGTCTGTGGATGGTACGGGCTGGCCACCAGATGTCGCACCTGGACTTGCTTACAGAGGGCCTCCATCAGCTGGGACATGAATTGGGTCCCCCGGTCAGTGAGCATTTCCTGGGGAAAACCCACTCGGGAGAAAATCTCCAGCAATGCGGTGGCCACCTTGTCAGCCCGAATGGACGACAAGGCCACTGCTTCTGGGTACCGGGTGGCATAGTCCACTACCGTCAGTATGAAGCGTTTCCCGGAGCTGCTGGGGATGGCCAGCGGGCCGACCAGATCCACAGCCACCCTCCTGAAAGGCTCATCGATGATGGGCAGAGATACCAGTGGGGCTTTGGGGTGTGGCCCCGCCTTCCCCACTCTCTGACAGGTTTCACACGAACGGCAGTAGGCAGCCACATCGGCCCCCATTTTTGGCCAGTAGAAATGCTGGTTTAACCTGGCCTTGGTCTTAGCGATCCCTAGGTGTCCGGCCATCGGAATCTCATGTGCGATCCGCAACAACTCCGTCCGGAACGGATAGGGTACCACCAACTGTCGGTCCCTGGGCCACGCCTCCGGTGAACCCTGCTGGACCGTGACCCGGTACAGCCGTCCTTGGTCCCAGACCACTCGCTCCGGGTCCGAGTCCGAGGGAGGCTGTGCCGCCTGCTCCTTTAGAGCTTTCAGGCTGTCGTCAGCTTCTAACGCTGCCTGAAACCCCTGACTAGATGTGGCCAGAATCGACGAGACTGTCACATCTTCGGTCAGTACCCCGGGACCTGTGTCCTGGCCTCCACCTGACTCGGCTGCCACTTGGTCAGAAGGGGAAGAGCTATCGGACCTCCGGGAGGTCCCTTGGCTTCCAGCACTCCCACTGCGGGTGACAGCGGCCACAGCCGCTGCGACCGTGGGTCGTGCCTGCTCCTCCTCCGTTCCTGACCAAGTCGCCGGTTCAGGCAGACCTACCTGGCTTCCTGACACCCCGGTTGTGGGGGAACCATGTACCGAGATCTTACCTGGGAGCACTTCCGCTCCGGGACCGGCCCCAATCTCACCTGCCTGTTCCCCTCCTGCAGCAACAGAACCCCGCTGTGAAATCTCTGGGGACCCCACATTTGCTGTGGTAGCCCCCACCCCACACACTGGTCCTCCCCCTGCAGCACCCTGCTCTCTGCTTATCCCTGCAGAGGGCAACAGATCCCAGCTCACAGGCTGATCACTTGTAGAGGCATTGTCACACCTTTCTCTGACCCCCTCCCCTGTCACAGCTGCAGCTGAGTGTGTGTCTATGGTGTCTATGCAAGCAGAAATATCAGAGTTCACTCCCCCCTCCCTTACATCATTCATAGAGAACACATTAACATTGTCAGGAGTCATGTCAGTACTGGCTGAAGGTTCAGCCTTTGGGGGGGGCCCAAACTGGGAGGTTATCTGCCCCAAATCTGTCCCAAGTAGCACGTTTGCGGGGATCCGATCAGTTACCCCCACCTCCCTCACCCCTCGCCCTGCGCCCCAGTCCACATAAATGCCAGCAACAGGCAGCGCCGGGTCAATGCCTCCAATCCCGGAGACAGCGAGGGTTTTTCCAGGTATCAAGTCTTGGGGGGACACCATCTCAGGCCGCACCAGAGTCACCTCCGAGGCGCTGTCTCGCAGTCCTATGGCCACAGACCGGCCGACGGTGACAGGTTGGAAGCTGTCCAGGGACCTACCACCACCCCCACCCACACAATACACCTTGGGCGGCCCTTGGGACGGGGACGGAGCCGGGGCCTTGGGACGCTGAGGGCACATGGCCTTGAAGTGTCCAGGTAGGTTGCACTGGTGGCACCGTCTTGGCTCTGCCACGGGCCTGGAGAGGGGAGTTGAGGGGGACACCCCCTGCAGTCTAGGGGCAGGTGGGGCAGTCGCAGAATTCATCTTACCCCCTCTCCAGGTGCTGCTGGTGGCTGCTCTCCTGGCCTCAGGAGCCCGATTGTTGGTGTAGTCATCGGCCAGGGCAGCTGTAGCCGTGGACCCCTTTGGCTTCTGGTCTCGGATGAACTGGCGGAGATCCTCAGGGCAGTTCCACAAGAGTTGCTCCGTGATGAACAAGTCCAGGATCTCCGGTCCGGTGGAAAGCTGCAGGCCTTGGGTCCAGTGGTCGGCAGCTCGGGCAAGTGCCCGCCGGTGGTCAGCCCAGGAGTCCTTTGGTCCCTTTTGCAGGGTCCGGAACTTCTTGCGGTAGGACTCCGGAGTGAGGTTGTACTGTTGGATCAGGGCCCGCTTGATGGTGTCGTAGCCCTGATCTGCCTCAGCAGGCAAGTCCCCAAGGATATCCAGGGCCTTACCCCTTAGACGGGGGGTCAGGTATTTGGCCCACTGATCCTTGTCCAGACGGTGCTGCAGGCAAGTCCGTTCAAAAGCAGTCAGGAAAGAGTCCAAGTCTCCATCCTTCTCCAGCACTGGGAAGTCCTCAACACGGACCTTTGGAAGTTTGGTGTCTTGAAGGTCACGTGTGGCTGATGAGGGCTGGAGCTTGGCTAGATGCAGCTGGTGGTCACGGTCTGCCTGTCGCTCTCGCTCTCGCTCTTCACGCGCTGCCTGCCGCTCTGCCCTGCGCTCTGCCAGGAGTTCCTTGTAGCCCTCCCGGTCTCCAGCCTGGAGTAGGGCCATAGCCATTTGAAGAAGGCTATCCGAGCCTCCCAGGCTTGGTGGAATGGCACGTGGTGATCTGCGGCCCGCTGCGGAGCCTGGTGATTCACTGTCCATTTCAGAGCGGAGGACTGGCATCTGGCTCGTTGAGGACCCTTGGGTGAGCTGCTCCTCATCTTGTCCATAATTGCCAGGTTGTGCGCTGTCCTCTGCAGAACGGTTCTCTGGCGTCGGGCTCCTGGAGGACTCGTGGTCATCCTCCTCATTGCTGTCCACAGCACCGTCCTCCCTCTCTTCGGCTCCTGCCTTAGCATTGGCCAGTTGCATAGCTCTGCTCCTGGTGCCATCAGCCATTCTTGTAGACTTTGGTCACTGACACAGAACTGACACCTGATGCACCCACACACCTTACAGTATCTGCACTCTGACACTCTAGTGTTGAGCTAGTCTGAAGACCCCAGCAGCCACAGCTGCTACTGGCAGTCTTTAGTGTCTGGGAGTATGGGTCTCACACTCACACACACTATTATCTCGATCCCACCGCTGCCACCAATATGTCACGAACCACCGGGGGGGTCACTCAGAAATCCCCCGCGCTGGCTACCAGTACGTCACAATCGGGGGGTAACAAGTGGGGGTCACCCCTCCTTTATACCTCCCGACCGACAGACAGAGCACGTGACGCGCTCTCTAGCGCCCCTCTTATAGTCAGGCCAATTATGGAATTGCCCGACAATAAGCAAGGAGGCCGCTATACTACTTATGCCGATTATTGAAGGGTCCCCGGTGAGAGTAGGGTATATATTCCCCCGACCTCCGCGGGCGGAATATATAAAACCTCCCCGAATCTGACTGGCCTCCCCACAATAATCCTTGGCAAAACTCGCTGCCACCAACCGCTTCACGGTAACTATTAGCCGAACACACAGACGTGGGATTCAAGATCGAGATAACAGAACAGCCCAAGATTAATTATATAATTTAATCAGCCTAAAGCACACTAGAAACTACAATATATACAATAGGGGATCTACAGAATATACATAGGTCAGAGTACAGTTACAATCAAAGCATGGGTTACAAACAGGCATACACAGTTCCAGCAGTTACCTTGTGCGTCTGGCCACAGGGGGGCGCTGTAGACCAGGTTTCTAGGATCTTTCCCACAGATGTTTCCTACACGTGACCCCCGGCGAAAGAACCCTGGAAAATGGCCGAAGTAGGGTTATCAACCTGGGCAAATCCAGGTCCCCTCCTACCTTAGTGACCTCAGAGGGAGCACTGCTCCACCCCTGGCTGGAGTTATGGACAATATCCACAACATGGAATATGGGCCATAACTTTGCCTGGGAGCGTCGTAGGCGGACGCCAACGCTCTCATTGTGACAGTTATGAATTTAGCTACAGAACGAGAGGACTCATGACTTGTCTACTAGTTCCCCATTGGCGGATATCACGCCTGGGGTACTTCCCGATGTCCTACTCCCATAAAAAAGGTGTGCCAGCATCGTCCGCATGCAGAGACACCATTTTTATGGTTGCCATATTTATCGGAAATATGGCTTGCGAGATATGAACCATATTTTACTGGAGTCGTTCTGTCTGGATACTTCCAAGCTTGCTAATTAGATAGCAGCCCCTACCACAGGGTCACGGCAGGGAGTCATCCTGTGTCCATTGTTCCCACATCATCTAATCTCCATATCACAGGAGATGGCTGTTGGAGGTGTAAGTGGAACACAGACCAGTTCCTTTGACACCTATCTGCTAAACAAACCGTTTATCCCTGTGGTAAATTTTCTGATTGAAGGAGTTGTGTGAAGGAAAGGGGGGGGGTGACACCAGGAGAGGGCTTCCTGACATAACTTGAATATCATGATTTATCGTCATATCTCCGGATTTACCTCACACCCTCTTTAACCAATTTATTAGAAAGAAAAACAAATCCTGGTCTGGTGTAATCCAAGGGGTTGCCATGACGATCCACACTGTCCCAGTCAATGAAGAGCAGGATGTTCCCCATTGGCTGGGAGAGCAATGCAGTGACCTGAGCTAACATCAATGGGTCAGCCCAGGTCACTGCAGGGGATGACAAGTGCTGCTGTCAGCGAGGTACATTACCTGCGCTGATCTCCAGCACACTGACAGCCCCTGTCACTGAGGTCAATGACCGGCGCCTTCACATCAAGTATCGCGAGAGGTCCGTGACGTCACCGCCAGTGTCAGTCTCGGGTCGGAAGCGATAGGTGATGTGACAAGCGGCGGCCATGGAGGACAGTGACAGCGCTGAGGTCGGGATGGCGGGACTTCATCACCGCAGGTAAGCCGAGCGGGGGGGGGGTGAGAGTGTGTGTGTGTGTGTGTGTGTGTATGTATGTGTACATGCCGCGGGCAGGAGGGGGCGGAGCGAGCTGAGCGGGAAGTGTGGGCTTCCTGCACGTAACTAAGATAAACATCGGGTTACTAACCAAAGCGCTTTGCTTGGATACCCGATGTTTATCTTGCTTACCAGCTTGTGGCAGGCTGCCAGCGATGGCTCCTGCACACTGTAGCTGTAAAAAGCCCTGCTTTTTGCTGCTAGAACCGTTCTCGAACGTATCTAGAACTATCGAGCTTTTAGCAAAAAGCTCGAGTTCTAGTTCGATCTCGAACAGCCCAAAAATCACTCGAGCCTAGAACTGGAGAACCACGAACCGCGAACCGCGCTCAACTCTACTGTTTACAAAAACATGTTCAGAAATACAATTATATATATATATAATATGGGCTGAAAGTGCACACTCCCAGCTGCAATATGAGAGTTTTCACATCCAAATCGGAGAAAGGGTTTAGGAATCATAGCTCTGTAATGCATAGCCTCCTCTTTTTAAAGGGACCAAAAGTATTTGGACAAGGGACTCTAAGGGCTGCAATTAACTCTGAAGGCGCCTCCCTCATTAACCTGTAATCAATGAAGTAGTTAAAAGGTCTGGGGTTGATTACAGGTGTGTGGTTTTGCATTTGGAAGCTGTTGCTGTGACCAGACAACATGCGGTCTAAGGAACTCTCAATTGAGGTGAAGCAGAACATCCTGAGGCTGAAAAAAAAGAAAAAATCCATCAGAGAGATAGCAGACATGCTTGGAGTAGCAAAATCAACAGTCGGGTACATTCTGAGAAAAAAGGAATTGACTGGTGAGCTTGGGAACTCTAAAAGGCCTGGGCGTCCACGGATGACAACAGTGGTGGATGAGCGCCGCATACTTTCTTTGGTGAAGAAGAACCCGTTCACAACATCAACTGAAGTCCAGAACACTCTCAGTGAAGTAGGTGTATCTGTCTCTAAGTCAACAGTAAAGAGAAGACTCCATGAAAGTAAATACAAAGGGTTCACATCTAGATGCAAACCATTCATCAATTCCAAAAATAGACAGGCCAGAGTTAAATTTGGTGAGAAACACCTCATGAAGCCAGCTCAGTTCTGGAAAAGTATTCTATGGACAGATGAGACAAAGATCAACCTGTACCAGAATGATGGGAAGAAAAAAGTTTGGAGAAGAAAGGGAACGGCACATGATCCAAGGCACACCACATCCTCTGTAAAACATGGTGGAGGCAACGTGATGGCATGGGCATGCATGGCTTTCAATGGCACTGGGTCACTTGTGTTTATTGATGACATAACAGCAGACAAGAGTAGCTGGATGAATTCTGAAGTGTACCGGGATATACTTTCAGCCCAGATTCAGCCAAATGCCGCAAAGTTGATCGGACGGCGCTTCATAGTACAGCTGGACAATGACCCCAAGCATACAGCCAAAGCTACCCAGGAGTTCATGAGTGCAAAAAAGTGGAACATTCTGCAATGGCCAAGTCAATCACCAGATCTTAACCCAATTGAGCATGCATTTCACTTGCTCAAATCCAGACTTAAGACGGAAAGACCCACAAACAAGCAAGACCTGAAGGCTGCGGCTGTAAAGACCTGGCAAAGCATTAAGAAGGAGGAAACCCAGCGTTTGGTGATGTCCATGGGTTCCAGACTTAAGGCATTGATTGCCTCCAAAGGATTCGCAACAAAATATTGAAAATAAAAATATTTTGTTTGGGTTTGGTTTATTTGTCCAATTACTTTTGACCTCCTAAAATGTGGAGTGTTTGTAAAGAAATGTGTACAATTCCTACAATTTCTATCAGATATTTTTGTTCAAACCTTCAAATTAAACGTTACAATCTGCACTTGAATTCTGTTGTAGAGGTTTCATTTCAAATCCAATGTGGTGGCATGCAGAGCCCAACTCGCGAAAATTGTGTCACTGTCTAAATATTTCTGGACCTAACTGTATCTATTCTTTCTATCTATCTATGCTAGCTAACTATCAATTATCCTATCCTATTATGTTTTGTTTCTCCTTTAAAAAGTGCACAAAAAACTCTAACAAAAACACAGCAAAAATGCGGAAAAACGTCATGTGTTTTTTGGGCCACAAGCTGCGTTTCTGTGACCACAGGGTAAAAAGATGCACTCAAGATCCACTCAAGATATAAGATGCACTAAGATTCTGTGTGTGGAGTGGACACAGCCTAAGCGAGTTGAATACTTTTTCCCTGTGCCATTTCTTATTATTACACATACTGTAACTAGATTTATAGAAATCTATGGTTTGATTTCTTTGCCTGTGTGGATTGGATGGGTTGTTATTGACATCTTGTGAGAAATTTAAGACCATAGCACCTTTAAAAATTGTTTTAATTAAGAAAATTGGTGATGTGATTAATCCTTTTTTTAGCCGCTGTAAATTAATGGTGTGCCTCCTCTGCAGGAATGCAAAGTATCCTTATTTTGTTTATTTGTTCAATTTATGTGTTCTAAATGGGACAGACAGATGAAAAGGATAAATGAACATGTGAACATAGCTAGATTTAAAAAATGCTGTAACCATTGTGAACAAAAAGCAGATGTCAGTGTTAATCATCCTGCTGACCTCTATATGCCAATGCTTTCTTGGTGCTGATAAGAATTGTATTGATGTTTAAGTGCATTCCTATCAATACTTTACGCTCAGAAACCAATATGACTTTCAACATTTTTATACAAACCAAGGTTATTTGTTATTTTACTTCAACACTACATTACAGAGCTAACCTTTAAAAGGGAAATATTTTCAGCAATAGTAATCTAACACATAAAGCTGAATGTGTGTGTGTGTGTGTGCGTGTGTGCGTGTGTGCGTGAGTGCGTGTGTGCGTGTGTATATGTATGTCCGGAATTGGCATCTGCACCGTCGCAGCTACAGCCACACAATTTTGCACACTTACACGTCTGGACGCCGAGAGCGTCATAGGCTATGTTTTGAGGGAAAATTTTAACCTCGCGCTTTACAGTTATTCACCAAAAAACCTGCCTCCATTAAAGCGAATGGAGCTGGGAGCCACAGTGCAGCCAGAACGTCAGAAGAATGCGCAGCCACGCTATATGGAATGTTGGCATGTCACAATGCAGCCAGGGAAAGAGACAGACACAGACAGGGAAGGAGGCAGACACAGACAGGGTAAGAAACAGACATACACAGGGTAAGAGACAGACACAAAGAGACAGACACAGACAAAGAGACAGACTGACAGGGAAAGAGAGGAAAAGAGAGCGACAGGTTAAGAGACAGACACAGACAGGTAAAGAGACAGACACAGACAAAGAGACAGACAAAGAGACAGACACAGGGAAAGAGATAGAGGGAAAGAGGGAAAGAGACAGACAGGGAAAGAGAGGGAAAGAGACAGACAGGGCAAGAGACAGACAGGGAAAGTGACAGAGATAGATAGACAGACAGGGAAAGAGATAGATAGACAGACAGGGAAAGAGACAGACAGACAAAGAGAGAGAGAGACAGAGAGATATATACAGAGGGGGAGACAGACATTATAATTACATTTATATCTATTTCTTTTGTGGTTTTTGTGTGCAGAATACATTTTTGTTAATACATTCTATTTTGTTAACAGCAGTTATTAACCCGGGCGAAGCCGGGTAGTACAGCTAGTGCTGTATGTATATCCATGAGCTTTTAGTCTATTTTATTTTAAAGTCTGTGTCCACATTTGCAAACAATTTTCTTGTGTTTCTTGTATTATGTCAATGCCAGTGTTAGTAAAAAAAAAATCAGAAAGATTTACACATATATAGTAGAGATGTACATAGTCTTACGGTGATACGAATGACAGCAACATAGGGGCTTTTCTAGTGGTAGTATAGTTATTGGCTACGTAGAATTGCAGTCACAACCAAAACACAGTCCTTGAAAGCTCATGCCTCTGTTGCTAAATAAGACAACGTGAGGTAAGAGTTGTAGTTGTAGAATGACTCTTATTCTATTTGCATTGGGATATAATTCTGAAATATATGAAGACATTCTATATAAAAATCAATAATAAATTTATATTTCATATATTTATTAATATTACACCACGGTAATATTTGTGTTAATTATCAAGAGGTTCATCCGATATTAAAACATGGACCGAGCACAAGAACGGTATCCCCAAGAATATATGTCAGTAAAACAGTTCAACAAGTGATCTATTTCAATTCTTTTAACAGGACACTTTGGATTAAAAGCCTACTGCATCACTATATACTGTCTTTGGATTTAAATGCTACATCGGAATCACCAGTCTTCATCTTTGCTTTCTAGTCTCTACACATTGGATGCACCACTTCTGCCTACTTCTGGGTGGATGATGTAGACCTCTCCACAACTGGTTTCTCCCATTTTTATCTGGTCTTAGAGGTTTCTTCTCTGTGCAGCATGCTCTTCATACATACATATGGTCTCTTTTCTTATTATGAGATTGCCTCCTCCTATCTGTCCACATGAACTCTGGTCTGCAAGCAACCCTTTTTCTGCAGCCATATGTTGCCACTACATTTAGTCTCTGGTGGTAGTTTTTGGCTGTTATAGGTAATTTGCCAAAGACGACCTTTCCTTTAATAGCCTAGGAAAGGCAACATCTCAAACCTTCAAGAGTGCCCATCACCCTAATCTAATTTCATGCATCTTACAGCTGTGATATACTTCTGTGACTGACCCTGAATGCTGTAAATAGCATTTGTTAATGCAATCAACAATCCCACCTACCCTATAGCACCAATATGCAAGGTGTATTTTTAAGCCATTTGAGACCAACCCCCTGAGTAGAATCAGCTAGCTCAGGATCATAAACTCATTCACTCAGGAATATTACCTAGAGCCACTGGCCAGGCACCATCCATGCACTTTAGTCACTCAAATAGGTCCCCTATGAATGTTACCAGAAACAACACACATTCAACATACAGTACAAGGTAAAAAAAAGTTTTTAACAGGATATACATGACAAAATGCAACATCCCGAAAAAAAATTACATCATGGTGGAACTCATAGCATAAGTGAACAAAATCCAGCCCCAAAGCATGGCATCATAATATTGTAAAAGCATGAAAGACTATTAATTTCTAACTCTCTTACATATTGAAGGGAATATGTCAGCAGGTTTTTGCATGGTAATCTGAGAGCAGCATGATGTAGTGGCTGAGAGCCTCAATCCAGCGATGAGTCACTTACTTGATTGTG
This sequence comes from Anomaloglossus baeobatrachus, assembly GCF_048569485.1. Lineage (NCBI taxonomy): Eukaryota > Metazoa > Chordata > Amphibia > Anura > Aromobatidae > Anomaloglossus > Anomaloglossus baeobatrachus. The sequence continues at coordinate 619,430,315 of NC_134354.1, forward strand.
TTGTGTCGCCCAGGGAAGAGGGTACTTGGTCCCAGGCAGTACCTGTAACTGGGAATGTCCCTTGGGTGGATGTTGCACGGTTCCGTACCCTGGGCCCCTTTTGTAATGGGAGTATTTACAGGGGAGATAAGAGTTTTTGTCATGTGACACCACCTGTGGGTTGCGGTTAAGGATAAAGAACCGCCGCTGCTGAATGTGGGTACTCCCAGGTAGGGCCGTGCCTGGGAGATGTAACAGGGGTAATAGCGGAGACCACACCTGGTTGTCTTTTACAGTCTCTACTCACTGTGGACCCAGAGGTTGCTGGTTCAGGTTCCTTTGGAGGACCAGTGCCAATGTAGTGACCCATGCTGCTCTGTCCCCGACACTTTCAGTTGATTGGGTCCCCGTCCGAACCCTGATCCCAGTTTACTGCTGATGCCCCCCGAATTACTTGGTTCGGTGAAGTCCGTGAAGGTGTCCTCACCGGGCAGGTATTTATCAAACCATTTTAAATTGATGCTTGACCTAGAGCCCTGTGCCTCGTGCGTGCTCTGGTCCCACCGGTATCTACTGTACCCGACCTGGCGACCTCTCTCCTGTGACCCCGAGTCACCGTTACACGGACCCAACTCAGGCACATCCGCACACCTCTTCTGTGTGCCACACTCTCTCGACTGACTACTGACTGACTGCTGACCCCTCCTACCAGGCTGGCTAAACCCAGGGACTCGTTCCCATGGCGACCATCCCCTCTATGCCCAGTGTGGAGTGGAGAACTAGGATTTTGGTCGTGTTTTGGTGGTATCGGCACTGGTACCCCAGGTCCCAGGGGGTAGGTCCTGCATCCCCAAGAGGATGCAGTTCCCTGTAGTGCCCTGAGGGTCTTAGGGGTGCTACAGTGTGTTGTCATTTAAATAAAAGTAGTGTTTTATCATCAGGGCCGGCCCTAGGCTTAATGATGACCTGCGCAAAAATGCTCTTTGGTGACCCCAACTCTTTGTTTGTTCATTTAGAATACATGAGCATTCATGTTTCAATATAAGATTAACCCCTACACAGTATATGGAGGTGTGATCTACTTTATTTAACCTCAGGTTGCAGATATCTGTGTGCAGCTGAATTTCGGGGTGACAGATGTCAGGCCAAAAAACCATCTCATAGAGATGGGATTCTGAAGTCTGCAGTCTCATAGAGTAACTGTAGACTAATAGCAGAAAACTAGATGACCCCTAAAACTGGACTGAGCCTCCACTATACCCAGCAGAGTGACTTATTTGCTGGGTATAGTGTGCGCTTAGCCTGTGAGCCAACACCAAGCACCTGCTCTCGACCTTCACTGTACATGCACAGCAAATGTTGGGAAGAGGTTAAAGTGATCCGAATGAGAAGGTAAAAAGGTAAAAAGGTAAAACACAAGGGGTTAAAGTGAACATGACACTTTATGACAAACCTGAAAGGTAGCTAGTTTTGTGCAGGATAAGTGAGAGGTTTTGTTGGTAACATTTTGGGGTAGATAGCATATTTTGATCGCTTTCAGTATCAAGTTTGAATCACATTCTTGTGTTCTACACTGAGGACTTACATTGGCATTTCTATGTAAATCCCATAAGATGCGATTCAGATGAAACCCCCGATGGAACCACTAATTTTAATGAGGCAGAACAAGAGACTCCCACCATTACTAACCCTGTAAGTAAAAAGAAATAAACACAAAACAGACAGAAAAATTCTTTATTTGAAAAATAAAACACTTTCTTTCCACAACTAATTAACCTCCAAAACAGCCCTGCAGGTCTGACGTAACCCAAATGAGGTTCTACGATGCTCTCCGCTCTGCTACATCTGAGGTCACAATGTGCGGTCACATTAGAAAACATGAGCAATCACTGCGGTGTCAGAGACATACTGATGGAGCCACAGCTTTGAGCGATTATGTCACTTAGTTCATCTGAGGTTACGGCTGTAGGTTTCGCTATATACCGGTATATATGTCCACTTTAATGCCACACACACACACAAAAAATTCTACTCACCTTCCATCTGCTTCCATGGTGCACAGTGTCCTCTTCTTATGCTGGCAAGTGACTTCAGCGTGTAAGAGGGGCAGAGTATGAAGTCAATGCCATGCACTGCAAGTCACACTCCAACATCAGCTGCTACCAAATCCAAACTGAATATTCACTGCTCCCCAAGTCTGCGATTATGAGCATGAGCAAAAGTGAATATTAATTTCTGTAGTAGTGGACACATGTGATCGGCCCAGCCGCTGTAGAAAGCTCAGTGTGTCTGTTATTAAAAAAAAAAACAATAGTCACTGCTCCCCATGCCCAAAATCGTAACCCACCTCTTCAAACCAAAAGTTGCGTGTGGGGACCAGTGCATATTCAATTTCTCAAATAGAGGGCACACGTGTTTTCCCCAGCTGCCGGCTTCATGTAGCTACAGCTTCTACCTCCTGTAACTCACTCTACCACCGCCACGTCCTCCCTTACAGAGAGCCAGGCACATCTGAACGCTAACACATACCTGTGAGTTATAGTCAAAAGAACACGGTAATTTCATTCAAATTATGTCATTGCCACTACTTGTACTCTTCAATCGCCCCCTTTCCTGCTACACAAATGCAAGTAAACAATCACTTATGGCAGTAAGAAGCCATCTCAGTCTACATGTGAAACTCATCCACAGACTAACCTTCATAGAAGAAATGCAATATGACTGTATGCTGAAATATTGTTGTATTGCAACACGTAGAGTAAGTCAGGGATGGGGAACCTTTTTACTGCCGGGGGCCATTTGTAAATTTCTACCAACCTCCAGGGGCCACACAAAATTATCAATGTGAAAATTACCAGCCTATATTTGATCAAGCAAATAATTAACTCACCCCTACTGTGGTGGCCGGAGCTGCTTCTCTTTGGTGCAGTGGTTAATTTTCGGTGACATTGATCCTGTAACGTTGCTTTTTACAACTACTTTTACAGATTTGTCTCTGTCTGGAGCGCAGTCAACTCTTTGTGATAATAATTTTGGTAAACCATACATATCACATAGGAGACATGGGACTGCTGTATATATATCACAAGAGACATTGGGGGCACATGCATCACATGAGGGGCTGGGCACATATACAGTATATACTCCAGCCCCTCCTTTGATGTATATGCCCCAGCCCCTCCTGTGATGTATATACCCCAGCCCCTCCTGTAATATATATGCCCCCAGCCCATCCTGTGATATATATGCCCCCAGCCCATCCTGTGATGTGTATGCCCCAAGCTTCTTCAGTGTGATGTATATGCCTCAGTGTCTCCAATGTGATGTATATGTCCCCAGCCTTTCCTGTGATGTAAATGCCCCAACCCCTCTTGTTATATATATATATACCCCCAGCCCCTCCTGTGATGTATAAACCCATCCCCTCCTGTGATGTAAATCCCCCCAGCATCTTCAATGTGATGTATATGCCCCAGCTCCTCCTGTGATGTATATGCCCCAGTATCTCCTATAATATACATGCCCCAGCCTCTCCAGTAATGTGTATGCCCCAGTCCTTCCAATGATGTATATGCCCCAGTCCCTCCTGTGATGTATATATCACAGGAGAGGCTGGGGCATACACATCACAGAAGACAATGTGGGCATAGACATCACATAAGACGCTGGGGGAATACACATCACAGAAGATGCTGGGGGCATACACATCACAGGAGACACTGGGACATATACATCAGAGGAGGGGCTAGGGGCATACACATTAAAAGAGGGGCTGGGGCATATACATCAAAGGAGGTGATGAGGGCATATACATTACTGGAGGCACTGAGGGCATACACATCACAGGAGGGTCTGGGGCATATACATCACAAGAGTCACTTGGGCAAAGACGTCACTGGGAGGCATATACAGTATAGGACTGAGGGGCACAGTTAGTGTGACGCCCTGGCAAAACCAGGTTGTCACGGAGACTGCACAAATCTTCCAGGTGCAGGACTCCGGACTCCATCCTCCTTGGCATACCAACACAAACCCACACCCAGGTACACAACATCAGCCAGCAAAGCCTAGTCACCCCCCATGACAATAGGGATACACCAGTGGGCGGGGACAAGAGGATGGTGACGCCCACCTAGGGGTCTTGAGGTGTTCTGGGAGGGAACAAGACAGTCTAGCATAGGAAGAGAAAGAGAAAGGAGTGTGAAGTGACAGGGTGGTCAGGGGTTTGAGCCTCTGGACTACCGGACTACTGACTAGGTGGCAGTCGGCAGACAGGGCCACAGGCGATGAAGAACCAGTCGCGGGAGACCTTAAGTGGACCGGAATAGGGTTGTAGCCCGCCGGTATCGACAGCGGGAATCCGGTCCGGAGGCCGTGCACAGTCGGGGTACCTGGACCCTAGAGCAAGGACAGCTTCAAGCAACTTTCTAATTGACCAGCCGGGGGCAAGATTACAGGTCTTGTCCGACAGGAGGCCCAGATAGAGCGATATGAAATCCCAACAAGGGGGATAGGGCTCCGCAATTGCCTGCTAAGATCCCACAAATCAGTTCTCGTGGGCCACAGCTCCTTACACACAAAAATCACCGGGAATGGACTTCCCCATTTCAACCGGAGTAGTCAAACTAAGGACACAAACACTAAGTGCAGGAGGAAGGGACACCTGCTTGCTGTACCAGGGTGTGGGACCCGAATACACCCGCCGGAGGTCACCGGTCACTGGCAATTTGGTTTACCATTTGGACTCTGTGTGCATTCTTCTAGAACTGTGAGTACACCAATACCACCTGGTTAAACCCTTCAGAACCCGCTCCGCAGCATCCTTCTCCATCCACCTAGGCCCCGGGACACCTCCTCTACCCGTGGAGGGGATACCATCCTGCTGCCCCGCTCCATCAGCCCCGGGCATCCCATACCGAGGCAGCGGCGGTGTCACCAATCATCAGCGCAACCCACGGGTGGCGTCACTGACAAACTCTTCCCTTGTAAATACCCCCTTTATTAAGTTGTGGGCAACGGGCTGCTGCACGAGCCCCGGATCCAGCTGCCACTCGAGCCACAGCCACTATCCCGGATCTGAGAGCCTAGGGTAGCTCCCCACTGGCCGTGGCCTGCGCCCCCCGCCTGCGACATCAGCACTTGGGGGGCTCTTACAGCACTATTGGGGCACAAACATCACTGGGGAGAAGGCATCACTAAGGGGGCACAGACGGCACTGGGAGAGCACAGACATCACTGGGTGGCATGGACAGCACTTCCAGAGCACAGACATCACTATTGGGTTACGGACATTACTGGGGGGCATGGACAGCACTAATGGGCACAGACAGCACAAGGGGGCTTGAATATCATGAGCAGAACATGGACAGCACTAGGGAGCATGGACAGCACTAGGGAGGCACTGTGGAAATCGGATAACACTATGGGAGCACAGACATGACTAGGTGGGGAACTGGAGAGCACAGACAGCACTTCAGAGCACAGAGATCACTAGGGGGACACAGACAGTACAGGGAAACAGGGACATCAGTGGCACAGCACTGAGGGTGGTACACAGCACTGGGGGTAGCACACAGCTCTGGATAGGGCACACAGCTTTGGAGAGGGCACACAGCACGGGGGGACACTCAGCACTATGAGTGGCACACAGCACAGGTGGCACACAGCACAGGGGCACTCAGCACTAAGGGAGAGAGCACACCGCACTATGGGTGGCACACAGCACCGGAGGGCACACACAGCACTGGGGAAGGAGGCACACAGCACAGGGTCATACAGCACCAGAGGGTACACACAGCACTGAAGGAGGTAGCACACTGCACTAGGGGACACACAGCACTAATAGAGGGGGCACACAGCACCGCAGGACACACACAGCATTGAGGGAGAGGGCACACAGCACTGGGGCACACAGCACTGGAGCGCACACAGCGCTGGAAGCCGTGAAGCTGCTGCTGCTAGTCTTCTGAAGGACAGGAGCACAGAGACCCATCTTGGAGTCTCCACTTTTCCAAAAATTATGGGCAGACAGCAGTATAGTGGCATCAATTGCCACAGTACTCATAGTGTCTTTGCACAGCAGTCAGCCATGGGCTTTGCACCACAAGGGGTCCGGCCCAGCAGTTTAATTTTTCAAATGAAGAGGTAGGTGGGTGAGTGATAGGTGTGGGCCATTTGCTCTGAGTTCCCTGCCACTACAGATAAGACACCAATTGGAGACCTGGATAAGAGTCTCCATATTTCCAAAAATTTGGAGCAGACATCAGGACAGTTTCAGCAATTGCCCCTAGTACACAAAGTCTTTGACAGCAGTGTTGCGTGGGTTATGCAAAACACAGGGTGTGGCCCAGCATTTACAGCCTTCAAATGAAGAGGTAGGTGGTTGAGCGACAGGCACACATAGCAAAGAGACCCAGATAAAAGTCACCATTTTAGGGAACGCTCACACGAGCGTGAAAATCGGACGAGTGCAATGCGAGAAAATCTCGCAATGCACTCAGACCTATGTTAGTCAATGAGGTAGGACAAAAACCAGGATAATTGTGGTATACTCCGCGCTACTGTACAAAGAATCAGTCCAAATAATAAAAGCAATGGTGATGGTTTATTCTACGCATTTCGAAGAGATATCCCCTCTTCTTCCTCAGGAAAATTCACTGATTATTATTTGGAGTGATTCTTTGTACAGCAGCGCGGAGTATACCACAATTATCCTGGTTTTTGTCTTGCTTCTGCCTTTGGCATGTGGGATCGGCTGCAGCTGTTATATGTCTCTATACTGGTTGTGAGTCTCACAACCTTTCCAGGTGAGTGGTTTTCCTATTAAAAAGTCACCATATTTTACACTGGTAAGACCCTATCGCGCTCCTTATATCCACAGCTTTTTTCAATCAATGAGGTAGAGCATCTAGTCAGCTTTTCTCGCATCCAGATTCTGGATGTGAGAAAAGTGGCAGCATGCTGCGATTTTCTGCTAGAGCCGTATCCCTTGCACCCATTCAAGTGAATGGGTGCGAGAGATACATCGGACTGCACTCGGATGTTATCCCAGTGCAGTGCGATATATGCACAGGCTGACAATGGAGGAGATGGGGGGATTAACCCCTCCCTCTCATCCACAGCGCCTGTCCTCAGCTTCACAGCTGTGACCTGATTGCAGGATCGGGTCACAGTCGCATGACACTCGGCTCACGCTCGCAGCAGAGCCTGAGCCGGGAGTCATTAGCATATCACATCCGATGCTGTCGCATCAGATGCCATACGCTCGTCTGAGTCCAGCCTTAAAAAAAATAGGTTTCATTACTCAGGAGGAAGGAAAAGGAGGATAATATGAGGAATAGTAGGTGCTTCATACAGAACAAAAAGCCAAGGTGTTAAAGTAAGGGGCACTTTGCACACAACGACTTCGCAGGCCGATGCTTGTGATGCTGAGCACGATAGTCACCGCCCCCGTTGCAGCTGAGATATCTTGTGATAGCAGCCGTAGCGAACATTATCGCTACGGCAGCTTCACATGGACTCACCTGCCTTGCGACATCGCTCTGGCCGGCGACCCGCCTCCTTATTAAGGGGGCGGGTTGTGCAGCGTCATAGCAACGTCACACGGCAGGCGGCCAATAGAAGCGGAGGGGCGGAGATGAGCGGGACGTAAACATCCCGCCCACCTCTGTCATTCCGCATAGCCGGAGTGAGCTGCAGGACGCAGGTAGGAGATGTTCCTCGGTCCTGCGGCTTCACACATAGTGATGTGTGCTGCCGCAGGAATGAGGAACAACATCGTACCTGTCGCAGTCGCGTAATTATGGAATTCCCAGACACTACACCGATGATACGATTACGACGATTTTGCGCTCGTTAATCGTATCATCTATTTACACACTACAATGTCGAGTGCGATGCCGGAAGTGCGTCATTTTCGACATGACCCCTCTGACATCGCACCTGCGATGTCGTAGTGTGCAAAGTGCCCCTAACAGCGGTGGAACAAACCAATTTATTATAATGATATATAATGATTATAGCACCAACAAGGCATTTGTTATTAATATCAGTAGAAGTAGCAACAGAAACCACGACAAAGGTGTCACAGACTGCAATAATCAAATATCAATGTGTGGTACCCTGGCCTATCAGGTCATCACAGGATATTGTGCAATCTGCCCTTCTGCACAATATCCACCTCCTCCTTGGTTATGGGTCCCTGACCTTTGGTGTTGCCAAGAACAAGCTACTCAAAATCCTAGGAACACTCTGCACCACACCCACCAGACACATCAGTGGCTAACCTGAAGGGAATAGGGTCGCCCTCTGGGGGGTTGGTTAAGGGGAGGTCAGGAGTATCAGGAGACAGGGAGTTGAGTGGTGACTCTCGAGACGAGAGGAAAGGTCTGGAGCTGGGCCCCTTGTAGTTACTAGGTGGCAGACATTGGTCTGGGCCTGGTAGGAGCTGGACCCCGGTCGCAGGGGATCGTGACAAGGGGCACGAACTGTCGAGGAGGACAGCCGGCGGCCTTGTGCCATCACCAGGCAGGGGCAGGGGCACGACGGGGTACGTGGACCCTAGGTCAGGAAGTAGCTTCAGGCGTCTTGGCAATTTACCCGACGAGGACGGAGTCTTCAAGATCCGCCCACTCCAAAATCGGGGTACTAGCGCAACGAGGGGGATAGGACTTTCCCACTACACAGTCCAGAAAATCCCAAGCGTGAACCCTGAGAGCAAGCTCACCCAGTTAGCCACACTGGTGAGCGGGACCCAACCAGTTTTATACTCAAGGGACCAACCAGAGAAACTAGTTGCCAAGGTAAAGGTCACAGACTAACAGGCAACACCAACGGGCATGGGATCCAGGCGTGTTCGCTCTCAGGGGCAGCGGTGTCAAGAACTTTGGTTTACCACAGTTGTCAGTGTCAGCGTTATTGGACTGAGTGAGTACACAAGTGACCCTTACCATTCCAACGGCACCTCCTCGTCACCCTCATCGAGTGCTGGGGCATTCCCCCTACCCGTGGAGAGGTTAAACACCTGGCTGCCCACACCATCGCCAACGGGTACTCCCAACTGCAGCGGTGGTACTCCACCTTATCACACACCATGGGTGGCGTCATGAACTTTAAACATAACACCCTGTGTAAATATCCTCCCTTTAGTTCCAAGTGGCCGCGCTACCATGACCCCCGGGTCCAGAGATCCCTCGAGCCACGCGGATCTGGATCCGAGCAGCCCCGGCTGCTGATGCAGGGGCGGCACAAATGCAGTACGCTGAAAAGTACAACATTGCCTATTATGCACAGTCTGCAATTGAGATGGAAAAGTCATTAGAGATCCATGATTTTTTCATCTATATGAAAGTTAGGCGGTCTACACTTTTAGGGGACAGCTGAATGTGTTTAACCATCAGGACACCACTAGCAGCACTGAAGATACATTCTGAGAGCATGCTGGCTGCCAGCCTGATAAAACCTCCAAGGCGTCACAGGTGAGCTCAGGCCACTGTTCCATTTTTGAAGCCCAAAATGCAAAAGGGTCATACACATCCCTGATGGTTTTGAAATTGAACCTGAGGTACTCCTGCACAATCTTCTCCAGTCATTCACTTTGTTAGAGTTGTACTCTGTTCTGGTGGTGCACATGATGGTGTTAAAAAAGATATGTCCCACAAATTGCATAAATAGCCTCTGCCAGGTAAACTGTTGCTGATGTTAAAGTTTCTGTGCTGAGGAATGGACAGTGTTTGACATGAAGAACTGCAATGCACACTGTGTGCATCATTGCTATCTTGGGGAAAAGCACTCTTAAGATTGTGTACAAGTTAGTTTCGATACTCCAGCATACACGCGTCACTTTTCATGGAGGAAGCATCTGGCAAAATGCACTCTTGTACCGTGGATCTAACAGAGTGGCAACCCAGTAGTTAGTACTATTTCTAATCCTAACAATTCTGGAATCATGTTGCAGACAGTGCAGCAAGAAGGCGCTGCAACATATCCAGAGTGGAATTTTGCTGTGTTGGCACATTGCATATTAACCAGTTAAACGACAGACCGGAAGACCTCTGTAGCGATGCAACTCAATGAGCCACAGAATGTGAACGGCAGAAGTGAGAACACACCAAACCTGCCTTATGCAGCAGCTCTTCCAGGCTAGGATAGTCGCCTAAAAATTGCTGTACAAGCAGGTTCAGGATTTGAGCCATGCAAGGCACATATGTGAGGTTGCCCCGGTGTATGACCGCCACTAGGTTTGCACCGCTATTGCACACCGATGTCTGGCTCTAGGTTAAGTGGAGACAGCCTTTGCTCAAACTCTGCCGGGATAGCTGTCCACAACTCTTCAACTGTGTGACTGAGTTCTCCCATGGATTTTAATTTGAACACTGCCTGATTGCATTGAGCCCTGGCAGTGCTGCATGAAGGTAGAGGGAGTTCTCTCTGCACTGCTGGAATATGTGTTACATTAGGGTGCAGGTGGAGGCCCTAGAGGAGGTGGAGCAGGCAAAAGCAGTGGAGGAAGTGGTACATGTAGAGGATTGTCCTACAAACCTTGGGATTCCAAGACTTGTGAAGCAGCCCCTTGAACATCTGCCCCCACTGCCACCAGAGTCACTGAGTTCCCAGTGAGTAAGATGTAACGCTACTTGCAATGCTTGCTCCTCCAGGTGACACTGGTGAAATGCACCCTGTGATATACAGAGTTTTTCAAGGAATGAGTGATGTTGTCTGCAACATGCTGGTGTAGTGCAGGTACAGCTTTATTGAGAAGTAATGGTGACTGGGCAACTGGTACTGGGGACTTCCACAGCCTTTCGGCTTTGGAAACCGTCTGTATTGACCAGGCGGAATGGCAGCATTTACGTCGCCAACAGTTTAGATATGGTGAAGTTCAAGCTGTTAGCTTTGGAATGTATACGAGGAAATTATCTTTTACGTGACCACAACTGTGGGACCAAGGGCTGGCTGCTGTGCTGAGAGCGGGTGGAGTAGTGTGTATAAGACACACTGGTGCACTGTGAGGGAGGTGTAGGTATAGATGTTATGGTGAACTGAGAAACATGTGGCGTGCTCAGTTTGTCATAAGGGTTAAAAGCACAAGGCATGTCCACTACTGTAGCAGCTGATGGTCTCTCACTCACCCTGACTGTAGCGGGTAAACTAGTGGACTTTCTGAAGCCGCAGACCTGTGTGAAAACACTTACAACAGTGGCGAAGGAGGAAGAAGCAGATGCATTTGATGGGGCAGCAGGTGGTTAAGAATGCCCGCTAGGCCATATTTTAGTGCAATAAGTAGAGTTGAGCGCGGTTCGTGGTTCTTGGTTCTCCAGTTCGCGGCTCGAGTGATTTTGGGGCATGTTCTAGATCGAACTAGAACTCGAGCTTTTTGCAAAAGCTCGATAGTTCTAGAAACGTTCGAGAACGGTTCTAGCAGCCAAAAAACAGCTAAATCCTAGCTTGGTTTCTGCTGTAATAGTGTAAGTCACTCTGTGAATCAAACTATTATCACATTTCAGTGTATAGTGTGCGTGAACAGCGCCTTCAGATCACTGCTGTTTCTATAATGGCGATCGCCATTTTTTTTTTTTTTTTCTTGTCTTCCTTCCCTAAGCGCGCGCGTCTTGTGGGGCGGGCCAGCATGTCAGCCAATCACAGACACACACACACCTAAGTGGACTTTGAGCCAGAGAAGCAACGACATGTGTGATAGGATCTGCATGTCACATGTCCCTGCATTATAAAACCGGACATTTTCTTCACGAACGCCATTATCTGCCTTCTGCGTCTTTGGTGTCAGACATCAGTGTCGCAGCTCCGTCCTCCTGAGTCCTATAGCCGATACAGCTGTATGCGCTGCATACACAGCGTTAGACAGCTTAGGGAGAGCACATTCTAGCAGTCCTTTTAAGGGCTCAAAGCGGCAGGGTCAGAGAGCCATAAGTGACAGGTCCTGCAAACAGCAACAGCGTCTATGTAGCCCAGGTCAGGGATTTCCTCCCTGCATTTCACCATTAGGAGGGAATAGAAAGGCAGGCTTCCATTCCTCTACCCAGAGCACCACAATCCTGCCACTGTACCCTCTTGTCCTCTGCACACTCCAACTCATTCTAAGTAAGCCATTATACTAGCAAACACTCAGTGTACCTAGTGGCATCCTATACGTGGCTATTGGACTTTGCTATAGTCCCACTAGTGCAAAGACATTTGCAGAGCACATCTGCCTGCATTGCACACTACAACTTTTTTAAACTAAGCAATTTTACTAGCAAACACTCAGTGTACCTAGTGGCATCCTATACGTGGCTATTGGACTTTGCTATAGTCCCACTAGTGCCAAGACATTTGCAGAGCGCATCTGCCTCCGTTGCACACTCCAACGAATTATAACTAAGCCATTATACTAGCACACACTCAGTGTACCTAGTGGCATCCTATACGTGGCTATCGGACTTTGCTATAGTCCCACTAGTGCAAAGACATTAGCAGAGCACATCTGCCTGCATTGCACACTACAACTTTTTTAAACTAAGCAATTTTACTAGCAAACACTCAGTGTACCTAGTGGCATCCTATACGTGGCTATTGGACTTTGCTATAGTCCCACTAGTGCCAAGACATTTGCAGAGCGCATCTGCCTGCGTTGCACACTCCAACTAATTATAACTAAGCCATTATACTTGCACACACTAAGTGTTTTTTAGTGGCATCCTATACGTGGCTATTGGACTTTGCTATAGTCCTACTAGTGCCAAGACATTTGCAGAGCGCATCTGCCTGCGTTGCACACTCCAACTAATTATAACTAAGCCATTATACTAGCACACACTCAGTGAACCTAGTGGCATCCTATACGTGGCTATTGGACTTTGCTATAGTCCCACTAGTGCCAAGACATTTGCAGCACGTCTGCCTGCGTTGCACACTCCAACTAATTATAACTAAGCCATTATACTAGCACACACTCAGTGTACCTAGTGGCATCCTATACGTGGCTATTGGACTTTGCTATAGTCCCACTAGTGCCAAGACATTTGCAGCACGTCTGCCTGCGTTGCACACTCCAACTAATTATAACTAAGCCATTATACTAGCACACACTCAGTGTACCTAGTGGCATCCTATACGTGGCTATTGGACTTTGCTATAGTCCCACTAGTGCCAAGACATTTGCAGCACGTCTGCCTGCGTTGCACACTCCAACTAATTATAACTAAGCCATTATACTAGCACACACTCAGTGTACCTAGTGGCATCCTATACGTGGCTATTGGACTTTGCTATAGTCCTACTAGTGCCAAGACATTTGCAGAGCGCATCTGCCTGCGTTGCACACTCCAACTAATTATAACTAAGCCATTATACTAGCACACACTCAGTGAACCTAGTGGCATCCTATACGTGGCTATTGGACTTTGCTATAGTCCCACTAGTGCCAAGACATTTGCAGCACGTCTGCCTGCGTTGCACACTCCAACTAATTATAACTAAGCCATTATACTAGCACACACTCAGTGTACCTAGTGGCATCCTATACGTGGCTATTGGACTTTGCTATAGTCCCACTAGTGCCAAGACATTTGCAGCACGTCTGCCTGCGTTGCACACTCCAACTAATTATAACTAAGCCATTATACTAGCACACACTCAGTGTACCTAGTGGCATCCTATACGTGGCTATTGGACTTTGCTATAGTCCTACTAGTGCCAAGACATTTGCAGAGCGCATCTGCCTGCGTTGCACACTCCAACTAATTATAACTAAGCCATTATACTAGCACACACTCAGTGAACCTAGTGGCATCCTATACGTAGATATTGGACTTTGCTATAGTCCCACTAGTGCCAAGACATTTGCAGCACGTCTGCCTGCGTTGCACACTCCAACTAATTATAACTAAGCCATTATACTAGCACACACTCAGTGTACCTAGTGGCATCCTATACGTGGCTATTGGACTTTGCTATAGTCCCAATAGTGCCAAGACATTTGCAGCACGTCTGCCTGCGTTGCACACTCCAACTAATTATAACTAAGCCATTATACTAGCACACACTCAGTGTACCTAGTGGCATCCTATACGTGGCTATTGGACTTTGCTATAGTCCCACTAGTGCCAAGACATTTGCAGCACGTCTGCCTGCGTTGCACACTCCAACTAATTATAACTAAGCCATTATACTAGCACACACTCAGTGTACCTAGTGGCATCCTATACGTGGCTATTGGACTTTGCTATAGTCCCACTAGTGCCAAGACATTTGCAGCACGTCTGCCTGCGTTGCACACTCCAACTAATTATAACTAAGCCATTATACTAGCACACACTCAGTGTACCTAGTGGCATCCTATACGTGGCTATTGGACTTTGCTATAGTCCCACTAGTGCCAAGACATTTGCAGCACGTCTGCCTGCGTTGCACACTCCAACTAATTATAACTAAGCCATTATACTAGCACACACTCAGTGTACCTAGTGGCATCCTATACGTGGCTATTGGACTTTGCTATAGTCCCACTAGTGCCAAGACATTTGCAGCACGTCTGCCTGCGTTGCACACTCCAACTAATTATAACTAAGCCATTATACTAGCACACACTCAGTGTACCTAGTGGCATCCTATACGTGGCTATTGGACTTTGCTATAGTCCCACTAGTGCCAAGACATTTGCAGCACGTCTGCCTGCGTTGCACACTCCAACTAATTATAACTAAGCCATTATACTAGCACACACTCAGTGTACCTAGTGGCATCCTATACGTGGCTATTGGACTTTGCTATAGTCCCACTAGTGCCAAGACATTTGCAGCACGTCTGCCTGCGTTGCACACTCCAACTAATTATAACTAAGCCATTATACTAGCACACACTCAGTGTACCTAGTGGCATCCTATACGTGGCTATTGGACTTTGCTATAGTCCCACTAGTGCCAAGACATTTGCAGCACGTCTGCCTGCGTTGCACACTCCAACTAATTATAACTAAGCCATTATACTAGCACACACTCAGTGTACCTAGTGGCATCCTATACGTGGCTATTGGACTTTGCTATAGTCCTACTAGTGCCAAGACATTTGCAGAGCGCATCTGCCTGCGTTGCACACTCCAACTAATTATAACTAAGCCATTATACTAGCACACACTCAGTGAACCTAGTGGCATCCTATACGTGGCTATTGGACTTTGCTATAGTCCCACTAGTGCCAAGACATTTGCAGCACGTCTGCCTGCGTTGCACACTCCAACTAATTATAACTAAGCCATTATACTAGCACACACTCAGTGTACCTAGTGGCATCCTATACGTGGCTATTGGACTTTGCTATAGTCCCACTAGTGCCAAGACATTTGCAGCACGTCTGCCTGCGTTGCACACTCCAACTAATTATAACTAAGCCATTATACTAGCACACACTCAGTGTACCTAGTGGCATCCTATACGTGGCTATTGGACTTTGCTATAGTCCCACTAGTGCCAAGACATTTGCAGCACGTCTGCCTGCGTTGCACACTCCAACTAATTATAACTAAGCCATTATACTAGCACACACTCAGTGTACCTAGTGGCATCCTATACGTGGCTATTGGACTTTGCTATAGTCCCACTAGTGCCAAGACATTTGCAGCACGTCTGCCTGCGTTGCACACTCCAACTAATTATAACTAAGCCATTATACTAGCACACACTCAGTGTACCTAGTGGCATCCTATACGTGGCTATTGGACTTTGCTATAGTCCCACTAGTGCCAAGACATTTGCAGCACGTCTGCCTGCGTTGCACACTCCAACTAATTATAACTAAGCCATTATACTAGCACACACTCAGTGTACCTAGTGGCATCCTATACGTGGCTATTGGACTTTGCTATAGTCCCACTAGTGCCAAGACATTTGCAGCACGTCTGCCTGCGTTGCACACTCCAACTAATTATAACTAAGCCATTATACTAGCACACACTCAGTGTACCTAGTGGCATCCTATACGTGGCTATTGGACTTTGCTATAGTCCCACTAGTGCCAAGACATTTGCAGCACGTCTGCCTGCGTTGCACACTCCAACTAATTATAACTAAGCCATTATACTAGCACACACTCAGTGTACCTAGTGGCATCCTATACGTGGCTATTGGACTTTGCTATAGTCCTACTAGTGCCAAGACATTTGCAGAGCGCATCTGCCTGCGTTGCACACCCCAACTAATTATAACTAAGCCATTATACTAGCACACACTCAGTGAACCTAGTGGCATCCTATACGTGGCTATTGGACTTTGCTATAGTCCCACTAGTGCCAAGACATTTGCAGCACGTCTGCCTGCGTTGCACACTCCAACGAATTATAACTAAGTTACATTGTCAGGGATATTTATTCTTTATTATTCTGCTGTTAATAAAGCTAGACCACCACTGCAATCTTCACCACCTCTCAATTTTTACTACCACATTTTCAGTCCACAATCTTGTCGCAATCAACATGAGTGGCAAAATGACAGATGCTGGTGGAAAGGGGAAGAGGCGTGGTGGAAAAGGCAAAAAAGGTTTTGTCAGTGGGGAAGGTGCCAAAGCTCCATTATCATCTGCTGAAGATAGACCATCTACTAGCAAAAGTAAGATGTCTACTACTTATTGTGGACAATCCGATGTGCTCCCTTTTTTACGGACACGAACAAGAGGAACAAAGGTAGATGATGGGCAAAAAAGGAAAATGCTTGAATGGATCTCAAGTGGTCCAACAAGTGCCCTCTCAGCCACTTCAAGTACCGCATCCAAAAAACACCATTCCTCTGAGTTGTCATCCCAATCACACTTGATTTCTCCCAGCTCTGAAGTCTCCATCAGCCCTGCACAGTATGGTGGAACTGAGATGGCTGAGTCTGCAGAGCTGTTCAGTCACACTATATCCTGGGAATCAGAGGTCTGCTCCCAAGCTACAGTGAGTACAGAACAGGAAATGGTCTGCAGTGATGCCCAGAACCTTTGTGACTCAGATTCAGGCCGTGAGGACCAAGTTTCTGAGCATAATGTTGACCCTTTGTCACAAACTGTAACACCTGTGGTTATAGACAATGAGGAACATACTGATGAAGATGAGACGCAGATACCCGATTGGGATGACAACTTAAATATTCGGTCAGGGCAAGAAGAGGCTCGGTCTGAGGGGGAGGGGAGTGCGAACACAACAATTGATGATGACGTTCTAGATCCCACCTACTGTCAACCCCCAGTCAGGCACTCGAGGAGGTCAACAGAGGCGGTGGAGGAGGATGCAACCGACGACGAAGTTACCTTGCGCCTTCCTGGACAGAGTCGGAGCAATGGTAGCACGTCTACAACTGCATCCTCAGCCACCACTCTGCCTATGAGCATTATTCGGGGTGGATCAACAGGTCGCATGGCCTCTAAGCCTTGCCTAGCCTGGGCCTTTTTTCACATCGAAAAAGATCGCCCAACTCATGTGATATGTAACATTTGTCATGATTCTGTTAGTAGAGGTCAAAACCTCAGCAGTTTGACAACTTCTTCCATGAATCGTCACATGAATAAATATCATAAGTCCCGGTGGGAAGCTCACCGTGCTGCAATGCCGGCTAGCGGAGCGAACCATCCACCGCCCGCCCCTTCCAGTGCATCCGCGCGCTCTTCATCTTCTAGGATTGTGGGGACAGCTGTCACACCTGTTTTTCCACGCAAAACTTCCACCACTGTAACCGCAACAGGCAGTTTGCTTGTAAGGTCGTCAGTTGGTTTGGAAGGGGAAACAAGTGAGTGTGTACAGCTCTCTCAGACATCGATAGCACCAACGTTGGATGAAGGCAACATCATGTCTCCGCCTGCACTTTCCTCACAAACCTGCATTTTTCCAGGGACACCCTACTCAACACCGTCTACACACAGCAGCCAGATCTCTGTCCCTCAGATGTGGTCAAATAAAAGGCCACTTCCTCCGACCCATGACAAAGCTAAGAGGTTGACTCTATCCCTCTGTAAGCTGTTGGCTACCGAAATGCTGCCTTTCCGCCTAGTGGACACACAGGATTTTAGAGACCTTATGTCTGTCGCTGTGCCCCAGTACCAGATGCCTAGTCGCCACTACTTCTCTAAGAAAGGTGTGCCCGCGCTACACCAGCATGTCGCACACAACATCACCGCTTCCTTGAGAAACTCTGTGTGTGAACGGGTGCATTTCACCACCGATACTTGGACCAGTAAGCATGGACAGGGACGTTACATGTCGCTGACTGGGCACTGGGTAACTATGGTGATAGATGGTGAAGGGTCTGCTGCACAAGTCTTGCCGTCCCCACGACTTGTGTGTCAATCCTCTGTCTGTCCAAGTTCCGCCACAGCTTCTGCATCCTCCACCTCATCTGGGTCCTCCACCTCCGCCCCAAGCCTGCCTGGTCAGGCCACCAGCGTTCTCACTGCGCAGAAGGAATCACGCACGCCTCATTACTATGCTGGCAGCCGAGCGCAACGGCATCAGGCGGTCTTTAGCTTGACATGTCTTGGTAATAAGAGTCACACAGCTGAGGAGTTGTGGTCAGCTCTGCGGTCCGAGTTTAATAAATGGTTGTCTCCACTCAACCTGCAGCCTGGTAAGGCCGTGTGCGACAATGCTGCAAACCTGGGTGCGGCCCTTCGCCTGGGCAAGGTGACACACGTACCTTGTATGGCTCACGTGTTGAACCTTGTCGTGCAGCAATTTTTAACACACTATCCCGGCCTAGATGGCCTTCTGAACAGGGCACGAAAACTGTCTGCTCACTTCCGGCGTTCAAGCGCCGCAGCTGAGCGACTTGCATCGCTACAGAAGTCTTTCGGCCTGCCGGTTCATCGCCTGAAATGCGATGTGGCGACACGCTGGAATTCAACTCTCCACATGTTACAGCGACTGTGGCAGCACCGCAGAGCCCTGGTGCAATACGTCATGACGTATAGCCTGGGCCAACGAGATGCAGAGGTGGGGCAGATCACCCTGATGGAGTGGTCTCAGATCAAGGACCTATGCACCCTTCTGCACAGTTTCGACATGGCGACGAATATGTTTAGCTCTGACAATGCCATTATCAGCATGACGATTCCAGTCATTTACATGCTGGAGCACACGCTAAACACTATTCGGAGTCAGGGGGTGGGACAACATGAAGGGGAGGAACTACAGGAGGATTCATATGTGCAAGGGACAACAACATCACCAAGGTCCAGACGTTCATCATCACCAACGCAGCAGGCATGGGACCATGGGGAACAGGGATCGACAAGGGCGCATAGTAGCAGGCGAAATGTTGAGCAAGGTGCAGGAGAACATGAAGAAATGGAGGACGAACTGTCCATGGACATGGAAAACTCAGCGGATGAGGGAGACCTTGGTCAAATTTCAGTTGAAAGAGGTTGGGGGGAGATGTCAGAGGAAGAAAGAACGGGTAGCACCTCTATGCCACAAACACAGCGTGGACTTGGTCCGCATGGCTGCGCAAGACACATGAGTGCCTTTTTGTTGCACTACCTCCAACATGACAGTCGTATTGTCAAAATTAGAAGTGATGATGACTACTGGATTGCCACACTATTAGATCCCCGGTACAAGTCCAAATTTTGTGACATAATTCCAGCCATAGAAAGGGACGCACGTATGCAGGAGTATCAGCAGAAGCTGTTACTCGATCTTAGCTCGGCTTTTCCACCAAACAACCGTGCAGGTGCAGGGAGGGAATCTCCCAGTTGTAACTTGACAAACATGGGACGGTCTCGTCATCTTCACCAGTCTACCCGTACCAGTAGGACCGTATCTGGTGCCGGTAACAGCAATTTTATGGAATCTTTTCATAATTTTTTTAGACCCTCTTTTGCAAGGCCACCAGAGACAACAAGTCTGACACATACTCAACGGCTGGAGAGGATGATACAGGAGTATCTCCAAATGAACATCGATGCCATTACTGTGCAACTGGAGCCTTGCTCCTTTTGGGCTTCAAACATAGAAAAATGGCCAGAGCTCTCCAGTTACGCCTTGGAGATTTTGTCGTGTCCAGCTGCCAGCGTTGTCTCTGAACGTGTATTCAGTGCTGCTGGGTGTGTGCTGACAGATAAGCGCACGCGTCTGTCCAGTGACAATGTGGACAGACTGACGTTCATCAAAATGAACAAGTCATGGATCCAGAAGGAATTTACTACCCCTGTGTCATCCTGGGGAGAGTAAATGCTTGTGGATTTGGAATGTGCTTGATGCAAATCAAAACATCCTGTTTGCAACTAGGGCCCAAGTGCTGCCACTGATGGGGTGGGTGTCTGTGTGGCCCAATTTTTGGAAAAAAGGGAGACTCCGCTTGGAGTAACCCTTGCTTACATTGTTTTTAAAAGAAGCCAAGATGAACAAGTCATGGGTCAGCAAAGACTTTGCTACCTACCCCGGTGTCATCCTGGGGACGGTTAATTATGGGGTATTTTTGAATGTGATTGATGCAAATGTAGCTGTGAAGTGTACAACTAGGGCCCAAGTGCTGCCACTGATGGGGTGGGTGTCTGTGTGGCCCAATTTTTGGAAAAAAAGGGAGACTCCGCTTGGAGTAACCCTTGCTTGATGTGTTTTTAAAAGAAGCCAAGATGAACAGAGCTGGGATCAGGAAAGACTTTGCTACCTACCCCGGTGTCATCCTGGGGACGGATAAGAATGGCGTATTTTTGAATGTGCTTGATGCAAATCAAAACATCCTGTTTGCAACTAGGGCCCAAGTGCTGCCACTGATGGGGTGGGTGTCTGTGTGGCCCAATTTTTGGAAAAAAGGGAGACTCCGCTTGGAGTAACCCTTGCTTACATTGTTTTTAAAAGAAGCCAAGATGAACAAGTCATGGGTCAGCAAAGACTTTGCTACCTACCCCGGTGTCATCCTGGGGACGGATAAGAATGGCGTATTTTTGAATGTGCTTGATGCAAATCAAAACATCCTGTTTGCAACTAGGGCCCAAGTGCTGCCACTGATGGGGTGGGTGTCTGTGTGGCCCAATTTTTGGAAAAAAGGGAGACTCCGCTTGGAGTAACCCTTGCTTACATTGTTTTTAAAAGAAGCCAAGATGAACAAGTCATGGGTCAGCAAAGACTTTGCTACCTACCCCGGTGTCATCCTGGGGACGGTTAATTATGGGGTATTTTTGAATGTGATTGATGCAAATGTAGCTGTGAAGTGTACAACTAGGGCCCAAGTGCTGCCACTGATGGGGTGGGTGTCTGTGTGGCCCAATTTTTGGAAAAAAAGGGAGACTCCGCTTGGAGTAACCCTTGCTTGATGTGTTTTTAAAAGAAGCCAAGATGAACAGAGCTGGGATCAGCAAAGACTTTGCTACCTACCCCGGTGTCATCCTGGGGACGGATAAGAATGGCGTATTTTTGAATGTGCTTGATGCAAATCAAAACATCCTGTTTGCAACTAGGGCCCAAGTGCTGCCACTGATGGGGTGGGTGTCTGTGTGGCCCAATTTTTGGAAAAAAAGGGAGACTCCGCTTGGAGTAACCCTTGCTTGATGTGTTTTTAAAAGAAGCCAAGATGAACAGAGCTGGGATCAGGAAAGACTTTGCTACCTACCCCGGTGTCATCCTGGGGACGGATAAGAATGGCGTATTTTTGAATGTGCTTGATGCAAATCAAAACATCCTGTTTGCAACTAGGGCCCAAGTGCTGCCACTGATGGGGTGGGTGTCTGTGTGGCCCAATTTTTGGAAAAAAGGGAGACTCCGCTTGGAGTAACCCTTGCTTACATTGTTTTTAAAAGAAGCCAAGATGAACAAGTCATGGGTCAGCAAAGACTTTGCTACCTACCCCGGTGTCATCCTGGGGACGGTTAATTATGGGGTATTTTTGAATGTGATTGATGCAAATGTAGCTGTGAAGTGTACAACTAGGGCCCAAGTGCTGCCACTGATGGGGTGGGTGTCTGTGTGGCCCAATTTTTGGAAAAAAAGGGAGACTCCGCTTGGAGTAACCCTTGCTTGATGTGTTTTTAAAAGAAGCCAAGATGAACAGAGCTGGGATCAGCAAAGACTTTGCTACCTACCCCGGTGTCATCCTGGGGACGGATAAGAATGGCGTATTTTTGAATGTGCTTGATGCAAATCAAAACATCCTGTTTGCAACTAGGGCCCAAGTGCTGCCACTGATGGGGTGGGTGTCTGTGTGGCCCAATTTTTGGAAAAAAAGGGAGACTCCGCTTGGAGTAACCCTTGCTTGATGTGTTTTTAAAAGAAGCCAAGATGAACAGAGCTGGGATCAGGAAATACTTTGCTACCTACCCCGGTGTCATCCTGGGGACGGATAAGAATGGCGTATTTTTGAATGTGCTTGATGCAAATCAAAACATCCTGTTTGCAACTAGGGCCCAAGTGCTGCCACTGATGGGGTGGGTGTCTGTGTGGCCCAATTTTTGGAAAAAAAGGGAGACTCCGCTTGGAGTAACCCTTGCTTGATGTGTTTTTAAAAGAAGCCAAGATGAACAGAGCTGGGATCAGCAAAGACTTTGCTACCTACCCCGGTGTCATCCTGGGGACGGAGAAGAATGGCGTATTTTTGAATGTGCTTGATGCAAATCAAAACATCCTGTTTGCAACTAGGGCCCAAGTGCTGCCACTGATGGGGTGGGTGTCTGTGTGGCCCAATTTTTGGAAAAAAGGGAGACTCCGCTTGGAGTAACCCTTGCTTGATGTGTTTTTAAAAGAAGCCAAGATGAACAGAGCTGGGATCAGGAAATACTTTGCTACCTACCCCGGTGTCATCCTGGGGACGGATAAGAATGGCGTATTTTTGAATGTGCTTGATGCAAATCAAAACATCCTGTTTGCAACTAGGGCCCAAGTGCTGCCACTGATGGGGTGGGTGTCTGTGTGGCCCAATTGTTGGAAAAAAAGGGAGACTCCGCTTGGAGTAACCCTTGCTTGATGTGTTTTTAAAAGAAGCCAAGATGAACAGAGCTGGGATCAGGAAAGACTTTGCTACCTACCCCGGTGTCATCCTGGGGACGGATAAGAATGGCGTATTTTTGAATGTGCTTGATGCAAATCAAAACATCCTGTTTGCAACTAGGGCCCAAGTGCTGCCACTGATGGGGTGGGTGTCTGTGTGGCCCAATTTTTGGAAAAAAAGGGAGACTCCGCTTGGAGTAACCCTTGCTTGATGTGTTTTTAAAAGAAGCCAAGATGAACAGAGCTGGGATCAGGAAAGACTTTGCTACCTACCCCGGTGTCATCCTGGGGACGGATAAGAATGGCGTATTTTTGAATGTGCTTGATGCAAATTAAAACATCCTGTTTGCAACTAGGGCCCAAGTGCTGCCACTGATGGGGTGGGTGTCTGTGTGGCCCAATTTTTGGAAAAAAGGGAGACTCCGCTTGGAGTAACCCTTGCTTACATTGTTTTTAAAAGAAGCCAAGATGAACAAGTCATGGGTCAGCAAAGACTTTGCTACCTACCCCGGTGTCATCCTGGGGATGGATAAGAATGGCGTATTTTTGAATGTGCTTGATGCAAATGTAGCTGTGAAGTGTACAACTGGGGCACAACTGCTGCCACTGAAGGGGTGGGTGTGTGTGTGGCCCAATTTTTGGAAAAAATGGAGACTCCGCTTGGAGTCACCTTGCGGTGTTTTACATGATTTTAGAAGGGCGTGCCATGCCTATATCTGTGTGTCCTCCTCTTTTTCCTTGTCCAGCTGTTTTGTTTTCGCATGAGTATATGTCCTTGTCACTTTCCTATGTGTTTGAGTTGTTTGTCACCTTTAGGACACCTTTGAGGGTGTTTTCTAGGTGTTTTTCTGTGTTTGTGATTGCCTGCCATTGTTTCCTATGCAGTTCGAGTTCGGTTCGTCGAATGTTCGACGAACCGAACTCGAACGGGAGGTCCGTTCGGCGAACCAACCTCGAGCCGAACCGCGACCGGTTCGCTCATCTCTAGCAATAAGATTCCTAGACTTGCGTATGTTGGTAGATCATGTGCTGGTACATGCAGTACATGTCATATTCAAATTTTTGGAATATTTTTCCTCCGCTGAGTTGTTATTTACAAACTTTACCGATAACGAAAGTTGGGTCATTATTTGCGGTCTCTAAAAAAGGCCCATGCTAGGCAACCCTTCCTGTGAACTGCAGACAATTGACCACTGTTGGACACAGCCAGAGTTGTGACTCATAATGCAGTGCTTGTCATGGTTGCATCAGTACGTGATTGTGCGGGAATCATCATCATAACCTCCTCCTCATCCTCCTCTTCCACCTCCTCCTCTGCTGAGCTACTCAGCTGCATGCCTCTTGGTTCATACTAAGTGTGATCTCCAACCTCATTCTCATCCTCTCTGTCATCCCATTCATCACCCTCACAATCACCCTTCTGTTCCTGCCCTGACACCACAGTACAGTATGTGTGCTCATCACGTATCTGAGTCTCATCATTATCACCTCCACCCTCGGGGCTTAACATTTGGTGATGAGGGTCTAGATTCTGCTTGCACCCTACTTCGTCCAACCTCGGATCCAACTCAAAGATTTTGGGCATTATTGCAGATGCTTTACTCCTCTTGTGTCTAAGCATATTTGGAGAAGACCTCGGATGCCCATGGAATAGCATGTGTGCTCATCTGCAGTTCCCCACAGTTAGTTGGAGATTTGTGACGCAGGGGAAACAAAGATAATTGGGGTGCCACCTCTGAGGACTGTACTGTACGAGAAGTTGAGGATGAGGAAGATCCAGGAGAAGCCACTTTATAAACCTGTTGCTAGTGCTTAAGACACAAAAACATTGAACCAAGGCACATCTCGCATCAGAATCAACGCCACTCCATAGGGCACATGAACAAGGAAAAAAGAACTGGAGCTTACAAAGGCTGTTCGTATAAAATATCAAAAAGCTTTATTATAAATTTCTTTATTTTAAAAATTGGTTTCAATCATTATAGAAAATATACATATATGGTGCTAATAGAGGACAAGGTGAATTACCACATATAAGTGGGGGAGCAAAGGTGATAGACACCCCAAGTAGGGGATAATTACTAGCAGGGACAAAGGGTCATGAGTAGTCATAAGTAGCTGGCTAATAAGTATGGCGCCTCTGTCCTGACAGGATACATAAATATGTATAGCCAAATCGGCATAAGTTCCTTTAGACAGGGCAGAGGTTCCAAAAATCAGACTAATCATGGGAGAGAGATCAAAAAATGACCAGCTAACAGATATGGCGCCTCTGTCCTGACAGGGCACATGAAAATGTATAGCCAAATCGGCATAGGTCCATTAGACAGGGCAGAGGCCACCCAATAACAGACTAGTCATACGAAAAAGACCCTAAAAACCCATAACTTACACATAGTCAAGAGGGTGATCACCAGAGCGTCCCACAACAGTGAAAGGAGCCTTCCTACGCGCGTTTCGCACGGATTACGTCTGCTGGCTTCATCAGGGAAGGTGTACGGCAATTGCCGTTCAAGGACCTTAAATAGGAAGTCACATGACTTCATTGGGCAGACCAGGACCTAGAAAATGTGTCCCAGCCAATCGGATCCCCGCTGACGCACACGCGCACCGCGTGCCCCGCATCACACGCCCCACAGCCGTCCAATGGGAGAGGGAGCCCGGAGCACAGCAACTACGTGCTCCAAGGCCACCCCCACCCAACAAGGACGGCCAAGGGGCGGGCAAGGCAGGCGAGCGGCGCGCACGGGGCACGGAGATCAGAGGGCGGGACACAGCTCCCAGCTAGAGCCCGTCAATCAGCCAGTCGGGTTGCCATGACGGCGTGCACCCAACGCGCGGCGAAAGTCCACACCAAGTCCCCGGCAGTCCAGCGAGGGGGGACGCGGCGGGCCCCCGGGCCCAGGGGTCCACAGCATCCCCCCACACCCAGAAGGACGCCGGGCAGGCAGTGGGGACAAATCACCGCGCGATGGGAGCGCGCACAGCAACCAGAGGGCGGGACAGGCTAATAGCTGGAAATGGAAAATGTGGACAATAAATAAGTATCCATGCTATCCCATAGATAAGACTGCAATAGTATAGATAACAATGGCATCAGTCATAATACATAAAAACAAAGGAACAGGGGAATTATTATGAGGAAATCTTCTTAAAGTGACAGTACGTCCATATCATAGGGGAATCATATGCGAACAATTTTCCAAAATCGATGTCAGGTCCAAGTCCGACATGCAAACCACAATGGATTATTACTGTGACAAGGTCCTATGAAGGCAAGAGAATTAAATTAGGAACACTGAAAATTAATAATGGGGACAAAAAGAAACCAAATAAAAAATTATAGTTAAAAAATACCCTAAATTAAAAACGAAAGGAATGGTGCAGTACATGACAGGAATTCCTCATAGAAACGGGGCAAAATTTAGAGCCTCATTAAGGCCCTTTGGTGTTGCTGTGTCCAAAATGGTGATCCATTTTAGTTCACGTTGGGCCAAAAGTTTTTTAACATTTCCCCCCCTAATCCCACAGTGAATCACGTCTATACCCCTGACCATAAAAGATCTAGGGTTGCATCCATGGGCCAACTTAAAGTGGCGCGGTATAGTTTTTAATTCTGCCACATTGGTCGCTGTGGTTGCCGCCCGAATGTCCCTCACATGCTCCCTTACTCTTACTCTTAGTTCCCTTGACGTCATACCTAAATAGATCTTATTACAATCACATGTTGCATAATAGATGACGTTGATGGTAGTACAAGAGATATGTTCTCTTATAGGGAAATTTTTCCTCCCATCACTGGTATGAAAAGAGGAGCAGCGGGAGACATTCGGGCAGGAAACACAGCGACCACAAGGGAAGCAACCTTTTAATGGGTCCAGACGAGCCAAATGGACTACTGGTCACAGGTGGTATATAGTGGCTTTTGACCAGGTAGTCCTTAAGGTTTTTACATCGTCTAGCAGTCATCAGGGGTACAGGGGGTAGACGTGACTTCAAGGTGGGATCCGATTGAAGGATCGGCCAAAATTTGGTTAGGATTTCTCTCATCTCCTGCCATTTGGCATTAAATGTTGAGATAAACCTTATGTTTTCCACAGGCCTGATTTCACCTCTCCTCCCGTGAAGCAGATCGTCCCTAGACACTGATCTTGCTCTCTGATAAGCTTGTTTCAAAGTGCGATTCCCATAACCTCTGTTTTTAAACCTCATCCTCAAATCATCTGCCTGTTGTTTAAAAACGTTGTCCTGAGAGCAGAGTCGTCTCACCCTGAGATATTGACTAGTGATGAGCGAGCATGCTTGTCACTACTCGGTACTCGCACGAGTATCGCTGTACTTGGGCTGCTCGGCGGGGACCGAGTAATCTCGCGATACTCGTGCTGTACTCGTGGTCTTCATTTCTGCATGTTGGCGCTCTTTTGAGAGCCAGCCCTCATGCAGGGATTGGCTGGCAGACCACTGCAATGCCACAGCCCTGTTAGTTGTGGAATTGCAGTGATTGGCCGGCCTGCACAGCGTGACCGAGCCTTTATATCGGCCGGCGCGCTGTGCTCTGCTCACAACTATCCAGACAGTCAGTGCAGGGAGAGTGTCGCTGATTCAGGGAAAGCTTTGCGGCCCTTTATAGTTAGTTCCGGAGCAGGGCTGCAAACAGTGTGACCAGAAGTCCTTCTCAGGACTATTCTAGTTGTATACAGGCAGGCAGGGTATAGCCAGGTCGGAGTACAGTAGCAGAGTCCTTCTCAGGACTATTGTTGCTATATACAGGCAGGGTATAGCCAGGTCGGAATACAGGCTAGTGACCAGAAGAGTCCTTGTCAGGACTATTGTAGCAGTATACAGGCAGGCAGGCAGGGTAGTGGTGACCGTATACCAGCCTTCATCATATCTGGGGCTGGTGTACACAGTGTAAAACAGTCCAGATAGTGTCAGACTTCTCAGTAATTGTCGCTCCTAAAAACCAGTTAGGTTCTTATTGCGTCCGTGCTTGCATTTAAAAACAGCACGTGTGTGGCAGTCAGTGGCAGCGTACAGGTGCGCGTTTTGCACAAACTATTATATAACGCACAAGTCTAGTGTATAATACACGTCAGTCAGCAGTGTCTGATAGTGTCAGACTTCTCAGTAATTGTCGCTCCTAAAAACCAGTTAGGTTCTATTGCGTCCGTGCTTGCATTTAAAAACAGCACGTGTGTGGCAGTCGGTGGCAGGGTACAGGTGCGCGTTTTGCACAAACTATTATATAACGCACAAGTCTAGTGTATAATAATACACGTCAGTCAGCAGTGTCTGATAGTGTCAGACTTCTCAGTAATTGTCGCTCCTAAAAACCAGTTAGGTTCTTATTGCGTCCGTGCTTGCATTTAAAAACAGCACGTGTGTGGCAGTCAGTGGCAGCGTACAGGTGCGCGTTTTGCACAAACTATTATATAACGCACAAGTCTAGTGTATAATACACGTCAGTCAGCAGTGTCTGATAGTGTCAGACTTCTCAGTAATTGTCGCTCCTAAAAACCAGTTAGGTTCTTATTGCGTCCGTGCTTGCATTTAAAAACAGCACGTGTGTGGCAGTCGGTGGCAGCGTACAGGTGCGCGTTTTGCACAAACTATTATATAACGCACAAGTCTAGTGTATAATACACGTCAGTCAGCAGTGTCTGATAGTGTCAGACTTCTCAGTAATTGTCGCTCCTAAAAACCAGTTAGGTTCTTATTGCGTCCGTGGTTGCATTTAAAAACAGCACGTGTGTGGCAGTCGGTGGCAGGGGACAGGTGCGCGTTTTGCACAAACTATTATATAACGCACAAGTCTAGTGTATAATACACGTCAGTCAGCAGTGTCTGATAGTGTCAGACTTCTCAGTAATTGTCGCTCCTAAAAACCAGTTAGGTTCTTATTGCGTCCGTGCTTGCATTTAAAAACAGCACGTGTGTGGCAGTCGGTGGCAGGGTACAGGTGCGCGTTTTGCACAAACTATTATATAACGCACAAGTCTAGTGTATAATACACGTCAGTCAGCAGTGTCTGATAGTGTCAGACTTCTCAGTAATTGTCGCTCCTAAAAACCAGTTAGGTTCTTATTGCGTCCGTGCTTGCATTTAAAAACAGCACGTGTGTGGCAGTCGGTGGCAGTGTCAGGCTCCATATTGTCCCTGGATAGAGACGTGCATGATGGCCTGTAAACATGAAGTGCCCATTGTAAGGAAGTGGGTCTATTGTAGTATAGCCCTTAGGCAGGGCAGCCAAAAATTGGGAGGCTCCACGTTGTCCCTGGATAGAGACTTGCATGAGGGCCTGTAAACCTGAAGTGCCCATTGGAAGGAAGTGGGTCTATTGTAGTATAGCCCTTAGGCAGGGCAGCCAAAAATTGGGAGGCTCCACGTTGTCCCTGGATAGAGACGTGCATGAGGGCCTGTAAACCTGAAGTGCCCATTGGAAGGAAGTGGGTTTATTGTAGTATAGCCCTTAGGCAGGGCAGCCAAAAATTGGGAGGCTCCACGTTGTCCCTGGGTAGAGACGTGCATGAGGGCCTGTAAACCTGAAGTGCCCATTGGAAGGAAGTGGGTCTATTGTAGTATAGCCCTTAGGCAGGGCAGCCAAAAATTGGGAGGCTCCACGTTGTCCCTGGGTAGAGACGTGCATGAGGGCCTCAAAACATTGTTCCCATTGCAAAGGAGCGGGTCTCCTGTCGTTGTAATGTCCATTCTGCAAAGAATGGGCGAAAAAATTTACCACTGGGGGTATACCTGAAACAAAGGCCTAAGTATTGCAATTTGTAACGGTCATCATCATGGTGGCGCCTGAGGAGAAGGAGGAGCAGTCCAGCGATTATCCAAAGTCCAGAAGTGTGTACCCATGGGTGAGTGGAGGTACATGGCAAACTTTAAATTCCGCTCTCATTTGATGGTGGTGTGGTGAAGTCTGGCCCAATCCAACCCTTGTTCATCTTGATCAGAGTCAGCCTGTCAGCATTTTCAGTTGACAGGCGGGTGCGTTTATCTGTAATGATTCCACCTGCGGCACTAAAAACACGCTCTGACAAAACGCTAGCAGCAGGGCAGGCCAGGACTTCCAAGGCGTAGAGAGCCAATTCATGTCACGTGTCCAGCTTGGATACCCAATAATTGTAAGGCACAGAGGAATGTCGGAGTACAGTTGTTCGATCTGCAAGGTACTCCTTCAGCATCTGGGCAAACTTAGGATTTCTTGTGGCACTACCCCGCACCTCAGGGGCTGTGGTACGTGAGGGGCTGAGAAAACTGTCCCACATCTTAAAGACTGTTCCCCTACCTCTGGCGGATTGGACTTGTGCCTCTCTCGGCTGTACGCCTCGGTTGTCCACTGATTCATGACCTATGCCGCTAGCGTTTTGTGAGGGGAATGCTTTGCCTACTTCCGTGACTATGGCCTTCTGGAACTGCTGCATTTTGCCTGACCTCTCCGCCTCGGGAATAAGAGACATAAAGTTCTCCTTTTAGCGTGGGTCTAACAGTGTTACCAACCAGTAATAATGATTGTCGGCCAAGATGTTCTTAACGCGAGGGTCACGAGACAGGCAGCTTACCATAAAGTCAGCCATGTGTGCCAGACTCTTAACAGCCATCACTTCAGTATCCTGACCAACACGATGACTGAACATGCTGTCCTCCTCCTCCTCCTCATCATCATCTACCCTGTCCTCTGGCCAGCCACGCTGAACCGAGGATATGACTGCATGTCATATCCTCAATTTGGCCAGAGAGTTGCTCCATGTCTTCATTCTCCTCCTCGTCATAGTCCTCCACTGCACGTTGTGATGAGACGAGGCTGGGCTGTGTGTTATCATCACCCACACCCACTACTGTTTCTTGCTCAAACTCATCGTGCTCCGCCTGCAATGCATCATGGTTGTTTTTTGAGCAGAGACCATTTTAGAAGGCAGAGAAGCGGTATGGTGACGCTAATAATGTCGTCATCGCCGCTCACCATCTTGGTGGAGTCCTCAAAGTTTTGGCGGATGGTGCATAGGTCGGACATCCATCTCCACTCCTCAGGTGTTATGTGTGGAGTTTGACCCATTTCCCGACGGCTTAGGTGATGCAGGTACTCAACAACTGCCCTCTTCTGCTCACATATCCTGACCAACTTGTGCAGAGTTGAATTCCAACGCGTGGGGACATCACACACCAGTCTGTGTGCCGGAAGATGCAAACGGCGTCTTAAGCCGGCAAGGCCGGCTGAAGCAGTAGGTGACTTTCGAAAATGTGCAGACAGGCGGCGAACTTTTACCAGCAGATCAGACAGCTCTGAGTATGACTTTAGAAACCGCTGAACCACGAGGTTGAGCACATGGGCCACGCATGGAACATGTGTCAGCTGGCCTCGCCTCAAAGCCGCCACCAGGTTCCGGCCATTGTCACACACGACCTTTCCTGGCTTTAGGTTCAGAGTTGTGAGCCAGTGATCTGCCTGCTGTTTCAGAGCTGTCCACACCTCTTCTGCATTGTGGAGTTTGTCACCTATGCAGATTAGCTTCAGCACTGCCTGTTGCCGCTTCGCCGAGGAAGTGCTGCAGTGCTTCTGTGTCGCCCTGGACAAGCCAGGGGCCACAGAGCACAACACTTAAACACCCCACACTCCCTGCAGGCATATCATAGTCAAAACACAAAATCCTTGTTGCCTTCCCCAGGGGCTGTTGTCCACACCAGGGTGTGGAGCCAGGCGGTTGGTCTCCACCCACCGAGGAGGAGGGAAAACACAGGCAGTGAGAGTTAAGCTAAGGAAGTGGAAGGAGGAAAGTAGTAGAGAGGAGAAAAGTGACAGCAAAGAGCCTGAAGTTGGTCCGGGTGTGTGGCCCGGACAGGACAGCAAGGTTGGCAGGATGTGGTGACCGTCTGCAGTGGAGGCCGATTGGAGTCTGCCTTAAGGACCGTGGACGGGTGGTGACCCGGCCGTACCGGACCGGTATACAAAGAGAAGCCAGCACCATTGGCAGAGGGCTTTCGGATCCCGGCAAGGCTTGGTGTCGCCGTGAATTTGCCAAATCCGTTAGTGAAGGGAACCTCAGGGTTTCCAAACAGCCAAGTCCAGATAGAAGGCAACCGTACAACCGTGAAGGGGAGACACAGCCACCGCCAAGGGCAACCGTCTCCCAGGGCCAGCGCCTGTGGGCAAAAGGGGCTCCTCCGGCCCATATCCAGGTCGGGGAGCGGGTTACCGTTGGGAAACCATCACTACCAACACTTAACTTAGGTGCAGGGAGAGACAGTCATCACTAACCTGCAGGGAGGAACAACCGCAGCCGTCCGAGTGACCCGTCCATCCAGCCACTTGTTTAACCGTGAACTGTGTCATCATCATTGGGCTGAGTGAGTACCTCCGTGCCGTCCGGCACAGCGCTGCCCCTGCGACCCTGCACCTCATCAGGCCCCGCAACCCGCCTGTCATCCATGTCTACCCCATCACCAGGCCCCGGGACAACCAACCCCCCTACCCACGGAGGGGAGAAATAACAACAAAGCTGCTCCCTGTCACAGGCTCCCGGGATCCCCGTCCAGAGCAGCGGTGGTGTCCACACAATCACCACAACCGTGGGTGGCGTCACGGACAATATCCCCAAAACCCAAACCACCCCTTTTCACTCACGGGCGAGTAGCGCCGCTCGAGTCCCCGGGATCCGGCCATCGCTCGAGCCAACGAGCAGCAGCAGCCGTAGAGCAGCGTCAGCCGGACCCGAGCAGTGGGAGAGCGCACCGTCCCCTCCTCCGCCCGCGACACTTCCAGCTTGGGACTGGTGTGGAGGGTAAAGTGGATCAGGATGCGCAGGAGGAGGAGGAGGCTGAGGAGCATGACATTCCGGAGCTGTAGAGTGTGTGTGAAACCCTGACTGAGGTAGGGCCTGCAAAACTTGGTGTGTGAAGGACGTGTTCCGTCCCTCGCTCAGACTGGGTCCCAGCTTGCACAATATTAACCCAGTGTGACGTCAACGAGATGTAGCGACCTTGCCCACATGCACTTGTCCACGTGTCTGTGGTTAGGTGGACTTTGGCTGAAACAGCGTTGTTCAGGGCACGTGTGATGTTTTGTGACACGTGGTTATGCAATGCGGGGACGGCACACCGGGAGAAATAGTGGCGGCTGTGGACCGAGTAACGTGGGACAGCTGCCACCATCAGGTCGCGGAATGCTTCTGTCTCAACCAGCCTAAAAGGCAACATTTCCAGCGCAAGCAGTCGCGAAATGTTAGCATTTAGAACTGTGGCATGTGGGGTGTTGGCAGTGTATTTGCGCCTGCGTTCAAAGGTTTGCTGAATGGATAACTGAACGTTGCGCTGGGACAAGGACGTGCTTGATGATGGTGTTCTTTCTGCGTAGGCAACTGCAGGTGCAGGAGTGGAGGAGGCTTGTTCGCAGGCAGCATGGACAGGGGATTGGCTCACATGCACAACCAGCGAAGACGTAGCAGTGACATCAGCAAGCACTGCTCCTCGACTCTGTTGTACTTCCCACAAAGTCGGGTGCTTGGCTGACATGTGCCTGATCATGCTGGTGGTGGTCAGGCTGCTAGTTTTGGTACCCCTGCTGATGCTGGCATGGCAGGTGTTGCAAATGGCCTTTTTAGAATCATCTGGAGCCAACTTAAAAAACTGCCAGTGTCAGAGTTCCGGGTTTTCCAGTTTTCTTTTGAAAGAGCTTGCCCTTTGTTAACATGGAGTTTTCTGTTCTGTTGCCCTACTTCCTGTCCATCTGTTTAAAAGCCGCCCCTAAAGCTTAGTCCAGTGCCTGAGTATACTGCTTCCTGTGTGCTCCTGCCCTGCTGCTTTTGGTTCCTGATTGTTATTCGGATCCTCTTGGAAAACAACCGACACCGACTCTGGACTTCATCTGGTATCATCTAGCTGTGCCCGGACTCCGTTTGCCGTCTTTGGTCGGCACTTCTGCCCGGTTCCTTCCGTTTAATACCACTCTGGACTCACATCACGTACGGACATTTTTGGACTTACCTATTGCCCTTTTGTGTCCCGGCTGCTGCGCATTTAGGGCTTCTGGGGTGATTGCCAGACAGTCCCTGTATAGGGGTTCGCTCTTGGTGGTCTCCCTGGGGGAGTCCGGTGCGCGGTCCCGGGAATTCCCTTTCGCTCCGTCCCTGGAAGGTATTTCCTGTATTTATGTTCTACTGTGTTTTTGTTCCGTTTATGTACATATTTGCTGGTTGCATATTATAAACGTCTTGCACCAAGAACTCGTCTCTGGTTGTCATTGCCCTAACGCAATCGAAATCCTCAATACATACAATAGTATTACAGCCAGACTCGGGAAGACCTAACATTTGTACAGGCACCTTGTGTCGTGTTGTTCCGGGGAACAGTTGCCTGACGTCTGCCTGGGGCCACCACTCTGCTTCTTACTGCCTGTTGTGATGCTACGCCTCCCTCCCCCTGTGCACTGCTGTCCTCGCTCTGCATATCCTCCTGCCAGGTTGGGTCATTTACTGGATCATCCACCACGTCGTCTTCCTCTTCCGCACCCTGCTCCTGCTCCTGACAATTGTGTCTCATCATCGTCCACCCCTTGTTGAGACACGTTGCCAACTTCGTGAGAACGTGGCTGCTCAAATATTTGGGCATCTGTACATACAATCTCGTCATGGCCCACTTCAACAGGAGCTGGCGAGAGGCCAGAATTTGTGAATGGAAACGTGAACGAACAGCTCTTCCGAGTGTCCAAGTGTGGGATCAGTAATGTCCGTGGACGTGTACTCGGCCTGGTGGTAGGAAGGAGGATCAGGTTCTGAAATGTGCGGTGCAGTATCACGGCTACTGACACTTGACCGTGTGGAAGACAGAGTGTTTGTGGTGGTGCCAATCTGACTGGAAGCATTATCCGCTATCCAACTAACAACCTGTTGACACTGGTCTTGGTTCAAGAGCGGTGTACTGCTGTGGTCCCCAAGAATTTGGGACAGGACGTGCGAGCGACTAGATGTGGCCCTTTGTTGTGGCAAAATTAGAGCTTGCACACAACCTCGGTCTCTGCCTGCACCACCATCACGTCCACTTCCTTGTTCGTTGACAACGCCCTTGCGCATTTTGCAATGCTGTGCTT
This sequence comes from Anomaloglossus baeobatrachus, assembly GCF_048569485.1. Lineage (NCBI taxonomy): Eukaryota > Metazoa > Chordata > Amphibia > Anura > Aromobatidae > Anomaloglossus > Anomaloglossus baeobatrachus. The sequence goes on from NC_134354.1 coordinate 619,465,324, forward strand.
ATGTGTACACTAGACTTGTGCGTTATATCCAAGTTTTTGCAAAACTCACACAAATGCAGCGGAAAGCTGCCACCAACAGGCACACACGTGCGGTTTTTAAATGCAAGCACGGAGGCACTAAGAACCTAACAGGTCTCTATCCAGGGACAACGTGGAGCCTCCCAATTTTTGGCTGCCCTGCCTAAGGACTATACTACAATAGACCCACTTCCTTACAATGGGCACTTCAGGTTTACAGGCCCTCATGCACGTCTCTATCCAGGGACAACGTGGAGCCTCCCAATTTTTGGCTGCCCTGCCTAAGGGCTATACTATAATACACCCACTTCCTTACAATGGGCACTTCAGGTTTACAGGCCCTCATGCACGTCTCTATCCAGGGACAACGTGGAGCCTCCCAATTTTTGGCTGCCCTGCCTAAGGGCTATACTACAATAGACCCACTTCCTTACAATGGGCACTTCAGGTTTACAGGCCCTCATGCACGTCTCTATCCAGGGACAACGTGGAGCCTCCCAATTTTTGGCTGCCCTGCCTAAGGGCTATACTATAATACACCCACTTCCTTACAATGGGCACTTCAGGTTTACAGGCCCTCATGCACGTCTCTATCCAGGGACAACGTGGAGCCTCCCAATTTTTGGCTGCCCTGCCTAAGGGCTATACTATAATACACCCACTTCCTTACAATGGGCACTTCAGGTTTACAGGCCCTCATGCACGTCTCTATCCAGGGACAACGTGGAGCCTCCCAATTTTTGGCTGCCCTGCCTAAGGGCTATACTATAATACACCCACTTCCTTACAATGGGCACTTCAGGTTTACAGGCCCTCATGCACGTCTCTATCCAGGGACAACGTGGAGCCTCCCAATTTTTGGCTGCCCTGCCTAAGGGCTATACTATAATACACCCACTTCCTTACAATGGGCACTTCAGGTTTACAGGCCCTCATGCACGTCTCTATCCAGGGACAACGTGGAGCCTCCCAATTTTTGGCTGCCCTGCCTAAGGGCTATACTATAATACACCCACTTCCTTACAATGGGCACTTCAGGTTTACAGGCCCTCATGCACGTCTCTATCCAGGGACAACGTGGAGCCTCCCAATTTTTGGCTGCCCTGCCTAAGGGCTATACTATAATACACCCACTTCCTTACAATGGGCACTTCAGGTTTACAGGCCCTCATGCACGTCTCTATCCAGGGACAACGTGGAGCCTCCCAATTTTTGGCTGCCCTGCCTAAGGGCTATACTATAATACACCCACTTCCTTACAATGGGCACTTCAGGTTTACAGGCCCTCATGCACGTCTCTATCCAGGGACAACGTGGAGCCTCCCAATTTTTGGCTGCCCTGCCTAAGGGCTATACTATAATACACCCACTTCCTTACAATGGGCACTTCAGGTTTACAGGCCCTCATGCACGTCTCTATCCAGGGACAACGTGGAGCCTCCCAATTTTTGGCTGCCCTGCCTAAGGGCTATACTATAATACACCCACTTCCTTACAATGGGCACTTCAGGTTTACAGGCCCTCATGCACGTCTCTATCCAGGGACAACGTGGAGCCTCCCAATTTTTGGCTGCCCTGCCTAAGGGCTATACTATAATACACCCACTTCCTTACAATGGGCACTTCAGGTTTACAGGCCCTCATGCACGTCTCTATCCAGGGACAACGTGGAGCCTCCCAATTTTTGGCTGCCCTGCCTAAGGGCTATACTATAATACACCCACTTCCTTACAATGGGCACTTCAGGTTTACAGGCCCTCATGCACGTCTCTATCCAGGGACAACGTGGAGCCTCCCAATTTTTGGCTGCCCTGCCTAAGGGCTATACTATAATACACCCACTTCCTTACAATGGGCACTTCAGGTTTACAGGCCCTCATGCACGTCTCTATCCAGGGACAACGTGGAGCCTCCCAATTTTTGGCTGCCCTGCCTAAGGGCTATACTATAATACACCCACTTCCTTACAATGGGCACTTCAGGTTTACAGGCCCTCATGCACGTCTCTATCCAGGGACAACGTGGAGCCTCCCAATTTTTGGCTGCCCTGCCTAAGGGCTATACTATAATACACCCACTTCCTTACAATGGGCACTTCAGGTTTACAGGCCCTCATGCACGTCTCTATCCAGGGACAACGTGGAGCCTCCCAATTTTTGGCTGCCCTGCCTAAGGGCTATACTATAATACACCCACTTCCTTACAATGGGCACTTCAGGTTTACAGGCCCTCATGCACGTCTCTATCCAGGGACAACGTGGAGCCTCCCAATTTTTGGCTGCCCTGCCTAAGGGCTATACTATAATACACCCACTTCCTTACAATGGGCACTTCAGGTTTACAGGCCCTCATGCACGTCTCTATCCAGGGACAACGTGGAGCCTCCCAATTTTTGGCTGCCCTGCCTAAGGGCTATACTATAATACACCCACTTCCTTACAATGGGCACTTCAGGTTTACAGGCCCTCATGCACGTCTCTATCCAGGGACAACGTGGAGCCTCCCAATTTTTGGCTGCCCTGCCTAAGGGCTATACTATAATACACCCACTTCCTTACAATGGGCACTTCAGGTTTACAGGCCCTCATGCACGTCTCTATCCAGGGACAACGTGGAGCCTCCCAATTTTTGGCTGCCCTGCCTAAGGGCTATACTATAATACACCCACTTCCTTACAATGGGCACTTCAGGTTTACAGGCCCTCATGCACGTCTCTATCCAGGGACAACGTGGAGCCTCCCAATTTTTGGCTGCCCTGCCTAAGGGCTATACTATAATACACCCACTTCCTTACAATGGGCACTTCAGGTTTACAGGCCCTCATGCACGTCTCTATCCAGGGACAACGTGGAGCCTCCCAATTTTTGGCTGCCCTGCCTAAGGGCTATACTATAATACACCCACTTCCTTACAATGGGCACTGCAGGTTTACAGGCCCTCATGCACGTCTCTATCCAGGGACAACGTGGAGCCTCCCAATTTTTGGCTGCCCTGCCTAAGGGCTATACTATAATACACCCACTTCCTGACAATGGACACTTAATGTTTTGAGGCCCTCATGCACGTCTGTATGCAGGGGCATTGGTGAACCTCACAATTTTGGACTGCCCTGGCAAAGGAAAATACTACAAAGACTCACTTCCTCAAAATGGGCACATTAGACTCAAGAGGCCTTCATGTACGTCTCTTCTCAGAGACATCGGAGTGCCACACAATGTTTTCACGTAAAATCTTTCATGTATTAATCTCAAAAAGTAACATACACCAGCTCTATCTCACTATTGGGTATGTGCCCTTAACATTTCCGCCATGAAAAATCATTTTGGGGTCATTTTGGAAGGTTTTCTGGTGAGTCCGTAAAAATGGCGTAAAACGCGGACAAAATTGTTCACAGCTGTGACTTTTCAGTGATAAATGCTTCAAGGGGTCTTCCCCATGCAGTTGCCATGTCATTTGAGCACTCTTCTGAGACTTTTGTGCCATTTTTAGGGTTTCTCCATGCTGCCGGGGGGTCATTTCACAAAAATACTCGGGTCTCCCATAGGATAACATTGGGCTCGTTGCTCGGCCCGAGTACACGAGTATCTTGGGAGGCTCGGCCCGAGCTTCGAGCACCCGTACCCGTCTTGAGAAACGGACTAGGATTTGGCTTAATTGTACGTTTTTGGAGAGATATGTGGAACTCGGTTTAATTCCGAGGGGACTACGAGTTCAAGTCTTTCCCTCTTTCCCCATTCAGAATGATGAATTTAGAAGTAACTGGGAGACTTCCGCCTCTGATTGCTCTAGGCAATTTCTTCAACTCTTAATTGGGCTGAATAAGGAGACCCTTGCTACCTTGGAAGGTGATATCAATTCCTTGCAGGCCGACATAGAAAAAAACATGACAACAATAGCAATTAATAAGTTTAATGAAGGTCTTGACTTGGAAATTGAGAAATTGAGTAAAGAGGTTCAAGATACTAAGATCCGTAAATTACAAAGAGATTTGGATGACAGACGTCAGAATAAGATGTACAAATGGAGGGGTGGTGGAGATAGATTTAAACCATATCAACGCCCACGTTTTGGGGGATCAAGATCTGGCTCCATCTCTTCCTGTACGTCAGGTGAAGAAAGCGGTCTATCCGGCAGCACTACTGTATCTGGAAGGGGTAATCAGAGCCAAATGTCTTGGGATAATCGACTACGTCAACCCAAGAAGAGGGGTGCCGGCAGATCTAAAGATATTGGTTCGGGCGAAGGCCCCCAGGTAATAAACCTGTCTAAACATACTCTGTCAACGGCACAACTACAGGTGTTGAGCAAAGGTTTAACAATTTCCCCCACTAACACCTTTGATTTGTTTACAGCCCTGAAGGATCTTCACCTTTTCTCCCGGAAGCTGATCCTTCATAAGCTACATTCCAAATCACCGACAGGAGACACCGATCTTGCTATGGGGCAGAGTGCGACACAAATTTTGGAGGACCTATCAGAAGATCTACCATCTCAGCTGCCAGGTGAGTTTCCCACCTCCTTGGGGCCTAGATCCACGACTTTCCCCCCCCTGTCTCTGTGCCCAGCGGTGGAGATTTTTACCCGCCTTGTCAGCGAAAATCTGCGTGATATCTCCACCCGCCGATCACGGGACAATCTAACTGCAGTCCAAAGGAAAGCCTTGAAAGAACTGGGCAATATGAATGATGTCATATTCAAGGCCGCAGACAAGGGGGGTAATGTCGTGGTTTGGCCGGTGGATCTTTACGAAAGGGAGGCCCACAGGCAGCTGAGAGATAGAGAGACATATGGTAGATTGGACTCCTCACCTTTGATTTCATTCTCTGCCCAATTATACCTCATCCTCAATGATGCCCTAGACCAAGGAATTATTACCAAGAGGGTCTTTGATGGGTTATTTGTAAAATATCCCAAAATTCCAACTTTTTACCTGTTGCCCAAGGTCCACAAGGACCCCATCAATCCACCCGGTCGGCCCATCGTTTCAGGGATGGAGGGGTTATGTAGTCCCATCTGTCAGTTTATTGACTATTACCTAAAACCCTTGGTGGAGACCCTTCCATCCTACGTTAGGGATACGACCGAGGTTCTTAATAGACTTGATGGGGTTCATGTGGACCCAGGGACCCTCTTGGTGGTGGCTGATATAGAGTCTTTATATACGTGTATCAGCCACGACGATGGCCTGAGAGCAGCTCGTTTCTTTTTGAGCATGAGCAATTGGGATGGACGAATTTGTGAGCTGGTCCTTGAACTTCTTGACTATGTACTCACCCACAATTTCTTCGTCTTTAAAGATAGATTCTATCTGCAGAAGCGGGGGACCGCTATGGGCGCGGCCTGTGCGCCTTCGTACGCAAACCTCTTTCTCGGTTTCTGGGAGAGGGGTTTGTTTGTTGACGGAGGCGCATGGGCCGCCCCCATGGTGTCAATGTGGGTGAGGTACATTGATGATCTACTGATCATCTGGCAGGGTACCATCTCTCAACTCAGGCTTTTCATGGACCAGCTCAACACAAATAATTATAACATCAAATTGACATATAGTTTTAGCGACAGTGGAGTTGAGTTTTTGGATATTAAAATTACTGCAGATGAGATTGGGGCTTTACAGACGGATGTGTATAGAAAACCGACGTCTGTGAACTCCCTACTCCATGCCACCTCTGCCCATACCAACTCCACTGTACGCGCCATCCCAATTGGTCAATATCTCAGGGTGAGACGACTCTGCTCTCAGGACAACGTTTTTAAACAACAGGCAGATGATTTGAGGATGAGGTTTAAAAACAGAGGTTATGGGAATCGCACTTTGAAACAAGCTTATCAGAGAGCAAGATCAGTGTCTAGGGACGATCTGCTTCACGGGAGGAGAGGTGAAATCAGGCCTGTGGAAAACATAAGGTTTATCTCAACATTTAATGCCAAATGGCAGGAGATGAGAGAAATCCTAACCAAATTTTGGCCGATCCTTCAATCGGATCCCACCTTGAAGTCACGTCTACCCCCTGTACCCCTGATGACTGCTAGACGATGTAAAAACCTTAAGGACTACCTGGTCAAAAGCCACTATATACCACCTGTGACCAGTAGTCCATTTGGCTCGTCTGGACCCATTAAAGGTTGCTTCCCTTGTGGTCGCTGTGTTTCCTGCCCGAATGTCTCCCGCTGCTCCTCTTTTCATACCAGTGATGGGAGGAAAAATTTCCCTATAAGAGAACATATCTCTTGTACTACCATCAACGTCATCTATTATGCAACATGTGATTGTAATAAGATCTATTTAGGTATGACGTCAAGGGAACTAAGAGTAAGAGTAAGGGAGCATGTGAGGGACATTCGGGCGGCAACCACAGCGACCAATGTGGCAGAATTAAAAACTATACCGCGCCACTTTAAGTTGGCCCATGGATGCAACCCTAGATCTTTTATGGTCAGGGGTATAGACGTGATTCACTGTGGGATTAGGGGGGGAAATGTTAAAAAACTTTTGGCCCAACGTGAACTAAAATGGATCACCATTTTGGACACAGCAACACCAAAGGGCCTTAATGAGGCTCTAAATTTTGCCCCGTTTCTATGAGGAATTCCTGTCATGTACTGCACCATTCCTTTCGTTTTTAATTTAGGGTATTTTTTAACTATAATTTTTTATTTGGTTTCTTTTTGTCCCCATTATTAATTTTCAGTGTTCCTAATTTAATTCTCTTGCCTTCATAGGACCTTGTCACAGTAATAATCCATTGTGGTTTGCATGTCGGACTTGGACCTGACATCGATTTTGGAAAATTGTTCGCATATGATTCCCCTATGATATGGACGTACTGTCACTTTAAGAAGATTTCCTCATAATAATTCCCCTGTTCCTTTGTTTTTATGTATTATGACTGATGCCATTGTTATCTATACTATTGCAGTCTTATCTATGGGATAGCATGGATACTTATTTATTGTCCACATTTTCCATTTCCAGCTATTAGCCTGTCCCGCCCTCTGGTTGCTGTGCGCGCTCCCATCGCGCGGTGATTTGTCCCCACTGCCTGCCCGGCGTCCTTCTGGGTGTGGGGGGATGCTGTGGACCCCTGGGCCCGGGGACCCGCCGCGTCCCCCCTCGCTGGACTGCCGGGGACTTGGTGTGGACTTTCGCCGCGCGTTGGGTGCGCGCCGTCATGGCAACCCGACTGGCTGATTGACGGGCTCTAGCTGGGAGCTGTGTCCCGCCCTCTGATCTCCGTGCCCCGTGCGCGCCGCTCGCCTGCCTTGCCCGCCCCTTGGCCGTCCTTGTTGGGTGGGGGTGGCCTTGGAGCACGTAGTTGCTGTGCTCTGGGCTCCCTCTCCCATTGGACGGCTGTGGGGCGTGTGATGCGGGGCGCGCGGTGCGCGTGTGCGTCAGCGGGGATCCGATTGGCTGGGACACATTTTCTAGGTCCTGGTCTGCCCAATGAAGTCATGTGACTTCCTATTTAAGGTCCTTGAACGGCAATTGCCGTACACCTTCCCTGATGAAGCCAGCAGACGTAATCCGTACGAAACGCGCGTAGGAAGGCTCCTTTCACTGTTGTGGGACGCTCTGGTGATCACCCTCTTGACTATGTGTAAGTTATGGGTTTTTAGGGTCTTTTTCGTATGACTAGTCTGTTATTGGGTGGCCTCTGCCCTGTCTAATGGACCTATGCCGATTTGGCTATACATTTTCATGTGCCCTGTCAGGACAGAGGCGCCATATCTGTTAGCTGGTCATTTTTTGATCTCTCTCCCATGATTAGTCTGATTTTTGGAACCTCTGCCCTGTCTAAAGGAACTTATGCCGATTTGGCTATACATATTTATGTATCCTGTCAGGACAGAGGCGCCATACTTATTAGCCAGCTACTTATGACTACTCATGACCCTTTGTCCCTGCTAGTAATTATCCCCTACTTGGGGTGTCTATCACCTTTGCTCCCCCACTTATATGTGGTAATTCACCTTGTCCTCTATTAGCACCATATATGTATATTTTCTATAATGATTGAAACCAATTTTTAAAATAAAGAAATTTATAATAAAGCTTTTTGATATTTTATACGAACAGCCTTTGTAAGCTCCAGTTCTTTTTTCCTTGTTTCTGTTGCTAGTGCTTGTCTATGTGGGGCCGGTTACAGCTGCCACTTTCCATACATAGAGCAGTGACTGAACCCACTCCAGCTCCATGACTGCAACCGGAACGCTGCTGAGAGGATTAAAGTTAATTTCCTCCCGGCAGCGGGACTTATTGTGGAGTCACTGGGCAGGTTCAGGATTGTATTAACCTGCAGATTAACCCCATATCTGCAGGTTAATAGTATTTTTCCACCAGACAGGTTTCCTCGAAATAAGTGTTGAATGCATTAGTCTGTATTTTGGTGTGACATACTATTTCATCATGCTCTTTTCCATCGAACCCTCTTCCATGTTATTTCTTTTCCTAGATACACTGACAATATCACATTTGTAATTCTCTTGGTAATCTTTCCAGGTTGTCTTAACACGGTTGCATCACCACAGGGAACTGGAAAAATGGCTACTAAATCAATTTCTATCTGATCAGCTGTGCATAAGCTCTCCCTCTCCCTCTGTCTTAAATAAAGTGATGCATCTGCTTGTGCTGATAAACACTCCAGACATGTACGCACCTATCCACGATGGATTATCATGCTCTGCTGTCAAGCGTTATCCAGGTAATATTCCTTCACTTGCAGAATGTATATACAGGAATAGGAAAAACAGAGAAAGAAATCCTCAGCTACTTCACTATAAAACGTGCAGAAATTCAGTTTTCACCTAGTAGCCAGCTGCAGATAATTAGAAGCTTATACATTCAGCCTGGGTTTGACAGTTTGAGGCTTGTTTGCAGCAAATAATTGCTATATGCTTCTTTTCTATGCTGAATCTTATCCTAGTTCTGGCAAACACATCATGACATTGGCACCAGTGTATCTGAGGCCGCAGCATAGGCCGGAAGGAGTGCAACTTTAAGGGGCACTTTGCACACTGCGACATCGCAGGTGCGATGTCGGTGGGGTCAAATTGAAAATGACGCACTTCCGGCATCGCATGCGACATCGCAGTGTGTAAAGGCTGGATGATACGATTAACGAGCGCAAAAGCGTCGTAATCGTATCATCGGTGCAGCGTCGGCGTAATCCATGATTACGCTGACGCGACGGTCCGATGTTGTTCCTCGCTCCTGCGGCAGCACACATCGCTGTGTGTGAAGTCGCAGGAGCGAGGAACGTCTCCTACCGGCCTCACTGCGGCTTCCGTAGGATATGCGGAAGGAAGGAGGTGGGCAGGATGTTTACATCCTGCTCATCTCCGCCCCTCCGCTCTGATTGGCCGCCTGCCGTGTGACGTCGCAGTGACGCCGCACGACCCGCCCCCTTAACAAGGAGGCGGGTCGCCGGCCACAGGGACGTCGCACGGCAGGTGAGTGTGTGTGTGAAGCTGGCGTAGCGATAACTTTCGCTACGCCAGCTATCACCACATATCGCTGCTGCGACGGGGGCGGGCACTATCGCACTCGGCATCGCAGCATCGGGCTGCGATGTCGTAGTGTGCAAAGCCCGCCTAACTCCTGACTGAGCCATCTTATAAAGTTCAGTTCTCTAGCATATTATTAATGGGCAAATGGAATCTCAGCTTTTAGCTGATTCCTAAAAATCTATAGGACTACTGGGAATTCTAAACTCCCTATGATTCCCTGCAGACCTGCACATACTACCGGTATCATACACTTACCTGTTTCTACTGGTAGGACAACTTTGGGGAATCTGAAATTCCCTGAAGCCCAGCAACGTTGTATTGGATTGTTCTCGCTGCTAAACTTGCCATTATATTAGGAGAGGGACAGACTCTAACCCAGGAGTCAGGTAGTCAAAGTAACTAGAAATTTCCTGCTTACTTCTATATTTGTTTTTTTTTCTTTAAAGTTTATGGACATTCCTATTACAATGATCTATAATAAAATTGGCCCCTAAAGTGTTGAATAATTTGCTCATCCATGTACTTGGAGTGGCTACCTATTCCGTTCTCAAATGTTTTGATTTTTGGGTATCTACACAAGGCATCTTATGGATGTTGGCGTACCCACATAGTTTTTCACACAGAATGTGTGATGCCCTGGCCTATCAGGTCGTCACAGGATAGTGTGCAATCTGCCCTTCTGCACGGTATCCAATCCTCCTTGGTTACGGGTCCCTGGCCTTTGGTGTTGCTAAGAACAAGCTAATCAAACTCCTAGAAACACTCTGCACCACACGCACCAGACACACCAATGGGTAGCCTGAAGGGAATAGGGCTGCCCACTTGGGAGGTTGGTTAGGGAGGGTCAGGAGTGTCAGGAGCAGTCAGTTGTGTGGTGACTCTCGTGTGGAGAGGTCACAAGTCAGTCGGAGGAGGTCAGGAGCTGGGCTCTTTGTTGAAACTAGGTGTCGGACATTTGACTGGGCCTGGTAGGAGCTGGAACCCCGGTCGCAGGGGATCATGTCAAGGGGCACAGAACTGCTGAGGAGGGCAGCCGGCGGTCTTGTGCCATCTCCGGGCAGGGGCAAGGGCACGACGGGGTACGTGGACCCTAGGCTGGGAAGTAGCTTTTAGTGTCCTGGTAATTTACCCGACGAGGACGAAGTCTTCAAGATTCGTTCTCCACCCGCTCCAAAATCGGGGTACTAGCGCAACAAGGGAGATAGGACTTTCCGAATATACAGTCCAGAAAATCCCAGGCGTGAACCCTGAGAGCAAGCTCACTCCGTTAGCCAAACAGGTGAGTGGGACCCAACTAGTTCTATACTACAGGGGCCAACCAGTAAAGAAGGCACCAAGGGAAAGGTCACAGGGTAACAAGCAACACCATCGGGCATGGGATCCAGTTGTGCTCCCTCCCAGCTGCAGCGGTGCTCAGAATTCCGGTTTACAAGTTGTTAGTGTCAGCGTTATGGGACTGAGTGAGGACGCATGACCCTTTCCTCCCCAACGGCATCCCCACTACACCACCACCGAGCCCTGGGGCATTCCCCCTACCCACGGAGGGGTTAAAAACCTGGCTTCCATCCCATCACCACCGGGCGCTCCCAACAGCAGCGGTGGTACTCCACCTTACCACACACTGTGGGTGGCATTACAAACTCTAAGCAAAAAACTCCCTGTAAATATACCCCCCTTTTATTTGGAGTGGCCACGCGACCCCTCCCGGGTCCGGAGACCCCTCGAGCCACCGCGGATCCAGATCAGAGCATCCTTGGCTGCTGACGCTGGGGCGGTACACCTCAAAACTTCTGGCGTCACGAACAGGATGCGAGCAGGACCTACTTACCTGGGTGATGTGCGCCTTAGAGCCGAAAACCGCAAGTCAAAATTCCTCTTCCCAACAATTCCGCCATTTTCCGTCATCTTTTCGCGCCAAAACGCCATCTTCCCCGTGAAAGCGCGTGAAGTATAAGCCCCGCCCTTCGTCGTGTGTGAGGCCGCCATCGGAAGTTCCTAGAGGGCCACAGCACATGAAAGAGTGCTGAGTGAAAACCGAGGGGGCATGCCGGAATGTAAGAACAGCGGAAGAGAAGCAGGGACGCCAGGACTCTGCCGTAACGTTCCTGGATGACGCAGAGGCAAGATGGCGGAGTGGAGCTGGTCCCCGGAACGTCCTGTTCCCGGGACCGCGACTTGGATAGAGGAAGAGACGGAACAACTGTGCAGGAGAATGTGGATGCAGTTCCTGTTCATACTAAACCACTGGAGGGAAGAGATGAGGAGCCTGGCGATGGCGGTGGGAGCCCGTGAGATGGAAGTCCCACGAGAAGAGAGGGTAAGCGGTTACCCAGTCCCTGATGATTACCCTCGCAGCAAGCATTCCACTGTCACCTACCCTGTCCTCGGCGGACACCGAGATGCCCACACCAATCCCGGCAGCGGAACATGCAGTGCTTATTTATGAGTCTCCAGCAACAGAAACCCCGGTCTCGACTATCATCCCAGTCATGACAGCGGGCATCCGGACCCCGGCCAGACCAGACCCGGCCGCCTCACTAGGCCCGTCCTCAGAGGCGGAGCACCCGGACCCTGCAACCTCAGTTGCGGAGCAGTCAGTTTTTCAGTCTACAGCTACAAAAGTGGAGCCTAAAGATCCACCGATTCCGCTACCGTGCGGCATCCTGATGGCTGTTGGGGCCACAAGAGTCCACCGAAAGCCAGAGCCAGTTAGGGAGCCGAGGCCGGACGCTAACGCCCCCTGCTGGGAACAACACCAGCAACAACTGCCAGACCAACGGCAGTGGGAGATTGTTGCCCGTACAAAAGGTGAGAAAGAGAATCTAATGAAAGCCACATTTCGCGTTCGAGGGCCATAGAGAAGGGGCCTCATGCATCACGAACTCTAAACACAAAACCCCCTGTAAATCTACCCCCCTTTTATTTTGAGTGGCCGCACGACCTCCTCCCGGGTCCGGAGACCCCTCGAGCCACCACGGATCTGGATCCGAGCAGCCTTGGCTGCTGATGCTGGGGTTGTACAAATGCACTTTAGGGAAACGCCGGTGGTGTTTTTCCTCAAGCTTCTTCTGTCATTTTTTTTGCAATTTGTCTTTTTTTATTATTATATTTTATAAAATGACCAAGTAAATACCACTATCACTATTTTCAGCAGAACATATGGGGTTAAATGGCCTCGATCAGTATTGTGGCTAGTGCAGCAAGTTGTCAGTATGATACGGTATCAGCCCTGCATGTAAGCCGGCGCCATCATCACAGTGTACATATACAGCAGATGTCGGGGAAAGGGTTCAAAAATGTATTCCTACCCATATTCACCTACCACTAGTGATCCAGCAGCATGGAAATGAGATATCTCTTGTCTGACACACTGCACTCTGACACACTGTGTTGGCATAAAGTCATAAAAAGAGGCAGTGTGCTAATCCTTTGACATGCTCTCTGCTGTCACAAGAATGTCTCAGAAGATCCAGTGTACCGCAGACCACCGATGACAACCTTAGAAACTTCATGCATCCCCTAAGCACCAGGTTTGAGCCCTCTGAACTAGACACATGAGCATGAGCCAACTCATTAAAATCAAGACCAACCCATTTCCCTCCGTTCCTGATCAAGTACATTTTCAGGGTTTTTTCATACATGTGGTTTAAACAGCTGCAAAAAAAAATTCATTTGGATATTTCATTAATTTTTTTTATCTGTTTCGTGATATATAGGGATCAATTTTTATGGGTTTTTTTTTGTTGATATTAGGCGATAGCAGTGAGAAAATAAGGGATATGTGTGGTCATATAAAAATGTAAAAACAGACAAAGAACCACTAAAATACATTTAATAATTAATTTTCCAATCTGTAAGATTTATTTTTATTTATTATTTTCTTACGGGATGGGATCGGTAACAGCATTTTGGTTCAACAGTAGCATTTTTATTTTTGCATTTATTGTTTTACCTGCTATTTTTTATTTATTCATTTTATTTTTCATTTATTTTACACAATGTACCCCTGTAAGAACTAAAAGATCGAAAGACGTTTACCCTAGTTTTAAGGAAAGTGCATCTGCTGGCTGAATAGTAAGGCTTCAGGGTCTAATGTAAAAAGATGGACCTATTACCCCCATTTATTGTGTTGTGACAAGAATTATTAGTAATGTCTTTTACATGACAGTAGGGAAGGTTAGAGTTAATGTTTGGGACCAGCATAGAGTGGGAGGGGATAAAAGGAAGGGACATAAGTAGTTTCCTGTTAGGGGGTGAGATAGGAAACAGTGTGTAGTGGAAGCAGACCTACGGTCTGGCTAGTGAGTAGAGCCACATGATGTAGGTGTCCCTAACATACAAAGAGACCAATACTGTGGATAGTGTGACCGTGACCTTTGTATTTTTTTATTTATTAAAAACCAATAAATTGGTGAACAAGGGCTGGAGTTGGGGGAGTTTGTTCAAATAAACTTTTGTATTCTCCTTTCAACTACTGGGTTAGTAATGGAGGTGTCTACTAGACGCTACCCATTACTAATCCCAGGGCTTAATGCCAGCTTGAGTTGGCAACAATCCCACAAATACTACCCTGTTTGCAACCGCACCAGGGCGACGGGCAGAGCCAGGTATAGCACCAGAATTGGCGCATCTAATTGATGCTGGAAAGGGTCAAATAACCATGGCCCTTTCCACCCTAATAATATCAGCTACCAGTTGTCTGGTGTACCTTGGCTAGTTTTAGAAAAATGGGGGGGACCCCACGTAATTTTTTTTTTTAAGCTAAAAAGTTTAAAAATAAGCATGGGATTCCCTCTATTTTTAATAACCAGCCAAGGCACAGCACACAGTTGAGGGTTGCCTCCTGCAGCTGCTGCTGTTCGTGTGCTGGATATGAAAATTGGGGGGAACCCCACATCATTTTTTTTTTTAAATTAAGAAATAAAAATGCTGTAAAACAGCTGGCCAAGATATTTCTATATCTATAGCTCTATATCTATTGAGCTATTCTATCTGTTCTTTCTTTCTATTTTATATGTTCTTTCTTATTTTTTTCTTTATATCTATCTATCTATCTTGTCTGTTCTGTCTATCTATCTTTCTATATCCATCTATAATTTTTCAGGCTTTGCCCATCTTTTACACATACATATCTTTTACATTAAAAAACTATTCGTTTCAGCATCATGCATTACTTACCGGTACCGGTCACACAGATGTCACACGTATGACACACATATGTCACATGGATGACCATACCGGTACGTGTGGCTTGCACCTGTTTAAACACAGACATCTAAAAGGGGCCGAAATCTGAATTGACCTAAAGAGTAGAGTTGAGCGCGATTCGCGGTTCGTGGTTCTCCAGTTCGCGGCTCGAGTGATTTTGGGGGCTGTTCTAGATCGAACTAGAACTCGAGCTTTTGCAAAAATAGTTCTAGATACGTTCGAGAATGGTTCTAGCAGCAAAAAGCAGGGCTTGTTGCAGCTACAGTGTGCAGGAGCCATCGCTGGCAGCCTGCCAGAAGCTGGTAACCAAGATAAACATCGGGTATCCAACCAAAGCGCTTTAGTTAGTAACCCGATGTTTATCCTAGTTACGTGCAGGAAGCCCACACTTCCCCGCTCAGCTGGCTCCACCCCCTCCTGCCCGCGGCATGTACACACGTACACACACACACACACACACACACACACACACAAACACTCTGCACACATGGCCCCGCTCGGCTTACCTGCGGTGATGAAGTCCCGCCATCCCGACCTCAGCGCTGTCACTGTCCTCCATGGTCGCCGCTTGTCACATCACCTTCTCTCGCTTCCGACCCGAGACTGACTAGCGGTGACGTCACGGGCCTCTCGCGATACTTGGCTATGAAGGCGGTGGTCATTGAACTCAGTGACAGGTGCTGTCGGCAGTGCAGGAGATCAGCGCAGGTAATGTACCTCGCTGACAGAAGCACTTGTCATGCCCTGCAGTGACCTGGGCTGACCTATTGATGTTAGCTCAGGTCACTGCACTGCTCTCCCAGCCAATGGGGAACATTCTGCTCTTCATTGACTGGGACAGTGTGGATCGTCATGGCAACCCCTTGGATTACACCAGACCTGGATTTGTTTTTCTTTCTAATAAATTGGTTAAAGAGGGAATGTTTTGGGGAGTGTTTTTTCAAATAAAAATGTGTTTGTCGTCTATTTTTTTTATTACTGACTGGGTTGGTGATGTCGGGTATCTGATAGACGCCTGACCTCACCAACCCCAGGGCTTGATGCCAGGTGACATTACACATCTGGTATTAACCCCATATATTACCCCGTTTGCCACCGCACCAGGGCGCGGGATGAGCTGGGGCGAAGCACCAGGATTGGCGCATCTAATGGATGCGCCACTTCTGGGGCGGCTGCGGCCTGCTATTTTTAGGCTGGGGAGAGTCCAATAACCATGGACCTCCCTAGTCTGAGAATATCAGACCCCAGCTGTCTGCTTTACCTTGGCTGGTGATCCAATTTTGGGGGGACCCCTACGTGTTTTTTTTAATTATTTATTTAATTTAAAATAACAGCGTGGGGTGCCCTCAGTTTTGGATTACCAGCCAAGGTGAGGTTGCCAGCTGTGGTCTGCAGGCTGCAGCCGTCTGCTTTACCCTAGCTGGCTACAAAACTAGGGGGAACCCTACGTCATTTTTTTTTTTTCATTTTTTTGGCTAAATACAAAGCTAAGCACCCCTTAGTGCCACACGAAAGGCACCAAAGGGTGCAAAATTACAAAATGCAGGAGAGTGGGACATTATGTGTCTTTCTGCCATTATAATGACAGAAAAGACTGATATGAAGTGCACAAGCACAGGAAAATCACCAGAGCGCTCTACGCTGTGAAAACCAGTAGAAAATGGCACTGGAGGGAATATATGACCGCCTCATGTAGGATGAAGCTATGGATCCTGGGTAAATTTATGCATTTACCCTCCAGTTTTTTTGCAGTACACAAAAAAAACGGAAGGCACACGGATGACAAACAGATGACATACGGACCGTCTACGGAACGGAAACGGATGCCACACGGAAGCACCCATGAAAAAAAACGGACTGTTTTTTGCAGACCGCAAAAATGGATCGGTCGTGTTAATGTAGCCTTATTCTGATCTGCCGTTTATAAACAGCAGGCAGAAATAAGTGAATAACGCCCCCCGGCGTCAGAAAATCTCCGGGGTTTCAGGGCTAGCTGAGACCCTGGAGATCATGATTCAGGACGTTTTTTCCGGTCCCCGCCCACGTGATCACAGGTATACACCGTACACCGATGATCACGTTACAGTAAATGACAGCGCCGGTAAAAAATTATTTATCTCCCATCTGGCATGAACAAACACTTTTTCTCCACTTTTTCTCCACTTTTTCTCCACTTCCCACTTCTCCACCTTTTCTCCACTTTTTCTACATTTTTTTCTCCACTTTTTCTCCACTTTTTCTCCACTTTTTCTCCACTTTTTCTATGGTCGGTCTACCCATTAGCTCTGCCATGCATAGTGTAGCTCTACACCTACTGCACATGTTACTTTATGATTGACATCTCTTTCGTACCAGAGCTGTCTAAGCCTACTCTGACCCCATATTTGTCATTACTATATTTTCCTTGTACTGTATTATGACATTTGTATCATGTGTTTCATTTCTTGCTGTGTTGCAATTTTTTTGCTGCATCCCAATTGTACCTCTACATTGTTTGAGTTTATGTTATTGTTCTCTCACTCTTATGTGATACTGATTATTGTCATTTTTCATGATTACATGCAGATAAGTCCAATCTGACGAAGGCTCAGGCCGAAACGTCATTTGTAATTTGTTTTGGACAAAAACAAATATGCTTATGAAAAAATTTTTTTTCTTAATACGGACCAATAAAGAGTGATTTTGCATTACTATCCGTTGTGACTTACTGACTTAGTCTGGGAGATTTAGAGTGCCGAGGTTACTCACTAATTTTATCTATTATTACCTGTGAGCACCTATATACCAGTGAGCAGAGCTTCCTCTACAGTAGTTTTCCTGATTAGGCATGCCCTTACCTCATGAGCAGGGCATTGCAGCTTTGGTAGCAACCATTACGACATGGACTCTGCTGCTGTGGACCCGGGGAGAGTGAGTGCAGATTCATTGCACCCACACTCCTCACATGAAGGGTCCGCACTCCTAGAAAATGGGGAATACGTTCCCTGAGTGTCTCCCCCCCATATTCTAGACGGTCCAGAGTCGTCGTGGGACCCCTTTATTTTTTTTCTTACAATAAATTGGTGAAAGAGGAAATGTTTTGGGGACTGTTTTTTCAAATAAATTTCTTTTGTCGATTTTTTTTTTTGTTAGTACTGACAGTTTATGATGTTGGGTATCTAGTGGATGCGCCACGTCTGGGGTGCTTGCGGCCTGCTATTTTTAGGCTGTGAAGGCCCAATAACTATGGACCTTCCCACCCTGAGAATACCAGACCACAGCTGTCCGCTTTACCTTGGCTGGTGATCCAATTTTGGGGGGGGACCCTACTTTTATTGTGTAAATATTAATATTTATAAAATAATTATAAAAAAAGAGCCTGAGGGGACCTCCACATTGGATCCCCAACCACGGTAAAGCTGCCAGCTGTGGTTTTCAGGCTACAGCCGTCTGCTTTACCTTAGCTGGCTATCAAAAATGGGGGGACCCAACGTCATTTTTTTTTTTAACTATTTTTTAAATAGAAAAAAATAATGGGCTTCCCTGTATTTTGATTGCCAACCAAGGTAACGGCAGGCAGATGGGGGTGGCAAACCATAGCTGTCTGCTTTATCTGCGCTGAGAATCAAAAATACCGCGGAGCGCTACGTCATTTTTTTTAAAGATTTATTTTTACAGCACTGTGATGTCCAGCAATCAAAATACAGGGAAGCCCATTTTGTTTTTAGTTATTTATATAAATAATTAAAAAAAATATATATGGGCTCCCGCTGCATTTTTTGTATTGCTAGCTAAGGGTAATCCAAGCAGCTACTGGCTGCTAACCCCCACTGCTTGGTGTTACCTTCACTGGCAATGGAAAATCCAGGGAAGCATTTTTTATTTTTTTTGCCAAAAAACTACAAAAAAAGGACGTGAGCTTCGCCATATTTTTGTATGCTAGCCAGGTATAGCAGGCAGGTGCTGGAAGAGTTGGATACAGCGCCAGAAGATGGCGCTTCTATGAAAATGCCATTTTCTGAGGTGGCTGCAGACTGCAATTCGCAGCAGTGGGGCCCAGAAAGCTCAGGCCAACCTGTGCTGCGGATTCCAATCCCCAGCTGCCTAGTTGTACCTGGCTGGACACAAAAATGGGGCGAAGCCTACCTCATTTGTTTTCTAATTATTTCATGAAATTCATGAATAAATAAAAAAAGGGCTTCCCTTTATTTTTGGTTCCCAGCCGGGTACAAATAGGCAACTGGGGGTTGGAGGCAGCCGTACCTGCCTGCTGTACCTGCCTAGCATACAAAAATATGGCGAAGCCCACATAATTTTTTCAGGGGGCAAAAAACTTCTGCATACAGTCCTGGATGTAGTATGCTGAGCCTTATAGTTCTGCAGCTGCTGTCTGTCTGTATGGAGAAGAGCAGACAGCAGCTGCAGAACTACAAGGCTCAGCATACTCCATCAAGGACTGTATGCAGACGTTTTTTGCCCACCAAAAAAATGACGTGGGCTTCGCCATATTTTTGTATGCTAGCCAGGTACAGCAGGCAGCCACGGGCTGCCTCCAACCCCCAGTTGCCTATTTGTACCCGGCTGGGAACCAAAAATATAGGGAAGCCCGTTTTTTTTTAATTATTTCACTTATTTCATGAAATAATTAAAAAACAAATGACGTGGGCTTCGCCCCATTTTTGTGTCCAGCCCATTTTTGTGTCCAGCCAGGTACAACTAGGCAGCTGGGGATTGGAATCCGCAGCACAGGTTAGCCCGAGATTTCTGGGCGCCTCTGCTGCGAATTGCAGTCCGCAGCCATCCCAGAAAATGGCGCTCTCATAGAAGCGCCATCATCTGGCGCTGTATCCAACTCTTCCAACAGCCCTGGAGCCGGGTGGCTTGTTGGGTAATCATGAGTTAATACTAGCTTTGTTTTACTAGCCAGTATTAAGCCAGAGATTCTTAATATCAGGCACGTTTGACCCGGCCATTAAAAATCTCCAATAAAGGGTTAAAAAAAGACACCACACAGAGAAAAAATACTTTAATAGAAATAAATACACAGACACATTAGAGACTCCATCTTTATTACCCCCTGTCAGCCCTCCACGATCCATGGTCTTCTGTCTTTCTCGTTCAACAAATGCAGCTCTGCTACATCACTGCTTCATGGGGGAAGACGCTGCTTCCCGTGGAGCATTCACTCCGTGAAAGCTGCACGAGAAGCAGCGTGCAGCCTTCACTCCGTGAGTGATCAGTGCTGCTAGCGGTATCAGCGGTAACGCTGACAGACGCGTTACCATAGCAACGGTGCTCCCGGAGCCGCGGTTAGCGGTGACGTCACCGCTAACTGCGTTGCTATGGCAATGGTGATCTCCGTTAATGACCGGCTGCGTACACATATGTGCACCGTGTACCGGAGAGATGCACTCGCAGGTCCTACATGACGCGTCATAGTCATGTGACCAGTCTGTAGCCAATGAGATAATAGCCACGTGACTGGTCACATGGCTATTTTGACGTCACGATAGGTCCTGCATCTCTGCTGGCAGTGCCGGTCACCAGGAGGATTCAGCGATCATCGGATGGATTAGCGGCAGGAGACAGAGTGCAGGAAGGATCGCGGGGACCGGTAAGTGTTATGGCAATGTTTATTAAATGTATGTGTACATTTATAATGCATTTTTATGTGTTTGTGATTGCCTCCCATTATAGCCTATTGGTTCGAGTTTGGTTCGTCGAACGTTCGACGAACCGAACTCGAATGGGATCTCGGCTCGGCGAACCGACCTCGAGCCGAACCGTGACCGGTTCTCTCTTCTCTACTAAAGAGGGTTGTACACAGGAAATGCCTTCACAATCTGACAGATTTGGAGCTACTGCAATAAAGAGTGGGCAAAGATTGCTAATTCTAGATATACAGTATGTGCAATTCTGATTGCTCCTACCCAAAAAGACTGGATGCTCTCATAAATTCAAAGGGAATTTCAACAAAGTATTAGATTGAGGGTGTGCATTTTTATGCCACTACATTATTTTAGCTTTTTTATTTTGTTTTGTTATTTTTTATTTTATTTTTCAACCAAAAAGATTTATGATTATTTTTCGATTAAATTTTGTAGATTATAATCTGTACAATGCAATCATAATTATGGGTGGTGATAAGATGGAAAAAGTTCTGAAATTATTCTTTTTGGTATGATTTTTTTTTTACAAGGGCAAAATCTGACATTTAACAAGGGTGTGTAAATTTATTTTATATTCATTGTACACATATATGTACATATACCGTATTTTTCACTTTATAAGACGCACTTTTCCTCCCAAAAATTTGGGAGGAAAATGGGGGGTGCGTCTTATAATCCGAATATAGCGGTACCTGGGGGTCCTGTCTGTGCGGGGATCGGGCGGCCGGGTGCCTGTGGCTGCGTGCAAGCGGCTGGGTACCTGTGCTTGCATGCGGTGGCAGCCAGGTACCAGTCGCTGTGTGCGGACGGCAGCCGGGTGCTGTGTGCGGGCGCTAGCCGAGTGCTGTGTGCCGGCGGCAGCCGGGTGCTGTGTGCCCGTGGCAGTCGGGTGCCCGTGCAGGCGGCAGGCACAGGTACCCTGCCACTTGCACGCAGGGTGGGCAGGCAGCCTGCTGGCTGCCACTCTGTGCGTGCGGGGCGGGCGGATGTGCAGCAAGTTACCCAGTTTGTCCGCGGTCCCACTTTCAAATGATGGCGCCGGGAAGCGGGCGCGTTCGTAGATGGAGCTCTTGGATGAAAGGTCCATCTGCGCACGCGCTGCTCCGGGATTCAGCGCGTGCGCATGCACCGCTCTGGGCGCCATCACTTGAATCGGGACCGCGGACATACTGGGAAAACACCACATCGGTTTGCTCAACTACTGAGCCGTCGCCACCGCTGCCACCACTGAGCCATCACCGCCGCTGCCACCACTGAGCCGTCACCGCCGCTGCTACCACTGAGCCACCATTTGAACCGGGACCGCGGACACTCACTGCACCGGCCTGCTGCAAGACTCAACCACCACCGCTGCTGCCGCCACCACGGACCCCGCGGCTCCTGCCACCACGGACGCCACCGCGCCTGCCACCACTGACCAATCGCGCCTGCCAGCACAACCTGTGCCTCCAATGACCCGCTTCACCACCACTGCTGCCCCCCTCCAGTAAGAGAACACCGGAGTATAAGACGAACCCCATTTTTCTTTTTTTTTTTACCTTTTTTTATGTCTAAATTTGTGGTGCGTCTTATAATCTGGTGCGTCATATAAAGCGAAAAATACGGTATATTTTTTCTCTACATTGTATGTAACAGGGAGTGATGCTCTGTTTGCTGGATTTGCACTCCAGCTCCTGGCCGCTTCATTAGCCTCCTTTTTGTTCACCAGCTGCTCTTGTAGGTTTTTAAAACCAAGAAAAGATGCAGTTTAGAGTAGGACCCAGCAAAGGAGGGTGCCGTGAAGATGCGCCGGGCTAATATTACAATGGCCATTATAAAATTCTAAATACCTCCATTAATATTTTTTAAGTAGAATTTATTTTGGTTTTTCAGTGTGCGCGACTGTTCTTTTTTTCTCTTATCATGTACAGATATACACCTGTCCACATTGTAAAGGTGCTGCCAGTCCAGTTTGAAATCAGGTTAGTACCAGCGTGGGAAACCAGTAAGGGAATACCTGTTTCATTCTGGGGTTTTTTCTCTACATATACATATATATATATATATATATATATATATATATACATATATATATATATACACACACACATATATGTATGTATGTATGTATGTATGTATGTATGTGTGTGTGTGTGTGTGTATACATACAGATTTTTTTTATTTATTCACATTTTGTTACGTTCAAAGATAAATCTTCCAATGACAAGTTATGCTTTATACAGTGACTAATGTGAATAGAATACATTGCATTATGTAAGTAATCATCCTTTATTTTTCTAAGTGTGTGAGCTCCAGTGCTCCAGCTGACATTGTGCTTATTGTTATATTAATGGTCAATGCATATGAAGCCAATGCACCTGGCTTAATATGATGCACGAGAGCTGTAGACTGATTGATCATTTAATTATGATTATACTTTACCTTTACTTTGACCCAGATGTCTGAAAACATGATGAAACCAGGACAGCACATTGAAGTCAGAAACAAAGTAGTGATATGTGACCTTCAAATCTCTATCATGTATTGTCTTAGTTATATATCTTTTCATCTCTGTCAAAGATCCTCTATTTTTAGACATATATAACCTCAGTGTGTTCCTTCCCTCCAAGGTCCCCCGCATAAATTGTGTGTCTTGTCTCTTCTGGCTTCTAAGTCAGTGAGCTGACATAGTCTTTTTCAAGTTCATATTCCATTAGCGTTCATTAAAGGGAGCTATATAATTAGAGGGTGATAGAGTAGAAAGAAAGCTTTGCGACACTTTCAATAGGATATTAAAAGCACAATGAAGTTCAGAGTATACAGCATAATTACATACCCTGAGAAATGAAGTATTAAAAATAGAAATTGATATATGATTTTCTACATTCATTTATTATAGTTTATATTCGCTGAACTATATAATGCAATGATGAATGCTCTACTGTTAGAATACCCTAATGCCCTGGTAACAGTACTCTGAACACTGCGAACTGAAAAAAATATTGATATAGTAGAAACAAAGAATAATGTCAAGAAAAGGAAATGTATACCCCCAAAATATGTTAAAGTTGATATAGAGTTCTAATTAGAGATGATATTTTGAAATTCAATTTCTCCGACTTTACCAATTTTTCTCAAAAATTCTGTTTGCGGAGCATAAATTCGTAAATCTCAATGCTTATATTCGCGGGGAGAGAGAGGGGAGAGAGAGAAAGACGCTCTGATCATAAGGCTTACACACTAGAACACTACAGAAAGAGGTAGAGTACCCAGCTGGTCATAAGAGCTTACACTTAAGGCAACACAACTTGCGTTGTGTGGTATCCATCACATTGCGTTGTGTGATGGATGTAACGGATGCGTTGCATATAGTGGCACAACTGATGTGACGGATTCGGCAAAACAACGGAATCCGTTGTAGCTTTTTTCCAGCAATTTACTCAACTGAGCATGCGCAGTTGTGTAAAGACGGATCCGTCACAGGAATCCGTCAAACGACGGATGCCAACGGAATCCAGCACATTGCGTTTTTTTGACGCTCTGTGAAACGCAGAAAAATGCTACATGCTGCAATATTTCCGCCCGGCGCATGCAACGCAGCGTCGGCCGGCAGATGCAACGCAAGGCCATCCATCGCAATGCGTCATCAATGCAAGTCAATGGGAAACAGCGCATATCCGTTAATGGATTGCGCTGTTTCCCAAAGCAGCGGATTGCGACCGGTGCCAAACAACGCAAGTGTGAAAGTACCCTCAGGAGAGATAAACGGAGAAAACTCTGCTTTGATCATTAGAGCTTACTCTACAGGAGAGAGAAATAAGAGATCACTGATCATAAGAGCTTATACACATCAAAAAAGAAAGGACCTCACTGACCAAAAGAACTTACATACTACAGAAGAGAAAAGACCCCACTGACTATAAGAACTTACATATTAGAGAAGAGAGAGACTTGGAAAATGACTCTGCTGTACAAATCACTAATCTGTTGAGTCCCAGGTACTGACCACCAGTGTACTAGGTAATCCATTAGATAGAGCTGAGAAAGTTGTCCCAAACAGACCAGGCTCTGTATGTACATTGTCTATAGACATTTATACTGCCAGTCACAGCAAGGAGCGCACAGTGTGATACAGCACACAGCATACAGCACACAGTGTGCTAAGAGACACATTGATGAAATCTACAGTTAGGTCCAGAAATATTTGGACAGTGACACAAGTTTTGTTATTTTAGCTGTTTACAAAAACATGTTCAGAAATACAATTATATATATAATATGGGCTGAAAGTGCACACTCCCAGCTGCAATATGAGAGTTTTCACATCCAAATCGGAGAAAGGGTTTAGGAATCATAGCTCTGTAATGCATAGCCTCCTCTTTTTCAAGGGACCAAAAGTAATTGGACAAGGGACTCTAAGGGCTGCAATTAACTCTGAAGGCGTCTCCCTCGTTAACCTGTAATCAATGAAGTAGTTAAAAGGTCTGGGGTTGATTACAGGTGTGTGGTTTTGCATTTGGAAGCTGTTGCTGTGACCAGACAACATGCGGTCTAAGGAACTCTCAATTGAGGTGAAGCAGAACATCCTAAGGCTGAAAAAAAAGAAAAAATCCATCAGAGAGATAGCAGACATGCTTGGAGTTGCAAAATCAACAGTCGGGTACATTCTGAGAAAAAAGGAATTGACTGGTGAGCTTGGGAACTCAAAAAGGCCTGGGCGTCCACGGATGACAACAGTGGTGGATGATCGCCGCATACTTTCTTTGGTGAAGAAGAACCCGTTCACAACATCAACTGAAGTCCAGAACACTCTCAGTGAAGTAGGTGTATCTGTCTCTAAGTCAACAGTAAAGAGAAGACTCCATGAAAGTAAATACAAAGGGTTCACATCTAGATGCAAACCATTCATCAATTACAAAAATAGACAGGCCAGAGTTAAATTTGTTGAAAAACACCTCATGAAGCCAGCTCAGTTCTGGAAAAGTATTCTATGGACAGATGAGACAAAGATCAACCTGTACCAGAATGATGGGAAGAAAAAAGTTTGGAGAAGAAAGGGAACGGCACATGATCCAAGGCACACCACATCCTCTGTAAAACATGGTGGAGGCAACGTGATGGCATGGGCATGCATGGCTTTCAATGGCACTGGGTCACTTGTGTTTATTGATGACATAACAGCAGACAAGAGTAGCCGGATGAATTCTGAAGTGTACCGGGATATACTTTCAGCCCAGATTCAGCCAAATGCCGCAAAGTTGATCGGACGGCGCTTCATAGTACAGATGGACAATGACCCCAAGCATACAGCCAAAGCTACCCAGGAGTTCATGAGTGCAAAAAAGTGGAACATTCTTTAATGGTCAAGTCAATCACCAGATCTTAACCCAATTGAGCATGCATTTCACTTGCTCAAATCAAGACTTAAGACGGAAAGACCCACAAACAAGCAAGACCTGAAGGCTGTGGCTGTAAAGGCCTGGCAAAGCATTAAGAAGGAGGAAACCCAGCGTTTGGTGATGTCCATGGGTTCCAGACTTAAGGCAGTGATTGCCTCCAAAGGATTCGCAACAAAATATTGAAAATAAAAATATTTTGTTTGGGTTTGGTTTATTTGTCCAATTACTTTTGACCTCCTAAAATGTGGAGTGTTTGTAAAGAAATGTGTACAATTCCTACAATTTCTATCAGATATTTTTGTTCAAACCTTCAAATTAAACGTTACAATCTGCACTTGAATTCTGTTGTAGAGATTTCATTTCAAATCCAATGTGGTGGCATGCAGAGCCCAACTCGCGAAAATTGTGTCACTGTCCAAATATTTCTGGACCTAACTGTATGTGTTAACCCCTAGAGTATGCGGTCCTCAGACTACATAGCGAAAACCCCTGCTGACAGATTCCCTTTAAATCTCCATTAAAAGTATTTAAATTTGAATGACAGCAAGAATTTCAAGAAATTTAACTAGAACTTGATCATATAGAAAAACAACAAAAAAAGGACTAAATATCCTCCACAATTTAAGATACTCACAGCAGGATAAAGCAGTGGCCAAAAAAACTAATGCACTATCAGGATGCAACCAGACCCCAAACAGATGGAGACATCACGGGGCAAGAGGAGCAAATCACTCACACAACTCCCAAACATGGAGGAGTGATCGCTAGATAGGGTGCAGCCAGGCACCTCTATGTTTGGTACTTACATAATGGAGTCGCCGTCCCTATGCAGCCCGCCTGGTCGAATAGTATGGATGTGTAATAGGCTCCTGACTAGGATACTATGCACCTTTAAGTGTGAACGGCGCCCTATGCAAGCCACTAGTGTGCAATTTTATTATCTAGGGATCACCCCCTCCATGTTCGGGAGTTGTGTGAGTGATTTGCTCCTCTTGCACCTGTGATGTCTCCATCTATGTGGGGTCTGGTTGCATCTGAATCGAACTTGATCATCCAGAGATAAAGTCACTAATCTGTTCTAATAACTAGTGATGAGCAACATTTTTGATATTCAAATTTGCCTGGTTCACTGAGTTTCCCCTCAAAAAATGATTTGAGGTGAATACTAGAGATGGGCAAATAGTCAAATATTCAGGTTTGGATTCTTTGTGCTGAATAATTTCTATTATTCATAAATTGTAACGAATATCGAACCTAATGTAAGTCAATGGAAAATTTTCTGGAGGCCCTTGGAGGTAGGTCTGGGAGGGCTGTAAAAATGCTGCAATGAATGGAAAAGTGTTGAAACAAAATGGGAATACCATGGGGAAGATCATTGGATGCTTTTCTGACTCATAGTTGGTTTCTAGGAATAATGTCAGATTATTACGGAGAGTAAAACACTGAGTTCAATAAGTTCACCTGATGTTACTATGTAATTATGTCACAGCTGGAGTACCATGGGAACCCCAGCTGTGATGTCCCGTGAATTCACTAACATCACCTAACAACTGCAGCTCCATCAATGTGTCCTAGATGCCACAGAGAGTTGTCATGTTTTCTGATGTGACAGCACACTAGGAACTCAGATGTGGAGGAGCTGGGATTGTCGTGGGATGTCATGGTGGGTATTATGTCAGACCTGCAGGGGTGTTTTGGGGTTTAATAAATTGGAAAAAGATGATTTTATTTTCTTGTGTTTTTTTTTTTTTTTTAAATAAAAGGATTTTTTTCTGTGCTTTGTGTTTATTTCTTTTGACTTGCAGGGTTAGTAATGAGGGGGGTCTCAGACCCTCCCCATTACTATCCTTGGGTTTGATGACCGCTGTGATTTTTTTTTAGAAATCACAGCTGTCATTAACCCCTTATGATTGCCACCTCTCCAGGGCAAATGAGATGAACCAGGTAAAGTGCTGGAATTAGTGCATTTAATGGATACCCAAATTCTGGGGCAACTGTTAGCTACTATTTTTAGGTTGGGGAGAGCAGAATAACCATGGGACTCCACAACCTGAAAATACCAGCCCCCAGCTGTCCACTTTAGGATGACTGGGTATCAAAAATTGGGGGGGACATGACAATTTTTTTTTTAATTATTTATTTAAATTTTTAAAAAAATGCATGGGGCCCCTTGTATACACAGTCAAAATAATGAGTACTGCTAGGGGCTGCTGTCTCCAGTTGCCTGCTTTATCTGCACTGAGTATCAAAATATGGGTGATTCAACACCATTTTTTCCAATTATTTATTTTTGCACTCCACTCCATGGACCCAGACAGCTAGTGTGACTGCAATCACAGCCACTATCATAGAGGGTGAACAGGGGAATCAGGACTGCAACCAATCACAGATACTGTTACAGAGGGTGGGCGAGGGAAGCAGTGCATATTCATGAACCTTAAGGATCAGACACAGAAACAATGTGACAGTCATGGGGAAGCTCAGTAAGTATATTTATCCTGCCTTGATGACTGCACATCATTTGTTTTTTCACTGTGCCTCCAAATCAAAGTAATGCCAGTAGCAAAGATTGCTATGACATTATCAGGCCCAATGATTACACTTTAACCTCTTATTGACATTGGACGTACTGGGTACGTCATGTCTCATGTCAGTATACTCCTTGCTGGCTGCTGCGGATGGCCGTCACTGAGTTCCGCACATGTCAGCTGATTTGAACAGCTAACATGTGCGACTATCAAGCACAAGTAGATCCACTCTCCACTCGTACCTGTCAACCCCTTGCATCGCGCTGTGAAAATATGACAATGCGGTATACATCGCAGCTGCTGTAAGTTCTCACTTTTCTGGCTCCATCGGAAGTCACGTGAAGTGATCACGTGGATCTGATGGTTGCCATGGTAGCATAGGGTCATGTGATGACTCCTGTAGCTATAATGAGTCAGTTCCTCTTCCAGACGGCAGAGGGCCATGTGTGAGAGGAGAGCAGTTTTTGTGCAGATCAGAGCAATGCTGCTCTGATCTACAGAAAGGAACAAGCGATCAGACTGCTGATCCTTATAGCCCCCTATGGGGATGAGTAAAACAAAATAAAAAGTAAAAAAATGTAAAAAAAATTAAAAAAAATCCTAAATGTTCAAATATTTCCCCCATTCACCCCATTGAAAATGAAATGGTTAAAAAAAAAAAATATACACACATTTGATATCGCCGTGTTCAGAAATGACTAATCTATCAAAATATAAAATCAATTAATCTGATCAGTAAACAGTGTAGTAGACAAAAAATTCCAGATGCCAAAATTAAATTTTTTGGTCGCAGCAAATTTTGCAAATAATGAAATATAAGGTGATCAAAATGTAGCATCTGCACAAAAATGGTACCATTAAAAACATTAGGTTGAGACACAAAAATTAAGCTATTGCTGAGCCATAGATCTAGAAAAATTAAAATGCTATGGTTTTGGAAAATGGTGCAAAAACTGCGCCACTTTTTTGGACAAACATCTGAATTTTTTTTAACCCCTTAGATAACAGTAAACCTGTACATGTTTGGTGTCTACAAATTTATACTGATCTGAGGCATCACACCGACACATCAGTTTTACCATACAGTGAACATAATGAATAAAAATATCTCAAAAACAATCGTGGAATCGCACTTTTTTTGTAATTTTTCCACACTTGGAATTTTTTTGCCATTTTCCAGTACACTATATGGTAAAAAGTATGGTTTCTGTTTAAAGTAATACTCACTCCACAAAAAACAAGCCCTCATATGGCAAAATTGATGGAAAAATTAAAACGTTACGGCTTTCGGAAGAAGCGGGGCAAAAAGCAAAATCGGAAAATTAGCGGGGAGTGAAGGGGCAACTGGTTTATGTAATATGAATCCAAAACAAGTATACTGTAATGTTTTGAATGTGAAGTAGTAATGGTCTCTCAAGTAGAAATGAAACTTTTTGTGGTCCGCAAGAAAAGGGCTCGTGGCTCAGGGTATCTGCCTTAGGACAGTATAGGTACTGGTATGTGTTGAAGTGCATCTGATAATCACAATATTAGATAAAAACTGTGGTCTATTATGTCAAATATATGATATGTATTGCTGCTACTCCCTCAGCAACTTGTAGCTCTAATGCTGGCACAGGTATGGCAATATTATGTCTGTGTGGATCGCTGGAGAGGTCTGCTAGCAAGCCATGTGGGTGTCAGGTGAAAACTTCAAAGCGCACATAACAGTGCTCACATTGGTAGTACGTAGAGATGAGCGAACCGGTCGCGGTTCGGCTCGAGGTCGGTTCGCCGAACGGGGGTCCCGTTCGAGTTCGGTTCATCGAACGTTCGACGAACCGAACTAGAACCAATAGGCTATAATGGGAGGCAATCACAAACACATAAAAATGCATGATAAATGTACACAAACAGTTAATAAACATTGCCATAACACTTACCGGTCCCCGCGATCCCTCCTGCACTCTGTCTCCTGCCGCTATTCCATCCGATGATCGCTGAATCCTCCCGGTGACCGGCACTGCCAGCAGAGATGCAGGACCTATCGTGACGTCAAAATAGCCATGTGACCAGTCACGTGGCAATTATCTCATTGGCTACAGACTGGTCACATGACTATGACACGTCATGTAGGACCTGCGAGTACATCTCTCCGGTACACGGTGCACATTTGTGTATCGCCGTGTACCGGCGATATGCTCTAGCACACGGTCGACTCCCCGTTCCGTTAGGGACCGGCTGACACAGCCAGTCATTAACGGAGATCACCGTTGCCATAGCAACGCAGTTAGCGGTGACATCACCGCTAACCGCGGCTCCGGGAGCACCGTTGCTATGGTAACGCGTCTGTCAGCGTTACCGCTGTTACCGCTAGCAGCACTGATCACTCACGGAGTGAAGGCTGCACGCTGCTTCCCGATTGTAGTGAGGATTGTAGTGAGGATGAGGTGCCCCAGCCCATCAAGTAATGGGCTGGGGCACCTCATCCTCACTAAAATCCTCACTACAATCCTGAAGTGCAGTTTCTTCAAATTCATTTAAAGGCACTTGGAATGCTGAAATTGCTGCTTATAATTTAAGCCTCTATTAAAAACCTCTTATCAGCGCTGGTTTATTCGGGATTTATTGGGCTGACAGGGGGTAATAAAGATGGAGTCTCTAATGTGTCTGTGTATTTATTTCTATTAAAGTATTTTTTCTCTGTGTGGTGTCTTTTTTTTAACCCTTTATTGGAAATTCTTAATGGCCGGGTTAAACGTGCCTGACATTAAGAATCTCTGGCTTAATACTGGCTAGTAAAACAAAGCCAGTATTAACTCATGATTACCCAACAAGCCACCCGGCTCCAGGGCTGTTGGAAGAGTTGGATACAGCGCCAGATGATGGCGCTTCTATGAGAGCGCCATTTTCTGGGACGGCTGCGGACTGAAATTCGCAGCAGAGGCGCCCAGAAACCTCGGGCTAACCTGTGCTGCGGATTCCAATCCCCAGCTGCCTAGTTGTACCCGGCTGGACACAAAAATGGGGCGAAGCCCACGTCATTTGTTTTTTAATTATTTCATGAAATAAGTGAAATAATTAAAAAAAAAAGGGCTTCCCTATATTTTTGGTTCCCAGCCAGGTACAAATAGGCAACTGGGGGTTGGAGGAAGACCGTGGCTGCATGCTGTACCTGGCTAGCATACAAAAATATGGCGAAGCCCATGTCATTTTTTTGGTGGGCAAAAAACTTCTGCATACAGTCCTGGATGGAGTATGCTGAGCCTTGTAGTTCTGCAGCTGCTGTCTGCTCTTCTACATACAGACACACAGCAGCTGCAGAACTACAAGGCTCAGCATACTCCATCCAGGACTGTATGCAGAAGTTTTTTGCTGAAAAAATTATATGGGCTTCGCCATATTTTTGTATGCTAGCCAGGTACAGCAGGCAGGTACGGCTGCCCCCAACCCCCAGTTGCCTATTTGTACCCGGCTGGGAACCAAAAATAAAGGGAAGCCTTTTTTTATTATTTCATGAATTTCATGAAATAATTAGAAAACAAATGACGTAGGCTTCGCCCCATTTTTGTGTCCAGCCAGGTACAACTAGGCAGCTGGGGATTGGAATCCGCAGCACAGGTTGGCCTGAGCTTTCTGGGCCCCACTGCTGTGAATTGCAGTCTGCAGACGCCTCAGAAAATGGCACTTTCATAGAAGCGCCATCTTCTGGCGCTGTATCCAACTCTTCCAGCACCTGCCTGCTGTACCTGGCTAGCATACAAAAATATGGCGAAGCTCACGTCCTTTTTTTGTAGTTTTTTGGCAAAAAAAATAAAAAATGCTTCCCTGGATTTTCCATTGCCAGTGAAGGTAACACCAAGCAGTGGAGGTTAGCAGCCAGTAGCTGCTTGGATTACCCTTAGCTAGCAATACAAAAAATGCAGTGGGAGCCCATATATATTTTTTTTAATTATTTATTTAAATAACTAAAAATAAAATGGGCTTCCCTGTATTTTGATTGCTGGACATCACAGTGCTGTAAAAATAAATCTTTAAAAAAATGACGTAGCGCTCCGCGGTATTTTTGATTCTCAGCAGATAAAGCAGACAGCTATGGGTTGCCACCCCCATCTGCCTGCCGTTACCTTGGTTGGCAATCAAAATACAGGGAAGCCCATTAATTTTTTCTATTTAAAAAATAGTTAAAAAAAAAATGACGTTGGGTCCCCCCATTTTTGATAGCCAGCTAGGGTAAAGCAGACGGCTGTAGCCTGAAAACCACAGCTGGCAGCTTTACCGTGGTTGAGGATCCAATGTGGAGGTCCCCTCAGGCTCTTTTTTATAATTATTTTATAAATATTAATAATTACACAATAACAGTAGGGTCCCCCCCAAATTGGATCACCAGCCAAGGTAAAGCGGACAGCTGTGGTCTGGTATTCTCAGGGTGGGAAGGTCCATAGTTATTGGGTCTTCACAGCCTAAAAATAGCAGGCCGCAGGCACCCCAGACGTTGCGCATCCACTAGATGCGCCAATCCTGGCGCTTCACCCCAGCTCATCCCGTGCCCTGGTGCAGTGGCAAACGGGGTAATAAATCGAGTTGATACTAGCTGTAAAGTCACCTGAGATCAAGCCCAGCAGTTTGTGATGTCATGGTGTCTATTAGATACCCAACATCATAAACTGTCAGTACTAACAAAAAAAAAAAAAAACCGACAAAAGAAATTTATTTGAAAAAACAGTCCCCAAAACATTTCCTCTTTCACCAATTTATTGTAAGAAAAAAAATAAAGGGGTCCCACGACGACTCTAGACCGTCTAGAATATCGGGGGGGGGAGACACTCAGGGAACGTATCCCCCATTTTCTAGGAGTGCGGACCCTTCATGTGAGGAGTGTGGGTGCAATGAATCTGCACTCACTCTCCCCGGGTCCACAGCAGCAGAGTCCATGTCGTAATGGTTGCTACCAAAGCTGCAATGCCCTGCTCATGAGGTAAGGGCATGCCTAATCAGGAGAACTACTGTAGAGGAAGCTCTGCTCACTGGTATATAGGTGCTCAGAGGTAATAATAGATAAAATTAGTGAGTAACCTCGGCACTCTAAATCTTCCAGACTAAAGCGGGCTTTACACGCTACGACATCGCTAATGCGGAGTCGTTGGTGTCACGGAATTCGTGACGCACATCCGGCCGCATTAGCGATGCCGTTGCGTGTGACATAGATTAGCGATTTTGCATCGTTGAAAAACAGTGAAAAATCGCTAATCGGCGACACGGGGGTCCATTCCCAATTATCGTTACTTCAGCAGTAACGAGGTTGTTCCTCGTTCCTGCGGCAGCACACATCGCTGCGTGTGACGCCGCAGGAGCGAGGAAGCTCTCCCTACCTGCCTCCCGGCCGCTATGCGGAAGGAAGGAGGTGGGCGGGATGTTACGTCCCGCTCATCTCCGCCCCTCCGCTGCTATTGGGCGGCGGTTCAGTGACGCTTCAGTGACGTCGCTGTGACGCCGCATGGACCGCCCCCTTAGAAAGGAGGCGGTTCGCCCGTCACAGCGACGTCGCCGGACAGGTAAGTATGTGTGACGGCTCTGGGCGATGTTGTGCGGCACGGGCAGCGATATGCCCGTGTCGTGCAACAGATGGGGGCGGGTACCCACACTAGCGATATCGGGACCGATATCGCAGTGTGTAAAGTAGCCTTTAGTCAGTAAGTCACAACGGATAGTAATGCAAAATCACTCTTTATTGGTCCGTATTAGGAAAAAAAAATTTTCATAAGCATATATGTTTTTGTCCAAAACAAGTTACAAATGACGTTTCGGCCTGAGCCTTCGTCAGATTGGACTTATCTGCTTGTAATCATGAAAAATGACAATAATCAGTATCACATAAGAGTGAGAGAACAATAACATAAACTCGAACAATGTAGAGGTACAATTGGGATGCAGCAAAAAAATTGCAACACAGCAAGAAATGAAACACATGATACAAATGTCATAATACAGTACAAGGACAATATAGTAATGACAAATATGGGGTCAGAGTAGGCTTAGACAGCTCTGGTACGAAAGAGATGTCAATCATAAAGTAACATGTGCAGTAGGTGTAGAGCTACAGTATGCATGGCAGAACTAATGGATAGACTGACCATAGAAAAAGACCGGAGAAAAAGTGGAGAAAAAGTGGAGAAAAAGTGGAGTAAAAATGGAGAAAAAGTGGAGAAAAAATGGAGAAAAAAATGTAGAAAAGGTGGAGAAAAAGTGGAGAAAAAGTGGAGAAAAAGTGGAGTAAAAATGGAGAAAAAGTGGAGAAAAAGTGGAGAAAAAATGGAGAAAAAGTGGAGAAAAAAATGGAGAAAAATTGGAGAAAAAAATGTAGAAAAAGTGGAGAAAAAGTGGAGAAAAAGTGGAGTAAAAATGGAGAAAAAGTGGAGAAAAAACGGAGAAAAAAATGTAGAAAAAGTGGAGAAAAAGTGGAGAAAAAGTGGAGAAAAAAATGGAGAAAAAGTGGAGAAAAAGTGGAGAAAAAGTGGAGAAAAAAATGGAGAAAAAGTGGAGAAAAAGTGGAGTAAAAATGGAGAAAAAGTGGAGAAAAAATGGAGAAAAAAATGTAGAAAAAGTGGAGAAAAAGTGGAGAAAAAGTGGAGCACCCTTTGGTGCCTTTCATGTGGTACTAAGGGGTGCTTAGCTTTGTATTTAGCCAAAAAATGACGTAGGGTTCCCCCTAGTTTTGTAGCCAGCTAGGGTAAAGCAGACGGCTGCAGCCTGCAGACCACAGCTGGCAACCTCACCTTGGCTGGTAATCCAAAACTGAGGGCACCCCACGCTGTTATTTTAAATTAAATAAATAATTAAAAAAAAAAAACACGTAGGGGTCCCCCAAAATTGGATCACCAGCCAAGGTAAAGCAGACAGCTGGGGCCTGATATTCTCAGACTAGGGAGGTCCATGGTTATTGGACTCTCCCCAGCCTAAAAATAGCAGGCCGCAGCCGCCCCAGAAGTGGCGCATCCATTAGATGCGCCAATCCTGGTGCTTCGCCCCAGCTCATCCCGCACCCTGGTGCGGTGGCAAACGGGGTAATATATGGGGTTAATACCAGATGTGTAATGTCACCTGGCATCAAGCCCTGGGGTTGGTGAGGTCAGGCGTCTATCAGATACCCGACATCACCAACCCAGTCAGTAATAAAAAAAATAGTCGACAAACACATTTTTATTTGAAAAAACACTCCCCAATACATTCCCTCTTTAACCAATTTATTAGAATGAAAAACAAATCCAGGTCTGCTGTAATCCAAGGGGTTGCCATGACGATCCACACTGTCCCAGTCAATGAAGAGCAGGATGTTCCCCATTGGCTGGGAGAGCAGTGCAGTGACCTGAGCTAACATCAATGGGTCAGCCCAGGTCACTGCAGGGCATGACAAGTGCTGCTGTCAGCGAGGTACATTACCTGCGCTGATCTCCAGCACACTGACAGCCCCTGTCACTGAGTTCAATGACCGGCGTCTTCACACCAAGTATCGCGAGAGGCCCGTGACGTCACCGCTAGTCAGTCTCGGGTCGGAAGCGAGAGGTGATGTGACAAGCGGCGGCCATGGAGGACAGTGACAGCGCTGAGGTCGGGATGGCGGGACTTCATCACCGCAGGTAAGCCGAGCGGGACCGTGTGTGTGTGTGTGTGTGTGTGTGTATGTGAGTGTGTGTGTGTGTGTGTGTGTGTGTGTGTGTACGTGTGTACATGCCGCGGGCAGGAGGGGGCGGAGCGAGCTGAGCGGGAAGTGTGGGCTTCCTGCACGTAACTAGGATAAACATCGGGTTACTAACCAAAGCGCTTTGCTTGGATACCCGATGTTTATCTTGGTTACCAGCTTCTGGCAGGCTGCCAGCGATGGCTCCTGCACACTGTAGCTGTAAAAAGCCCTGCTTTTTGCTGCTAGAACCGTTCTCGAACGTATCTAGAACTATCGAGCTTTTGCAAAAAGCTCGAGTTCTAGTTCGATCTCGAACAACCCCCAAAATCACTCGAGCCTAGAACTGGAGAACCACGAACCGCGAACCGCGCTCAACTCTAGTCCTGAATCATGATCTCCAGGGTCTCAGCTAGCCCTGAAACCCCGGAGATTTTCTGACGCTGGGGGGCGTTATTCACTTATTTCTGCCTGCTGTTTATAAACGGCAGATCAGAATAAGGCTACATTAACACGACCGATCCATTTTTGCGGTCTGCAAAAAACAGTCCGTTTTTTTTCACGGGTGCATCCGTGTGGCATCCGTTTCCGTTCCGTAGACGGTCCGTATGTCATCTGTTTGTCATCCGTGTGCCTTCCGTTTTTTTTGTGTACTGCAAAAAAACTGAATGAGGGTAAATGCATAAATTTACCCAGGATCCATAGCTTCATCTTACATGAGGCGGTCACATGTTCACTCCAGTGCCATTTTCTACTGCTTTTCACAGCGTAGAGCGCTCTGGTGATTTTCTTGTGCTTGTGCACTTCATATCAGTCTTTTCTGTCATTATAATGGCAGAAAGACACATAATGTCCCACTCTCCTGCATTTTGTAATTTTGCACCTTTTGGTGCCTTTCATGTGGCACTAAGGGGTGCTTAGCTTTGTATTTAGCCAAAAAAAATGAAAAAAAAAAATGACGTAGGGTTCCCCCTATTTTTGTAGCCAGCTAGGGTAAAGCAGACGGCTGCAGCCTGCAGACCACAGCTGGCAACCTCACCTTGGCTGGTAATCTAAAACTGAGGGCACCCCACGCTGTTATTTTAAATTAAATAAATAATTTAAAAAAAAAAACACGTAGGGGTCCCCCCAAAATTGGATCACCAGCCAAGGTAAAGCAGACAGCTGGCGTCTGATATTCTCAGACTAAGGAGGTCCATGGTTATTGGACTCTCCCCAGCCTAAAAATAGCAGGCCGCAGCCGCCCCGGAAGTGGCGCATCCATTAGATGCGCCAATCCTGGTGCTTCGCCCCAGCTCATCCCGCGCCCTGGTGCGGTGGCAAATGGGGTAATGTATGGGGTTAATACCAGATGTGTAATGTCACCTGGCATCAAGCCCTGGGGTTGGTGAGGTCAGGCGTCTATCAGATACCCGACATCACCAACCCAGTCAGTAATAAAAAAAAATAGACGACAAACACATTTTTATTTGAAAAAACACTCCCCAAAACATTCCCTCTTTAACCAATTTATTAGAAAGAAAAACAAATCCAGGTCTGGTGTAATCCAAGGGGTTGCCATGACGATCCACACTGTCCCAGTCAATGAAGAGCAGGATGTTCCCCATTGGCTGGGAGAGCAGTGCAGTGACCTGAGCTAACATCAATGGGTCAGCCCAGGTCACTGCAGGGGATGACAAGTGCTGCTGTCAGCGAGGTACATTACCTGCGCTGATCTCCAGCACACTTGACAGCCCCTGCCACTGAGTTCAATGACCGGCGTCTTCACACCAAGTATCGCGAGAGGCCCGTGACGTCACCGCTAGTCAGTCTCGGGTCGGAAGCGAGAGAAGGTGATGTGACAAGCGGCGGCCATTGAGGACAGTGACAGCGCTGAGGTCGGGATGGCGGGACTTCATCACCGCAGGTAAGCCGAGCGGGACCGTGTGTGTGTGTGTCTGTGTGTGTGTGTGTGTGTGTGTGTGTGTATGTGTATGTGTACATGCCGCAGGCAGGAGGGGGCGGAGCGAGCTGAGCGGGGAAGTGTGGGCTTCCTGCACGTAACTAGGATAAACATCGGGTTACTAACCCAAGCGCTTTGCTTGGATACCCGATGTTTATCTTGGTTACCAGGTTCTGGCAGGCTGCCAGCGATGGCTGCTGCACACTGTAGCTGTAAAAAGCCCTGCTTTTTGCTGCTAGAACCGTTCTCGAACGTATCTAGAACTATCGAGCTTTTGCAAAAAGCTCGAGTTCTAGTTCGATCTCGAACAGCCCCCAAAATCACTCGAGCCTAGAACTGGAGAACCTCGAACCGCGAACCGCGCTCAACTCTAGTAGTAAGCCAATTTGGATTCCATTTCAGAAGCTGGAGAAAATTTCCCCATTATGCTTTTACAGCAAGGGTGTAAAAGCATGGCTTTCCAATAGTCATCACTTTGTTTCATGTTAACAATACACCTGTCCTGCGGCAAGCTTTGTTTCATTATTGTAACCTCACTGCAACAGTTGGCTGTGATCACCAGCATCATAATTAGCTTTATTTTCACTCTGTCTGCTTCATCACAATGCCTCAATGTCCTCCTCCATTTCCACATGCTCAACTTCCTTTTCTGCTTCTTACTACAAATTCTGCAGCATGTGACATGGACCTTCAGGGTCCCCAATAGACACATGACAACTCTGATTGGTGTTTTTCCTCCATACTCTCTTGCATACTGGCGAGTATTTTTTCCAGGATAAATATTACCGGGATTACATCTCACACGTGCGTACTGACATATATTGTCGTTTCTTCAAAAGGTTTCAGTGGGTGTCTTGCATTGTTTGACTTCTGTATCATGTAGTCTTTCACCATTTTACCCTGTTACAGACATGCAAATGCTATAACATACAGCTTCACACTCAAGCAGGTTGTGGTTTGATTTGAAAGAATTTTTTATTTTTTTTGCATCAGAGTGTGTTTAGCCAAATAAGACCTATTGAAATATATTGACACCTTTCTGGCAATAGCCACCACCTTTCTTAAGAGTATATATTTACAAAATAAAAATCTTGCACTATTACTTTCAGAAGGTGGGCCATGCATTCATCTTGGGTTACTTTGCCTAACTGTTCAGTAGCCAGAATGTTGCAAGCATTGTCACTCAAGACAATTCCAAGTTGTAGTTCATGGTTAGTCAGACAATAGTTGAGTTAATTTTTGATACACACCAGCAACTTTACCAATGTGTGGCTTTTCTCCCCCAGGATTTTAAGCTGTAAAACTGAGTCCAAGCTCTTTGACTTGCAATAAAAAAAGAAATTGGGAACTATATGGAATCAGTAATGTGCCTTGTGCTTGTTTGGGATGAGGTCTTGTCAGTTAAACAGGATCCGGAGGATGTGTAGGAGGAGAGAGCTAACTGCTGTTTATCGATGAAAATAGATCTAGGTTCCAGATGTAGAGGCTTCACAACCTGTCCAAGATGCGGTAATGCATCGCTCCCACTAAAACCATTCACTTAAGTGAGCTGTGAAACTCATATATTGTCCCTACCCATAGTTGATGTTCCAGGTATCTATAGTGCAGCACACTTTAAAGCTTGATGGAAAGTTTAGAGAGTAATATACAGTACCTTCCCCTGCACATGAAAACAGAGAGCAGGCACCCCTTTCTATAATAAATAATGATGAATTAGTAACTTCCAGCAAGGCTGAACATAAGCCATCGATTCTTAAGAGGCAGCAAAATCCACAAGCGGTTAAGGCACTGACTGCACCACAAGTAGCTTGACAAGATGAAAGTTTAGTTTGTAAACCAATGGATTACCCAGAGCATATGGTTATTTCCTAACTACACAATCAGCAATGAATATTTAACATTTAAAGAGGTGTACTTAGAGTACCATATGCAGTAGATGAAGATGTCAATAATAATGGTGGCGAGCATGACATGGTAGCGGCGCTAAGAGTGTGGGTTGAGCAAAACAAGCGTGGCAAGAATGGGGAGGACAGCTAAAGACTTCCCTGATTTCTGGTTGGCTGAGCTTTGCCAAATAAGCAGGTAATGTCACTTCATGGGCTGATGGAAAACCATAGTTTCGAGTCTGTAAAAGCTGGGATGTCCATGGCTTATTTTCCTTTTACAGAGCCTGCACAGTGGCAAAGAATCAGTTAACAACAACTCACAAAGGAACTCCCACATGAGAAGCCTACATGAACAACTTGCCACCCTTGTAATTAGAAATTTGAGGCACTCTAGAGCCTTCTATACTAACAGCATGTGAGGTCTTACCTGCTCCAGAGCTGACAATAGTTAAAGCAATGCCAATGACAACAACCTCCTCCTCCTTTGGTTATCTCAACTCTTTGTCACCCCTTCCGGGTCTGAGGTTTTGACATAATGATAATAATAATAATAATAATCATCTTTAATTCAGCTGACATGTGCCTAAATGTGTGAAATAGTCAGCAGTCCTTGCCACCCCCTGATTCCCACCCTGAGGTTGTCCTGACTAAACATTTTGGGTGCTGTTGGGCACAAGTTCACCAATCCTGCTGTTGCACTGCTGCTGCAACGGTGGTTGGCACACAGTGCAAAATCTTTAAGGCTATGGACCTGCTGAGAAGTTCCCAGTGACTTGGTAGTGGGCTTCCTATAGTTTGATCAGCATGTTAAACTAAAAACCTCATGGTCCGTTTTGAAAATGTTTGCATCCTGTTTCATTCAAACAAAAGCCACCATTGTGCTCCTGCACATGAGCACTTTGATCTGTCCTCCTGAGGGCAGAGAAAGTACTATAATACGCAGGCGTGAGAAAAGGTCAATGACCACTTGAACATGCACACTACAGTTCTTTGATCTGCCCTCAGCGGGGTAGATCAGAGTGCGCATGTGCAGGAGTGCAATGGAGGCCTCTCTCTGAATGACGCAGGATGCGTCATAAACACAGGGCTGGACAGGAGAACGGTGATCGCAAGAAGAGAGAAGGCACCAGACCAAGAGCAGTGACACCTATCGAACCAGACTGCACCCTAGCAGAGTATTATAAAGCTGTTATTTACATTGTACAGCGCGGCCTGGGCTCTTATATACAGTATTCTGGAATGCCGTGTATAAGGGCTCAATGTTGGCGGCTGTAAGTCGTAAGGTAAAAACCTGGTGACAGGTTCCCTTTAAGTTCTGTTTTTCTATTGTATGAAATATGTATTTCATGCAATAAAATGCAAATCAATTATTTAAAAATCATACAATGTGATTTGATTTCTGGATTTTTTTTATTCTGTCTGTCACAGTTGAAGTGTACCTAAGATAAAAATGTCAGACCTCTCCATTCTTTGTAGGTGGGAAATTGCAGTCTATATATATATATATATATATATATATATATATATATATATATATATATATATATATATATATATATGTAATATATATATATATAGTAAACACTGTATATATATACTGTATATATACAGTGTGTCCACCCATATCATGTTCACTGCCATTAACTTGAGCTTGAGAATGGCGGCAGCTATAGGAAAAGAAGTGGTGTCTAGGTATAGAAAAGTAGTGATGCGCTACGCAATGAAACCACCTATTTCGCCACTTGGTGGAAAACGACGGAGTTAGCATTTTTATCTTGAAAACGGAACGAGATAGAGAAAAAAAGTGAATTAAAAAATTGTAGGGTATCATCAATTCAATACAAATCGACACCTTGCATACAGAAATGCTATGATATGAAACCCATGACCCCCCAAAACATTGAATGCTGGTCACGCATATGGCACTCATTTAACTTTGATGCTCAAAGTGGCCACCGTCAGCTGCAATGCACATCTAGACTCTGGACAGCATACTGTATCTTGCTGTACATTGTGCAATATGGTAGGTGACACGTTTGCACAAGCATCTGTGAAACGTCGTCGTAGGTCCTGCAATGTTGGTGGAGGGGTTGCATACACCTGTTTGATGTAACCTCACAGAAAGAAGTCCAGTGGGGTCAGGTCAGGTGAGCGTGGAGCGTAGCCACCATACCCAATGACTTGTAGGAAGGTCTCCATGAGGTATCGCTTCATGTCTGCAGCCTTGTGAGTTTTACACGTTCTAATCATAGCATTTCTGTATGCAAGGTGTTGATTCATATTGAATTGATGATGCCCTACAACTTTGTAATTCACTTTTTTTCTCTATCTCGTTCCTTTTTTGAGATAAAAATGCTAACTCCGTTGTTTTCCACCAGGCCTGGCCCCGCCCCCAGCATGGATTGGCCATTTGGCCAGGCCACGCCCTCGCCCGCTGTACCGCTAGGCCATGCCCCTCACGCGGTGCCGCTAGGCCACGCCCTCATGCGGTACCGCTAGGCCATGCCCCCTCACACTATGCCGCTAGGCCACGCCTCCACACTATGTCGCTAGGCCACGCCCCCACGCAGTGCCGCTAGGCCACGGCCCCTCATATTATGTCGCTAGGCCACGCCCTCACAATATGCCACTAGGCCATGCCCCTCACACTGTCACTAGCCACGCCCCCTCATTATGTCGCTAGGCCACGCCCCCTCATTATGCCGCTAAACCACGCCCCTCACAATATGATGTGAGGCCACGCCCCCTCACACTATGCAGCTGGCCACGCCCCTCACACTGGCGCGAGGCCACGCCCCCTCACACTATGCAGCTAGGCCACGTCCCCTCATACTTTGCCGCTACACCACGCCCCCTCACACTGTGCCGCTAGGTCACGCCCCCTGACACTATGCCGCTAGGCCACGCCCCTCACACGATGGCATTAGGCCACGCCCCCTCACACTATACAGCTAGGTCACACCCCCTCACAATCCCGCTAGGCCACGCCCCCTCACACTATGCCGCTAGGCCACGCCCCCTCACACTATGGCACTAGGCCACACCCCTCACACGATTGCGCTAGGCCACGCCCTTTGCACTATGCCGCTAGGCCATGCCCCACTATGCCGCTAGGCCACGCCCCTGCCCACGTTGGGTACCTGTACACCTCCCCCCAGGACAACTCCTCCCATTATAGTCCTCCTATTATACTCCTCTCTGAGGGGTTTGCAGCATGGGGGATGGAGCACGATGGGGGTGAAGCATGGGGGATGGAGCACGATGGGGGGGTGAAGCATGGGGGATGCAGCACGATGGGGGGTGCAGCATGGGGGGTGGACCATGATGGGGGTGCCCAGAATGGGGGGATGAAACACAATGGGGGGTTCGCAGCATGGGGGATGGAGCATGGGGGATGGAGCACGATGGGGGGTGCCCAGAATGGGAGGTTGAAACACGATGGGCGGTGCGCAGCATGGGGGATGGAGCATGATGGGGGGTGCCCAGAATGGGAGGTTGAAACACGATGGGGGGTGCCCAGAATGGGGGGGATGAAACACGATGGGGGGTGCCCAGAATGGGGGGATGAAACACGATGGGGGGTGCGCAGCATGGGGGATGGAGCACGATGTGGGGTGCACACCTCCCCCCAAAACACTCACACACCGCCACACACACACCGCACAACACACCACACACACTGGGAACCACAAACACCCCCCTACACAGACACCCACACACACAGATACCGCGGCACACACAAATATACGCACATACAGCGCAACACACACACATTGCACAAAACATATGTGGGGCCCCGAGGTGCGGTGTCGGTGCAGCTGTGCATTACCTTCAGGGACTCCACGCGGCTGGATCTTGTCACAGGTAGGAAATCCTCTATTTTGATTGTCGTGACGCCACTCTCAGAATTGCGGTCAGTGGAGACCGCCACTGCAGGTTAGGGGTGCCTGGGGCCGATAGTGGGTGCAGTCAGTTGTAATAGCCTCCTGAGAGTGAGGCATGCCCCAGGGCCCCGTGTAGATGTGTGGAACTACAAGTCGCAGAATGACTCACACGCACAAGCAGAATGTCTTTCAAGGGTTTTACTCACTGAGGGTGGCAGGGTGAGTAACCCGGGCGTAGCTGGGATGAACCAGGCTGGAACCAGGCGTCCTTCAGTCTGACTTGTGAGGGTGGCTACTGACTCGCCTTCCTTAGCCCTTCTGTTGTTTGTGGTAACCCCGACTTGCAGTCCCTATGGGGGTCACCCAGGGAAGTTGCTGCTCCCCTCGTTTCGGCCCGTTTGCTTGTAGCCTGGACCAGGTCACTCCGGCTGCTTGCCTCCTGTGAACTATGGGCCCTCACTTTGCTACGTGGCTGCGGACTCTGTGGTGTTGTCTTGGGGGTTTGAAGTGCCCCCTCAGGCAGGTTTGGCAGAAGAAAACTGGATCTATCTCTGCACTGGGACCTGTTACCCCTGCGGGCCTGGTACCTCCCTAGCAGTCCTCTTACTCTCCACTCCGCTGCTCTCTCTTTAGCCTTGTGTGGATTTCAGACGGCACCACTAGGTGACCGTTCTCCCCCGTCAGTAGTCACTGCGCGGACGCTGTTAGACTGCAACAGCTCCAGGGTCGGCTTCTGCTCTCCCTGAGCTGCACACTAAACCGGCTCACTTGTGGGACCTGCCCTGCTGCTCCTGTCTGAGCTCCACTTCCATGCTCCTCACTCCTCCACACTCTGCTTCAGACTCCTCCTTCTCTTTTCCCTTTGTGCCTGCCTACGCCACCTAGCAACCAGGCTCTCTACCACACCCCTTGAGTGGAGATGGAGGCCTCGCCCCCTCCTGGGATCCCCAGGGGTCCTCCCAAAGGTACATGTGTGAGACCTGATCACTATGCGCCTGTGTAGTCACACCTCGGTCAGCCTTCTGGATTACCTGTTTTGTACTGTCCCCAGCATGGGTGCAGTACTCAGTGGTGCCTGACCAGGTCAGGGGCGCCACATATACCTCCCCCCAAAACACACACACACACACCCCACACCCACACAAACCGCGCAACACACACAGCACCACACACAGACAACACCGCTCTCACACACCCCCACCCAGACAACACCCAGAACATTTACAGCCCCTACACAAACACTTGGTAACTACACACAACAACATCTATATATATATATATATATA
The DNA here is from genome assembly GCF_048569485.1 of Anomaloglossus baeobatrachus. Classification (NCBI taxonomy): domain Eukaryota; kingdom Metazoa; phylum Chordata; class Amphibia; order Anura; family Aromobatidae; genus Anomaloglossus; species Anomaloglossus baeobatrachus. The sequence continues at coordinate 619,510,263 of NC_134354.1, forward strand.
TATATACAGTTAGGTCCAGAAATATTTGGACAGTGACACAAGTTTTGTTATTTTAGCTGTTTACAAAAACATGTTCAGAAATACAATTATATATATAATATGGGCTGAAAGTGCACACTCCCAGCTGCAATATGAGAGTTTTCACATCCAAATTGGAGAAAGGATTTAGGAATCATAGCTCTGTAATGCATAGCCTCCTCTTTTTCAAGGGACCAAAAGTAATTGGACAAGGGACTCTAAGGGCTGCAATTAACTCTGAAGGCGTCTCCCTCGTTAACCTGTAGTCAATGAAGTAGTTAAAAGGTCTGGGGTTGATTACAGGTGTGTGATTTTGCATTTGGAAGCTGTTGCTGTGACCAGACAACATGCGGTCTAAGGAACTCTCAATTGAGGTGAAGCAGAACATCCTGAGGCTGAAAAAAAAGAAAAAATCCATCAGAGAGATAGCAGACATGCTTGGAGTAGCAAAATCAACAGTCGGGTACATTCTGAGAAAAAAGGAATTGATTGGTGAGCTTGGGAACTCAAAAAGGCCTGGGCGTCCACGGATGACAACAGTGGTGGATGATCGCCACATACTTTCTTTGGTGAAGAAGAACCCCTTCACAACATCAACTGAAGTCCAGAACACTCTCAGTGAAGTAGGTGTATCTGTCTCTAAGTCAACAGTAAAGAGAAGACTCCATGAAAGTAAATACAAAGGGTTCACATCTAGAAGCAAACCATTCATCAATTCCAAAAATAGACAGGCCAGAGTTAAATTTGCTGAAAAACACCTCATGAAGCCAGCTCAGTTCTGGAAAAGTATTCTATGGACAGATGAGACAAAGATCAACCTGTACCAGAATGATGGGAAGAAAAAAGTTTGGAGAAGAAAGGGAACGGCACATGATCCAAGGCACACCACATCCTCTGTAAAACATGGTGGAGGCAACGTGATGGCATGGGCATGCATGGCTTTCAATGGCACTGGGTCACTTGTGTTTATTGATGACATAACAGCAGACAAGGGTAGCCGGATGAATTCTGAAGTGTACCGGGATATACTTTCAGCCCAGATTCAGCCAAATGCCGCAAAGTTGATCGGACGGCGCTTCATAGTACAGATGGACAATGACCCAAAGCATACAGCCAAAGCTACCCAGGAGTTCATGAGTGCAAAAAAGTGGAACATTCTGCAATGGCCAAGTCAATCACCAGATCTTAACCCAATTGAGCATGCATTTCACTTGCTCAAATCCAGACTTAAGACGGAAAGACCCACAAACAAGCAAGACCTGAAGGCTGCGGCTGTAAAGGCCTGGCAAAGCATTAAGAAGGAGGAAACCCAGCGTTTGGTGATGTCCATGGGTTCCAGACTTAAGGCAGTGATTGCCTCCAAAGGATTCGCAACAAAATATTGAAAATAAAAATATTTTGTTTGGGTTTGGTTTATTTGTCCAATTACTTTTGACCTCCTAAAATGTGGAGTGTTTGTAAAGAAATGTGTACAATTCCTACAATTTCTATCAGATATTTTTGTTCAAACCTTCAAATTAAACGTTACAATCTGCACTTGAATTCTGTTGTAGAGGTTTCATTTCAAATCCAATGTGGTGGCATGCAGAGCCCAACTCGCGAAAATTGTGTCACTGTCCAAATATTTCTGGACCTAACTGTATATAACAAAAATCATACATTAACTACACAATAAATTCTAGAATACCCGATGCGTTAGAATCGGGCCACCTTCTAGTATATATATATACACTATATATATAGTAAAAATTGATTTGGTGCGTGTTTTTGCTGCGTTTTGCTGCATTTTTGCTCACTCCGTCCTTATGCGTTTTTTATCAGTGAACAAAAAAAAAAAGGTCTGATGTCATTTCCTTCTTCAATGTGTTCTTCATTCTCCACTAGTGTATGCAGAAGAGCAGACAGCTGCAGAACTACAAGGCTCAGCATACTCCATCCAATAGTGTATGTGTGAAGCCCCGCAAGTGCAGTGTCGGTGCATTACCTTCAGGGACTCCACTCAGCTGGATCTTGTCACAGGTAGGAGGTCTTCTTTTAGGATTGTCGTGACGCCACTCTCAGAATTGCGGTCAGTGGGGACCGCCACTGCAGGTTAAGGGATGCCTGGGGCTGATGGTGGGTGCAGTCGGTTGTAATAGCCTCCTGAGAGTGAGGCAAGCCCCAGGGCCCTGTGTAGGTGTGTAGAACCACAAGGCGCAGAATAACTCCACACAAGCAGAATGTCTTTCAGGGGTTTTACTCACTGTTGATGGCAGGGTGAGTAACCCGGGCGTAGCTGGGATGAACCAGGCTGGAACCAGGTATCCTTCAGGCTGACTGATGAGGGTGGCTACCGACTCGCCTTCCTTAGCCCTTCTGTGGTTTGTGGTAACCCCGACTTTTAGTCCCTATGGGGGTCACCCAGGGAAGTAGCTGCTCCCCTCGTTTGTTTGCCGTTTGCTTGTCGCCTGGACCAGATCACTCCAGCTGCTTGCCTCCTGTGAACTATGGGCCCTAACTGTGGCTACGTGGCTGCGGCTTTTGTGGTGTTGTGGCGTGGGCTTTAAGGGCCCCACACCGGCAGGTTTAGCAAGGAAAGGTGGATCTATCCCCGCATCGGGATCTGCCGCCCGTTTGGGCCTGGTACTCCCTGACAGTCTCCTTACTTTCCACTACACTGCTCTCTCTCCAGCTGTGTGTGGTGTTCGGGCAGCACTACCAGGTGACCGTTCTCCCCCGTCGGTAGTCACTGCGCGGACGCTGTTAGACTGCAACAGCTCCAGGGTCTGCTTCTGCTCTTCCTGAGCTGCACACTAAACTGGCTCACTCGTGGGACCTGCACTGCTGCTCCTGTCTGAGCTCCACTTCCATGCTCCTCACTCCTCCACACTCTGCTTCAGACTGTTTACTCCTCCTTCTCTTTTCCCCTTGTGCCTGCCTACGCCACCTAGCAACCAGGCTCTCCACCACACCCCTTGAGTGGAGATGGAGGCTTTTTACCCCCTCCACTATTCCAGTGGAGGTGAAGGCTTTGCCCCCTCCTGGGATCCCCAGGGGTCCTCTCAAAGGTACATGTGCGAGACCTGATCACTATGCACCTGTGTAGTCACACCTCGGTCAGCCTTCCGGATTACCTGTATTGTACTGTCCCCAGCATGGGTGCAGTACTCAGTGGTGCCTGACCAGGTCAGGGGCGCCACATTCCCCCTTAGTTATCACCAGCACGTCCTCGGGCTGCAAGACAACATTTTAAAATGCATAAAACAGTAAAAACATGGTAAAACATTTAAAACCACCAGGTACCATACATCACCACCCTCCACCCACAAGTCCGTTAACCCACCCAAACCCTTTCAGGAGGCAGGTCACCGGTCCTTTTGGTAACCAGGTCTGGGCCATCCGTTTCCCCAGACCTTTCCTCCAATCTGCCTCTCCTGTTGGCCGCGCCTTCAGCCACTTCTGGCAGGATGTAGAGGCGGCTTTCATGGTCTGGTGGTCTTCAGGGCATACCTGGCCTGGTGAAGCCGCGCCTTCAGCCACTTCTGGCAGGATCCAGAGGCGGCCTTCACAGTTGGTGCTGACCAGGTACCCTCTTTGTGGTGGAGAGCCAGGCCCCATAAACAGGCATGCTCTCTGGTCGCAGGTGAGCCAAGGCCCTATATACGGACGTGCTCCCTGGTTGCAGACGAGCCAAGCCCCTAAACAGGCTGGCTCTGGTGGTGGTGCCTCTGGTGTAACTATTTACACTGCGAGAGTTTGTGGCTATAGCCAGTTCATAGCCTTAAGGTTCATTTCTCACATTAGTTTATGTGGGCACATCTCTTAAACAGTAACGTTGCAAACTTTCAAACTGGTCAAAACAGTAACTTGTTGTACTTCTTACTTTATGCAGATTCCTCCTCACCAGGGCTTGGGCCTGTAGGGCTGCGGCACCTGCTGCTTTCTCGGTCTTTTTCATCGTCCGTGGTGGTCTCATCGGTGGGTTCTTTGTCTGTTCTTTCTCTATCTCTGTCTGTTTCTTTTCCTTTAGGACATGGCGTGACATCTAGGGCATACCAGCCTCTTTCTCCTTGATGCATGGTAAACTGCACTGTGTCTCCCATCCTTAGGTTCCTTCCAGGATGTCCTCTGGGCAAATGGGCTCTAACGTCTCTTCTGTTGACAAAAATGCCTTCTTTCATACCAGGTGCTACTATGAAGCCGTATCCTGATTTTAGGCTGAAATCTTCCACTACTCCTCGACAAAGGGGTCCTCTGACCTGGGCTTTGGCATTTCTCAGGAACCGTTTCTCCTCTAGGTCTCTGGCCGTTATTTCATCTCTCTGCTCTGGGGACTGCGGTGCAGGGAAAGACTGGGTTCTGTTACGGCGCCGTGTCTTGCGGGCTGGATTCTGCGAGGTACAGCTTACAAGCTCCCAGGTGAGGCTTTTGGGCAGATCTTCTTCAGCGGAAGGTATCGGGTCTTCTTCGTCCCAGCGGGAGTATGGCAACATCTCTGGCTCTGGGCATGGATCCACTGCTGATGGCTCCGGGGTCAGCTCCTCAGCCTTCTGGCCTCCCCTCCCCCTTAGTTCTTCGGGACACTCCTGTCGTGGCAGTGCTGGGGATGGACTTTCATCAGCAGGCCCGGGCGGGGGACTCTTTGGCGTGGTTGCTGCAGAAGTCGCCTTGGGGGTATGCGGAGGGAGTAGATACCGGTCCACCATCTCCTGTGGGAACTTGGCCTCCAGGTCAGCCTTCAGTCTCCAGTATTCGGGGTCCGCACCTATCAGGGACTTCCTAGCAGGGACCTCCTTGGACTGGGGAGCGGTGTCTGCTCTGGCCTTGCAGGCCGGGGTAAACAAAGGTACATTCTTGTCTTGGCGGGCCGCGCCCTGCATGGCGGCGGCCTGGTCTTGGCGGGCCGCGCCTGACATGGTGGCGGCCTGGTCCTGGCGGGCCGCGCCTGACATGGCGGCGGCCTGGATCAGCGTTGCTGTCGCAATCCGGGTCGCAGCTGGAGTCTTAGCGGGCGTCGCTACTATGGCCGGTTCTTGGCGGGCCGGGCAGGGCATCGCTGCGGCGGCCTGGATCGGCGTCGCTGTCGCGGCCTGGATTGGCGTCGCAGCTGCGATGGAATCTTTACAGGCTGGGCTGGGCGTCGCTGCAGCGATCTGGGCTTGGCGGGCCGCACCTTGCGTGGCTGCGGCCTGGTTCAGCACCTCACTTGCGGCGCGGACGAGCGTTGCTGCTGCGGTGGGGTCTCGGCGGGCCGGGCCTAGCATGGCGGCGGCCTGGGTCAGCGTCACACCTGCGGCGCGGATGAGGGTTGCGGTGGCAGCTGGTTCTCTACGGGCCGAGCAGGGCATCGCTGCGGCGGCCTGGGCTTGGCGGGCCGCACCTGGAGTGGCTGCGGCCTGGTTCGGCGTCGCCGCGCCGGGCGCCTCTTCAGGGACCGCGGGCGTGGCAGCAGGGATCGGGGCACTCGCGCTGGCAGGGGCAACACTGGACTCACCCATCTTTGGCAGCATCGGGGTCTGAGTCGTCACCGTCCGGTCTGGCACTCGGCGCGTGGCTCTCCCCTCATAGGCCTGAACCGCCGCGGTCATTTCCAGAAACTCCGCACGTCCCTCTCTGATCTGCCTTCCGACCCTGGCCTCCAGTTGATCGCAGAACTCGGCAAGCTCCCGACACCACCAGGCAGTGGAGCCTGGCTCTGGGTCTCTGTGTTCAGACGCCATCTCCTCTAGCAGCAGACTTCTGGCTCCCTTTCTGTCCCGACGTCTCTGAACGCCTCCGCTCTCTTCACTTGCGAGGTCAGGACTCTGCAGGGGATCTCTGGGTAGCCACACCTCTTCGTGGGCGGTAACTTCTCCCAGCGCGGGCTGCTGTTGTTTTTCAGCGCGCTTTTCATGGTGGCAATATGGCGGCGCTTCCAATTTTTCAAGCGGACCGCCCAGGCACATGGTCACCTGTCTGAACAGGTCTAGTCCTTATCCTGTTCGTGACGCCAGATGTGAAGCCCCGCAAGTGCAGTGTCGGTGCATTACCTTCAGGGACTCCACTCAGCTGGATCTTGTCACAGGTAGGAGGTCTTCTTTTAGGATTGTCGTGACGCCACTCTTAGAATTGCGGTCAGTGGGGACCGCCACTGCAGGTTAAGGGATGCCTGGGGCTGATGGTGGGTGCAGTCGGTTGTAATAGCCTCCTGAGAGTGAGGCAAGCCCCAGGGCCCTGTGTAGGTGTGTAGAACCACAAGGCGCAGAATAACTCCACACAAGCAGAATGTCTTTCAGGGGTTTTACTCACTGTTGATGGCAGGGTGAGTAACCCGGGCGTAGCTGGGATGAACCAGGCTGGAACCAGGTATCCTTCAGGCTGACTGATGAGGGTGGCTACCGACTCGCCTTCCTTAGCCCTTCTGTGGTTTGTGGTAACCCCGACTTTTAGTCCCTATGGGGGTCACCCAGGGAAGTAGCTGCTCCCCTCGTTTGTTTGCCGTTTGCTTGTCGCCTGGACCAGATCACTCCAGCTGCTTGCCTCCTGTGAACTATGGGCCCTAACTGTGGCTACGTGGCTGCGGCTTTTGTGGTGTTGTGGCGTGGGCTTTAAGGGCCCCACACCGGCAGGTTTAGCAAGGAAAGGTGGATCTATCCCCGCATCGGGATCTGCCGCCCGTTTGGGCCTGGTACTCCCTGACAGTCTCCTTACTTTCCACTACACTGCTCTCTCTCCAGCTGTGTGTGGTGTTCGGGCAGCACTACCAGGTGACCGTTCTCCCCCGTCGGTAGTCACTGCGCGGACGCTGTTAGACTGCAACAGCTCCAGGGTCTGCTTCTGCTCTTCCTGAGCTGCACACTAAACTGGCTCACTCGTGGGACCTGCACTGCTGCTCCTGTCTGAGCTCCACTTCCATGCTCCTCACTCCTCCACACTCTGCTTCAGACTGTTTACTCCTCCTTCTCTTTTCCCCTTGTGCCTGCCTACGCCACCTAGCAACCAGGCTCTCCACCACACCCCTTGAGTGGAGATGGAGGCTTTTTACCCCCTCCACTATTCCAGTGGAGGTGAAGGCTTTGCCCCCTCCTGGGATCCCCAGGGGTCCTCTCAAAGGTACATGTGTGAGACCTGATCACTATGCGCCTGTGTAGTCACACCTCGGTCAGCCTTCCGGATTACCTGTATTGTACTGTCCCCAGCATGGGTGCAGTACTCAGTGGTGCCTGACCAGGTCAGGGGCGCCACATATGCAGGAGAGCAGACAGCAGCTGTCGAACTACAAGGCTCAGCATCCTCCTTCCAGGACTGTATGCAGGATTTCTTTGCCCCCCCCAAACAAAAAAAATGACGTGGGCTTCGCCATATTTTTGTATGCTAGCCGGGTACAGCAGGCAGGTACGGGCTGCCCCCAACCCCCAGCTGCCTATTTGTACCCGGCTGGGAACCAAAAATATAGGGAAGCCCTTTTTTTTAAAATTATTTCATGAATTTCATGAAATAATTTAAAAAAAAAATGACGTGAGCTTCGCCCAATTTTTGAGTCCAGCCGGGTACAACTAGGCAGCTGGGGATTGGAATCCACAGTGCAGGGTGCCCATGCTTTCTGGGCACCCCCGCTGTGAATTGCAGTCCCGCAGCCACCCCAGAAAATGGCGCTTTCATAGAAGCGCCATCTTCTGGCGCTGTATCCAACTCTTCCAGCTGCCCTGATGCCGGGTGGCTCGCCGGGTAATAATGGGGTTAGGGCTAGCTGTATAGCTGGCCCTAAGCCCGAAATTCATGGTGTCACGCCAATATTAGACATGGCCACCATGAATTTCTAGTAAAGATAAAAAAAAACACAACACACAGAAAAATATTTTTATTAGAAATAAAACACAACACAATTAGTGACTCCATCTTTATTGAAATAAAGAACCCCCCCCTCCGCAGTAATCCTGGGTCAGGGTCCCGCGCCGTCCAATCCGGATCCAATATCATCTGATCGGTTTGCTGTAAGGCAAAGCGATCAGATGATGTGTCAGGATCAAGTGCCTGAATCCCATCACACATCAGCTGATTGTATAAAAGCCGATTATACAATCAGCAGATGCATCGGTGCAAAAAAAAAAAATAAAAAATAATACTCACTCATGTGCTGATTACCGGCAGCTCCTGGAGCGATGGGGCGGGAGTCTGATCCCGTCCGATCGCTGCAGCAGCTGCCGGTAATCAGGGATGAAGTCTCCTGACGCATCCGCTGATACCGGCCGGGCGCTCGCGTCACCGCGATACTTACGATCACCTGATGTGTCAGGTGACTGCATCAGGTGATCCATCGCCAGGTCCTGCATCCATCGGAGCTTTCCCGGCCGTCTGCACACAGCCGGAGCGGGGGTGGCGATACCGTGAGAGGAGATGGGAGCGGGCATGGCACCGGGAGTCTGCAGACAGGTGAGTATAACTTTTTTTTTTTTCTACTGTTAACTTTTGTTTTCGCAGCCGCTTCCACCTCCTGCCTGTACATGGCGCCGCACGGCAGCATACATGCACAGGACGGGAGGTGGACGCGGCGGTGACGGTACCGGGAGGATTCACGCTTCTGTATATACTGACAGAAGGAATCCTCTTCCTGTACACGTCACTTTACTACCCACCTCCTGCATTTATAGCTGCGTTTTTGGTCTTAGAAACGCACCAAAACGCAGCTATTTGCGTTTCTCATTGCGTCTTTCAACATCCCATTGCACTCAATGGATGAAAAGCGCAGTGAAAAACGCGGGAATAATTGACATGCTGCGTTTTTGTGGTCACCACAAAAACGCAGCTGAAAAAAAACGCTGTGTGGGGACAGCAAAAATGAAAACTCATAGACTTTGCTGGGGAAGCAAAGTCATGCAGTTTTGAGGCCAAAAACGCACCCGAAAAACGCGCAAAAACGCCGAGAAAAACGCACTGTGTGCACATAGCCTAAGTCCCAGAAACCCTAGATGCAGAAACTAACTGACACTCAGACAATGAAGGAGGGACATGGAGACAGTATATATAGACCTTGAGGAGGTCATCTGTGTGCATCAAGTTGCCAAATAGATGCTAACATTCAGGAATACATGGATGAAAGCCCAATGTAAAGATACTGTCTTATAATATCTGCTGATAATACCACATATGAATAGATTTTACTAAAATGCCATTCTATCTGCATCCATATGGTGTACCACAATTTTCCAAACTCCCTGCAAAACTGCTGCAGTTCTACCAGTTGTGTGGCAAAAGAAGCAGCTCGGCAAGTCACATGTGTGACTGCAGCTTGGTAGTGCTAGTGCTTACTTGCTTAACTCCTTTACGACTTTTGACCTATGTTTCTATATACGTCAAATGTCGTATCTCTGCCCACATCATTCCCTACACATGGCAGCTGATGTAATCAGCCATCATGTGTCACTAATAGCAGAGGGTGGATCAGGAATCTGCAAGTGGTTTTTAATCAGTTATCTCCCACTGGCAATCTCTGACAACAGGGTTTAACACCCCCTGTTGGGGAGATCGTCATTCCTACCTCCCATAAAGAGATCACGAGACGGCGATATGTTGTAATGAATGACAGCCAGGGGTTAGATGATTACCCCTGTCTTTGTCATTACGATGTTCCTGTGAACACCGGCTTTGAGCCAGGATTCATAGGAGATCGAGATTTGTGCTCTACAGAGCAGTGCTGATGCTGATGTACTGCCCTGTAGAGTACAATCCATTGGATAATCGCAGTTTCAAGTCCTTTAACACTAGAAGTCCCAGAAATTCCGAGCTCCCCCTGAAGTCCCGAAAGAGGGTCAAATGATCCTTAAGTTACCGTCACACTAAGTAACATCGCTAGCAACATTGCTGCTGAGGCACGACTTGCTAGCGATGTTGCTGTGTGTGACATCCAGCAACAACCTGGCCCCTGCTGTGAGGTCACTGGTTGTTGCTGAATGTCCTGGACCATTTTTTAGTTGATGCTCTCCCGCTGTGAAGCACACATCGCTGTGTGTGACAGCGACAGAGCAACAACTAAATGTGCAGTGAGCAGGGAGCCGGCTTCTGCGGACGCTGGTAACCAATGTAAATATCAGGTAACCAAGAAGACTTTTCCTTGGTTACCCGATATTTACCTTCGTTACTAGCGTCCGCCGCTCTCACGCTGTCAGTGCCGGCTCCCTGCTCCCTGCACACATAGCCAGACTACACATTGGGTAATTAACCCGATGTGTACTCTGGCTAGGAGTGCAGGGAGCCAGCGCTAAGCGGTGTGTGCTGGTAACCAAGGTAAATATCGGGTTGGTTACCCAATATTTACCTTAGTTACCAAGCACAGCATCGCTTCCACGCGTCGCTGCTGGCTGGTCACTGGTTGCTGGTGAGATCTGCTTGTGTGACAGCTCACCAGCAACCCGTGTAGCGACGCTCCAGCAATCCCTGCCAGGTCAGGTTGCTGGTGGGATCGCTGGAGCATCGCTTAGTGTGAAAGTACCTTTAGTCCAAACTGAATGGAACTAACTAGAAAAAAAAATGGCTAAACTCAATGGAAAACAACAACCTCCTGTGGTGCGACAGTAGTGGCCTTAATTACAGAACAAAAGACTGTGATTATAGGATGTTAGTTAAAATCCTTTAGGTCATTCGACCCGTCTCTGGGTTGCAAAGGTAGAAATGTTAAATGACCCCTCTCTGGGACTTCTAGTGCTAAGGGAATGAGAGAATACAGTAAAAAGTATAAAAAAAAAAAACATTTTAAAAAATTTGAAAAAATAAAAAAAACACGAGTTCAAATCACCCCCATTTACCCCATTAAAAATATAACAATTAAACAAAATAAAAATACACATATTTGGTATCACTGAGTTTAGATATGTCTGATCTATCAAAACATAAAATAAGTTAATCCTACAGGTAAGCGGAAAAGGAGAATAATTAATTAAACCACCACAATTATGTTTTTTTGGCCACCGCATCATTGCAATATAATGCAATAAGAGGCGATCAAAACACATCTAGCCAAAATGGTATTTATGCAAATATTAGCTCAGAGCGCAAAAAATAAGCCCACACACAGCCCCAGATCCCGAAAAATGAAAATGTTATAGATCTGGTACTGAACAGGGGAATCATATTGGCAAGTCTGTTTTACCATACAGTGAATAATATAAAAAAAAATCGATCCAAACAATTGTGGAATTTGTGCTTTTTGCAATTTTAATCAACTTGGATTTTTTTTTCTTCTCCACTATATTTTAAAATTAATGGTGCCATTCAAAAGAACAACTCATCCTGTAAAAAACAAGCCCTCATCCGGCTATATTGAAGGAAAAATAAAAATATTACTGCTCTTGGAAAAGTGGTGGGGTTTGCATTCTTTGTTCTGCATTTTCATAATTAACTCAACATTAGTAAAAAAGAAAATAGGCATTATAGGACCACGTAAGAATAATTAATGTGAAATGTCTTCTTTTTATCGTTATTCATGTCAGGTTCTTAAAAACAACTATTACAAATATGGAGTTTACACTGTCAGTGGTCAGCTAAAATTGTAAAAAACCTAATAATTCTTCATTCCTACAGATTCTTCTATTCACTGTGTCTCCTGTGACTAATTTTTCTGTTCTTTAAGGATTCTCTTCTACAAACCAGTCCATAAATCTAAAACCCACTCAATTCAAGTAAAAAGTGTAATGGAAGTCTATGGGGAACTCAAGCATTTTTCTGATAGACACCGCTAGAGGGCGGAGAGTTCAGAAAAATGCATGAAGAAGATGCCTGGACACATCTCTGACTCCCAGGTCGCTGCTGAGAAATAAAAAAATAAGTAATTTTAAAAATTATGGGTTTCCCCTCATTTTTGATAACCAGCCAAGGTAAAGCAGACATGTCTATTTACCCTTGGTTGGTTATCAAAAATAGAGGAGAACCAAAGACTTTTTTTTTAGTTGTTTATTTATAAATACATAATTTTAAAAAAAATGACGTAGGGTCCGCTGCATTTTTTATAACCAGCCAAGGTAAAATGAACAGCTGCAGGCTGATATTATCAGCTGGGAATGGTTATTTGGCCCTCCCCAGACTAAAAATATCAGCCCACAGTGCCCCAGAATTGGTGCATCACATCAGATGTGTTATTTCTGGTGCTGCGCCTCAAATTTTCCCGATTGCCATTGTTCATTGCCAATTGGGGTAACAATTTTGAGGGTTGATTTCAGCTGTAAATTGTCACCTGACATCAAGCATCTATCATTTACCTCCATTACTAGCCTAGTAAGTGTAAATTTAAAGAAACACACACGTAGGAAAAAAAATAGTTTATTTGATTAAAGACTCCCTCATGAGTATGTGTGTGGAAGCAGATCCTGTAGCTCCTGCCAAGCATCTAGGAAATCCCTAGGGAAGAAACCCCAAAAAAAACACTCAGAAGTCACAGGCTGCAGCTAGATGACCCTCTGACCCCCTGACCTGATTGCAGTGCTTACTGGCACAGATATGACAAGGAGGGGGCCGGAAAAGATGGTGGGAGAAGTGGAGAAGCAGAATTAAGATGGTGCCATGGGCAGCATGGAGCAGAGAAAAGATAATGGTGCAGACGCTGAGGAGATCAGAAGACAGGCTGCAACACGGCTGGAGCGTTTTGCCAGGCAGGAGAGCAGTGGCCATCACAGAGAGACTGTGAGAGGTGAGCTGCAGATTAATATGGGACTTGCAGACAGCATGGTGCTGAGTGAAGGAGGGGGGAGGGGTGATAGCAGCGAGGGAGCTCAGGCCTGCAAGGCAGAGACAAATCCCAGATCTCAGGCAGCACAGCTAGTGGAGCTGACAGGCACACAGAATATCCCAAAAGAGCCCACACTGAGAGACATCCTCACAGCAGTAATGCTATGTAGAGCATCTATTACTCAGGTGACCCAGCAGCTTGGGAGCCTCAGAGAAGACATGGCATCTATGCGGCACAAGCTTCATGAAGTGAAAGAGAGAACAGGAGAAGTTGAGCAGAGAGTCAGTATCATGGAGGACCACATGGCAGGATCTGACAGAGACAGGCAGCGTGCAGCACAGCAAACAGCAGCACTCCTAGCAAAACGGATGATCTTGAAAATAGATCAAGGCGTAACAACCTGAGACTAATTGGTGTCCCAGAGAAAGTGGAAGGTACATCCCCAACTGAATTTTTTGAGGAATGGCTGAAAAGTAAAATTGGATCTGAGCATCTCACCTCTCTATATGCGGTGGAAAGAGCCCATAGGGTTCCCACCCGCCCCCTGCCTCCTGGACACCCACCGTGACCTGTCCTGGCCAAAATACTGCATTACAGAGGCAGGGATAATATCCTGAAGAATGCCAGAGGACATCCGGACTTGATCATCAATGGCTCCAAGATATCCATTTTTCTAGACTACTCCATAGAAGTGCAAAAGCAAAGAGCCAAGTTCATTGACATTAAGAGAAGGCTGAGACAACTAAATCTGGTATACTCCATGATGTACCCGGCGAAGCTCAGAGTGGTAGCGGGAGGAATAGTGCACTTTTTCCTAGATCCTAAGGAAGCGCTAAGATGGCTTGCATGGCAATGAACAACGCTTGCGGTGGGAAGTTTGTGAAGGGGAAGCTGGAGACTTACTTTTGGGGACACCCTACCTCTCATCGCATGCAGTGGTGTAGAGGAAGAATAATATTTTATGGTTGCCGGGGAGGAGTTCCAGTTTGAAAATTTAAAAAAAAATATTTTTTTTTTGTTTACCCCGGCAATCTCAATTTAAATCTACATTTAATGGGCTCTAGAGGAAAGCGGTCTGCAAACACCACTGAGGATGGGAGGAAATGGAATCCTGGCTATGGAAAGGGACTTTCCAACTCATACTGGACTCGCAATGCAAAAACACTGAATTAATTTTTATTCTCCCCCTTTCTTTTTTGTTTTTCTTTTTCTCCCCTCTCTCTCTCCTCTTATTCCACCCTTTTTCTTCTTCTTATACCACTTTTCTCTTTCTCTCCTTTGTTTTACCCACTTCCTCTCCCTCTTTCTTTTTCCTTTTTTTTTTCCTTCTTCTTTCCCATAACTTGCTTTCGTTTTTGCCCCTTAATATTGAAAAAAAAAAAGGGGCATTGTAAGAATATGGCAGGACTGCAATACTGATCAGATGGACAGCCGGATACCGTGCACGAGAAACCTTCTAGAGGTCCTGGTTTTGGTGTTATTGATGGTTGATTGGGCCCTGTCCATCGTAAAAGAGGAAACGCGACAAAAGATGGACACGGTATCTAGCACACTTGCCAAGGCAAACATATGCCCTCCGTCCCTGATACAAAGGGGACTGGTGGCAACGATGTGTTACTATGTTTATTGTTGGAGGGGGGTGTTTATATTGGGGGGGCAGGGGGAGGGTGGGCCGGTCGACAATCTCATTTGGCCTATTAAGGAGCTCTGGGAGAACCAGAATTTGTCAATTAATCATATGGCGGGATGCATTATGCTAATTAGTTGGAATGTTAGGGGCTTAGCCTCTAGCATCAAAAGGCAAGCAGTATTTCAATTTTTACGCACAGAAAAACCTGACCTAATTTGCTTGCAGGAAACACACATGATGCCGGAGAAGCTGCATCTACTGAATTGAAGGTGGCTCAGGGTGGGGTATCATTCTACATATTCTGCATACTCCAGAAGGGCCAGTATACTAGTACGCTCAGGCGCACGGTTTGAATTTCTAAAGGTCATCGTGGATAAAGATGGGAGGTATGTATGTCTTTCCTGTAGACTGGGGACAAGAGCCGTAGTAATTAAATCCCTATACATACCTCCGCCATATTGCAGCAAACTACTTCACAGTCTGATAAATTTATTGGCAGACTTTCCGGGGGTTCCCTTTATGATAATGGGAGATTTCAATAATATTCCGAATTCACATTGGGACAGAGGGAGACATGAGGTACGAAAAATGGGGGGGTAACTGTACACCATTCGGTAATTTACTTAAAGAAACGACGCTGATTGACCAGTGGAGGACTCGGCATCCGGAAGTGTATCAATACTCCTGTTATTCGGCTACGTTCTCATCCCTTTCACACATTAATCTGGCCTTGGGCAATGAAGCAATGCAAGGTTTGGTAGTGGGTGCTAAATACTTCCCCAGAATGGTATCAGATCATTCACCCCTGTGTGTAGAAATAGACCCGAGGGAACAACAAAACCAAAATAGACCCTTATGGAAATTAAATCCCTTTTGGTTACAATTAGTGGAAGAAGGGGGGGGGTATTAGTGATAGTTTAAGGGAATACCTTAGGTTCAATGAAGGATCAGCGTCTATTGGAATGGTTTGGGAGGCAATGAAGGCATACTTGAGGGGATTGTATATAAGGGGTATATCTAAGGTAAAGTCGGAGGCAAGAAGACGGAATCAGCTTGCGTTTCAGGAATTAGGGAGGCGGAAGATGCTTTAATATCAAACCCCACGCCGGCGGCAAAAGCTAGGATGAAGGCAGCTCAAAAGATGGTTAATAGATTGATCATACAGGCAGCGGAGAGAAAGAAAATGTTCCAGACCATGCAGTCCTTTGAGAATGGAGAACGGGCGGGTCACCTATTATCAGTGATAGCTGAGGCACAGAGGGAATCGACATATATTGCACGGTTACAGTCAGCAGATGGGGCAGTTGTCACGGACAACTCGGGGATCCTAAAAGTACTAGAAACATTCTACTCTGATATATACTGAGTCAAGGTGCACCCGGAGGCGGGGGAGGTGGATGAATTTCTAGGCAAAGCTCAGGTGCCAGTCCTGTCAAGGGAATCTAGAGAGTTACTAGACGAGCCATTTGACTTAGAGGAGTTGGAGCTAGCTCTAAGTGATATGGCGAACGATAAGGCGCCGGGGGTAGTTGGGTTTCCGGCTGAAGTATATAAGCAACATAGGGAGGTTTTACTGCCGGTGCTGCTTAACCTCATAACGACGGCCGTACGACTTAAAGCGGCGGCAAAACAGGGTACTTATTCTGTTCCGCCGCTTTAAAGCGGCGGCCCGAAAAAACCCTGTAGCGCCCCCCAGCGACCGAAAATCTCGGGGGTTTCAGCTACCGGGGGTAGCTGAGACCCCCCAGATTATGAATTGGGGTGTTTTTTTTGGACCCCGATCATGTGATCGGCGGTATACACTGTATACCGACGAACACATGAAAAAAAAAGAAATGGCCGGTAAAACTGATTTCTTTTTCATCTGACATGATCAAACATGTCAGATGAGAAAGAAATCTAACCCCCTAGTGCCCCCAAAGCCCCCGGTACCGGAGAGTCCCCCCACCCCCACCCCTACCCCCACCGGACATCCAAAATGGCGCCGAAGCGCACAGAAAACTGCCGCCGGCGCCGGCTCTGCAGTCATTTCCCTCCGATCTGAAATGATCAAACATTTCAGATCGGAGGGAAATGTCCTCCCCCTGACCCCTCCTCCGGTCCACCGGAGCCCTCTGGTCACCGGAGCCCCCTTTGGTACTCCAGAGCCACCACCCCCCTCCCCCATCCCCCCTCCGGAGCGTGGAAGATGGCGGCGCACAGCGCGCGGCCGCCTTCATTCTGCTCTTTCTGCCGCATGTGACACGTCACATGCGGCAGAAAGGTGTCCCCAGGTCCCACTAGGTCACCCCCCGTCACCCCCCCCCCCAAGCCCCCGGTTATACGTTACCTGTCTGCCGCTCCGGGCCCGCGATCGCCGCCTCCTTCTTCAATGCTGGCGGCGCATGCAAGCAGGGATCCTGCTGACGTCGCTGATGCACAGGCTCCACTGTGGACCGGGGGAGGGTGAGTGCAGTGATCTGCAGCCACACTCCTCACATGGAGAGGCTGCTGTTCCAGAAAATGGGGGGTACGTTCTGTGAGCGTGCCCCTCATATTCTGGAATGAGGTTACTGCAGGTCACTCTGCCCTAGGTTGGACCGGGGCAGTGTGAGTGCAGTATTCTCAGATTACTGCACCCACACTGCTGATGGAGAGTTTGCTCTTCCAGAAAATGGGGGATACGTTCCCTGAACGTGCCCCCCATATTCTAGAAGATCCAGAGTCGGCGTGGGACCTCCAAAATGGATTACAGCGACCGGAATTTCTTTATTTTCAATAAATTGGTAAAAGAGGAATGTTTCGGGGAGTGTTTTTTCAAATAAATTTTTTTTTTGTCTTTTTTTTTTCTATTACTGACTGGGTTAGTGATGTCGGGTATCTGTTCAGATGCCGTGACATCACTAACCCCAGGGCTTGATGCCAGGTGACATTACAGCTGGTATCAACCCCATATATTACCCCGTCTGCCACCGCACCAGGGCGCGGGATGAGCTGGGGCGAAGCGCCAGGATTGGCGCATCTAATGGATGCGCCACTTCTGGGGCGGCTGCGGCCTGCTATTTTTAGGCTGGGAAGAGTCCAATAACCATGGCTCTTCCCACCCTGAGAATACCAGACCCCAGCTGTCCGCTTCACCTTGGCTGGCGATCTAATTTGGGGGGGACCCCATGTTTTGTTTTTTTTTTAAAAACGACTGGGGAGCCCTCCAAATTGATCACCAGCCAAGGTGAAGCTGTCAGCTGTGGTTTGCAGGCTACAGCTGTCTGCTTTACCCTAGCTGGCTATCAAAAATAGGGGGGACCCCACGTCGTTTATTTTAATTATTAATTTTTTGGGGGGCTAAATACAAGGCTAGGCACCCTTTAGTGCCACATGAAAGGCACTAAAGGGCGCCAGCTTAGAATATGCAGGGGAATGGGACGTTATATTTGTTTGACATCTATCCATTCATCCATTGTAGCATTTTACGCTGTGTGCCCACAATCAGGGTTTGCAGCATTTTGGGCGCAGAGTGTTTTCCCTGCGTCCATAACGCTGCGTTGTGCAGTAGAAGCACAGTGGAAGGATTTTTAGAAATCCCATGCCCAATGTGCTTCTTTTCTCCGCAGCATAAACCGACCTGTGGCGCAGCTTCCCGAGCCTCAGCATGTCAATTTATGCTGCGGAGATGAGTGTTCTCTGCAGGTAGCATAGAGCTCCACAGCGGCCTGAACCCAAATCGTGGGCATGGGCAGCTGCGTTCTCCCGTGGACAACACTCACATCTCTGCAGGAGGCTGACACTGTGTACTAGACGCCGTGTCGCTGGATCATGGCCACATAGCCTAACAGTGAGACATTTGTTGCTACAGCAACATTTTTGTGAAGTACCTGTGGATTCAAAATGCTTACTATACTCCTGAATAAAATCCAGTTTCCAAAATGGAGTCACTTGTGGGGGGTTTCTGCTGTATAGGTACCCAAGGGGCCCTGCTAATGTGACATGGTGCCCGCAATTTATTTCAACTTTTCCAGAATTCAAATGGTGCTCCCTCCATTCCAAGCCCTCCCATTTATCCAAACAGAGGTTTTTGGCCACATGTGGGGTATCCCTGTGCTCATAAGACATTGGATAACAACCTGTGGGGTCCACGGTTTGTTGTTGTCTCTTGAAAAAGTGAGAAATTTGATGCTAAAGCAACAGTTTTGTGAAAAAAATGAAAATTTTCAATATGGCAACCTCAGCTTATCAAATTCTGTGAAGTACTCGTGGATTCAAACTGCTCACTATACACCTAGATAAAAGCCTTGAGGTGTCTTGTTTCCAGAATGAAGTCACTTGTGGGGGACCGCCACTGTTTAGGCACCTCAGGGGCTCTCCAAATGCAACCTGGCGTCCGCTATTGATTCCAGCCAATTTTGCAGTCAAATGGCACTCCTTCCCTTCTGAGCCCTGCCATGCGCCCAAACAGTTGATTTCCACCACATATAAGGTATCGCCAAACTCAGGAGAAATTGCACAATAAATGTTATGCTGAATTTTTTCCTTTTACTCTTGTAAAAACAAAAGCTACCTGGTTGAAATAACAATTTTGTGGTAAAATTTTATTTTTTTTTTTTCATGGCTCAACGTTATAAAATTCTGTGAAGCACCTGAGGGTTCAGGGTACTCACCAAACATCTAGATAAATTCCTTGAGGGGCCTAGTTTCCAAAATGGGGCCACTTGTGCGGGGTTTCTGCTGTTTAGGTACCTTAGGGGACCTCCAAATGCGACATGGTGCCCGCAATCTTTTTCAGCCAAATTTCCTTTCTAAAATTCAAATATTGCTCCTTTCGTTCCAAGCCCTCCCATTTGTCCAAACAAAGGTTTCAGACCACATGTGAGGTATCACCGCGCTCATAAAAAAGTGGTTAACAAACCTTGAGGTCAAATTTTTGGAATTACCTCTTGAAAAAGTGAGAAAATTGATGCTAAAGCAACATTTTTGAGAAAATTATTAAAATTTTCAATATGACAACGTAACGTTAACAAAATCTGTGAAGTACCTGTGGATCTAAAATGCTCACTATACCCCTAGATAGAAGCCTTGAGGGGTGTAGTTTCCAAAATGGTGTCACTTGTGAGGGATTTCTTCTGTTTAGGTACCTTAGCGGACCTGTAAATGCAACATGGTGCCCGCAATCTATTTCAGCCAAATTTGCTTTCCAAAATTCAAATATTGCTCCTTCTGTTCCGAGCCCTCCCATTTGTCCAAACAGAGGTTTCTGACCACATGTGGGGTATCGGCGCGCTCATAAAGTGGGGAACAAGTTTTGAGGTCCATTTTGTTGTGTTATTTCTTCTAAAAGTGAATAAATTTGGGTTAGAGCAACATTTTTAGGTAAAATTTAATTTTTGCTTTTTTTCATTCCACATTGCTTTTGTTCATGTGAAGCACCTGAAGGGTTAATAAACTTCTTGAATGTGGTTTTGAGTACTTTGGGGGGTGCAGTTTTTAGAATGGTGTCACTTTTGGGTATTTTCTGTCATCTAGGCCTATTGAAGTCACTTCAAATGTGATGTGGTCCCTAAAAAACTGGTTTTGTAAATTTTGATGTAAAAATGAGAAATTGCTGATAAACTTTGAACCCCTCTAACTTCCTAACAAAAAAAAATTTTGTTTCCAAAATTGTGCTGATGTAAAGTAGATAAGTGGGAAATGTTATTTATTAACTATTTTGTGTCACAGAAATCTCTGGTTTAACGGTATAAAAATTCAAAAGTTGAAAATTGCTAAATTTTCAAAATGTTTGCCAATATTCAATTTTTTTCATAAATAAACACAAAAAATATTGTCCTAAATTTGGTACTAACATGAAGTCCAATATGTGACGAAAAAACAATCTCAGAATCACCGGGATCCGTTGAAGCGTTCCAGAGTTATAACCTCATGAAGTGACACTGGTCAGAATTGCAAAATTTGGTCTGGTCATTAAGGTGAAAATTAGCTCCGTCACTAAAGGGTTAAGGTATATAATTCAAGTCTGGAGAGAGGAGAGCTGATGCCGTCTATGCAGGAGGCAATAATTGTGGTACTCCCTAAAGAAGGCAAAGACCCGGGTTTGCCAGCCTCTTACAGACCGATTTCACTATTGACGGTAGATGTAAAG
This sequence comes from Anomaloglossus baeobatrachus, assembly GCF_048569485.1. Lineage (NCBI taxonomy): Eukaryota > Metazoa > Chordata > Amphibia > Anura > Aromobatidae > Anomaloglossus > Anomaloglossus baeobatrachus. Next base: position 619,530,699 of record NC_134354.1, read on the forward strand.
ATCCTGGCTAAGATGCTTGCAAATAGGCTCACCAAAGTCATTACATCCCTAATACACCCAGATCAAGCAGGGTTTATACCCAACAAATCCACGGCAACTAATCTTAGGAGACTGTACCTGAATATGCAGATACCGGCGGAAAATAAGGGGAGGCGGGTTATTCTCTCCCTAGATGCGGCCAAAGCTTTTGACAGCGTAGAGTGGGGGTACCTATCGGCTACGATGCGATCAATGGGGTTTGGGAAAGTGTATATTAGGTGGGTGCAGCTGTTGTACTCTGCTCCTATGGCAAGAATTAGGGCAAATGGCAGCATGTCAGATAGATTTTCTCTCTATAGGGGCACAAGGTAGGGGTACCTACTGTCCCCCCTGTTGTTTGCTATCGCTATCAAACCACTGGCGGCGGTGATGCGGCGGGATCCTGGTGTAGTGGGTTACCGATATGGGAGTGTGGAGGAGAAAGTGGCCTTATATGTGGACAACTTATTATTGTTTCTGGGAGATGCAGGGAGTTCCTTGGAGGCGGTAATGAGGGTCATATCTAACTTTGGAAGGATATCAGGGCTCACGATAAATTGGGACAAATCGGTTTTGATGCCACTAGATGAAATGCCTTCCAATGTAGTGGTGACTTGTGCTCCGGTTCAGGTGGTGTCAGAGTTTAAATATCTGGGAATTATGATATCCAATAAACTGACTGAGTATGAACATCTTAATCTCGCCCCCCTTTTACTTAAGTTCAAACAAAAGATTCTGGCCTGGTCCAAACTGTACCTTACGGTGGTGGGGAGAGTCAACTTAGCTAAAATGATACTAATGCCTCAACTGCTCTATGTGCTCCATAACGCCCTGATGTGGCTACCACAAAATAGGTTTTATAAAATAAATTCTATTTTCCGAGGCTTAATCTGGGGAAGGAAGCGCCCTTGGATGAGGTTAGAATATTTACAGAGACCAAAAGACGAAGGGGGACTGGCTCCACCTGATCCTTGGTGCTATTGTCGCGGGCGGAGAGGACGCAGCCGCTGCTGCGCTCTCGCTAACGCTCGGGTCCGGCGCTGCTGCGGCTGCTGCTGCTCGGTGACTCGAGTGGTGGGTCGGATCCGGGGACTCGAGCGACGCTCCTCACCCGTGAGTGAAAGGGGTGGTTGGTTTGGGGAATTTAGTCCGTGACGCCACCCACGGGTCGTGGTGAAGATGGGCACCACCGCTGTTGGTGACGGGGATCCCGGGAGCGATGGTAGGGAGCAGCTGGGATGTTGTTTTCCCCCTCTGTGGGTAGGGGTTGGTGGTCCCGGGGCCTGATGATGTGACGGGGAGGCAGGGTTGGTGAGGTGCAGGGTTGCAGGGACAGCACGGCATGGTGCCAGATGGCACGGGTGTACTCACTCAGCAAGAAAGGTACAAAGTCCTCGATAAACCAAACGGCTCGATGAACGGGTCCCGCAGCCGGCTGCTGTGTTTCTCCCTGGACAGGTGATGGCGGCTGTCTTTCCCTGCACCTTGATGTTCTCCTTCTGACTACTATGGATTCCCAATGGTAGTCTGCTCCCCGGTGTATGGGTACCGAAGGAGCCCGTTTGCCCGCAGGCGCTGGCCCTTGGGTCTCTAGCCTTAGGCGGTAGCTGTATACCCTCACTGTGTGGGCTGTTGCCTTCAATCGGGACTTTTGCTGTTGTGAAACCCCTGGGGTTCCAGTCACATTCGGATCTGACTATTGACGGCGGCTCCAAGCCTGGTCGGGGTCCGATGGCCCTGCCTGTGTGTGCTGGCTTCACTTCGCTCCCCGGTCGGTACCAGCGGGCCAACGCCCGAACCCGGTCCTACGGTTCCGCGTTGTGCCACCACTCCTGCAGACGGCCACCACCGTCTGGCAACCTTGCTGTTAGTGCCTGGGCCACAAACCCAGACACCCAAGTGCTTGTTCCTCTCACTTCAAACTCCTAAGCTCTTCTCTCACTTTTCCTGCCTCCAGGCCTGTGAACTCCTCGGTGGGTGGGGTCAACCACTTGGCTCTGCCCCACCTGGTGTGGACATCAGACACTGGAGGGAGGCAACAAGGGTTTTTGTTTGGCTGGTGTCCCTGTCTAATGGGGGTGGGGGTGTTTGAGTGTTATCTGTGACGACCTGGCTAGGCCAGGGCACCACACTATTACTTAGCTGCCCAGAGTCAACACATGGTGGGGTGGGGTGTGACAGGTTTGGAGACCTCGGCGGGGAAAATATTACAGTATGTGATCGGAAAAGGTCCTCTACTGGCAAGTCTGGAGGCGGGAAAGTTTCATCCACACTCTGCATCATATCCTACTATGCAGTTGACAGATAAAGTATGGGGTAAGATCAAACAGGTGAGACAGGTAACCGGGTTCACTAGATATACCCCCATGTGCGACAACCCCAACATTCCGGAATTTTTATCCCTTAAAGAATTTGGGCAATGGAGGAGAATTGGTATCTGGTACCTCTACCAAGTGATGAATGGAAACATATTTAAGACTTTTGAAGTACTGCTAAAAGACTTCCCACTTGGACATAGTATGTTTTATAAATACCTGCAGCTACGTCACGCATTTGAGTCGCAGAACAGAATAACACCAATTGTTATACAATCAGATAGTGTAATTAATAGATTAGGGACACAGAGAGGGATAGCAGGATGTATATCGATGGTCTACGGGGGACTTCTGTCCATGTCGGTTGGGAGGCAACAAATTGGGGCATATGCAAGGTGGGTGGAAGATTTGGGAGAAATTGGGGAGGAGAAATTGGAGTCTATTTTGCAATATGTCATCAAAATATCTCTGAGCGAGGCGAAACGGCTATCACAATTATATGTTATATACAGAGTATATAGAACCCCGTGTGGATGAAGAAAGTGGGAGTGAGAACGGATTCCAAATGTCCAAAATGTACTGTGGAGGAAGCAGGGATCATGCACATGTTGTGGAAATGCCCGTGTTTACAGGGGTTTTGGATCACAGTGTTAAATTTAATTCAATCAGTGATGCAAGTGGACCTACCCAGAAACCCGCTGGTGTGTGTGCTGGGCTATGTGGATAAAGTGGGAAACCCGCTGGTGCGTGTGCTGGGCTATGTGGATGAAGTGGGGGTGGATGAACAAGAGAAACTGGCAGTGGCATGATTGTTGTATGCAGCAAGGAAACTAATTGCCTTGTATTGGCTATCTGAAAAAGCACCGACACGTAAGGAATTTGTTGAAAAAGTGAATTGTATTATTTATATGGAGAAAAATGTTTATATTAAAAGGGGAAGGAGAACTCAATAGGAGAAGATCTGGAGCAAGTGGCTGGACTTTCCAGGATTAACACCATTTGATCTACTGAAAGATAGGATATTTAGACTATAGGTAGGAAAGGAAAGATCGCAGTGGCTGAGAAATAAGGAGGGCCAGTCATTATGTGAATAAAGAGGGATGTAGAGAGTGTCGACCGGAAGAGGGTGGGGGAAGGGGGAGGGAGTATGTGTGAGGACTACCCTCACAATTTGTTATGTTTATGAAAGTTTTAAAATGCAATAAAAATGTATCTAATTTTAAAAAAAAAAGACTCCCTCACACTATCCCTCATTCTACAATTTATTTAAATAAAAACATGAAGCTGTAACGTAATCCATTGTATAGTGGTCCCACAATGTTCCCCAAATCCACACTCCCACCTATGATGCCTTATATAAAGAACAAGGCTCCAAAGGTCACTCCCAGTCAGTGCCAAACCTGGAATTTCTGCACTTGGCTGGTTATAAAAAACAGGGGGGACCTTGTTAGTTTTTTTTTTTTTTTAATTATTTATTTGTTAATTTAAACCAGGTTAAAATCATCCTTTAGTGGGACATGAAAAGCACTAATGGGTGCAAGTGTAAAACCCTGCCTACTCTTCTGCTCTAATCTAAGCTTTCCCTCCTACATCAACTCTCCCTGAAGTGACAATTGCCGAGCGTCGCACCCCTGGGTTTCATATAGGATGCGATGATGCAATACGGCTAGCCAATTACAGTAATGTCAGTAGGTAACCGTTTAATGGTTGAAAAACAGCAGTGAAACATGGAGGGCAAGTACTTGAGGATGGATTTTGAGCACCTGCGACATTTAGCTGAGTAACGAGCGTACATCAGCACCCCTATGCTCATTTGAATATCGAGCAAGCACGCTTGCTGATCATTATAAAACAGACATAGAAAGCTTTGCAAAAAGGGCACATATGCAAATATATAGCAGGACTTATAGAATACTATAGGGTAAAGCAATCGTGTCACATTACATGGGATGTTACATGGAGACTATGCTGACAGTCACATCAAGAAAACAGTACTTTAAAGCAAGTGCTAAAATAGAAAGAGCCGTGTACTTACTGATAAACAGCTAAAGTATGGGGCTCCCGCTCCTGGGTGGCGTCCACCTCAATGCACTTTTCAGACCTGCCTTTATTAGGGGGTCTAACAAAGGCTTGTGGATGACACAGAGGAGCTGGATCCCCATTATATTCAGCAGTAAGTATAGAACTTTTTGTAAGTATACAACTCTATCTTAGTATACAACTCTTTCTATTTCATCACTTGTTACTATATTTCCTTTGAATTACTGCACTTTTAATGTGTCTCACAGCCTCCATGTAATGTGACAAGTCACGGTTGCTTTATCCTATACTATTCTATGAGTCCTGTTATATATTAGGCTCCACAACTGCTGGGGTTTTTCTTTATACCCTGGGTATGTGCCTTTTTGCAAGGTTTCTTTTTTATGTCTGACTTGTAAACCATTTTGCTACTTGACCCTCAATAACTAACAGTTTATATCTTTTAAAATAGAATGGCTTTTTTAATGAACTTAATAGTCGGTAATATTTTTTCCTCTGTCTCCTTTTTGTGTTTTTCTGATTGTCCTACAATTGCCAATAGAGTCCTGTGAGTAGGTTGGATATTCAGTTATGTTCCACATGCATTTTCTTCTCTCCCATTTACTTGTCTATGGGCAAACATAACATAAATCCAAAATAGACATTGGGTCTATAGTACAATATATAAAACCTCTGCATTTATGGGACATTTCTGTACCTTTTTGACTGCTCTCACTAATAATGTTAAATATCAAGCGCTATATTCAAAAGAGAATTCTCAGGAACCTTGGTGCTAGAACTTTGAGATGTCAAATTTTCTTTTGTTGTGAACTGTAAAAACGAGCCGAGGATGAAAGAAGTTGTTAGGGTGGTTTGGGCCAGATGGAAAACCCAAGAAAACACAACAAAACCACTCATTTGGAAAGGACATCGCCTATAAATCTATATCTATAATACGGTGATCTATTACTATGTTCGACAGGACTGGGGTCAACCACTGTAGAGTGATAATATCAGTGTTAAGCCCACTTTACACGTTGCAATTAGTTGTACAATCGCATTTGCGATGTGACACGCCCAGGTTGCATACGGGATCTATGAGATTTCACGTTGGTCGTTCATTTGCTGTCACACGAGCGTTAGTAGTCTATGTTAAATTGGTCAATTTTGTGTGCGATCCTTTAGATCATGTGTTCTGTGACGTATGCATTGGGCACCTTTTTTTTTTTTTTTATTTATTGACTTGCCAAGCGTGTGTAATGTGTAGGGATGCGTTTTTACTATGTCATCTGCCATTCAGCTCTGCTACATGGCCGCTAACAGCAGACACAGACAGCCATGCAGCAGAGCTGAATGGCAGATGACAGCAGACACAGACAGAGCCGCACTGTCAGAATGAACTCGGGTGAACTTCACCCGACTTCACGGTCTTTCTGCGGCTCTGTCTGTGTCGCGCCCTGATTAGCGGTCACCAGTGAAGGACTCACCAGTGACCGCTAATCTCCTAAGTTACTGAAGTTAGCAGCCCTCTCTCATACTCACCAATCCCGATCACCGGGACTGCACGGCGTTCACACTGCTCCGGCGGCTTTTACTGTTTTGAAAAAGCCGGCCGCCCATTAAACAATCTCGTATTCCCTGCTTTCCCCGCCCACCGGCGCCTATGATTGGTTACAGTGAGACACGCCCCCCACTCTGAGTGACAGGTGTCACACTGCACCCAATCACAGCAGCCGGTGGGCGTGTCTATACTGTGTAGTGAAAAAAATAATTAAATAATTAAAAAAAACGGCGTGCGGTTCCCCCCAATTTTAAAACCAGCCAGATAAAGCCATACGGCTGAAGGCTGGTATTCTCAGGATGGGGAGCTCCATGTTATGGGGAGCCCCCCAGCCTAACAATATCAGCCAACAGCCGCCCAGAATTGCCGCATACATTATATGCGACAGTTCTGGGACTGTACCCGGCTCTTCCCGATTTGCCCTGGTGCGTTGGCAAATCGGGGTAATAAGGAGTTAATGGCAGCCCATAGCTGCCAATAAGTCCTAGATTAATCATGTCAGGCGTCTATGAGACACCCTCCATGATTAATCTGTAAATTACAGTAAATAAACACACACACCCGAAAAAATCCTTTATTAGAAATAAAAAACACAAACATATACCCTGGATCACCACTTTAATCAGCCACAAAAAGCCCTCCATGTCCGGCGTAATCCAGGATGGTCCAGCGTCGCTTCCAGCGCTGCTGCATGGAGGTGACCGGAGCTGCAGCAGACACAGCCGCTCCGGTCACCTCCACGCAGGTAATGAAGACAGCCGCGCGATCAGCTGAGCTGTCACTGAGGTTACCCGCTGTCACTGGATCCAGCGGTGGCCGCGGGTAACCTCAGTGACAGCTCAGCTGATCGCGCTACTCACCTCAGTTGCTGCGTGGAGGTGATAGGAGTGGCGGTGAGTAGCGCGATCAGCTGAGCTGTCACTGAGGTTACCCGCGGCCACCGCTGGATCCAGTGACAGCGGGTAACCTCAGCGACAGCAGCTGATCGCGCGGCTGTCTTCATTACCTGCGTGGAGGTGACCGGAGCGGCGGTGTCTTTTGCAGCTCCGGTCACCTCCATGCAGCAGCGCTGGAGCAACGCAGGAGCATCCTGGATTACGCCGGACAAGGAGGGCTTTTTGGGGCTGATTAAAGTGGTGAACCAGGGTATATGTTTGTGTTTTTTATTTCTAATAAAGGATTTTTTCGGGTGTGTGTGTTTATTTATTTACTGTAATTTACAGATTAATCATGGAAGGTGTCTCATAGACGCCTGACATGATTAATCTAGGACTTATTGGCAGCTTATTACCCCGATTTGCCAACGCACCAGGGCAAATCGGGAAGAGCCGGGTACAGTCCCAGAACTGTCGCATCTAATGTATGCGGCAATTCTGGGCGGCTGTTGGCTGATATTGTTAGGCTGGGGGGCTCCCCATAACGTGGAGCTCCCCATCCTGAGAATACCAGCCTTCAGCCGTATGGCTTTATCTGGCTGGTTTTAAAATTGGGGGGGACCGCACGCCGTTTTTTTTAATTATTTAATTATTTATTTCACTACACAGTATAGACACGCCCACCGGCTGCTGTGATTGGGTGCAGTGTGACACCTGTCACTCAGCGTGGGGGCGTGTCTCACTGTAGCCAATCATAGGCGCCGGTGGGCGGGTAAAGCAGGGAATACGATTGTTTAATGGGCGGCCGGCTTTTTCAAAACAGTAAAAGCCGCCGGAGCAGTGTGAACGCCGTGCAGCGCCGGGGATCGGGGATCGGTGAGTATATGAGAGAGGGGGATAGACTGACATGGACAGAGAGTGAGGGACAGAGATAGTGACCGACTGACAGAGATTAGTGAATGACAGACATTGTGAGGCGCTTCAGAACGCAGCTTTTCAGCTGCGCTCTGAAGCGGACCTTTTTTAAGCTGCGGTGCAGAGCGCACACCTGCGCACATAGCATCAGACACCAAAATCGTATGAGGGATGTCACACGTTACAATTGACTAGGTTCGTGCAACAAAACGCTCAATTCTAGAGAATGATACGATGTGTTTACGATCAACGGTTTTGCGTTCAATCCTGATCGCACTTAGCTGTCACACGCAGATACCTCACAAACGATGCCGGATGTGCGTCACTTACAACTTGACCCCAACGACGGATTGTGAGATATATTGAAGCGTGTGTAGCGGGCTTTAGACTTCTCTATGAGATAGATCCAGCCAAACATCTCCGTTGGTGACATCTCTTAGAATAAAAGGATCAGCATTCTGAATTCAGACACGCAAGATCTTTATCCCTACCAACATAAGGAGGGACCTAAGAAATTGACTGAGTATGATTGAGCTATAAAACCAAAAGATCTTCAGTTCTTTTTCTTTACATTTGTTTTTTTAATATTACAGATTAAACAAATATGGACAGTAAAATTCTTTATGATCTTCCAGAGTAGCTAATAGCTTTAAATGTAAAATTCAAATCTATGCTGGTGGGAAAATAAGAATTAGTCTTGTAAATGTCATGAGAAGGCACCATGGGAGATGATGAGAATGGCAAACCACATCTACTAATGTTTTAAGAGCTGTTCACATCACATTGTGTATTTTTACTCTGTGCCAATAAATGTCAAAATGTGGTTTTGTATACCCTGTGGCCTATCTGTCAAAGATAACTTAGTAAGTCAGAAGTGAAATAAGGAGAATGAAAATAGCAGAAGAAATTTACACCTGGGGGAAAAATGGAACCACAATTCTTAAATCATGTCAGCGCTAGAGTGCTTAATTTTTAATCATGCAATTATTTAAAAAGCTCACCACATGGAAACTATCAAGACATATATGAAAACCACTACATTGATGTTCCTTGCAGTGTCACATTTGTAGACTACTTTTCAAAGTGCAATTTTTACAATCTGCATTGACCTAGCATTACCTAAAAAAAATAGTAGGAAAACTTTATTAAGACTGTGGTATTAGAATTAAAAAAGCTTGTAGCGAAATAAAGGCACCTAACTACCAATTAGAGATGAGCAAATAAATTCAAATGGAAATTAATTCTACTCAAATTTTACAAAATTCCCCTTTAGCCAAAATGTTGATTTTTTTGTAATTTGCTAGAGCGCAGATTCAGTTTGATTGTGAATGATAGCTGATACTCACCACCTACCTTTCTGGCTCCTTCATGTTTCACTGCCACCTGTCCATTCCACGCTTCATCTTCTGATCCCCCACCGCTTACTGTGGAATCTTTGGGCATTTCACACTGTGCCAGACTTCTGAATGTCATGGCTCTTGGGAGGCTTCTGCTCATGCGTGTTTTAGGTCATGGCGCACGTCATCAGAGGACTCAAGATTCCTACATGAGCAGCTGTGGATCAAAAGATGTGCTGAGGACCAGACAGTTGGCGATGAATAGCAGAGGGCCAGAGAGGTAAGCACAGGGCAATTTGTTCTATATTTACATATTATAAATACAATTACAACAATCATTTATTACATGAAAAACAAGGGGAATTTTTGGTAGGATCCAGTTGCTTAAACAATTAGAGAAGATGTAGAGCTGATTCCTTCTTTTTATTTTTTTTTAACATATTACATTAATCATGTCTCTCCAGACCCTAGAGCATTGTTAAGGGACATGAAATGTACAATTACATTTTCCGCAAATTAAATTTCCTTGGAAAAACTACATAAACAGGCAAATTAGAATTTTCCAAATTTTGCCTGATCAGCTCATCTCTACTAACTATACGTTTTTGCATTTAGAAATTTGAAAAAGTGAGAGAATGATATCTTCGTCTGTTCCCCAAAATGTATTGACTGTCACTTTACTTTGTTTTAGTTAATGCATTTCATCTAGTATATTTGATAATAATAATATTAAAAAAGCTGGAGGTGGAGTATAACTGCAGGACTCATTCATAGCCAGTATAGAAGCTAATTGGGAAATGGGGGAACATTGAATCAGTTACCCACAAAAAAGTGATTGTAATCTAAGCTCCATTGTGTATGTTGGTGATTAATTAGGTCTTTTATCCCAAGGCCTATTTCCCACGTCAGTGACAAACATACTCATTTTTCAGTGACGTGATAAAGGTGCATATGTCCCTCCATTTTCTGTGATTTTGGTACGACACTTATTCTGTCTCTTCCTAGAAGCTGTGAATCCCAACCGCTCTAATTATCAGTCCCTTAGATAACTGTATGATTGTACTCACTCTTCAAAGCATCAACAGATAGTTTTAACTCAGCCCAACGATGACTTGTAGAAAGACCAGGAGAAACGCTGTAGTTTTCTTCTAGAATCTTGTATTAAGTACAAAGTAAAGGCATGTGAAAAGGAATAATCTGTACAGGGTTGTAGACATGTGTCTTCGGCAATGGTTCCTCTCTAGACTAAACTGAGGAAGAAAGGGAGAAGCAATCTATACAGAAGCCAACTAAGGGAGGAACATAGGGACAAACTTCATACAGTCTAAATCTACCTAGCAACAATAAGGAATTTCCTGATAGGAGGAAAAATATGTAATGCAAGAAATATATACAACATGTTGTTCCATTCATGGGACACAACTACACTCCTATACTCACCAGTCCCCGGCGTTGCTTTCTGTGGTGCTGAAGTCTCCCATGATGCTGTGTCTAGACTCCGCGGTCTCCCCTCTGCAGCTACTTCTGGGTCGGCTGTGCAGTGCATCATCATGACCATAATTAACCAGCCTGGAAGCAGCAGACAGCAGCGACTGAAGACAGCATCGCTGGAGTTTAAAAAGCTTTTTTATTTTAAATGTACCTGATTTTCTGGTACATGTTTCATGATCACACCATAGTGTGGTCCGTGGGCCATCAGTGATGCCAGAAAAAAATGGACTTCTCTCTGTGCGGAACACAGGGACACACGTGTGCGCCACACAGAAACACATCAGTGAGAAATCTGTGTGCGCAGACCCATTGATTTTAATGCGTCTGCGTATGTCTGATTCTGGTAAGTATAAAAATTGCAACATACGTACCAGAAACAATGACATGTGAAGGAGGCCTAAAGGTGTTACCTCAGCAAAAAAAAAAAATAGTAGAGAGTAGAGATGAGCGAACCGGTCGCGGTTTGGCTCGAGGTCGGTTCGCCGAACGGGGGTCCCGTTCGAGTTCGGTTCGTCGAACGTTCGACGAACCGAACTCGAACCAATAGGCTATAATGGGAGGCAATCACAAACACATAAAAATGCATTATAAATGTACACATACAGTTAATAAACATTGCCATAACACTTACCGGTCCTCGCGATCCCTTCTGCACTCTGTATCCTGCCGCTATTCCATCCGATGATCGCTGAATCCTCCCGGTGATGGCACTGCCAGCAGAGATGCAGGACCTATCGTGACGTCAAAATAGCCATGTGACCAGTCACGTGGCTATTATCTCATTGGCTACAGACTGGTCACATGACTATGACGCGTCATGTAGGACCTGCGAGTGCATCTCTCCGGTACACGGTGCACATATGTGTATCGCCGTGTACCGGCGACATGCTCTAGCACACTGTCGACTCCCCGTTCCGTTAGGGACCGGCTGACACAGCCGGTCATTAACGGAGATCACTGTTGCCATAGCAACGCAGTAAGCGGTGACGTCACCGCTAACCGCGGCTCCGAGAGCACCGTTGCTATGGTAACGCGTCTGTCAGCGTTACCGCTGTTACCGCTGACAGCCAGCACTGATCACTCACGGAGTGAAGGCTGCACGCTGCTTCCCGATTGTAGTGAGGATTGTAGTGAGGATGAGGTTCCCCAGCCCCAAATGATGAGCTGGTGAACCTCATCCTCACTACAATCGTCACTACTACTACACTAGAAAGAAAGAAGACAGAAGAGCAGGATCGTGGAGGGCTGACAGGGGGTAATAAAGATGGAGTCTCTAATGTGTCTGTGTATTTATTTCTATTAAAGTATTTTTTCTCTGTGTGGTGTTTTTTTTTAACCCTTTATTGGAGATTCTTAGTGGCCGGGTCAAACGTGTCTGACATTAAGAATCTCTGGCTTAATACTGGCTAGTAAAACAAAGCCAGTATTAACTCATGATTACCCAACAAGCCACCCGGCTCCAGGGCTGTTGGAAGAGTTGGATACAGCGCCAGATGATGGCGCTTCTATGAGAGTGCCATTTTCTGGGACGGCTGCGGACTGAAATCCGCAGCAGAGGCGCCCAGAAACCTCGGGCTAACCTGTGCTGCGGATTCCAATCCCCAGCTGCCTAGTTGTACCCGGCTGGACACAAAAATGGGGCGAAGCCCACGTCATTTGTTTTTTAATTATTTCATGAAATAAGTGAAATAATTAAAAAAAAACGGGCTTCCCTATATTTTTGGTTCCCAGCCGGGTACAAATAGGCAACTGGGGGTTGGAGGCAGCCCGTGGCTGCCTGCTGTACCTGGCTAGCATACAAAAATATGGCGAAGCCCACGTCATTTTTTTGGTGGGCAAAAAAATTCTGTATACAGTCCTGGATGGAGTATGCTGAGCCTTGTAGTTCTGCAGCTGCTGTCTGCTCTTCTCCATACAGACAGACAGCAGCTGCAGAACTACAAGGCTCAGCATACTCCATCCAGGACTGTATGCAGAAGTTTTTTGCCCCCTGAAAAAATTGTGTGGGCTTCGCCATATTTTTGTATGCTAGCCAGGTACAGCAGGCAGGTACGGCTGCCCCCAACCCCCAGTTGCCTATTTGTACCCGGCTGGGAACCAAAAATAAAGGGAAGCCCTTTTTTTATTATTTCATGAATTTCATGAAATAATTAGAAAACAAATGACGTAGGCTTCGCCCCATTTTTGTGTCCAGCCAGGTACAACTAGGCATCTGGGGATTGGAATCCGCAGCACAGGTTGGCCTGAGCTTTCTGGGCCCCACTGCTGCGAATTGCAGTCTGCAGCCGCCTCAGAAAATGGCATTTTCATAGAAGCGCCATCTTCTGGCGCTGTATCCAACTCTTCCAGCACCTGCCTGCTATACCTGGCTAGCATACAAAAATATGGCGAAGCTCACGTCCTTTTTTTGTAGTTTTTTGGCAAAAAAAATAAAAAATGCTTCCCTGGATTTTCCATTGCCAGTGAAGGTAACACCAAGCAGTGGGGGTTAGCAGCCAGTAGCTGCTTGGATTACCCTTAGCTAGCAATACAAAAAATGCAGCGGGAGCCCATATATATTTTTTTTAATTATTTATTTAAATAACTAAAAATAAAATGGGCTTCCCTGTATTTTGATTGCTGGACATCACAGTGCTGTAAAAATAAATCTTTAAAAAAATGACGTAGCGCTCCGCGGTATTTTTGATTCTCAGCGCAGATAAAGCAGACAGCTATGGGTTGCCACCCCCATCTGCCTGCCGTTACCTTGGTTGGCAATCAAAATACAGGGAAGCCCATTAATTTTTTCTATTTAAAAAATAGTTAAAAAAAAAAATGACGTTGGGTCCCCCCATTTTTGATAGCCAGCTAGGGTAAAGCAGACGGCTGTAGCCTGAAAACCACAGCTGGCAGCTTTACCGTGGTTGGGGATCCAATGTGGAGGTCCCCTCAGGCTCTTTTTTATAATTATTTTATAAATATTAATAATTACACAATAAAAGTAGGGTCCCCCCCAAATTGGATCACCAGCCAAGGTAAAGCGGACAGCTGTGGTCTGGTATTCTCAGGGTGGGAAGGTCCATAGTTATTAGGCCTTCACAGCCTAAAAATAGCAGGCCGCAGGCACCCCAGACGTGGCGCATCCACTAGATGCGAAAATCCTGGCGCTTCACCCCAGCTCATCCCGTGCCCTGGTGCAGTGGCAAACGGGGTAATAAATCGGGTTGATACTAGCTGTAAAGTAACCTGAGATCAAGCCCAGCAGTTTGTGATGTTATGGCGTCTATTAGATACCCAACATCATAAACTGTCAGTACTAACAAAAAAAAAAAAAAATCGACAAAAGAAATTTATTTGAAAAAACAGTTCCCAAAACATTTCCTCTTTCACCAATTTATTGTAAGAAAAAAAATAAAGGGGTCCCACGACGACTCTGGACCGTCTAGAATATGGGGGGGAGACACTCAGGGAACGTATCCCCCATTTTCTAGGAGTGCGGACCCTTCATGTGAGGAGTGTGGGTGCAATGAATCTGCACTCACTCTTCTCGGGTCCACAGCAGCAGAGTCCATGTCGTAATGGTTGCTACCAAAGCTGCAATGCCCTGCTCATGAGGTAAGGGCATGCCTAATCAGGAGAACTACTGTAGAGGAAGCTCTGCTCACTGGTATATAGGTGCTCAGAGGTAATAATAGATAAAATTAGTGAGTAACCTCGGCACTCTAAATCTCCCAGACTAAGTCAGTAAGTCACAACGGATAGTAATGCAAAATCACTCTTTATTGGTCCGTATTAAGAAAAAAAAATTTTTCATAAGCATATATGTTTTTGTCCAAAACAAGTTACAAATGACGTTTCGGCCTGAGCCTTCGTCAGATTGGACTTATCTGCATGTAATCATGAAAAATGACAATAATCAGTATCACATAAGAGTGAGAGAACAATAACATAAACTCGAACAATGTAGAGGTACAATTGGGATGCAGCAAAAAAATTGCAACACAGCAAGAAATGAAACAGATGATACAAATGTCATAATACAGTACAAGGACAATATAGTAATGACAGATATGGGGTCAGAGTAGGCTTAGACAGCTCTGGTACGAAAGAGATGTCAATCATAAAGTAACATGTGCAGTAGGTGTAGAGCTACACTATGCATGGCAGAGCTAATGGGTAGACCGACCATAGAAAAAGAACGGAGAAAAAGTGGAGAAAAAGTGGAGAAAAAGTGGAGAAAAAGTGGAGAAAAAGTGGAGAAAAAGTGGAGAAAAAAGTGGAGAAAAAAGTGGAGAAAAAAGTGGAGAAAAAAATGGAGAAAAAGTGGAGAAAAAGTGGAGAAAAAAATGGAGAAAAAGTGGAGAAAAAGTGGAGAAAAAGTGGAGAAAAAAAATGTAGAAAAAGTGGAGAAAAAATGTAGAAAAAGTGGAGAAAAAGTGGAGAAAAAGTGGAGCACCCTTTGGTGCCTTTCATGTGGAACTAAGGGGTGCTTAGCTTTGTATTTAGCCAAAAAAATGAAAAAAAAAATGACGTAGGGTTCCCCCTAATTTTGTAGCCAACTAGGGTAAAGCAGACGGCTGCAGCCTGCAGACCACAGCTGGCAACCTCACCTTGGCTGGTAATCCAAAACTGAGGGCACCCCACGCTGTTATTTTAAATTAAATAAATAATTGAAAAAAAAAACACGTAGGGGTCCCCCAAAATTGGATCACCAGCCAAGGTAAAGCAGACAGCTGGGGCCTGATAGTCTCAGACTAGGGAGGTCCATGGTTATTGGACTCTCCCCAGCCTAAAAATAGCAGGACGCAGCCGCCCCAGAAGTGGCGCATCCATTTTTAGATGCGCCAATCCTGGTGCTTCGCCCCAGCTCATCTCGCGCCCTGGTGCGGTGGCAAACGGGGTAATATATGGGGTTAATACCAGATGTGTAATGTCACCTGGCATCAAGCCCTGTGGTTGGTGAGGTCAGGCGTCTATCAGATACCCGACATCACCAACCCAGTCAGTAATAAAAAAAAATAGACGACAAACACATTTTTATTTGAAAAAACACTCCCCAAAACATTCCCTCTTTAACCAATTTATTAGAATGAAAAACAAATCCAGGTCTGGTGTAATCCAAGGGGTTGCCATGACGATCCACACTGTCCCAGTCAATGAAGAGCAGGATGTTCCCCATTGGCTGGGAGAGCAATGCAGTGACCTGAGCTAACATCAATGGGTCAGCCCAGGTCTCTGCAGGGCATGACAAGTGCTGCTGTCAGCGAGGTACATTACCTGCGCTGATCACCAGCACACTGACAGCCCCTGTCACTGAGTTCAATGACCAGCGCCTTCACACCAAGTATCGCGAGAGGCCCGTGACATCACCGCTAGTCAGTCTCGGGTCGGAAGCGAGAGAAGGTGATGTAACAAGCGGCGGCCATGGAGGACAGTGACAGCGCTGAGGTCGGGACTTCATCACCGCAGGTAAGCCGAGCGGGACCATGTGTGTGTGTGTGTGTGTGTGTGTGTGTGTGTGTGTGTACGTGTGTACATGCCGCGGGCAGGAGGGGGCGGAGTGAGCTGAGCGGGGAAGTGTGGGCTTCCTGCACGTAACTAGGATAAACATCGGGTTACTAACCAAAGCGCTTTGGTTGGATACCCGATGTTTATCTTGGTTACCAGCTTCTGGCAGGCTGCCAGCGATGGCTCCTGCACACTGTAGCTGTAAAAAGCCCTGCTTTTTGCTGCTAGAACCGTTCTCGAACGTATCTAGAACTATCAAGCTTTTGCAAAAAGCTTGAGTTCTAGTTCGATCTCGAACAGCCCCTAAAATCACTCGAGCCTAGAACTGGAGAACCTCGAACCTCGAACCGCGCTCAACTCTAGTAGAGAGGATTTATTAGAATAGTTAAGTCTACAAAAAAAAAAAAGTTTGAGGTGACATAAAGGCACACTTCCCAATAAATTAGTTGGATTTTTGACATTTTTTAAAGTAAAAAAAAAAAAGAAATCTACACCTGTTATGTGCAGAAATGCTTGAGATTTGCACAGTTTTCTTGTTTTATTAGACCATTTAAAAGTTGTTGGCTGGTCGTCTGGTAAACTGCGCCCATTTTTTCAACTATTGTCAAGTGAGGCATACTTGCCAAAAACTAGCATACACTGATTACTAAATGTGAGCCAATGTTCTCGACTAACACTTAGTGTAACATTTTTTTTTTCTAGAGTTTCTTTAAGGATTAACAAAGAATTAGTTGCAATGTTTACATTGTTAGATAATAATAAATTAAAAACAGATCAAGAGGAACAAAAAAAATGGCCTCTTAAATAATGAAATGCAAATATAGATTTAAACTGTTTTGTGAGTTTTCATTTACCTCAAATTATTACTTGCTACTCTTGAGGCTGAGTTAAAATAAGTGAAGATACACATGCACTATGGTTACACCTTCCAGAGGCAAATGACACAATAGTTCAATGATCATCTATGCAATAACTCTGTGCCAAAATTTCCAAAACTCAAGAAAATTCCCAAAAATATAAACAATTCTTAACTTTGTAGCCTCTTATTCAAAACTGCATGAATGTCCATCTGCATTTGCCAAAATTGCCAGATAGCCAGTATGTCTGTGCCTCTTTTCGTATAATGTTAGTGAGATTTATTAATGTTGTCTAAAAGACCAACCAGAGCCCTTCTTTTGTTTTTTAACGAGTTATAGAAATATATAAACAATTTATTTATAGGAGTGAAAAATCTTGTTTTTCATCTATTTCTTCTCATTTTCATTAAAAGGAACCTGATTCCATGTAGATATAGTCCAGTCGGAAAGCACCATATTATAGAGCAGCAGGAGCGGAGTAGATTAATATAAAACATTGTGTGAAAAGATTCAGTATACCTGTGTTTTCTGCTTTTTCAGGGATTTTCAGGCAAGTAGACAGTCCTATCAGTTTTCTTTGTGTTAGTATGCATATAAAGATAGCTGTCAGTCACTAATAGGACGGCCTTCTGGACTAAAAGTCCCCGAAAAAGCAGAGTTGTAAATTATGAATATGGTGATCAACCTACTCCTGTTAACCGGTTAGATAGTGCTGTCAAACTCTCACAACCTGATCTAACATATGCCAGAGGAAATCCCGCCATTCCTTGCTGCCATCGGAGCTCCAAAGACGTGGTCATGGGGCGCAAATGAGTTTTCACGACAGCACAATGTCAGCTGATTACCTCTGTCACTGTCATGACTCACTTCCTGTAAATACCCACAGAGTGCCAGTGTTCACAGTAGATTAGCATTTCTGCTGATCAGAGCGATGCTGAAGCACCACTCTGAACAGCAGAAGTGATCAGACAGTGCAGGCTTCAAGTAATAAAAGCTATAAAAAAAATGTAAAAAAAAGTTTTTAAAAAATATGAAAAAAAAAAAATTCAAACCACCCCCTTTTGCCTTGTTGAAAATAAACAATAAAAAATACACATATTTGACATTGCTGCTCTCAGAAATGACCGATCTATAAAAATGTAAAATCAATTAATCTGATCAGTAAACAGTGTGATGAGAAAAATAAAAAACAAAACTCCAGAATTACGTTTTTTGGTCAATGCAACATTACATTAAAATGCAATAACTGGTGATCAAAACATTGCATTTACCCCAAAATGGTATAACTAAAAATGTCAGCTCAAGACGTAAAAAATTAATGAGCCCCAGATCCCAAAAAGTGAGAATGCTATGGATCTCAGAAAATGGCGACAAAAAAAAGCGCAATTCTGTTTTTTGGTTTGTTTTTTTTTTTTTCACAAATTTTTGAAGGTTTTTTTCACCACTTAGATACATGTGAAAATTTACATGTTTGGTGTCTACGAATTCGTACTGAGCTAAGAAATCATAATGCCTGGTAAGTTTTACCATATAGTAAAATATATGTAGACCACTGCGCAACCAGCTCTGTCCTCACTTATTGTACCATCACCCATTCCCTGTAGACTGTGAGCCCTCGCGGGCAGGGTCCTCTCTACTCCTATACCAGTCTGTTTTGTACTGTTAATGATTGTTGTACGTATACCCTCTTTCACTTGTAAAGTGCCATGGAATAAATGGCGCTATAATAATAAATAATAAATAATAATAATAATAATAATAATAATAATAGTAATAATATAGTGATTATGGTAAATAACAATACAAAAACGCTATTGTGAAATTAAACATTTTTTGCAATTTCCCCACATTTGGATTTTTTTTTCCTGGTTTCCTGTACAGTATGGTGCAGAATGAATGGTGTCATTCAGAAGTCCAACTTGTCCCTCAAAAACACAAGCTATCATATGTCTGTATTGAAGAAAAAATAAAAAAAACTTATGGCTCTTGAAAGAAAGGAAGGAAAAAATGAAAATGAAAACAAAAAAATCACTGGGGTGAAGGGGTTATTGAGACTAATAGTGATTTGCTTTGTTTTTATTTTCTTGCATTATAGTTGTTACATTTATACATTGTGATTGTTACATTATCATCCTTTCTCAGAAGACCTGCAAATATTGATTGTGTAAGATCTATATCAGAGGTCTCAAACACGCAGCCCGCAGGCCGCATGCGGCACCTGAGGCTGTTTCTTGCGGCCCGCAGACACCTAGACCCCTATTGCAGCCCGGTACATACACGGGCCGCCGCCATCAGCGCTTTCCCTCTGGCGAATATAATTTGCGGCACCGCACAGAGAAGCATGCCTCTACACAGCTTTACAAATACCAGATGCCGCCGGCCAATCAGAGGCCAGCAGCTAACGTTGGTGTGTTCTGATTGACCGGAGTGGCTGCCATTAGTAAAGATGTGAGGAAAGCAGCAGTGCCGCAAATTACTCCCCATTAGGAAAACGCTGATGGCGGCAGCCTCGTGTAAAGGACAGCAATCGTCATGGCCTTTATGGGGTCTAGGTGCCTGCTGACTGCAAGACACCAAGTGAATGGAGAACAGGTGAGAAAAATCTTTTTTTTTTGTATGGTATGTGAACAATGTCATAGTGTGATATTACTACAGGATGGGACATTACTACAAAGGGGCAATATGGACACATTACTACAAAGGGGCAGTATGGACACATTACTACAAGGGGACAGTATGGGCACATTACAACAAGATGAGGACAATATGCGCACATTACTACAAAGGGGCAATATGGGCACATTACTACAAGGGGACAATATGGGCATATTACCACAAGGTGACAATATGGGCACATTATTACAGGTGACAGGATGAGCACATTACTACAAGTGGACAATATGGGCACGTTACCACAGGGCAAAATATTGGCACATTACTACAGAGCACAATATGGGCACATTACAAAAAGATGGGGACAATATGGGCACAATACCACAGGGCACAATATGGGGGCATTACCACAAGATGGGCACAATATGGACACATGACAACAAGATGGGGACAATATGGGCACATTACTACAAGGGGACAATAGGGGAACATTACCACAGAGCACAATATGGGCACATTACCACAGGGTGCAATATCGGCACATTACTACAGGGCACAATATGGGCACATTACTACAGGGCACAATATGGGCACATTACTACAGGGCACAATATGGGCACATTACTACAGGGCATAATATGGGCACATTAATACAGGGCATAATATGGGCACATTACCACAGGGCACAATATGGGCACATTATTACAGGGCACAATATGGGCATATTACTACACGGGACAATATGGGCATATTACCAAAGGGCACAATATGGGCACATTACTACAGGGCACCGTATGGACACATTACTACAAGGGCACAATATGGGCATATTACCACAAGATGGGCACAATATGGACACATGACAACAGGATGGGGACAATATGAGCACATTACTACAAGGGGACAATATGGGAACATTACCACAGAGCACAATATGGGCACATTACCACAGGGCACAATATGGGCACATTACTACAGGGCACAATATGGGCACATTACTACAGGGCACAATATGGGCACATTACTACAGGGCACAATATGGGCACATTACTACAGGGCACAATATGGGCACATTACTACAGGGCATAATATGGGCACATTACTACAGGGCACAATATGGGCACATTAATACAGGGCACAATATGGGCATATTACTACACGGGACAATATGGGCACATTACCAAAGGGCACAATATGGGCACATTACTACAAGGGCACAATATGGGCATATTACCACAAGATGGGGACAATATGGGCACATTACCAAAGGGCACATTACCACAAGATGGAGACAATATGGGCACATCACCACAGGGCACAATATGGGCACATTACCACAGGGCACAATATGGGCACATTATCAGAGGGAACAACATGGGCACATTACCAAAAGATGGGGACAATATGAGCACATTACCACATGGCACAATATGGGCACATTACCACAGGGCACACTATGGGTACATTACCACAAGATGGAAACAATATAGGCACATTATCACAGGGTACCACATGGTCAAATTACCACAAGATAGGAACAATATGGGCACATTACCACAGGGCACAATATGGACACATTAACACAGGGCATAATATGGGCACATTACTACGGGATTGGCACATTACTAAAAGATGAAAACCAGGATGGAAATATGACTACAAAATGTTGGCGAAAATTACTATATGGTGGTAATTGTAAAACAATGTTACTTACAAGAAGGGGATAAAATGTAAAAAAAAAAAACCCAAAAAAATGTTTTTTTTTCTCATAAAAAGTATTTTTTATATATAAACTGAAATAAGAACGTGCACATTTATCATAATAAATAAGCGATCACTAAAAATGTCACTGGATCCAGCAAGTAATGCGGCCCCACAAATAATATTTTTTTTATGTGCCCTTATACTCAACCGAGTTTGAGACCCCTGATCTGGAATATCACATTTGCATGTGAATTGTCTGATTGCCTTTGTGTGAATGACCTCTAAAGGGGGCTTTACACGCTGCGATATCGGTACCGATATCGCTAGAGAGCGTACCCGCTCCCGTTGGTTGTGTGTCACAGGCAAATCGCTGCCCGTGGCATACATCGGTAACAACCGTCACACGGACTTACCTTCCCTGCGACGTCGCTCTGGCTGGCGATCCGCCTCCTTTCTAAGAGGGCGGGTCGTGCCGCGTCACAGCGACGTCACACGGCAGCCACCCAATAGAAGCGGAGGGGCGGAGATGAGCAGAACGTAACATCCCGCCCACCTCCTTCCTTCCACATTGCCGGTGGAGGCAGGTAAGGAGATGTTTATCGCTTCAGCGGTGTCACACATAGTGATGTGTGCTGCCGCAAGAACAACAAACAACCTTGTTACTCACGATATTTGGTGTTTGGACGACCTCAACAAAACCAACGATTTTTACCACTTTTGTGATCGCTAGCGGTAGCTCGTACGTCTTACACGCTGCGATGTCGCTAACGACGCCAGATGTGCGTCACAAACACCGTGACCCCGACGATAAATCGTTAGCGATATCGCAGGGTGTAAAGCACCCTTAAGTGTAGAGTATGTGACCCCTCATGGTAACTAAGGTGCCAATTTTATAGTATCTGAATCCTCTCCTTTAATCACATCTTATACAATCTTTACTATTACTACATGTGCCTACTTTTATTACTTATGTGCTTATATAAAAATTTTCAATTGAATTATAGCTGTCCCTTTGCAACATTTTACCTGATTCATTAGACTATAAATCATGGACTTCTTGTACCACCGTAGGATTGACATTGGTTAGACCTGGCATGCCATTTAAGAAATCAATGTACTTTCATGAAAACTCATGCAAAAAGATATAGATTTTACACAGCCCAAGGTCAACATAAAAGTTTCCTATAGATGATGTCAAACATAGACATAAAATAAGCCAAGACAGATGTCATGAAAGTCTTGTACATGAGAGAAGATTCAAGGTCATGCTCAAGCCACAGTCAAGCTCACATACACCCGCGCAAAGTCAGGTAAAAAAGATAAAAAAAAGTACAGAATAAAACCTAGGTCAAGATCAATGCAGATCAAACAAGATGATTGTCTTTCCATCTAAGTGCACTATAATAATAAAGAAATTTCTCTCCAGTACAGCTTCATACATTTGTGCCCAAAGTATCTCAGAAAAGGGAAAATGATCATTCATGTGGAAGTACAAGTGCAGGCACAGATACAAGGGTAATCAAGACTCTGTGCTTGAGCAGAGAAACTATACATATCACATGTGACCTCTTAACAGAGGAAAAATAAAGCTATTGTTCCAATAGCTAATTAATGGCACATTGTGTCTCAAAAGACCAAACAATACACATTGACTATAAAACTAGTGTTCTTTGTATACAAGGAAGTCAGTTTTCTTGAAGATGAACACAATTGTGCTGCCATCTTGTGTCTAGTTTCCAGTGTCTGAGTGCCTCTATTTCCCCTCCGTATCCCTACACAAGAGAAATATTAGACAAATGACTGTAACAGCTTTATTAATCAGACTAAATCTTCCTAACACCAACACAAAGATAGCGACCACTTTCTGCCAGGACAGCAGAATGCCTGCAAACAAACCATAAATTGCACCCACTGTCCCTTAAAATTTGCCTTGCTCTGCACTATTGCGGTTCTGGGATTAATTAAATTCCACAAAATAATTAAGACCGTCATAAGGCAGCTAATTTGCACATTGACTTTGCTTGCTCGTAATCTTCTCCACAGTGTCATAAACTCTTAAAGAGGCTGCAAACTGTTCTAGTTTACTAGATCTGATAGCAATAAAATCAACTCACGCAAATGTAAATGCCAAGTAATATAGGATGAATAACGTAGGACTAGACATCCCCTCTGATCGTCATTACAGACACACTCAGACTCTTTTCGTACCTTTTCCCCTGAATCAAGCTCAAGCTTACTTTGATTTGGCAGTTTCGGAGGTGATTTACACAAGGTAGAGTTGGACGAGTTAATATGGTGCGCTCATCTGTATTGTTTTGATGGAAAAATTTGGATAAATTTCGGATTGCCTATATTATCATGAGATGTTTACACAAGCTATCTGTATAGACTACTCTACGCATTTTATTATAATTGTGAAGTCAACAGGGCTCTGAGGCACAATTAAGAGATTTAACTGTAACCTAGAGGCAATGAGAAGCTGGTGCATCTAGGATGCCTGAGGCAATCTCGTCTGTAGGGAAGCCTCTACTCGGCTCGGTTCTAAACATTATCATTTCTGTGTTCTGAATACACAAAGGGAGTGTGGCCTAGCATAATACTGTATACCATCACCGAAGCACATGAGTATATACGGATTGCAGAAAAAGACATTCCAGTACCTAATGGTAATTCTCTGATATAATGGGCACTATGTGATTATTAGCATCGTTAACCATGTAGTGGTATGCAGAGTACACTGACCTCACAAATTCTAGTTAAAGGGCGGCTTTGCACACTACGACATCGCAGGTGCGATGTCGGGGGGGTCAAATCGAAAGTGAAGCACTTCCGGCGTCACTTGCGATGTCGTAGTGTGTAAATCCTAGATGATATGATGAACGAGCGCCAAAGCGTCGTTATCGTATCATCGTTGCAGCCTCCGACATTTCCATAATGCCGGTGCCACGACAGGTACGATGTTGTTCCTCGCTCCTGCGGCAACACACATCGCTGTGTGTGAAGCCGCAGGAGCGAGGAACATCTCCTTACCTGCCGCCGGCCACAAGGCGGAAGGAAGGAGGTGGGCGGGATGTTTACATCCTGCTCATCTCCGCCCCTCCGCCGCTATTGGCCGCCTACCATGTGACGTCGCTATGACGCCGCACGACCCGCCCCCTTAGGAAGGAGGCGGGTCGCCGGCCAGAGCGACGGTCGCAGGGCAGGTGAGTGCATGTGAAGCTGGCGTAGCGATAATTTTCGCTACACCAGCTATCACAAGATATCGTACTTGTGACGGGGGCGGGGACTATCGCGTGCGACATTGCAGCATCGGCTTGCGATGT
The DNA here is from genome assembly GCF_048569485.1 of Anomaloglossus baeobatrachus. Taxonomy (NCBI): domain Eukaryota; kingdom Metazoa; phylum Chordata; class Amphibia; order Anura; family Aromobatidae; genus Anomaloglossus; species Anomaloglossus baeobatrachus. The sequence continues at coordinate 619,555,214 of NC_134354.1, forward strand.
CGCAACGTGCAAAGCCCGCCAAAGAGTAACAATCATTTTCATTTTTATTTCATAAATCAAATTACTGTAACTTGTTTAAATAAGAAATGGTGTAATATATTATATGAGATAAATCTGATTCTTTCTCCTCCTGGATTGAGTTTTCACTCCTAATGCATGTCTGATATTGGTAAACTCTGTATTCCATTTCCATGGCTTTTCCCATTTTTGGGATAAAAAAGCAGATGCTGGAAAGACAAAACGGTGCAAAATAGGATCTTATGTTGGTGGGACTGGATCATTAAATAGCAGGGAATTGCTCACCGTGGTTGGTTTGCTTGTGATATGTATAAGCACTGCTGCAGTCCCCGTCAGTATTGAGATAATAAATGAAGATAGGGGTTAATATGTAAAGAAGTTATAGACACAGCTGATAGGTTGCTACAGTCGAGCAGGTCTATACCTGCCAGGAACTGTTAAAGCGCTACTTGTGATCGAAACGGCTGTAGTCCACATGTGCCCCATCCCCCCTTCCCTTCACTTGTACAATGTTTTGAAGACTTTTAAATACTGCAATAAATGATAAGTGCCATTCTTTAATTTCTTCCACACTGGATTATAGAAAGGGCTCAACACCACGCTACCGAATAGAATAAAGCTGGCAGTTGATGAAGAAGTTATAGGTTCAGTAGAATAAGGCACTTCCACCAGACAACTCTAAAGGGGGCTTTACACGGTAGCGATATCGCCAGCAATTTGTAGCGATATCGAGCGTGTAAGTACCCGCCCCCGTCGCACATGCGATTATTTGTGATCGCTGCCGTAGCGAACATTATCGCTACGGCAGCGTCACACATACTTACCTGGTCGTCGTCGTCGCTGTGACTGCTGAACAATCCCTCCTTCAAGAGGGAGGGACATTCGGCATCACAGCGACGTCACCGCAACATCACTAAGCGGCCGGCCAATCAAAGCGGAGGGGCGGAGATGAGCAGGACGTAACATCTTGCCCACCTCCTTCCTTCCGTATTGGGGCCGGCGGCACGTAAGGAGACATTCCTCGCTCCTGTGGTGTCACACATAGCGATGTGTGCTGCCGCATGAGCAATGAACCACCTGGATAAACAACCCTTACCGATTTTTGAGTTTGGGACGACCTCTCCATGGTGAACGATTTTCACCATTTTTGAGGTCGCTTAAGGTCGCTGGTCAGTGTCACACGCTGCAATATCGTTAATGACGCCGGATGTGCGTCACTAACAACTTGACCCCGACGATCAAACATTAACGATATCGTAGCGTGTAAAGCCCCCTTTAGTGGCTGGGGTACTCTCGTAGGCTTCCACACCATATAGTATAAAAATCAGATAGGAGGCACTCCCAGATAAGGTGAAAAAATTTAATATTTTAAGTTTAATATCATGCGTCAGACGTTTCGGCCCAGAACATGGCTTTTGTCAATGACAAGCATATAAAGTGATTTCTTAAGGGAACCACCAAAAGAGACAAGGGGACGGGAATTGGAAAAAGAATCAAGGCATCTTATCAACATTATCTACAACCACTTTATATGCTTGCTTCTTGATGAAGAAGTTATAATGATTTATTCTATGCAATTCGGAGTCACAGCTCCTTCAGGAAAAATCACTGATGTATCATCTCATTACTGGGATAAGACATGACAGATATGAGGGAAAGGAAGAAGTAAGGCTATGTGCGCACGTTGCGTCGGAGTACCTGCAGTTTATTCTGCACGTTTTCCTTCCCTTGGTTTTTGACCAAATGGCTTTTGACCATTTTTTAGCGCTAAAAACGCATGCGTTTTTACCGCGTTTTTAGTGCGTTTTTAGCGCTTTTTACCTGCGTTTTCACCTGCGTTTCTGCAGATGCGTTTTTGAGATCAAGACACTGAGAAATAAAGTTGAATTAGTCAAAAAGAATGAAAAAAGAGAAAAAAAGAATAAAATTAACTTTTAATAAAACTATATGGGAAATTATCATTTTTAATGAGAAAATAGTGGTTATGCACATTTTATCAGAAAAATAGGTGAAGTTTCTAATTTTTTAACATTTAAATATTCGGTTATTGTGTGTGTGTAAAGGAACATTAGAACCCATTAAATTTTGTCCAGAAAAGCATGCGTTTTTGGAGCCAAAAACGCAGTGGAAAAGCAGGTAAAAAGCATGAAAAACGCAGGAATTGGGATCTTGGTTGCGTTTTGCAATTTCTCATTGACTCCAATGTTAAGGAAACGCTGCAGAAATGGCAAAAACAACTGACATGCTGCTTCTTTTTCAGCATGGTTTTTGACCACAAATATGCAAATTAAACGCTGCAGAAAAAAAAGCAAAGTGCAGACAGGATTTCATCTTTTCCCATAGACTTTGCTGGCAATCAAAAACGCATGCGTTTTAGCGCAAAAACGCTGCTGCTAAAAACGTTGCAGAAACGCGGAAAAAAACGCAACGTGCAAACATAGCCTTAGAGGCATAGACAATCTTCTGCAAGTTCTCCAGAAATAGCATTTAGAGATCTCCATGAAACTTTATAAGCAATAACTATTGTATCCTATCTAAGTATTGAGAAAATCTGTAAAGTCTGTATTCCATTTCTACAGCTTTCCCGTTACGGAGATAGGAGATGACAGAGGAGAAGTTAGAGGCAGATATAGGCAATCTGCTGCAAGTTCTCCAGAAACAGCATTTACAGATCTCCATAAAACTTTATAGGCACTAACTATCATATCCTATCTAAGTTCAAAATAGCAAAATACCTAAGGGATTCACAGTACTCACAGTTGTAAATAGCTGAATCAAGGAGGAGCAAAAGTATAAGACCTAAAACTTAGCTTTTAATAAGCATACAAATAAAAAGTGAACAGAGTTCACTACAGGTGAGAATAAAAACCAGTATACAAAATCAGCAATTATGGTAAAAATGCTGAAAACAGGGCATAGCAATTGACCTGTTCATATCCCCACTGTAACTCTAGCTAGAGGTGGTATATTAAAAAAACAGTCAGTCGTCCACCATACAGCTGGCTGGGGTGAAGCAGGTGACACACAAACAAAGTCCCCCCTAGAAACCCAATGGGGGGGGGTTATGCAGGTGTCAGAATAGAAAACCAGTACCAAATAGGACCTGGGCACCGTAATATTAAATCTCCAAACAAAAGGGAACGGTCTTACCAGATCCAGGAGCAAATCATAGGGCAGCTTAGACGAGGTATTGGCTCATAGGGAGGCTGTCAGCCAGCACATACATCCTATAGGTCAGCTCAAAGAAAGGAACCTCTATCAGGCAACGAAACATACACTCCCGACGCGTTTCATGGTGTACAATCTTCAGGGGAGTCCAAATACTGTGTAATAGAAACTGCCAGCAAGCATCACGTGTGGCAGTGTAGTCCACTGGTGCCCAGAATGACACACACATCTGTGTGCTAGGACAAAAATTGAAAAATGCCACCATATCCTATCTAAGTAATAAGAAAATCTGTAAAGTCTGTATTCCATTTCACAGCTTTCCCGTTACTGAGATAGGAGAGGACAGAGGAGATCTTGGAGGCAGATATAACTAATCTGCTGCAAGTTCTCCAGAAACAGTATTTACAGATCTCCATAAAACTTTATAGGCACTAACTATCATATCTAGGGATGATCGAATAACAAAATATCCACTTTGACGAATATCCGAACAATAGGTCGCTTCTATTCGCCTCTATTCGCGAATATTCAGAGCGCAATGTAAGTATATGGGAAACCCAAATAATTTCACATTGGACCTAACGGTGAGCTATGGTGACTAAGGAAAAAGCTGAAATGGATGGGAAAAGGCAGAAACAGTATGGGCACAGCCTGTAGAACGTGCGTGACTGCATTTCTGCCCCCCGACCCTCAACCCCCTCCCGATCATCCAAGATGGCAGCACACACACACCAACGCGCCGCTCTTATTCACCCTCTTCCTCTGCCAAGACACAGATATCCCATCCGAGGTTTCTATACATGTGACACGAATTTTGTCGTTTACCTAATCAAATGTCCCTGCGGTCTCGGATATGTTGGAGAAACTACCCAACATATCCGAGACCGCATTAGTAAACATAAATCGACTATAAGGTGTGGCTTGACTGTACTCCCCATTCCAGCTCACTTTGCGGCCAGAGGTCACTCAGTCTCCCAATTAAGGTTTCAGATATTAGAACATGTCCCACTACCCAGAAGGGGTGACAATAGGGTACAAATTCTCCGGGACCGTGAGGCATACTGGATACATACCTTACAAACCCTTGAGCCGTGGGGTATGAATAGAGAGTATGAAACAAATTATTAACCCTGCCTGTGTACCTGTGTAGACCATTGCCACGCATTATGTTTTATGTATTTATTTGATGCTTACATAACCGTTTTCTTAACCTTTCTCTTTTTTCTTTTAGAGATACTGATCACCTGCTCCACCGATCGGATCCCACCCATGCACCCTCTCCACAACTGGCACCTCCTCTTCACCAGGTAGCATCCTTACCCCTTCACCATTCTCTCCTTCCAATAATTTCTTCTTCCCCCCCCCCCAACCCCCCCGTCCCCCTCCCCTCCAACACACTACATTATCACACATATACTACTTTTCTTCTTTACACCCAAGTAAACCATTACATTCCTTTCAACCCTCTCTGTATTATCCCACATATATATACTTTTACCACAGTACTTTCTGCCTATTCCATTCATATATCAGCACCACATATTAGCCACATCCCAGCTTATTGTCCATTCCAGCTATATACCAGCAGTATTCGCCAATCTATATAAGCTATACACTAACAGCCTCATATTAGCAATATATAGCTGTATACTCGTCTCATTTATGTTTCCAGTCCCCCTTTATAGTCATATATAACCTTCCCTTTTACATCCTATATACTGACTCCACACCCATAGACCACACATACATTATATACACAGTCATTCATAATGTGCTTCCCCACTACACATATCCTGGTTCCATGCTTCTTATGAGCCGGTACATACCAGCACAATAACCACATACAGGGACTTTAACCTCTCTATCACATCCGGCCCCCTATGTGACATTATAAACACCCATACCCCCATTCACAGCCTGTTACTCCTCTTACCCCGCCCCCCCTGTGACGCGACGCACACAAGCGCGCCGAGTCTAGTGACCCACACTGACAGGGATCCTGTCCCTGGTTGCCGCCCCCTCCGTGACGTCCTGCACGCATGCGCACTAAGGTGCTTGCAAACAGCACCTCTCCTGCTCCCCACTGACGCCGGACGCATGCGCAGTAGTAAGCCCACGTCATCACTGACGTCCCGGGCACCTACGCTCCTGCCCCCATGACTCACACCAGGAAGTAATGCCCTGGCTACAAATAGCTGCCGTTGCACAGACCCCCACTGCCACACGCCTGCTGCTTGCACCCCTGGGACCCTGTCCCCCTGCCCTTGTGCCCTGTAAGGTAAATACACTATCTATAATGCGCACCTCTACCTGCCTGGTTTCCACATGTATGGCTATGTATACTAATGTATCCTGTCTTTCCATAGGCACTTCCTCCATCCACCCACTCACCTTTCATGCCTCCTTGACTCTGGGTAGGTTTTTTAACCTCATACTGTCTACTGCGCTGTTATACTGTATACTGCTTATCTACAGACAATGGCTAGTATTGTTTATACATGCTACATTTAGCGTTACTCTTAGGCGCCTGACCACTAACATAGCAAGTGTACTGTTTAATCCACTGCCTCCTCCTGGTTCTGCCCGTCCAGTAATAAGTGCTATACGTATATCTGTATTGCTAATACAGTATGTCCTGCATTGTCTACTATGTCACCCATCTCCGATGGTTCTGAACGGATTGAGTTCATCTTATGATTTCACTGCCTGCTGGCATCACCATTTGATCGAGCTATGTACCAGCGCGTACTTGCTGTTACTGTATGTTCTGCTTGCCATTCTCCTCATGGTGCTTATTGTTGTTGTATCCCTCTCTCCATCCAGCAAGTTGTGCTTTGAGAGCAGAACGCCCTACCTGTGGTTTACCCATTTGACGTCTAATCCGTCTATACCCGTCACTTCTTGATACACGTATGTCTGTATATATACTCCTTGTAAATATGTACATTATGTTCACTCATTGGTGTGTATATAATCTTTATTATTTCTTTACAGGCAAGTCCTTGATAAAGGCCTTGTGAAGGCCGAAACGTTGGCTTGACTCTCTCTTTGCTTTTTTTGGTAGTGGCATTCTCTTTCTGCTTATAATAAAAATCACTTTTTGCATTACCCTGTTGCAATTGATTGTGTGCTTGGGATTAATTTAACTATTGCAACTATTTTCCCTTTAAGCACCTCCCTCATACCCGCAGTTGAGCCCAGCTCTACTCTGAACTTAGCCTACTATTTTATGCTGGTGCTCCTGCACAGCACCCTTAATGTCTCTCCCAACACTTTCGTACAGTAACGATCAAGCGGCGACTGTCCTGGCTGGGATATCCGCAACTAATCGTTTTCTCACTGTACCCACGGAGGAGCTCCGCACCAGGGATTATCTCAAAGAGTTGAAGCGACACACGTCGCTTGAACTCCACGCAGTGACCCTCGCGGAGTATTACCGGGCTCAACGCATCCCCAGAGGACTTAGAGTCCCTCTAAGGCCAACTCTCTTTGCTGATAATCCCGCATACTGCGATCAATTCGAGGGTATCCTCAATAAGTGTTCTCTCGATATTATCATATTGACACTTGATTACCTGCAGAAAGAGATTGCCACTGTTGATGCTAGCATTAAGACCATCGAGGAACAGCTGTCCCAGACTCTCCCTGCTGCCGACTTCTCCTCCCTGAAAACTAAGAACCAAGAGTCCATCACGGAGTTCCAACAGACTCTACAAACCCGAAAACGTTCGAAATTCATTCGTGATCAAGACGACTACTTGAGAAATCGAGTTTACAAATGGCGCACCTCCTTATTTCCATCGGAACGAAGGCCCTCCTATCGAGGGAATTACACAAGCACGTACAGCTCGGACAGCGACCAGAGTTTCTCCGGTCCCAACCCTTCTTCTTTTTTAGGTACCGGTCCCCAGACAAGAGGCAAACCAGGAGGGGCAAGAAACAGGGCTCCCCCGCACAGGATCAACACACGGTCCCAGGTAGGGAGAATATCGTGTATAATATCTCCTCGCTCACCCTTACACCCACAGAAACCCGGGTCCTACAAAAGGGGCTCAGCTTTTGCCCCACGCCCCCACTCAACACCTTCACCCTGGAGCAAGAACTGAATAGATTCTTCAGGAATCTTCGGCTAAAGGCCCATTTTGCCACCCCTCATGATGCTCCAGGCTCCAACCCCGCAGTTCCCATATTGGACTCTTGTCTGTCATTACGTGAATTAGGCCTCTCCAATCCAAGCACCTTTCAACCACCTAGGCGCTACCATCCAGTAGAGACGTACATATCACTAGTCACACGTGACATTGATAAGATTAAAACCAACATAGGACATGGACAGCTACACCTCCGTCATAACATGACAAATGAGGAATCTAAGGCCCTCCTCGCACTTAAAAACAATCCTCAGCTGGTTATAAAACCTGCCGACAAAGGGGGTGCCATCGTGGTCCTTGATAAATCTTATTACGTATCTGAAATTAAGAGCCAACTCAGTGACCTCACAACCTATACCCCTATTCCACGGGACCCCACTGCTTCCATCCGCTCTACCATCAGAAATTTGGTCGACCTCTACACCAGCAACGCTACGATTGATAGCAAACTCTCCAGTTTCCTCATCAACAACCATCCCATCACACCCGTATTTTACACTCTCCCCAAAATACATAAAAATATCACCTCCCCCCCCGGCCGTCCAATCGTCGCCTCCACTGATTCCATTTTGTCTCCACTTGCCCGTACCCTGGAAAAAATACTCACACCGCTTATCCCGAAAATCCCCTCTTACCTCAAGGACACCACTCACTTTCTGGAAACCATATCCAGTATCAACCGAATCACCAACAACGATCTCCTGGTCACCATGGATGTGACCAGCTTGTACACCAGCATCGACCATCAAGGAGGTCTCCTGGCGGTTGAGTGGTTTCTCAATACACATACCGACTTCGACCATCTGAAAAAGCAATTTTGCCTGGACACCCTCAGGGTGGTCTTGGAAAATAACTTCTTCCTATTTGAAGATACGTTCTACATGCAGCGGAAAGGGACCGCAATGGGTTCGAACGTAGCACCTCCATATGCAAACATATATATGGCCAAATTTGAGGAAGATTTTGTTTATCCACATCCCTTCTTTCCCATCAACATCCCCATTTGGAAACGCTATATAGATGACATATTCTTCATCTGGACCGGTGGTGAAGAAACACTCACTAGCTTCTTCAATGACATCAATACCATCTCTCCCAATATCTCTTTTACCCTCCACTACGATCACGATTCCATCAACTTCCTTGACACCCTTGTCATCCGGGACCCCAACAGTAAACTAGCCACCGACATATACTCAAAACCCACAGATAAAAACAGTCTTCTTCTCTACAGTAGTTGTCACCCGAAACATACCAAGAATTCTCTGCCCATCTCCCAACATTGTAGAGTTGAAAGGATCGTCTCCAATCCCACAACGCGCACACTTAGACATCAAGAAATGAGCAGTAAATTTCAAGCCAGGGACTATCCACACCATATTGCATCCAATACCTCCCCCAGACACAGCCCAGAACCCAACAAAAAACAACGCATACCATTTGTGAATACGTATCACCCTTTCTCCCCTTCATTTAGCCAGGTTATTAAAAAACATTGGCCTATTCTCGGCAGCGCATACCCGGACATTGAGGAATTTCAATCTCCACCTTTGATCTGTCATAAACGTCCTCGCAACATCAGAGACACTTTGGTCCGGGCAGACATAGGTTCATCCCTAAACCGGGACAGACAGAGCTTTTTGGCCACGCCACGTAAGGGCACATTCCCGTGCCTCCATTGTGTACAGTGCTCTAACGTCACCAGAGGGGAGTTCGTTACACACCCCAGAACCGGTAAACGATATCCCATCCGAGGTTTCTATACATGTGACACGAATTTTGTCGTTTACCTAATCAAATGTCCCTGCGGTCTCGGATATGTTGGAGAAACTACCCAACATATCCGAGACCGCATTAGTAAACATAAATCGACTATAAGGTGTGGCTTGACTGTACTCCCCATTCCGGCTCACTTTGCGGCCAGAGGTCACTCAGTCTCCCAATTAAGGTTTCAGATATTAGAACATGTCCCACTACCCAGAAGGGGTGGCAATAGGGTACAAATTCTCCGGGACCGTGAGGCATACTGGATACATACCTTACAAACCCTTGAGCCGTGGGGTATGAATAGAGAGTATGAAACGAATTATTAACCCTGCCTGTGTACCTGTGTAGACCATTGCCACGCATTATGTTTTATGTATTTATTTGATGCTTACATAACCGTTTTCTTAACCTTTCTCTTTTTTCTTTTAGAGATACTGATCACCTGCTCCACCGATCGGATCCCACCCATGCACCCTCTCCACAACTGGCACCTCCTCTTCACCAGGTAGCATCCTTACCCCTTCACCATTCTCTCCCTTTCCAATAATTTCTTCTTCCCCCCCCCCCCAACCCCCCTCCCGTCCCCCTCCCCTCCAACACACTACATTATCACACATATACTACTTTTCTTCTTTACACCCAAGTAAACCATTACATTCCTTTCAACCCTCTCTGTATTATCCCACATATATATACTTCTACCACAGTACTTTCTGCCTATTCCATTCATATATCAGCACCACATATTAGCCACATCCCAGCTTATTGTCCATTCCAGCTATATACCAGCAGTATTCGCCAATCTATATCAGCTATACACTAACAGTCTCATATTAGCAATATATAGCTGTATACTCGTCTCATTTATGTTTCCAGTCCCCCTTTATAGTCATATATAACCTTCCCTTTTACATCCTATATACTAACTCCACACCCATAGACCACACATACATTATATACACAGTCATTCATAATGTGCTTCTGTGGCGCCCCTGACCTGGTCAGGCACCACTGAGTACTGCACCCATGCTGGGGACAGTACAACACAGGTAATCCAGAAGGCTGACCGAGGTGTGACTACACAGGCGCATAGTGATCAGGTCTCACACATGTACCTTTGAGAGGACCCCTGGGGATCCCAGGAGGGGGCGAAGCCTCCACCTCCACCCGAGGGGTGGAGGGGGCGAAGCCTCCATCTCCACTCACGGGGTGTGGTAGAGAGCCTGGTTGCTAGGTGGCGTAGGCAGGCACAAAAGGGAAAAGAGGAAGGAGGAGGAGAGGAGCAGTCTGAAGCAGAGTGTGGAGGAGTGAGGAGCATGGAAGTGGAGCTCAGACAGGAGCAGCAGTGCAGGTCCCACGAGTGAGCTGGTTTAGTGTGCAGCTCAGGGAAAGGAGACGTGAGGAGCAGACCCTGGAGCTGTGGCAGTCTAACAGCGTCCGCGCAGTGACTACCGACGGGGGAGAACGGTCACCTGGGAGTGCTGCCCGAAATCCACACACAGCTAAAGAGAGAGCAACGGAGTGGAAAGTAAGGAGACTGTCAGGGAGAACCAGGCCCAAACGGGTAGCAGGTCCCAGTGCAGGGATAGATTCACCTTTCCTTTGCCAAACCTGCATGAGGGGGCACTTTACACCCCCAAGACAACACCACAGAGTCCGCAGCCACGTAGCCAAAGTTAGGGCCCATAGCTCACAGGAGGCAAGCAGCCGGAGTGATCTGGTCCAGGCTACAAGCAAACGGGCCAAAACGAAGGGGAGAGAGGCACCAGCAACTTCCCTGGGCGACCCCAGCAGGGCTTCAAGCAGGGGTTACCTCAAAACACAACGGGCTAAGGAAGGCGAGTTGGTAGTCACCCTCATCAGTCAGCCTGAAGGACACCTGGTTCCAGCCTGGTTCATCCCAGCTACGCCCGGGTTACTCACCCTGCCATCATCAGTGAGTAAAATCCCTGAAAGACATCCTGCTTGTGCGTGTGAGTCATTCTGCGACTTGTAGTTCCACACACCTACACGGGACCCTGGGGCATGCCTCACTCTCAGGAGGCTATTACAACTGACTGCACCTACCATCAGCCCCAGGCACCCCTAACCTGCAGTGGCGGTCTCCACTGACCGCAATTCTGAGAGTGGCGTCACGACAATCAAAATAGAGGATTTCCTACCTGTGACAAGATCCAGCCGAGTGGAGTCCCTGAAGGTAATGCACCGCTGCACCGACACCAAGCCTCGGGGCCCCACACATCTGGCGTCACGAACAGGATAAGGACTAGACCTGTTCAGACAGGTGACCATGTGCCTGGGCGGTCCGCTTGGAAAATTGGAAGCGCCGCCATATTGCCACCATGAAAAGCGCGCTGAAAAACAACAGCAGCCCGCGCTGGGAGAAGTTACCGCCCACGAAGAGGTGTGGCTACCCAGAGATCCCCTGCAGAGTCCTGACCTCACAAGTGATGAGAGCGGAGGCGTTCAGAGACGTCGGGACAGAAAGGGAGCCAGAAGCCTGCTGTTAAAAGAAGGAGACGCAGAGGAAATGGCGTCTGGATGCAGAGACCCAGAGCCAGGCTCCGCTGCCTGGTGGTATCAAGAGCTTGCCCAGTTCTGCGACCAACTGGAGGCCAGGGTTATACGGCAGATCAGCGAGGGACGCACGGAGCTTCTGGAGATGGCTGCAGCGGTTCGGGCCTACGAGAAAAGAACCGCGCGACGAGTGCCAGACCGAGCGGCGACGACTCAGACCCCGATGATGCTGCCGATGGGTGAGTCCTGTGTTGCCACTGCCAGCGCGAGTGCCCCGACCCCTGTTTACACGCCCGCGGTCCCTGATGAGATGCCCGGCGCGGCGACGCTGAACCAGGCCGCAGCCACGTCAGGTGCGGCCCGCCAAGGACCGGCTGCAGCTGCGACGCCAATCCAGGCCGCAGAAGCGCCCAGCCCGGCCCGCACAGATCCCATCACAGCTGCGACGCCAATCCAGGCCACCGCAGCGATGCCCTGCTCGGCCCGCCAAGGACCGGCTGCAGCTGCGACGCCAATCCAGGCCGCAGAAGCGCCCAGCCCGGCCCGCACAGATCCCATCGCAGCTGCGACGCCAATCCAGGCCGCCGCAGCGATGCCCTGCTCGGCCCGCCAAGACCAGGCCGCTGCCACGCCAGGCTCGGCCCGCCAAGACAAGACTGAACAATTGTTTACCCCGGCCTGCAAGGCCAGAGCAGACACCGCTCCCCAGCCCAAGGAAGTCCCTGCTAGGAAGTCCCTGCTGGGGGAGGACCCCGAATACTGGAAGCTGAAGGCTGACCTAGAGGCCCAGTTCCCACAGGAGATGGTGGACCGCTATCTGCTCCCTCCGCACACCCCCAGGAAGACTCCGGCAATATCCACGCCAAAAAGTCCACTGCCCTGGCCGGCTGATGAACACCCATCCCCAGCGCTGCCACAACAGGAGTGCTCAGAAGAACTAAGGGGTAGAGGAGGACAGAAGGCTGAGGAGCTGACCCCGGAGCCATCAGCAAGGGATCCATGCCCAGAGCCAGAGATGTTGCCATATTCCCGCTGGGATGAAGAGAGCCCGACACCCTCCGCTGAGGAAGATTTGTCCAGAAACCTCACCTGGGAGCCTGCAAGCAGTGAAGTAGCAACCCAGCAGAATCCAGCCCGCAAGACACGGCGCCGCAGCAGAACAAAGTTTTCCTCTGCACAGCAATCTCCGAATAGGAAGGATGAAGTAACCGCCAGAGACTTGGAAGAGAAACGGTCTTTAAGGAGAGCTAAATCCCAGGTCAGAGGCCCACTTTGTCATGGAGTAGTGGAAGACTTTAGTTTAAAATCAGGATATGGCTTTATAGTTGTACCTGGAATGAAAGAAGGCATCTTTGTGAACAGAAGGGATGTTAGAGCACATTTACCTAGAGGACATCCAGGAAGAAACCTACAGATAGGAGACTCAGTGGAATTCACCATGCACCAAGGAGAACGCGGATGGTACGCACTGGATGTTACACCATGTCCCAGAAGTCCCTACAGTAATCCTGAAAAAGAAACAGACACAGAAGAAGAGGAAAGAAAAGACAAAGAACCCATTGATGAGACCACTACAGATGATGACAGAGATGGAGAAAGCAACAGGTGCCGCAGCCCTACAGGCCCAAGCCCTGGTGAGGAGGAATCTGTGTAAAGCATGTAAAGTAAAGTAAAGTACAGAAGTTAAAGTTTGAAGTTTTGCAACGTTTACATGTTCAAGAAATGTGCCCACATGAACTAATGTGAGAAACCCATGAACCTTAAGGCTATGAACTGGCTATAGCCACAAACTCTCGCAGTGTACATAGTTACCCCAGAGGTACCACCACCAGAGCCAGCCTGTTTAGGGGCCTGGCTCGCCTGCAACCAGGGAGCATGCCTGTTTATGGGGCCTGGCTCTCCACCACAAACAGGGTACCTGGTCAGCACCAACTGTGGAGGCCGCCTCTACATCCTGCCAGAAGAGGCTGAAGGCGCGGCTCCACCAGGCCAGGTATACCCTGAAACCACCAGACCATGAAAGCCGCCTCTACATCCTGCCAGAAGTGGCTGAAGGCGCGGCCAACGAGAGAGGGTTTAGGGTGGGTTAACGGACTTGTGGGTGGAGGGTGGTGATGTATGGTACCTGGTGGTTTTAAAACGTTTTACCATGTTTTAATGTTTTACGCATTTTAAAATGTTGTCTTGCAGCCCGAGGACGTGCTGGTGATAACTAAGGGGGAATGTGGCGCCCCTGACCTGGTCAGGCACCACTGAGTACTGCACCCATGCTGGGGACAGTACAACACAGGTAATCCAGAAGGCTGACCGAGGTGTGACTACACAGGCGCATAGTGATCAGGTCTCACACATGTACCTTTGAGAGGACCCCTGGGGATCCCAGGAGGGGGCGAAGCCTCCACCTCCACCCGAGGGGTGGAGGGGGCGAAGCCTCCATCTCCACTCAAGGGGTGTGGTAGAGAGCCTGGTTGCTAGGTGGCGTAGGCAGGCACAAAAGGGAAAAGAGGAAGGAGGAGGAGAGGAGCAGTCTGAACCAGAGTGTGGAGGAGTGAGGAGCATGGAAGTGGAGCTCAGACAGGAGCAGCAGTGCAGGTCCCACGAGTGAGCCGGTTTAGTGTGCAGCTCAGGGAAAGGAGACGTGAGGAGCAGACCCTGGAGCTGTGGCAGTCTAACAGCGTCCGCGCAGTGACTACCGACGGGGGAGAACGGTCACCTGGGAGTGCTGCCCGAAATCCACACACAGCTAAAGAGAGCGCAACGGAGTGGAAAGTAAGGAGACTGTCAGGGAGAACCAGGCCCAAACGGGTAGCAGGTCCCAGTGCAGGGATAGATTCACCTTTCCTTTGCCAAACCTGCATGAGGGGGCACTTTACACCCCCAAGACAACACCACAGAGTCCGCAGCCACGTAGCCAAAGTTAGGGCCCATAGCTCACAGGAGGCAAGCAGCCGGAGTGATCTGGTCCAGGCTACAAGCAAACGGGCCAAAACGAAGGGGAGAGAGGCACCAGCAACTTCCCTGGGCGACCCCAGCAGGGCTTCAAGCAGGGGTTACCTCAAAACACAACGGGCTAAGGAAGGCGAGTTGGTAGTCACCCTCATCAGTCAGCCTGAAGGACACCTGGTTCCAGCCTGGTTCATCCCAGCTACGCCCGGGTTACTCACCCTGCCATCATCAGTGAGTAAAATCCCTGAAAGACATCCTGCTTGTGCGTGTGAGTCATTCTGCGACTTGTAGTTCCACACACCTACACGGGACCCTGGGGCATGCCTCACTCTCAGGAGGCTATTACAACTGACTGCACCTACCATCAGCCCCAGGCACCCCTAACCTGCAGTGGCGGTCTCCACTGACCGCAATTCTGAGAGTGGCGTCACGACAATCAAAATAGAGGATTTCCTACCTGTGACAAGATCCAGCCGAGTGGAGTCCCTGAAGGTAATGCACCGCTGCACCGACACCGAGCCTCGGGGCCCCACACATCCCCACTACACATATCCTGGTTCCATGCTTCTTATGAGCCGGTACATACCAGCACAATAACCACATACAGGGACTTTAACCTCTCTATCACATCCGGCCCCCTATGTGACATTATAAACACCCATACCCCTGTTCACAGCCTGTTACTCCCCTTACCCCGCCCCCCCTGTGACGCGACGCACACAAGCGCGCCGAGTCTAGTGACCCACACTGACAGGGATCCTGTCCCTGGTTGCCGCCTCCTCCGTGACGTCCTGCACGCATGCGCACTAAGGTGCTTGCAAACAGCACCTCTCCTGCTCCCCACTGACGCCGGACGCATGCGCAGTAGTAAGCCCACGTCATCACTGACGTCCCGGGCACCTACGCTCCTGCCCCCATGACTCACACCAGGAAGTAATGCCCTGGCTACAAATAGCTGCCGTTGCACAGACCCCCACTGCCACACGCCTGCTGCTTGCACCCCTGGGACCCTGTCCCCCTGCCCTTGTGCCCTGTAAGGTAAATACACTATCTATAATGCGCACCTCTACCTGCCTGGTTTCCACATGTATGGCTATGTATACTAATGTATCCTGTCTTTCCATAGGCACTTCCTCCATCCACCCACTCACCTTTCATGCCTCCTTGACTCTGGGTAGGTTTTTTAACCTCATACTGTCTACTGCGCTGTTATACTGTATACTGCTTATCTACAGACAATGGCTAGTATTGTTTATACATGCTACATTTAGCGTTACTCTTAGGCGCCTGACCACTAACATAGCAAGTGTACTGTTTAATCCACTGCCTCCTCCTGGTTCTGCCCGTCCAGTAATAAGTGCTATACGTATATCTGTATTGCTAATACAGTATGTCCTGCATTGTCTACTATGTCACCCATCTCCGATGGTTCTGAACGGATTGAGTTCATCTTATGATTTCACTGCCTGCTGGCATCACCATTTGATCGAGCTATGTACCAGCGCGTGCTTGCCGTTACTGTACGTTCTGCTTGCCATTCTCCTCATGGTGCTTATTGTTGTTGTATCCCTCTCTCCATCCAGCAAGTTGTGCTTTGAGAGCAGAACGCCCTACCTGTGGTTTACCCATTTGACGTCTAATCCGTCTATACCCGTCACTTCTTGATACACGTATGTCTGTATATATACTCCTTGTAAATATGTAAATATGTACATTATGTTCACTCATTGGTGTGTATATAATCTTTATTATTTCTTTACAGGCAAGTCCTTGATAAAGGCCTTGTGAAGGCCGAAACGTTGGCTTGACTCTGTCTTTGCTTTTTTTGGTAGTGGCATTCTCTTTCTGCTTATAATAAAAATCACTTTTTGCATTACCCTGTTGCAATTGATTGTGTGCTTGGGATTAATTTAACTATTGCAACTATTTTCCCTTTAAGCACCTCCCTCATACCCGCAGTTGAGCCCAGCTCTACTCTGAACATGTGACAGAAAACTCCTCCCCGGGTCCAGCTAAGTTTCCCCCCATACCTCCCCGGTGTTCCCCGTTGTTCCCCGGTGTCTCTGTACCTGGCGCAGCGTTGATCCCCCGTGATCCCTCCTCCTTCACAATAAACGCTAGTTGCATGAGCAGAGAGCGGCTGTGAGCTCAGCTTCCTGCTTTGAGAATGTGTGCTTTAATCATGCCTGGTCTCTCTCTCTCCTCTCTCTCTCTTTCCCTTTATACTGTAGCTCTGCTCATTCATGTTTCCTTCCTCATGCTTTACACTGCAGCTCTGCTCATTCATGTTTCCTTTCCCATGCTTTACACTGCAGCTCTGCTCATTCATGTTTCCTTACTCATGCTTTACACTGCAGCTCTGCTCATTCACGTTTCCTTTCCTATGCTTTACACTGCAGCTCTGCTCATTCGCGTTTCTTTTCCCATGCTTTACGCTGCAGCTCTGCTCATTCACGTTTCCTTCCTCATGCTTTACACTGCAGCTCTGCTCATTCATGTTTCCTTTCCCATGCTTTACACTGCAGCTCTGCTCATTCATGTTTCCTTACTCATGCTTTACACTGCAGCTCTGCTCATTCACGTTTCCTTTCCTATGCTTTACACTGCAGCTCTGCTCATTCGCGTTTCTTTTCCCATGCTTTACGCTGCAGCTCTGCTCATTCACGTTTCCTTCCTCATGCTTTACACTGCAGCTCTGCTCATTCATGTTTTCTTTCCCATGCTTTACACTGCAGCTCTGCTCATTCATGTTTCCTTACTCATGCTTTACACTGCAGCTCTGCTCATTCACGTTTCCTTTCCTATGCTTTACACTGCAGCTCTGCTCATTCGCGTTTCTTTTCCCATGCTTTACGCTGCAGCTCTGCTCATTCACGTTTCCTTCCTCATGCTTTACACTGCAGCTCTGCTCATTCATGTTTTCTTTCCCATGCTTTACACTGCAGCTCTGCTCATTCATGTTTCCTTACTCATGCTTTACACTGCAGCTCTACTCATTCACGTTTCTTTTCCCATGCTTTACAAATCCCCTGAGTTACTGAAGTGAGCCACATGATCAACGGTGCCGTCACTCAGGTTACCTGCAGCCAGCTGGAGTCCTCCAACTGAGAGCGGTGGCTGTGGGTAACCTGAGTGACGTCACCGCTGATCGCGTGGCTCACTTCAGTTGCCGTGTAGAGCTCACAGGAGCGTCGGTGTTTTACAGCCACTCCTGTCAGCTAATGTAGCAGAGCTGGATGTGTCGTGGGACCTCGTTTGGATTACGTCGAACCTGGAGGGGTATTTGGGGATTTTAATAAAGTGGTGAAAGAGGGTGTCTTTTATTCCAGATAGAGGATTTTGTACGAGTGTATGTGTTTACTTTCACTTACAGGTTAATCATTGGTGGTGTCTCATAGACGCCTGCCATGATTAACCTAGGACTTAGGGGTGCTTCACACATAGCGAGATTGCTACTGAAATCGCTGCTACGTCATGGTTTTGGTGACGCAACAGTGACCTCATTAGCGATCTCGCTGTGTGTGACACTGAGCAGCGATCTGGCCCCTGCTGTGAGATCGCTGCTCGTTACACACAGCCCTGGTTCTTTTTCTTCAAAGGCGCTCTCCCGCTGTGACGCACACATCGCTGTGTGTGACAGCGAGAGAGCAACGAAATGAAGCGAGCAGGGAGCAGGAGCCGGCATCTGGCAGCTGCGGTAAGCTGTAACCAAGATAAACATCGGGTAACCAAGGGAAGCCCTTTCCCTGGTTACCTGATATTTACCTTCGTTACCAGCCTCCGCTGCTCTCGCTGCCAGTGCCGGCTCCCTGCTCTCTGCACATGTAGCTGCAGTACACATTGGGTTAATTAACCCGATGTGTACTGTAGCTAGGAGAGCAAGGAGCCAGCGCTAAGCAGTGTGCGCGGCTCCCTGCTCTCTGCACATGTAGCTGCAGTACACATCGGGTTAATTAACCCGATGTGTACTGTAGCTAGGAGAGCAAGGAGCCAGTGCTAAGCAGTGTGTGCGGCTCCCTACTCTCTGCACATGTAGCGACGTTATGATCACTGCTGCGTCGCTGTGTTTGACAGCTAAGCAGCGATCATAACAGCGACTTACAAGGTCGCTGTTACGTCACAGAAAATGTTGACGTAACAGCGACGTCGTTGTCGCTGTCGCCATGTGTGAACCCAGCCTTAGTGGCAGCTATGGGCTGCCATTAACTCCTTATTACCCCGATTGCAACCGCACCAGGGCAATTCGGGATGAGCCAGGTACAGTCCCGGGACTGTCGCATCTAATGGATGCGGCAATTCCGGGCGGCTGCTGGCTGATATTTTTAGGCTTGGGAGCTCCCCATAATGAGGGGCTCCCCATCCCGAGAATACCAGCTTTCATCTGTGTGGCTTTAACTTGGCTGGTATCAAAATTGATGGGGACCGCACATAGTTTATTTTTTAATTATTTATTTATTTTACTACACGATATAGACCCGCCCACTGGCAGCTGTGATTGGTTACAGTGAGACAGCTGTCACTCAGTGTGGGGGCTCGTCTGAATGCAACCAATCATAGGCATCAGTGGGTGGGGGAAGCAGAGAATACAAGATGGAATAATGAGCGGCCGGCATTTTCAAAAGCAGATGAAGTCGCAAGAGCAGTGTGACAGCCGTGCAGCGCCGCGCCCGTGATCGGTGAGTATGAAACAGAGTGAGGGAGAGACCGACTGACAGAGAGAGAGAGAGAGAGACCCCGACTGACCAAAATGGCCGCTGCCTTATGTAGCCCCTATGATGCTGTGCGGCCAAGCCAATCACAGTAACACCACAACAATGTTGGCTGCGGCGTTACTGTGAGGGCAAGCAACATCAGATGTGTTCACAGGCGCCAGGAAGTCAGAAATTAAACTGAAAGTCTCGGAGCGGATACTGTTTTATTCGTCGGATAGCGAATAGTGTGAATACCCCATTATCTGTCAGATACCGAATAGTGGTGAATACATTCGCTCATCCCTAATCATATCCTATCTAAGTAATGGGGAAATCTGTCAAAACTGATTTTACTCATAAATTGAGAATATTGTGAATGAATAAGTGATCAGTTCGTGAGGAAGAGGTTGAAAATTTATAAGATAGATTACAAAATGTATTATTTTCACATGTACTAATGATACAGGTCTGCAACCAAAAAACTTCACTGGATTATTCAACAGTTTCAATCATGATTTATGAAAAAATGAAAACAACAGTTATACTTTAACCACTAACCATCATTTTACATCACATCAGCAAAATAACTTTAATTAAGAAACATAATAAGCACATTGTGATGAACAAAGACATGTCAGAGTAAATATATAACGGAGTACAAAAACTAAAAAAATATTTGGAAAGTGTGATTTTTATCTTTGACCTATGGTGTTTGGAAAAATGTATTTCCTTTCACAGCACCTATTCAGTAATTATACATGCAGATTCCTGTAAGGCTGTGTTCACATGTCCTGTATTGATTCATTTGTAACATATCTGACAGATGTAAAATAACAGATCCGTCAACAAATTGTACACATGGATCACTTTTATAATTCATTAACTGATCTGTTATCATTATAGACAATGGAATAGATGACGGATCCCTTATAATTTTAGATAGATAGATAGATAGATGTGCAGGTGATATGTAGGAGAGTTTCCTTTTTTCATTTTAATTTTTTCCTCCCCTTCTTCTGCAAGACCTAACTTTTTTATTTTTCCGTCAATATTGCCATATGAAGGCTTATTTTTTTGTGGAACAAGTTGTACTTTTGAAAAAAATCATTAGTTTTACCATCCAGTGTACTGGAAAATGGGAAAAAATTCAAGTGAATTGAAATTGCAAAAAAGAGAAATTGCACGTTATTTTTACTTTTATTCGCAGTGTTCACTATATGGTAAGACTAATGTGTCATTATGATTACTCACGTCCGTACAAGTTCATAGATACCAAACATGCACACTTTTACTTAAAAAGTAAAAAAAAAAATCAGGGGGCGTGGCCTGGCAATGGCGTCGAGTATACGCACTTTTTGAAGCTCCTGAGGCTCCTGGGTCTGTGGTTGCCAGTCCGGCTCTTATCCTCCTGGAGCAGTTATCGGGGACCCAATAGTCTATAGCGACATGCGCAAACCGCCACGGGCCGGATACCAGCGTCGTCGGTGGTAGCGGCAACTAAAACTCCAGCATATCCCGGCGATGAAGGAGGCAAGATGGCAGCTGGAACACCTTCCCGCATTTGAGCAGCCCTGGGGATTCTGCCTGCACCTGGATGTCGGCAGTGTTACTGGAGGGCCCGGATCAAAGGGTGAGGGAGGCAAGATGGCCACCAGAACATCTTCCCACATCTGAGCAGCCCTGGGGATCTGGGGATTGTGCCTGTGCCTGGATGTTGGCAGTGTTACTGGAGGGCCTGGATCAGAGGATGACTGTGATTGAGGACGGTGACCCCCGGAACGTCTAGGGTGCATGAGGACCGAGACCAGTGGTACCTGAACAAAGGTAAGTGAACGGGCGGCAGACTGAGTGGCATCCCGGCTGGCAGATGCATGTTGCAGGGGCTGAGAACAGACCCAAAATGGACAGAGGAGCTGGAGGGGTCCTGGCTTCTGCAGAAAGCTGCCACTGTCCTCATACTGATGGCCTGGAAGTATCCTGAACACGCACGCCTGAGCCCCTGCAGCATGACCTTGTAGGACTCTCATTAATTAACCAGCTACATCTAGTCTGCTTTGAGAGGCGCTCTGACTCCCTGCCTGGCCCTGCTTATGTATGGTAGGATCCGCATAGCCACTTATTCTAAACCCTTTTCTCCTGCTTAATCCCTGCTCCTGGATAGTCCTAAATTGGGAACCAGTGAGGGATTATTAAACCCTCCTTTAAGACCCCCTGACACACTCGTGATGAGACAAAAAAGCCAGAAACCCTCTCCCTCTCCATCCAGCTCATCCTCCACTTCCAGAGAGGTGGATATCCAGACGTTCCTGACTGATAATTCTGCCTTTCACCCTCGGGCCCCCAATGCCGGAAGCTCCCCACCTTCCCATGCTGCCCAGACCGCTTCACAGCAAGAGGACACTATGGCATCTCGGCTGGAAGGTGATCAGCACCCAGTGAGACCCCACTGCCCATGACCAGCATGGCTCCGATACTTGTAGGGTCCTTGGACCACATGATCCTTCCACAGTGTCCCTGGACACTGTAACCTACGAGCACAGATAAAAGAGATCCTGACTAATGGAGATACGTGACCTACGAGCACAGATGAAAGAGATCCCGACTAAAGGCCCGGTTACACGCAGCGACATCGCTTGCGATCTCGTTAGCGATGTGACACGCCCAGATCGTAGTTACAATTTGCTGAGATCGCTCATAGGTCATTTTGTAGCGGTCACACGTACACATCTCACAAACGACGCTAAATCGTTCAGCGATATATTGTTTGACCAAGGCGGTCGTGAGGATGTTGTTCATCCTTGGCAGGGTGTCAAACGTAGCAATGTCAATCAAGAAATAACGTCTGGAACACCATTCTGAGTCTAAACTGGGTGCAAAAACCTAAAAAATCTACACTATATGGAGAGATGGTATGCACACCAGTGACTATGCAAGGGGAATACATGAAAAACAGAAACTGCTATGTGAATACTGACATGAAAAATCCAATAGCTATATGTAAAAGTGAAAGTATGAAAAATGGAATCTGCATTACTGCCATGAACATATGAATAAAAAAAAATTTAGCTATTGAATTGATCAATGCAACAGAGCCCCAACACTACGCCAAAGTATTTCTCTACGTTGGGGTCCCTAGCTTGTGTGTGTCCTCTCATGCAGTTAAAAAAAACTTACCGTGTATGGGAAGCTGAGACCCAGGCTATATATGTGTATAATGTGGACTGGCAAAAGGTATGGGTGGGGCCGGGTTCACAAACGAAAGACTACAAATCAATCAAGAAATAACATCTGGAACACCATTCTGAGTCTAAACTGGGTGCAAAGACCTAAAAAATCTACACTACACTACACTAATGTCTGCTGCATTCCAAACGCCGAACAATATTTTGAAACTGAACGATGTGTCAATGATCAACGATTTTTACCCTATTTGCGATCGTTCGGAGTGGCAAGTAGGTGTCACACGTAACAACGTCGCTAACGACTACGGAAGTGCGTCACGGAAACCGTGACCCCGACGACATATCGTCAGATAAATCGTGGCGTGTAACGGGGCCTTAAGTCCAACATGGAAGGTTATATTGCCAGATTGGAGAACTTGTGCAAAGTGGAAAGTCAGAGTCTCAGAGACACGGTGGTACAGGTGTCATACAGGGTGACTCAGCTGGAATCCTCTGCGATGATCACCGAGGAAACCCAGGCTATACAGCAGCAACTACTCAACCAGCAACAAATCTTCTCTCTGTTCGGCATAGTAGAGGACTTGGAAAACAGAAATCACTGAAACATCAGAGTACGGGGCCTGCCAGAGGCTACGGGTGTGGCGGAGCCGATACCTATACTCCAGGGCCTACTTAACACCCTGCTAGGGAGACTCCTGAAGGAGGAGATCCTAATGGATAGAGCGCACAGGGCGCTGCGCCCTTGCTCCAACACTTCCAGTAACCCGCATCCATTATTTCTCCTTGAAAGAAGAAATTATGAAGCAGGCCAGGATTAAAGGCCACATGGACTTTGCTAGAGCATGGATTCAACCTCTGGCTGACCTATCCAGAGCGATGTTGACCAAGAGGAGGGCTCTGAGACTGGTGTTGGATGCCTTGAAGGAAAGGAATATCCCTTATACCTGGGGGTTCCCTTCTCAACTCCAGGTTCGCACTCAGCGTGGACTCTTTTTCCTTAGGAATCCCAAGGGCCTCTCGGCCTTTCTTGAGAACCTGGGTTTCCCTGAGCTTACCATTCCGGACTGGCCGGCAAACCCCTTCCACGCCATGGGCCCTGCTCTTGACCGTAGAAGACACCCTCCTTCACAGGGAGAGAACTGTCGCATTCCCATCAGCCCAACCATTCCTGTCACTTGTTCCTAGTTGTCTGTCGATGATAAAGTTAGATATTACCATTCTGATGTGACAGGCACGCTGAGCAGCTGAGCCAAAAAAGGCTTGAGGTACTCTCATAGATCTAGAAATATGTTTTTCCATAATTGAACAGATCTGCTGTTGCTTCCCTTCTTTTGCTGTTTTAAACTCCCTATACACCACCTGATCTTGTCCCTTATACTGCTCTGAGGGCTGTTACTTTGTTAATACCAGTTACGATTGCATGGTGGTGTGGGCCACATAAAGTGACTTAAGGGTACTTTACACACAACAATATCGCTAACAATATATTGTCGGGGTCACGTCATTAGTGACGCACATCCGGCGCCGTTAGCGATATCGTTGTGTGTGACACCAAGGAGTGACGAACAACGATTGCAAAAACTTCAAAACTCGTTGATCGTCGCTCCTTTTCATAATATCGTTGGTGGTGCATGCCTCTGGTTGTTCATCGTCGTTCCTGCGGCGTCACACATAGCGATGTGTGATACCGCAGGAACGAACATCTCCTTACCTGCGTCTACCGGCAATGAGGAAGGAAGGAGGTGGGCGGCATGTTCCGGCCGCTCATCTCCGCCCCTCCTCTGCTATTGGGCGGCCGCTTAGTGATGCCGGAGTGACGTCGTTATGACGTCAAACATACCTCCCCCTTGAAGGAGGGATTGTTCGGCGGTCACAGCGACGTCGCTGAAAAGGTATGTGCGTGTGATGCTGTCGTAGCGATAATGTTCGCTACGGCAGCGATCACCAAATGTTGTACAAACGACAGGGGCGGGTGCTATCTCTCGCGTCATTGCTAGCAATCGCTAGAGATGTCGCAGTGTGTAAAGCACCCTTTACTTTACGGAAGTCTTAAGTTATCCAGGAAAATAATCCTCAACGTTTTGTTGGGGAGTATTTCTCTGCTTCTGTTCTTGACCTAGGAGCAAGAACTTTGTCTTCCCTTTTCGAGGACCTCTTTCTTTTTCTTTTTCTCTAATCTCTTTGGTTTCTGCCTTAAATTTTCCCCTTTCCTCCCCTTCTTTCCCCTTTTTTGCCTTCCCCCCTCTTTGGCGCTTACACTCAGAATAACCTCAATAAAAATAGCATCCCTCAATGTTAGAGGTAGAGTTGAGCGCGGTTCGCGGTTCGAGGTTCTCCAGTTCGCGGCTCGAGTGATTTTGGGGGCTGTTCTAGATCGAACTAGAACTCGAGCTTTTTGCTAAAGCTCGATAGTTCTAGATACGTTCGAGAACGGTTCTAGCAGCAAAAAGACAAGCTAATTACTAGCTGGCTTTCCGCTGTAATAGTGTAAGTCACTCTGTGACTCAGACTATTATGAAATTTCAGTGTATAGTGTGCGGGAACAGCGCATTCAGATCACTGCTGTATGGATAATGGCGATCGCCATTTTTTTTTTTTCCTTGTCTTCCTTCCCTAAGCGCGCGCGTGTAGTGGGGCAGGCCAGCATGTCAGCCAATCCCAGACACACACACAGCTAAGTGTAGTTTTAGTCAGAGAAGCAACGGCATGTGTGATAGGATGTCCATGTCACATGTCCCTGCATTATAAAAACGAGTATCTGCCCGTCCGGACGCCATTATCTCTTCTGTGTCCTTGGTGTCAGTCACCGCTGGCGCAGCACCTATCTCCGATACTGCTGTGTACGCTCTATACACAGCGCTGTACAGAATAGGGATAGCACTTTCTATCAGTCCTTTTAAGGGCTAATACCGGCAGGGTCAGAGCCATAGGTGAGAGGTCCTGAAAGCAGAGTTTAACAGCTACACAAGATGACAGCGTCTGTGTAGCTAAGGTCAGGGATTTCCTCGCTGCATTTAACCATTAGGAGGGATAGAAAGGCAGGCTTCCTTTCCTCTACCCAGAGACCCATAACCCTGCCACTGTACCCTCCTGCCCTTTGCACACTCCAACTCATTGTTACTAAGCCATTATACTAGCAAACACTGAGTGAACTTAGTGGCATACAAGAAGTGGCTTTTGTACTCCATTAGTGCCCCACTGGTGCAAATCTATGTGCAGCACCTCTGCATGACACCCACCTGCTCTGTTTTTAATAAGCTATAATGATAGCAAAAAATGCTGCCATTTAGTGGCATACAAGAACTGGCTGTTGGCCTTCCATTAGTGTCCCACTGGTGCAAATCTATTTGCAGCACCTCTGCATGACACCCTCATGCACATTTTGCTACGCTAATTTTATAGCAAACTCAGGGAATTCCTTGCTGCATTTGATCATTCGGAGGGATAGAAAGTGAGGCTTCCTTTATCTTTTCCTTCTGTTCATAGACAGCATCTCCAAGTCCACACCCGAAGAGCAATTTCTCCTCCACGTCTAAGTGTGGAGAGGCAGCTAGTGCGCATGCGTGTGCCGATTTACCCCAGCCGCAGCCTAACTACAGTGTTTCGCCTAGTGAGTATGCTCAACCTGACTGTGCCATTCCTGAGGCTAAGTCTTCATTTCGGGATACAGCGCATGTTCCCACACTTAGTGCGAAAAGCCTCTTTGCACAGGTACTTGCATTCCGTGCCGGGTCTAAGTCCTGTGTTGTGCCTAGACACCATGCTAAAGCTGATAGTCTTTTTTCAGAGACTGTATTTCATGCTACTGAGCATGCTCAGGCACTTGCTGCATCAGAGACTAGGTCCGGTAATGAACTCTTTGGCACTGCCCCTGATGTGGGGGGCCCATATAGACCACAGGGCATCAGGTGTCCTGACGATGTGGCCAGGCCACTCTCAAATGGCTTGCAGAGGCCCGCCCCTATGACTTGTCACCTCATTATTAATGGTCAGACGATGACTGGTGAGATGTTTGTGTCGTGGCAGCCATGAGGTCATTATTGAAGTTGCGGTTATAAATAGGATGCTAGTTATGCCACTCATGACGTGTCACTCTGCTTTTGTCTTCAGGAGGTGCATTGTGGTCCACCCTGGTTTGGGGCGGACCCAGGTTATAAAACGGGCTGGAGCCAACAAGGAGGTGCACAGTCTTCTATTATGCTCCAAAAGAGCACACCTCCATGTGTTGAACCCATTGCGGCTTTAGGCCAGAGGTAGGCAGGGATAGGGCGTCGATGCAGGCCGCCACCACAGTTGGTAACGCAGAACGGTTAAGACCAGCTCCTGTCCTACAAGTCCTGCTTGTGCAGCCCAGTGGCATTAACAGGCCTGCTGCTGTTGATGCGCCTGCTGTCCACAGGTGTGGCCCCAATGCACACGGTCAGCGTACTGAATGGCCCCTGTGATGTTAACAGGGAGTTCCTGGGCTGGGTGGGCGTGTGGACCCTGTGACGCTAACAGGGCTCCCAGTCTCCAGATCCGAGTTGCGTCTAACTCGGTTCAGGCTACTATTAGTTTCATAGCCACACAGATCTGTATCCTCCACCTAACCTTCCAGTTGCCAACCTCTCCTTTTCCATCTGGGAGCACGGTGGACATTGACTGCTGATGGGGATATATACCTTTCTCTTTCTTTTCTTATTAATTTTCGTTATATAGCGGTAACATAGTATATACCACCTTATCCAAATCTGCCAGTCCCACCGTAACAGATGGTGTTTCTTCATCAAATGTTACTTTTGCTTAACCACCAAACCCACGGACAAAAACTTTTTTCCCCTTTCCAACACACCTGTTCCCCTTCTCACCCGCATCTGTCCTTTTTCAACTCATTTTGTATATGACCAAAAGTGCAACTCTGCAGGGACACCGTACTCAATGCCATCTCAGCACAGCAGCCAGCCCTCGGTCCCTCAGATGTGGACAAGTAAAAGACCATTTCCTCCTATCCATGACAAAGCGTTGAGATTCACTCTGTGCAGCAGTGGTGTTTACTGGAAAAGCAGATCTAAGAATCCGTACCACCTTCTGCAGATACTCCTGTATACGTGCGTCCCTTTCTATGGCAGGAATTATTTCGCCAAATTTTGTCTTATACCAGGGATCTAACAGTGTGGCAACCCAGTAGTTAGCATTACTTCGAATTCGTACAATTTGAGGGTCATGTTGTAGGTAGTGCAGCAAGAAGGCGCTCATGTGTCTTGTGCATCCAGGAGGACCAGGTCCTTGGTGTGTTGGTGGCAGAGAGGTGAGAATCGTGCCTCCTTCCTCTGCCCTCTCCCCCCAACCTCGCACAACCAAAATGTGAGCAAGCTCTCACTCATCTGCTGAGTCTTCCATGCCCATCGCAAGTTCGTCCTCCATTTCTTCATGGGCTCCTGCACCTTCCTCAACAATTTTTGCTGATACTATGCGCCCTTGTTAATCCCTCTCCCCCACCATGACTGCCGCCTAGGTGCCGCTCACCGTCTGGACCTTGTAGATCTTATTATCCTTTCTGCATATGACTCCTCCTGTACTTCCTCCCCTTCCTCTTGGACCAACACCTGACTCCGAATAATGCTTACAGTGTGCTCCATCTTGTAGATGACCAGAATTGTCACGCTGAGAATGGCATCGCCAGTGCTAAACATCTACGTCGACATTTGTAAACTGTGTAGAAGGGTGCATAGGTCCTTGATCTGACACCACTCCAGCAGCATGATCTGCACCACCTCTGGATCAAGTTAGCCCAGGGTATACGTCAGACCGTATTTCAGCAGGGCTCTGCGGTGCTGCCACAGATGCTGCAACATGTGCAGATTCCAATTCCTGCGTGTCGGAACATCGCATTTCCAGCGTTTAACCGCCAGACCTTAAGACTTCAGGAGCGAAGAAAGTTGTTGAGCTGCTGGGTGCGAAGGATGAAAGTGAGCACATAGCAGCGTGCCCGCTGCACAAGGCCATGTAGGCCGGGATGGTATTTTAAAAATTGCTGGAGAATCAGATTCAACACGTGAGCCATACAAGGCACGTGTGTCACATTGCCCTGACGAAGGGCCGCAGACAGGTTTGCATCATTGCCGCACACGGCTGTTAAGTCACCAACATAGTCCACTCAATCAATTTGTACTCCGGTCGCCAGGTGACAACGTGTTCCTTTCGTGCATAGCGCTGATGATGGGAAAGGAGTCGATGCCAGCGGCGCAGGTGGACGCAGATTATGGTCACCCACTGGGTTGCGTTACCTTGACAGATACAGAACCACAGGCTGAATGTAGGTGGTGGGTATCTCATAGATGAAGTACCATCATTCAGCTACAACCAATGGGAAGACACCACACCCTTTTTTAGGCCCCTCCTGTCTGCAGACCACTGCCAGACAAAGCTATGAACCTCTTGTTACTGTTACCCCCAGTTCAGTTTTATGATTTTGTGTGCTTGTTACCTGACTGCTTTTCCTGCTTGCTGTTTATGTACCTCGTTGGCCGATCCGCATTTCACCTCTGCTTGTTTTCTGATTAAGTCCTGGCC
The DNA here is from genome assembly GCF_048569485.1 of Anomaloglossus baeobatrachus. Classification (NCBI taxonomy): domain Eukaryota; kingdom Metazoa; phylum Chordata; class Amphibia; order Anura; family Aromobatidae; genus Anomaloglossus; species Anomaloglossus baeobatrachus. The sequence goes on from NC_134354.1 coordinate 619,584,206, forward strand.
ATCCCATTCTGTTCCTCTTCCTCAATTAATGTTTTTGACCCTGCATGACTACTATTCTCTGGAACTGCAGCCTTCCACAGGTATTGATCACCTTGGGCCCTGTGTAATTCCAAATCACTGTATAGGGGTTAAAGGGTTTCAGGGTTCTGGGTGTCCAGCTTGGTGAGTGGCTTGCCTCTAGCCTATCCATTACAGCCCATCTGAGTGTGTCGATCCAGGCAGGCGTTACACCGTGTCCTCTGCAGGAGGCCATGTAGGCCGGGATAGTGTTTTAAAAATTGCTGGACAACTAGGTTCAACACGTGAGCCATACAAGGCACGTGTGTCCCATTGCCCTGAAGAAGGGTCGCAGACTGGTTTGCATCATTGTCGCACCCGACCTTCCCTGGCTGCTGGTTGAGTGGAGACAACCATTGATGAAACTCTGTCTCACTCTCCAGAGCTTACCGTCCACAACTCCTCAGCGGTGTGACTCACATTTCCCAGACATTTCTAAGTAAAGAGTCGACCGCATCATGCTGTCGAGCTGTGCTGCCAGCATAGTAAGGAGGTGTGTAGGATTCCTTGGGCGCAGTTACAAGGAAGGGTGGCCTGACCACACAGGGTTTGGGCTGAGGTGGAGGACCCACACGAGGTTGAGGAGGCAGAAGCAGTGGAGGAACTTGTACATACACAGGAAGGATTGACACACAAGTCGTGGGGACGGCAAGACTTGTACAGCAAACCCTTCTCCATCTCTCACCATAGTTACCCAGTGCCCAGTCAGCAACATGTAACTCTCCTGTCCATGCTTACTGGTCCAAGAATCTGTGGTGAAATGCACCCTGTCACACACAGAGTTTCTCAAGGAATCGGTGAGGTTGTGTGCGACCTGCTGTGGTAGCGCAGGCACGCCTTTCTTGGAGAAGGAGTGACGACTGGCCATCGGCTCTTGGGGCACTGCAATGGGCATAAGGTCTCGAAAATCCTCGGTCTCAAAAGGGTGTAAAGGCAGCCTGTTGCCAACAAGTTGCAGATGATGAAACTCAACCTCTTAGGCATGTCATGCCCTTCGAAAATCATGTAAAACACAGCGAGGGGACTCCAACCACAGTCTCCCTCGTTTCCACTAATTGGGCCACACACACCCCACTTGACTGGCATCAGTTGACCCCCCTTTTGAAAAAGAAAAAGATGCTTTGCATGAAGCACTCTCAAAAATACGCGTGCCTCTCACCTCCCCTGGATGAGCCAGGGGAAGAAAAGTCCTCTGAGAGCCATGACTTGTTCATCTTGGTTCTTTTACAAACACAGCGAGGGGACTCCAACCACAGTCTCCCTCATTGCCACTAATTGGGCCACACACAGCCCACTTGACTGGCATCAGTTGACCCCCCTTTTGAAAAAGAAAAAAGATGCTTGGCATGAGGCACTCTCAAAAATACGCATGCCTTTCACCTCCCCTGGCTGACCCAGGGGAAGAAAAGTCCTCTGAGAGCCATGTCCACATTGTCAGTGGACAGACACGTGTGCTTATCTGCCAGCAGACCCCCAGCAGCACTGAAGACAGGTTCCGAGAGAACGCTGGCTGCAGGACACGACAAGATCCCCAAGGCGTACGTGGCAAGCTCAGGCAATTTATCCAGATTGGAAGCCTAAAATGAGCAGGGCTCAAGTTGCACAGTAATGGCATCGACGTTTCCTTGCATATACTCATATATCTATATCTCCTCCTCTTTTTCCTTGTCCTGCTCTTTTGTTTTCGCATGAGTATATGTCCTTGTCACCTTCCCATGTGTTTGTGTTGTGTTGTGAGTTGTTTGTCACCTTTTGGACACCTTTGAGGGTGTTTTCTAGGTGTTATGTGTTTGTGATTGCCTGCCATTGTTTTCTATGCGGTTCGAGTTCGGTTCATCGAACGTTTGACGAACTGAACTCGAACGAGACCTCCATTCGACGAACCGAACTCGAGCCGAACCACGACCGGTTCGCTCATCTCTAGTTAGGGGCTTTAATGTCCCCCAAAAATGCTCTCAGACCCTCTATGGAATGCATAAGATCGGGGTACAAATTTTATTCCTGCAAGAAACCCACTTTAAAACTGGCCATTTTCCAGAGATCAAAAATAAATACTTCTCACAATGGTTCCACGCTCCAAACCTGAACGCCAAATCTAAAGGAGTTAGCGTTGCCTTACACAAAAATCTACAGGGCACTGTACTAGCATCTGAGATTGATGACAATGGGTGATGTTTTTCTTAAAACTCTCTATTTTTAACCAAACCAGCACCCTGGCTAACCTGTATTTTCCAAATAAAGGTCAGACCGAGGTGGGCCTGGGGTACATGAGAAAATTGGACGGTTTCAAGCAAGGAGTACTGATCTTGGGGGCGACATGAATCTGGTAATGGACAGGGCACTAGTCTGTTTCATTCGCAGGTGGTAGATATTTGGCGAATATTACACCCTAGAGAGAGGGACTATACATACTATTCTTAGGTGCATGCTACCTATAGTAGGATTGACTATTTTTTTGGCTGATCACCGCATTCTGAGTTGGAGCTCCTCTGCCTCTATAGGTGCTATAACCTGGGCGGACCACGCCCCTATATTCCTCACCTTTCACCCCCAGACGCACCATCAAGAATTTGGCAGTGGCTTTTGAACCCCAACTTGCTTACAGATGATACCGCAAGCAGCGCAGTTGAGTCTACTATCACTGACTTCATTCAGACTCACCAGGGGGACAGGACGCCATTCCCAATTCAGTGGGAAACTTTGAAATGTGTAATCAGAGGGACACTTATTAGAGAAGGCTCTAGGAGTCTAGAATGAAGAAGGAAACAGCGCTCAGGTCCAATCATCTCGTAAAACAGATTCCCTCTCTGGGGCAGAGACACAAAGCACATCCAACCCCTTACAACCTTATAGAAATAAACAAACAAAAGGATGGTCTTAAAAACTGTCTAGATCAGGCATACCTGCACTAGAGAGAGATTTTTCTACGAATATGCTGATAAGTGCAGGGGGCTCTGTCTAGAAGCATCCATTCTAGAGCACTTACTTCATATATCCCATCTATCCGCTCTGCAGCGGATCGAGTAGTTCATGACTCTAGACAGATCTCCAATGCCTTCAAAGACTACTACAGCTCCTTATACAACTTAACTGGGCAGTATGCTGACGCATCTCTCTCTACGTCACAGACTAAAATTAACTCCTATATACCAGACACCATTTTGCTTGTACTCCCAGACGAAGTATCCTCAGTACTAGACCAGTTATTCTTGGAAGAAGAGGTGTTACGGGTAATTAAAGAAGCCCCATTAAACAAAAGTCCTGGACCCGACGGATTTACTGCAAAATTTTATAAAACATCTGCGGCTCACCTTGTACCCATTCTGACAAAGACTATGAACGAGGTTTCGCTAGACAATCCCTTTCCCAAACTAACCCTTAAGGCCCACATTTCTTTCATACCGAGAGGGGAAAAAAAATGGAGCTCTGTCAGAGTTACAGGCCGATCTGACTGATTAATTTGGATGTGAAATTGTTTTCTAAAATTATTGCTATCAGACTGCCTCAGCTGATAGGGAGAGACCAGGTTGGATTTGTACCACATAGAGACGCAAGAGATAATACACTTAAGACCATGTTACTCATTCCCAAGTGCAAAGAACAGGAACCTGGTCTCTCGTACTGTCAGTCGACGCGGAGAAGACCTTGGATTGAGTAAGTGGGCCTTTCTTAGGAGTGCACTGGAGCAGATTAATCTGGGTTATCTCCTGATTGGCAGAATCCTGGCTCTCTACCACAATCCCTCCGCTAAAGTTCGGTGCAATGGTACATACTCAGACTCCTTTGAGATAAACAACTGTACTTGACAAAGGTGCCCTCTCTCCCTATTGCTATATGCCATTGTGATGGAACATTTGGCAGTGGCTTTGAGGAAGAATCCTGATATTCACGGCATTAGAGTCGATACTACAGAACACAAGATTGCACTCTATGCTGATGATCTTCTTACCTATGTAACAGACCCAAGACCTCCCGTCCATCTATCCTCAAGGAGTTTGACTTTTACAGTAGGGTCAGCAATTTTAAGGTTAACCTTTCTAAAATCGGAAATTTTGAATATCGACATACTAACGAAGAGATCGCAGACCTTACAGACCTCCTTCCCTTTTAAATGGTGTACCACGTCACTAAAATACCTGGGGATTAATGTATCCTCGGATTTATCGCAGATTTACAATTTGAATTATAAGTCCCTTCTGTGCCGTATCGTCTCTGACCTTGTTTCCTATAATAAGGTTAAACTGTCCTGGATTGGTAGAATTAATGTCCTGAAAATGGACGTTCTCCCGAAATTACTTTACTTATTCCAGGCAGCCTCGGAGAGTCTCCCAAGAGCATTATTTAGCCAGCTTAACACTTGTAACAGATTTATCTGGAGAATGAGAAAGCCTTGATTAGTGACCAAATTCCTGACCAGGCCCAAACAAAGGGTTCATCTCAAATTTGGTCTCTCTGATAGGGAGGTCATGGGACCAATGCTATTAGACAACCTGGACATCCCCCTTGCAGTAGAAGTGGATACATTTCACATATGGCCCTCCAATTGCAAAACCAGGCTTCAGCAAGTACTGTCAGGTTCCTCTTCCCTGCCATCCATAAGAGAGCTAAAGTTGGTGGAACCAGAAGGCCCGATACCCTGGTTTTCATATTTACAACTTAGCTCATTTATGCAAATCTCTGCCCTTTATGGTCTAGCAGTCACCCCTATTACTGATCCAGTAGTTTAAAAAAGAAAACTAAATGTTGTTTGGACAAACACCCCCGACTAAAACCCTCATACACCAATGTATTACAATTCTTTCTTTTTTTTAAAAAAAAGTCCTACAAAATCCATAGCGACATCCCATAACGTTCCCCAAAAGCAAACCTGAAAGAAATAAAAAGAAAATTTGTAAAAAAAAAAAAATAAAAAAAAAGACAAGTCTCCCTATTTTACCAATTTATTTCCATGGCAAATCCCTAATCCACATCCGGCATAATCCAATAAGGGGGTCACACAATGATCAAATACTTGGTGTCCCAGTCAATGAAGAACAGAACGTTCCCCACTGGCACGGAAAGCAGTCACTCCAGACTCACACACTGTGTTGTGGGAAAACCACTGCAGTGATCTGAGATTACCTCATGAGGTCACCTCAGGTCACCGCAGGGGCTAATACAGCAGTGTGTGAGTGGCTGCGGACATGGTCTGCACCACAGTATAGTCTATGAAAGTCATCTTTTCCCCCCGCGGTTTCACGTGGAATGTGTCTTCTAGGGAACAGATTTGCCAATATGGCCGAAATTAGCTTCAAGCTTCCTGACAGTTTAGGGAACTTTCATCTGGTGACTCTCACGTTCTGTTCCATCCTGGCCCATCACTATTTCTGAGTTATAAACTGTGGGCCATTCTACTAGGTGTCTCTGAACATGTCTCCAGTTGTTCACTCTGGACCACAGTCGACTCGCTATCTGTCCAGGAACTTGCTTCCCTCTTTCTAGGTTTCTTCAACTCAGAATCTTGCTATCCCTGTCATGGATACTTCTCTGCCCTCTAGGAACACCCATATCATAGACCTTGCTACTAGCCACACCTTAGGTCTGTTTCTGTCTCAGGTTGAGTCCTATCTAAATTTCCTACCTGAAACAGTTATGTGGGCATCACACGAGATGATCTATCGTGTGATCGCACAAACGATCGCACCCGCCCCCGTCGTTTGTGCGTCACGGGCAATTAGTTGCTGGTGGCTCACAAAGTCGTTAAACTCCCATCACACGCACTTACCTTCTGAGCGATGTCGCTGTGGGCGGTGAACATCCACTTCCTGAAGGGGGTGGGACGTTCGGCGTCACAGCGACGTCACACAGCGGCCGGCCAATAGAAGCGGAGGGGCGGAGATGAGCGGGACGTAAACATCCCTCCCACCTCCTTCCTTCCGCATTGCCAGAGGACGCAGGCTGTGTTCATCATTCCTGGGGTGTCACACGTAGCGATGTGTGCTGCCCCTGGTACGATGAACAACTGGCGCAGAAAAGAAGAAACGACTTTCTGAAAATGAGCAACGTGTCAACGAGCAACAATGAGGTGAGTATTTTTGCTTGTTCACCGTCGCTTGTAGCTGTCACACGCTACGATATATCAAACGATGCCGGATGTGCGTCACTTACGACGTGACCCTGCCGACATATCGCACGATATATCGTCTCGTGTGACGCCCGCATTACTGTCCCTTTGCACTAGCCAGTCCTACATTTGGCTAGTCCCAAACATTAACTCTTACTCTACTGTCGAACAAAGCATATTCAATACAATAACACCTATCACAATTCATATTATGCTTTACATATCATCAAAATAAAAATAACGCATGACATAATACTCAAAGAAACAACACTGATGTGTTCGATGGGGAATTTTGGCGCATTAAGTCCATCTCTTTACATACAGATCATGGAAATGTTGTTTCAGAGATAGTGTCTCCTATCAGGAATCATAAACTGATCTGAATGGAAGGAAGGGGCAGTGTGATGTCACACCGCCATATTCTTCTATACAGAGTACTTTATGATTCCTATTAGAAATTCCAGCGCTGAAACCATCTCTACTCAAAATAGTGTATTTTTCCTGTCATTATGTCTTATGAAGCGCTCTATGACGAAGGGATCTGAATTAGATTAAACTGTATGAATAACATTATTTGATGCAAAACCAAAGCACAGTACTTGGGGAGTTGTTTAATCTGTTGCATGTCTGCTGCTATCCATGGTGCTGAAACAATAGCTGAATTTCCCATTGAAATAATGTATTAAAAAATCACATAAAGGATAAGAACAAAGCTTTCTAGTGAGTCCCTGAATATATTGTCACTCTGATAGACACATTCAATTTTAGCTCAGCAGCAAAGATATTCACTCTGGATCTATGCAGTTTTGTGTTATCTAATCAATACCCTTCAAATTACAGAAATGTTGGAACATATATTGTATTTTTTAACTTCATACTTTCACAATCTCTGATTGTCGCTGCACAATAAGGAACTTTACTGTTTGGGTGAAAAACAATCCTTGTCATATGATGAATAGACAGAAACCTTACAAGTCATCCAGTACATAGAGTGCAACTTTACAATATCTTGACAGTTCATGCAGTGAACACTCACAAATACCTTTCCCCTTGCTCAGAATTCTAAGTAATTGTTAATTTTAAAGGAAAATTATTTGTGTGCTAAGTACCTTCATTTTATAAGTGCATGCTATCTAGCAGCAATGCTCTCTTTGGTTTCAAAACATATATTTGAATATAGATATATTTATACATACACACTAGTGATGAGCGAGTATGCTTGTTACTACTCGGTACTCGCACGAGTATCACTGTACTCGGTCTACTCGGCGGGTACCGAGTAATTTTGCAATACTCGTGCTTTACTCGTGGTCTTCATCCCTGCATGTTGGCGCTCTTTTGAGAGCCAGCCCTCATGCAGGGATTGGCTGGCAGACCACTGCAATGCCACAGGCCTGTTAGTTGTGGAATTGCAGTGATTGGCCGGCCTGCACAGCGTGACCGAGCCTTTATACCGGCCGGCGCGCTGTGCTCTGTACACAGCCATCTCATATTCCCTGCTTTCCACGCCCACAGGCGCCTATGATTGGTTGCAGTGAGACACGCCCCCACGCTGAGTGACAGGTGTCACACTGCACCCAATCACAGCAGCCGGTGGGCGGGTCTATACTGTGCAGTAAAATAAATAAATAAATAATTTAAAAAAACGGCGTGCGGTTCCCCCAATTTTAATACCAGCCAGATAAAGCCATACAGCTGAAGGCTGGTATTCTCAGGATGGGGAGCTCCACGTTATGGGGAGCCCCCCACCCTAACAATATCAGTCAGCAGCTGCCCAGAATTGCCGCATACATTATATGCGACAGTTCTGGGGCTGTACCCGGCTCTTCCCGATTTACCCTAGTGCGTTGGCAAATCGGGGTAATAAGGAGTTAATGGCAGCCCATAGCTGCCACTAAATCCTAGATTAATCATGTCAGGCGTCTCCCCGAGATTCCTTCCATGATTAATCTGTAAATTACAGTTAAAAAACACACACACCCGAAAAATCCTTTATTAGAAATAAAAAACACTAACAAAGTCCCTCATTACCAATTTATTAACCCCGACAAACCCTCCATGTCCGGCGTACTCCACGGACCTCCAGCGTCGCGTCCAGCTCTGCTGCATGGAAGTGACAGGAGCTGCAGAAGACACCGCCGCTCCGGTCACCTCCACGCAGCTAATGAAGACAGCCGTGCGATCAGCTGAGCTGTCACTGAGGTTACCCGCTGTCACTGGATCCAGTGACGGCGGGTAACCTCAGTGACAGCTCAGCTGATCGCGCTACTCACCTCATTTGCTGCGTGGAAGTGACCGGAGCGGCTGTGTCTTCTGCAGCTCCGGTCACCTCTATGCAGCAGCGCAGGATGCGACGCTGGAGCATCCTGGATTCCGGCGGACATGGAGGGCTTTTTGGGGCTGATTAAAGTGGTGAACCAGGGTATATGTGTGTGTTTTTTATTTCTAATAAAGGATTTTTTCGGGTGTGTGTGTTTATTTACTGTAACTTACAGATTAATCATGGAGGGTGTCTCATAGACGCCTGACATGATTAATCTAGGATTTAGTGGCAGCTATGGGCTGCCATTAACTCCTTATTACCCCGATTTGCCAACGCACCAGGGTAAATCGGGAAGAGCCGGGTACAGCCCCAGAACTGTCGCATCTAATGTATGCGGCAATTCTGGGCGGCTGCTGACTGATATTGTTAGGGTGGGGGGCTCCCCATAACGTGGAGCTCCCCATCCTGAGAATACCAGCCTTCAGCCGTATGGCTTTATCTGGCTGGTATTAAAATTGGGGGGACCGCACGCCGGTTTTTTTAATTATTTAATTATTTATTTCACTGCACAGTATACACACACCGGCTGCTGTGATTGGTTGCAGTGAGACAGCTGTCACTCAGTGTGGGAGCGTGTCTCACTGCAACCAATCATAGGCGCCGAAAAGCAGGAAAGCAGAGAATACGAGATTGATTAATGAGCGGCCGGCTTTTTCAAAAGAGGAAAAGCCACCGGAGTTTGAACAGCTGTGCAGCGCCGCGGCAGTGATCGGGGAACGGTAAGTAAGAGAGAGGGGGGGGAACTGACCGACAGACTGTGAGAGGGGGACAGACAAGACAGAGAGAGACAGACCGACGGACTGAGGGAGATAGAATAAAAAAAAAAAATGACCGACATCGTTAGTAAAAAGCACAAAACGTGCGTTTTGGACATCGGACTGCCACACAAGGTTTTCATGTAAAATCTTTCATGTATTAATCTCAAAAAGTAACATACACCAGCTCTATCTCACTATTGGGTATGTGCCCTTAACATTTCCGCCATGAAAATTCATTTTGGTGTCATTTTGGAAGGTTTTCTGGTGAGTCCGTAAAAATGGCGTAAAACTCGGACAAAATTGTTCACAGCTGTGACTTTTGAGTGATAAATGCTTCAAGGGGTCTTCCCCATGCTGATGCCATGTCATTTTAGCACTCTTCTGAGACTTTTGTGACATTTTTAGGGTTTCTACATGCTGCCGGGGGGTCATTTCACAAAAATACTCGGGTCTCCCATAGGATAACATTGGGCTCGGTGCTCGGGCCGAGTACACGAGTATCTTGGGATGCTCGGCCCGAGCTTCGAGCACCCGAGCTTTTTAGTACTCGCTCATCACTAATACACACATATACAGTTAGGTCCACAAATATTTGGACAGTGACACAAGTTTTGTTATTTTAGCTGTTTACAAAAACATGTTCAGAAATACAATTATATATATAATATGGGCTGAAAGTGCACACTCCCGGCTGCAATATGAGAGTTTTCACATCCAAATCGGAGAAAGGGTTTAGGAATCATAGCTCTGTAATGCATAGCCTCCTTTTTTTCAAGGGACCAAAAGTAATTGGACAAGGGACTCTAAGGGCTGCAATTAACTCTGAAGGCGTCTCCCTCGTTAACCTGTAATCAATGAAGTATTTAAAAGGTCTGGGGTTGATTACAGGTGTGTGGTTTTGCATTTGGAAGCTATTGCTGTGACCAGACAACATGCGGTCTAAGGAACTCTCAATTGAGGTGAAGCAGAACATCCTGAGGCTGAAAAAAAAGAAAAAATCCATCAGAGAGATAGCAGACATGCTTGGAGTAGCAAAATCAACACCACATCCTCTGTAAAACATGGTGGAGGCAACGTGATGGCATGGGCATGCATGGCTTTCAATGGCACTGGGTCACTTGTGTTTATTGATGACATAACAGCAGACAAGAGTAGCCGGATGAATTCTGAAGTGTACCGGGATATACTTTCAGCCCAGATTCAGCCAAATGCCGCAAAGTTGATCGGACGGCGCTTCATAGTACAGATGGACAATGACCCCAAGCATACAGCCAAAGCTACCCAGGAGTTCATGAGTGCAAAAAAGTGGAACATTCTGCAATGGTCAAGTCAATCACCAGATCTTAACCCAATTGAGCATGCATTTCACTTGCTCAAATCCAGACTTAAGACGGAAAGTCCCACAAACAAGCAAGACCTGAAGGCTGCGGCTGTAAAGGCCTGGCACAGCATTAAGAAGGAGGAAACCCAGCGTTTGGTGATGTCCATGGGTTCCAGACTTAAGGCAGTGATTGCCTCCAAAGGATTCGCAACAAAATATTGAAAATAAAAATGAATCACGGCACACGCAGGGACATGTGCGTGTTTTACACGCCAGTGAAAAACGTTACTGTTTTTCACTGACGTGTGAAACGGGCCTAAAACAGACACAGAAAAAAACTTGGGTGTATGGGTGGATGGTAAACTTCACTTTAGTGGACAGTGTCAGGCAACTGCTGCCAGGGCTAATAAAATAATGGGATGCATTAAAAGAGGTATAAGTGTTCATGAAAAAAATATAGTTCTACCTCTGTACAAGTCACTAGTGCGACCGCACTTAGAATACTGTGTACAATTCTGGTCACCGATATATAAGAAGGACATAGCTGAACTGGAGAGGGTGCAGAGAAGAGCGACCAAGATTATTAGAGGAATGGGTGGGCTGCAATACCAAGACAGGTTATTAAACTTGGGGTTATTTAGTTTGGAAAAACGAAGGCTTAGGGGGGATCTAATCACAATGTATAAATATATGAGCTTTTTACACCTAGGTCTGCGACTGGAACACGGGGGCATCCGCTACGTCTCGAGGAAAGAAGGTTTAATCATAACCACAGACGAGGATTCTTTACTGTACGAGCAGTGAGACTATGGAGCTCTCTGCCGCATGATGTTGTAATGAGTGATTCACTACTAACATTTAAGCAGAGCCTGGACGCCTTTCTTGAAAAATGTAATATTACCAGTTATGTATATTAGATTTTATGACAGGGTGTTGATCCAGGGAACTAGTCTGATTGCCGTATTTGGAGTCAGGAAGGAATTTTTTTCCTCATTGGAACTTGTTTGCCACATTGGGGTTTTTTTTGCCTTCCTCTGGATAAACATGTTAGGCTACAGGTTGAACTAGATGGACTTAGGGGTACTTTGCACGCTGCGACATCGCAAGCCGATGCTTGCGATGCCGAGTGTGATAGTCCCCGCCCCCGTCGCAGCAGCGATATTTTGTGATTGCTGCCGTAGCGAACATTATCGCTACGGCAGCTTCACATGCACTCACCTGCCCTGCAACGTCGCTCTGGCCGGCGATCTGCCTCCTTCCTAAGTGGGCAGGTCGTGCGGCGTCATAGCGACATCCCACGGCAGGTGGCCAATAGCAGCGGAGGGGCGGAGATGAGCTGGATGTAAACATCCTGCCCAACTCCTTCCTTCCGCATTGCAGCCGGGATGCAGGTAGGAGATGTTTCTTGCTCCTGCGGCTTCATACACAGCGATGTGTGCTGCTGCAGGAACGAGGAACAACATCGTACCTGTCACTGCACCGGCATTATGAAAATGTCGGACGCTACACCAAAGATACGATAACGACGCTTTTGAGCTCGTTAATTGTATCAAAAAGGATTTGCACACTATGATATCGACTGCGACGCCGGATGTGCGTCACTTTCGATCTGACCCCACCGACATCGCACCTGCGATGTCGTAGTGTGCAAAGCTTGCCTTAGAGTCTCCCTTCAACCTTAAAAACTATACTATACTATGATACTATGATATTACTCATACTCCTTGGAGCCATTTATACTACAAACAGATATATCTTAGGCCCGGCTCACACTAGCATATAGCATTGGATGTGATATGCTAATGACTCTCAGCTCGGGCTCTGATGCGAGCGTGATCCAAGTGTCATCTACTCTGCCCAATTCTCTTGTATTTGAGAATCAGAGCACAGGTGAGGGAGAAGATGGATAATTTCTACATCTTCTCTACTGTTTGTCTTTGCGTACATCAGACTGCACTGGGATGACATCCGAGTGCAGTCCGATGTGTCACACGCACCCATTGACCTGTATAGGTGCATGTGATCAAACTCACGCTGCCAATCACAGCATGCTGTCATTTTTTCCTCACTCTGATTATAGCTAAAGAAAAACTTGCAGATCTGACCTCCAACTCTGACTAACGTTGGTCCTAGTGCAATATCGGATGTTCTTACTTTGCACTCATCAGATTTTAACTCTAATGTGAGGGAGCCATTATAGAAAATCTTAGGCCATGTGCCCACGGGAGAACGTAACTGCGGACTTTTCTGCAGGTATTTCCGAAGGTTCACGCAGCAACTGCCCGAAATCTGCAGCTATCCATTGCTGCGGTATTTCTGCGGACTTGTTACGGTAAACCTGCAGAAACAGTGCGGATTTCATGCGGAATTCCTGTCCGATATCTCCATAGTGGAAAGGCAGGAATTTCGCAGATAATTCCTCACGAATAATTGACATGCAGTTATGTGCGGCTGCGGGACATCCTCAGCATTTTCCGCAGCCGCAAATACCACAGCATTGATACAGCACTCCCCAAATCCCATAGGATAACATGGGGAGTGTCTGTACTTGTGTAAACCTGCAGATTTATCTGGAAAATCTAGAAAATTTGCGGGTTTTCCACAGCAAAATCCGCAGTTACTTTCTCCCGTGGGCACATAGCGATGTCATTGCGTGTAAAGTCCCCTTTAAGGCTAACGAGATGTCATTGGGGGTCACAGAATTCGTGACGCACATCTGGCCTTGCTAGCGACATCATTGCGTGTGACACCTACGAGCGACCGCTAACGATTAAAATTACTCACCTAATCGTTGATCGTTGACAAGTCGTTCATTTCCCAAATATCATTGCTGGTTCAGGACGCAGGCTGTTCATCGTTCCTGAGGCAGCACACCACATCGCTATGTGTGACACCCCAGGAACAACGAACAACACCGTACCTGCGTCCTCTGGCAATGAGGTGGGCGTGTCTTTCATGCGGCTGCTCTCCGCAACTCCACTTCTATTGGACGCCTGCCGTGTGACGTCGCTGTGACACCGCACAAACCGCTCCTTTAGAAAAGAGGCTTTTCGCCGGCCATAGCGACGTCGCTAGGAAGGTAAGTCCGTGTGACAGGGCCTAGCGATATTGTGCACCGCGGGCAGCGATTTGCACGTGACACACAAACAACGGGGGCGGGTGCTTTCACGAGCGAAATCGCTAGCAATGTCGCTGCGTGTAAAGCAGCCTTTAGATTATGCTACATAGTTGCGTAGGTGTGAAAAGTTTTGTTTGGAAACAGTTCTATCACTAAGTGAATAATAACAAATAATCTTGTTCCATTAAGAGACCTTGTGAGAGGTACATGTGGTTTAGATTGTTCTCTTGATTGTCCTTTTGTGTTTCACAGACTATATCTTAAAGATGTTCCTGAAAGCAGATGTGATAATTATTACAAAGTATTTATCTGCATCTTCGGCGAGCCATGTTTTCCTTTCTTTTGTCTCTTAGACAACATACTTCTTGCCTCTTCGCTTTCTAGATATCTATTTAGTTTTCCCAGCAGGATGTCACATTTCACATTTGTCTCTTGACGATTAAGAACAGGTTTAGATTTTTATTAAGACTTCATTTATACTTGCAGGCTTCTTACATGAACAGATGTGATTGTGCAGACTCGATAAAGCATTAACCTCATATTGTGACAGAGACTTCAAACAAGAGAAAATGAATCATTTCAAGTGGTCATGATCTTTTTCACTTAGAAAATTATTTGCTCTTCTGAGCTTTATTTGGGGAAATTGTACAAAGTTTGAGTTCTCTACTACAGATTATAGCAAAGTTAAAAAAGTCCGATACTGGACAGAGCTTCTGAGCCCAAGACGTGACATTAGAACGCTGTCATGTAAAACAAATTCATTTATAGATAAATGATATTTTAATATGTAAAACCAACTATTTAGAAGAAAGCCCAAACCATAGTGAGTAAGTATTGATATATGAGGAAGGAATGGTATTTGAAATTTCAAAAATCAGAAACAGCATTAAATATCTGGTTTTAATCAACATTTTGCACACTATATCTAAGGAAATATATTATCTGAAAATAACCTGTAGATTAAAGTGACCATGTCATGTAAAAAACTATTAACCTGCAGATATGCAATGACTGAAAGCCAGCTCAGCGTTAGAGCTGGCTGTCAGTCACTGCCGGGGACGTGGTTACAGCCATCACTCATCATACACAGAGCAGTGACTGAAGCCACACCCCTATGGCTGAAAGCCCGAGGAGGAATTAAGTTATTTCCTCCCAGCAGCGAGGCTCTCTGGGCAGTTTCAAAATGCTGTTAACCTGTAAATAGTGGTTTTTTTTGCATGACAAGTTCCTTTTAAATCACATCTTAGTTTTTTTTAAATGGCTATATTATTTTTATTACGCGTGCAGTTTTAATATTAGCAGCTGAGCAATCTAATAGGTGAAACTTTTTCTCAGCAGTTCTCTCCTTTTCATAATCACAGACAAGATTATAATAAAAGTGAACACTTCTGTTATAGCATCATACCTTTGATAAATAATCATTATAGCTTGTAGCACCATTATCAATGCCCCCATACTGTTCTGTCCCCCGTACTGACCGCCCAGCGATAGCTTCTGTGCCTCCACGACCTGCCAACAACTCTGAGGGCCTGCACATGCTACATACGTTGCACCCGTCAGTACTTGCCATCTGAGCTACACCTGCTACATCTGCCATACTAGCCAAATCCTCCATACCTGACAGTTCCAGCCATCCAGACTGCATCAGCCATCCCAGCTGCATCTGACTTCATCAGAGACTTTCAGTATCCTACCTCAACCCCTAGGTCAGCTGTCGCAATACTATGTCTCCTTGATTAGCACCTGGTGACTACCAGCAGCCATGCCTCATTATCAGAGGCTGTGGTGAATACCCAGTAGGCGCTTACAATTAGTTACAGTTCTACAGGTTGAGCTAGTGCTGCAGCCCAGTGCGTCCACTCCCGTGAGATACGTAGCTTACCCCCTTCCTATACAATGACCTCAGCAAAGAGCACAAAGCATCTCTATTAGGCTGTGTGCACACGTTGCATTCTATTCCGCAGCGTGTAAGTCACTGCCTGTGCGTTTCAGAACGCAGCCGAAAAAGCTGCGTTCTGAAACTCATTCGGCAGAATGCAACGTGCGCACATTCCTGGAGAATTCATGCGTTCTGGATGCTTGCTCTGCCATAGACAGAGGGTTGGAAAAGCATCCAGAATGCACATTTTCACAGTGCGGTCTCACTCGGCTCTGCAGCATCCCCATAGACTTGCAGCAGAGCCGAGTGGGACCGCACTGTCAAAAAGAGCATGGCTGGCTGCACGACAGAGCCGTGCGATCAGAATGAACTCGGATGAACTTTACCTGACTTCATTGTGATCGTGTGGCTCTCTGTGTGTGCCGCGGCTTGATTTGCGGTCACACGTGAAGGATTCACCTGTGATCGCAAATCCCCTGAGTGACTGCAGTGAGACGCGCGATCAGCTGTGCTTTCACTCAGGTTACTCGCGGCCACAGCTGCAGTCCTCCACCTGAGAGCAGTGGCCGCGAGTAACCTCAGTGACAGCACAGCTGATCGCGCATCTCACTTCAGTTGCTGCATGGAGCTGACAGGAGCGGCGCTGTTCTACTGCCGCTCCTGTCAGCTTCCGATGTAGCAGAGCTGAAAGAGTCGTGGGACCTTTCATGGATTACGTTGGACCTGGCCTGGAGGTGTTTTTGAGGGGTTAATAAAGTGGTGAAAGAGGGTGGTTTTTTGTCTTTCATTCCAAATAAAAGATTTTTTGGATGTGTGTGTTTAATTTCTTTAACTTACAGGTTAATCATGGAAGGTATCTCGGGAAGACGCCTGCCATGAATAACCTAGGACTTAAATGGCAGCTATGGGCTGCTGCCATTAACTCCTTATTACCCCATTTGCCACGGCACCAGAGCAATTCGGGATGAGCCGGGTAAAGTCCCGGGACTGTCGCATCTAATGGATGCGGCAATTCCGGGCGGCTACTGGCTGATATTGTTAGGCTGGGGAGCTCCCAATAACGTGGAGCTCCCCATTCTGAGAATACCAGCCTTCAGCCGTGTGACTTTACCCTGGCTGGTATTCAAATTGGGGGGGACTGTACATCGTTTTTTTTCAATTATTTATTTATTTGTTATACTGCTCGATATAGACATGCCCACCGGCGGCTGTGATTGGTTGCAGTGAGACAGCTGTCACTCAGTGTGGGAGCGTGTCTGACTGCAACCAATCATAGGCGCCGGTGGGCGGGGGAAGCAGGGAATACATGGTGGATTAATGAGCGGCCGGCATTTTCAAAAGAGGAGAAGCTCCGACAGTGTGAACGCCGTGCAGCGCCGCGCCCATCCATGATCGTGGATCGGTGAGTATGAGA
This sequence comes from Anomaloglossus baeobatrachus, assembly GCF_048569485.1. Taxonomy (NCBI): domain Eukaryota; kingdom Metazoa; phylum Chordata; class Amphibia; order Anura; family Aromobatidae; genus Anomaloglossus; species Anomaloglossus baeobatrachus. The sequence goes on from NC_134354.1 coordinate 619,601,179, forward strand.
CAGAGAGAGAGAAAGAGAGACCGACCGAGAGAGAGAGACCGAAAGACCTGCCACTGTTATGTAAAAAAAAAAACCATGCGGATCGCAACAATAATGCAATGCAAACGCACTGCTTCACATTTTGGAAGTGTTTTTCTACAACTCATTGATTTCAATGGGTGAAGAATGCTGCCAAAATGGCAAAAACAATTGACGTGTTGCTTCTTCAAACGCAGAGATTTTGACAAATTTTACGCACCTAAAACGCTGCGTTTTTAAAAGCATTGTGCGCACAAGAAAGCCCTAATTTCCATAGACTATGCCTGGAAATCAAAACGCATGCAATTTGGCATGAAAACGCTGCAGCGCAAAACGCTGCGGAAATGCAGGAAAAAAAGCAACGTGCGCACACAGCCTAAAAGCGGCGTCACACGCGCAGATATATCGTGCAATCGCATGAGCGATCGCACCCGCCCCCGTCGTTTGTGCGTCACGGCCAATTTGTTGCCCGTGGCGCACAAAGTCGTTAAACCCCTGTCACACGTACTTACCTCCCTAACGACCTCGCTGTGGGCGGCGAACATCCTTGTCCTGAAGGGGGAGGGATGTTCGGTGTCACAGTGATGTCACACAGCGGCCCCCAATAGAAGCGGAGGGGCGGATATGAGCGGGACGTAACATCCCACCCACCTCTTTCCTTTCACATTGCTGGCGGGACACATGTAAGCTGTGTTCAATGTTCCTGGGGTGTCACACGGAGCAACGTGTGCTGCCTCGGGAATGATGAACAAGGAGGAACGATTTTATGAAAATGAGCGATGTGTCAACAAGCAACGATAAGGTGAGTATTTTTGCTCATTAACAGTCGCTCGTAGCTGTCACACGCTACGATATGTCAAACGATGCCGGATGTGCATCACTAACGATGTGACCCCGACGACACATCGCCCGATATATCGTAGCGTGTGACGCCGCCTTAACACTCGCACACAGAAGTCAAGGAGTCATCGTCACACTCCAGCTCCAATTTCTATGTGGCTGCTGCAAAGCAAATCTCACAATTACAGTAAACAGCAAAGTGGCAGTCCAGGCAAGATAGATATGGAGATAATCATGTTAGTAGAATTAAATAAAAAGTCACACATTGAAAATAAAAATAAATTAATAGAATATTTATCAATGTTGATTTAGCAAAAAAAAAAATCTATATATATAAATTGTTGATACATTCTGCCAAAGTTTCGTAAACCTTTCCCTGATCAGGACTTATCACATGCAACCTTCCCAGATGGCACTTCAGTAGCCATATCTCAGCATTGATCGAAGTTGGTATTCTCAATCTTGGATTGCTTCTATAGCTGCAATCAAGGCTGAGAAGCAGACGTCTAAAAGTCCCCCACGACTCCAATTCAGCAAATGTACAGAAAGAGAGAGAGGCTGTGTGAGAGCAGGCAGGAGAAAGATGATGTGTGATCTTAAAGCAAACCAGTCAACAGGATTTCCCTATATAAACTAAAGCCAGTGCTATACTGGTGCTATCAGGCTGATTCTCTACATACCTTTAGTTGTAAGATTGGATGTATAGTTTTTGAAATACAGGCAAGTAAAGTTACAGAAATATACTGCTTTTTAATTGGCAGCAGCCTCTGAATAGCTAATAGGTGGGAGGAGTTTTGCCATCTATTCCTGCTCCTATCAGCTGCCTGGCCTCTATAGATGTTAGACTGTATAAGCTGCATTTCTAACACGCCCCTGTCACCTGACAGAAATGAGTCATACCTGAAGAAGCCCATACAGTCTAGTATCTAATATGAGCTTCAAATAAGAAGGAATGGCGGCAACTCACTGGTGAACGTTAACGGCAATTTTTATTGCACAATCTGCAGCATTGTTACAATGTAACCAGGGAGGGGGGAGTGCAGGGGCGCCGGACGACGGCCGTTTCGCACCGTAACAGGTGCTTCCACAGGTCCGAATTAGCAAAGTCAGATGAACCTCCCTCTTATGGAGGAATCTGAAAGGTGCAACTAAAAAGCTCAATGGCTGATACCAGATAACAACAGCGTAACAGTATAATCCATATTACAGATAATCAATCAAAATTGGATAGAGAAAACGAATACAGAGTGTAGAGAAAGTTATCAGCAAGGAATATGACGAACATTTATCATATATACTTGTTCCCTCTTCCAATAGAGATGCATTGCTGCTGAAAACCGAGAAGGTGTTTTTTTTAATATATGTATATAATGTGTGTAACACAATGTTATACCTTCTACTTGTTTTTTTATTTTTTTATTATTAAATCATTTTAAAGATTATTTATTACTCTATTTTGAGAGGATAAAATCCTTATGTATGAGAAAATATGCTCTGCCGTGCAAGAAAAAAGAAAAAAGAAAGAGAGTCAAAAACCGCCTAACCCTTATGAAGAGGAAGGGGCAAGAAAAAATCTCTTTACGGACAAAAAGAAGCAGGTGTCATGGAGAGATTAGATACCTATACCTCTAAGGAAAATACCATCTGGAATTTATCCTCTCATAATCTGGATATTCATATGATAGCTGTGCTGAATAAAGGACTGAATTATTGCATACCAGAGACCTTTAACTTTTCAGATTTTCAGATTGACCTTTTTAAAAGCTGTCGCAAAATACACCTAGCTAAATTTTATAACAACAAGAGTGAACCCCAGCCAAAAATAATCCAAGGGGAGAGCCCAGTAACAATTGGCCCCTTGGGCTTTTTTGGTCCTAAGAGTGCATTTGGAGATATTAGTGAGGATGCGTTGTTTCTATCTGAGCTGAGCGAGGAAAATCTCGACGCTCCTGTTAGCAACAATGGGGTTCAATGTGGTAACCCACCCTTTAGAGGAGGCTTAAAATCTACCTTCATCCCCCCAACTGCACCAGGCAATGTAATAGATCTGTTTCAAAATTTGGTTATTAAGGATATAGAGGCACTGAACTATCCTGAAGCTCCAAAGAACCTGACTTATGCAGAGGATAAGGCACTAAAAACTATACAATCTTGGGACGATATCGTTATCCGTAGACCCGATAAGGGAGGGGGTACAGTCCTCTGGCCCAAGAAGTTGTATATGGAGGAGGCAGACAGGCAGCTAGGGGATTCCTCCGCATATGAAAGAATTATGTTTGATCCCACAAATAGATATAAGGAAAAACTTCGGTCTTTCCTGAACAAAAAAGTTGCAAATGGTTTTCTATCCAGCAAAATGGCAGAAAAGCTATTACCTTTGTATCCACAGAAGCCACATTGGTACTGCCTACCTAAAATCCACAAACATAGTGAAAAACCACCTGGGCGCCCTATAGTCTCGGGCATAGGCTCGGTTTTTGAGCCCCTATCCGAGTATATAGATTGGCTTCTTCACCCATTGCTGGCTAGAATTCCATCGTATATCAGGGATACTGGCATGTTTGTTTCCACCTTAGATTCCTTTGAATGGCAGGAGGGCTTTGCGATGGCTTCTATCGATATAGAAAGCCTATACACCAGAATACCCCAAGATCAAGGGGTCCAGATCATTAAACAACTAATTGTTAATCTAGGTGTAGAACATAATATGGCTTGCTTCATAGAGGAAGCATTAAATCTTATTTTGAAGCATAATTCTTTCAGATTCGGGGAACAATGGTTCCATCAATGCGGGGGTACCGCGATGGGTACCCCCGTAGCTTGTTCATTCGCAAACCTCTTCTTGGCTTCAATGGAAGACACATTGATTTATAGCACCACTAATCCCTTTCTGAAGCACATAAAAAAATATCTCAGATACGTGGACGATATTTTTCTGGTCTGGGATGGGTCGGAATCAGACTTTCAGGACTTTGTCCAGTTTTTAAATGAAACCAACACCCATAACATGAGGTTCACCAGTGTGTTTGGAGGTACTGTGCTGGAATTCTTGGACGTGAGGCTTACACTAGAAAATGGTGAGTTAACACGGGAAGTGTTTAGGAAGCCCACGTCCAAGAATTCACTATTGCACTATGAAAGCTACCACCCATCCCATACCAAGCAGTCCCTCCCATTCGGCCAATTCCTACGTATAAAAAGGATTAACAATAACAAGAAAAAATATGAAGAGCAGAGTGTCGATTTAGCAACCAGATTGCAGAATAGGGGTTACCCACTCGATATTATTGAAAAAGCCCGGCTCCGCTCCAACTCCAGACCCCCTGAGCTTACTAATAATAAAAAACAAAGAAAAACTGGGGAAGAAAATTCTGGTAGATTCCTTTTTAGTTTCAAATTTGGCCCAATGGACAGCATTATCCGGTCCAGTATAAAAAGACACTGGCATTTAATAGAGGAGGATTTCGATCTATCTGCTAGGGCAAAGAAAGGACCATTGGTGACATATAGAAGGAGCAAAAACTTGGGAGACCTACTTGTACAGAACAGGCTTACTAGCCACAAAAAAACATGGTTAGACCGTGCCCAACCTTCAGGGAACTATAGGTGTGGGGACTGTAATTTTTGCTCCTTCCATCTGACAGCCAAGGTCCTGAATATAGGTGAACATAATTTCACCGTTAGACATTTCATCTCATGCAAGACCAAATTTGTTGTATATGTAATCTTTTGCCCTTGTTCCTTCTTCTATATAGGGAAAACCATACGCTGCCTATACGTACGTTTTCGAGAACACTATAATTCCATCTTAACAGGGAAGGGGTCCCCCAGGCTAATTAGGCACATTAGAGAACAACACGCGGGTAATCCAGATGTTCTATCTTTTGCGGGTGTATTCAAGATCACCCCATCTGGAAGAGGTGGCGATACTCATAAACAACTCCTACAGAGGGAATCGCGCCTCATTATGGAGGTTAAGGCATTGGGTCCTTTGGGACTCAATGACCGTAACGACATGTCCGTTTTCCTATAACGGACATTTAGCGTGTTTAAATTTCCTGCTAAAAGATAGAAAAAAGCCCCCCAGTAGAGGCCAGATATCTTTAAATTAAAAGTAGGGCATAAAAAAAAGTAAAATAAGTAAAGAATAAATATAGATATTACATCAAATCCATGCACATATTTACTGTCATAAACTTTCCTTTTGAAAAAAGTACTTGTTTTGGCAGATCCATAATCGTAGACTTTATAGTCCAACCCGCAATTCCTTTCCCCGAGTCAGTCCTCAATCTAAAATAAGGCGCACTTAGCCCATACGATTTCGGACATCATGTGGCTTTTTAGAGCCGTATATTCGCCTCCCCCCCTTTCAGCCCGAAAAAGACTAATATCCCTGACGTTGTCTTGATATAAATACTATTTGAAATCTTTTTTAAAAAAATCAGTTATTAGTCTTACTCTTTGTTTAAAAGTGATATCCACGGAATAGGGAAGGATGAGACCCCATAAGGGTTAGGCGGTTTTTGACTCTTTCTTTTTTCTTTTTTCTTGCACGGCAGAGCATATTTTCTCATACATAAGGATTTTATCCTCTCAAAATAGAGTAATAAATAATCTTTAAAATGATTTAATAATAAAAAAATAAAAAAACAAGTAGAAGGTATAACATTGTGTTACACACATTATATACATATATTAAAAAAACACCTTCTCGGTTTTCAGCAGCAATGCATCTCTATTGGAAGAGGGAACAAGTATATATGATAAATGTTCGTCATATTCCTTGCTGATAACTTTCTCTACACTCTGTATTCGTTTTCTCTATCCAATTTTGATTGATTATCTGTAATATGGATTATACTGTTACGCTGTTGTTATCTGGTATCAGCCATTGAGCTTTTTAGTTGCACCTGTCAGATTCCTCCATAAGAGGGAGGTTCATCTGACTTTGCTAATTCGGACCTGTGGAAGCACCTGTTACGGTGCGAAACGGCCGTCGTCCGGCGCCCCTGCACTCCCCCCTCCCTGGTTACATTGTAACAATGCTGCAGATTGTGCAATAAAAATTGCCGTTAACGTTCACCAGTGAGTTGCCGCCATTCCTTCTTATTTGAAGCTCATATTGGATTTCTATACCTTGGCTGAGCACCACAGGGACCGGCTGGAGATCTGTGATCCAAGGAAAAACCACAGCCTCGTGAGTACACACCTGGGCTTGCAGTGCCTAGCCTTTTCTCTTTTTTATTACAGTCTAGTATCTACCAAGGCCAGGCAGCAGACATAGGCGGGAATAGATAGCAAAACCCACCCACATATTAGCTATTCGGCAGCTGCTGCCAATCAAAAAGCAGTACATTTCTGTAACTTTACTTGCCTGTATTTCAAAAACTATATATCCAATCTGACCAACAAAGGTATGTATAGAATCAGCCTGATAGTGCCAGTATAGCATTGGCTTTTGTTTATATAGGAAAATCCTGGTGATTGGTGCACTTTAATGTCCGTGTGCAATGCTACAAAGTAAAATAAATTTAAGAAAAATTAAACAAAAAAATTACAACTTAAACAGCCACTTTTTTTAAATCAAGTCCTTCATTGGGAAGAAAATCTATGTATATTTTGCATTTCCCTGCAATAACCCAAGCCATGAAACTTGGGGCCTGACAGTTAGCATTCCTGATAAACGCCATAAAACAAATTAACAACAAAAAGCTAGAAAAGAAAATTTTAAAATAAACCCTCACATAGCTCTGTTAATGAAAAAAACTAAAAAGTTACAATATGGTAACCTATAAAAATTGTTGTTTGAAATACTGAATTTTATAAAAAAAAAAAAAAAAAAAAAATGGTTAAATCTAAATAAAGTATACATATTTATTATCATTATGTCTATAACAACTCAAACAATAATATTAGCTCACTTTTATCATTATTTAAAAATATAAATTCTAAATCAGTGTATTTTTGTCACATCTCAAAAAAGATGAACTAAAAAGCTAAAAAGCACATAAATGCACATAAAAAGCACATAGTCCCAAATTTGGTGCTGATAAAAACTGTAAAGGGTGCTTTACACGCTGCGACATCGCTAGCGATAGCTAGAGATGTCATGCGCGATAGCACCCGCCCACGTCGCTGTTTCATTATTGGGGTGATCGCTGCCGTAGCGAACAATATCGCTACAGCAGCGTCACACGCACATACTTGCTTAGACACTGAACAATCTCTCTTTTAATGGGGAGGTTCGTTCGGCGTCACTAAGCGGCCACCCAATAGCAGAGGAGGGGCGGAGATGAGCGGCCGGAACATGCCACCCACCTCCTTTCTTCCTCATTGCCGGTGGACACAGGTAAGGAGATATTCGTCGTTCCTGCGATGTCACACATAGCGATGTGTGATGCCGTAGGAACGACAAACAACCAGCGGCATGCACCACCAACGATATTATGAAAAGGAGCGACGTGTCAACGATCAACGATTTTTGACGTTTTTGCGATCGTTGATCGTCGCTCCTAGCTGTCACACGGTGCGATGTCGCTAATGATGCCGGATGTGCATCACAAACACCATGACCCCGACGATATATCGTTAGCGATGTCGCAGTGTGTAAAGCCCCCTTAACTCTTCCTAGCGAAAATAAGCTCTCGTATACCTCTACCAACAGAAAAATAAAGTTTTTCAGTTTTATCTCCTGGAATGTGCTGTCATAGAAACATTTGTGGAAAACATAAAACTGGTATTTCATTAATCATACTGGCACACAGGAAAAAGTTAGTATGTCATATAGTCAACGTTGAAAAAAAAATATACAATTTGGGATATAAATCTGCAATTTTCACTTTTTGCCATCTGCTGCAGATTAATTTCTTGAAGACACTTTTAGAGTCAAAATAATATCAACACCCCTTGATAACTACCTTTTGGGGTATTGTTTCCAAATGAGATCACTTTTAGGAAGCTTTGTAAATGTAATATGGTGCCATAAAATAATCTGTCAAATTTGCCTTACAAATGACACCCCTTCCTTTCTGAGGCTTGACATGTGATCATACAGTATCGTACAACCAAAAAATCCCTGTCAGCGAAAGGGTTAAAGAGAATAATAAAATTAAAGGGTTAGCAGCAAAATAGCACATTGAGTTATAGCTCAGGTATTTTTGTATAGAATCATATTTCTATGGTATCGTAACATTAACCTCATTACAACTAGTTTGAGTATGCAGCTGTAGACAGTGCTGTAGAACGTAATGAGAAGACAGAAGCAGTTAATAACACTTCTGTCTTCTATTTTGCTGGCTACATAGTGCTCAATGAGCACTATATAGTGTACAGAAGTATCAACATCACATCATCACCAGGTGTCTGTTGGCATTGCAGAGGTGTTGGGTTCTAGCAGACTTATATCAAATCTGCCAGTGACTTAAGTCCTTTGTAACTGGAGCTTATATGGATAGGCATAACTGCTTTTGAGCAAAAATATTAAATTATCCAATATGGTCAAAGTGCACAGCAGTTAAGCATGGTATGAAGCTAATACCCACTTATTCTGTTGTGTTAAAACGTATCAAGTGTGAATATCTCCCTTTGTTATTTCAAAATTCATGTTAGCTATATACAGATTGCTCTTGTATCTATGTGTTTATGTGTTACTTGGTGTTTCATGGTCTTTTCTAGCCAGCATGGGTGTTTGTTTATGTTTGCATAGTTTTGCCCTCTTTGGTCTCTAGTTAGTCGCTTTATTTTTAAAATAAATTTGGCCTAGATCCTAGCACAAGGGTTGTGAACGTTTTTGTGTTAAGGGCATTTTGGAAATTTCTACAAACTTTCAGGGGCCGCACAAAATTATGAACTTGAAAATTATCCTGCTATATTTGGTCAAAGAATTAATTAACTTCCCCCTACCGTAGTAGCTGGAGATGATTCTCCTTGATGAAGCTGTAATGTTAAGTGATATTGATAATTGTAGCACCAGTGTCTTTGCAAAGACACCGACTTGCTCACTGCCTCAACCGGGTGGCATCCTCCTCTTCACTTCCCCGCCCATCCATGTGTGTTGTTGCCTCCTTCCCCTCCTGGGCCCTGTACATGCTGCACAGGGTTCCCGGGAGTGCACCTAAGATGTGCACACACACACACACACTGGCCGTCTTCTTACAGGCCAAACAAGCCTAATTCCTCACCCTCATCACAAAACTATCCAACAATCTATAATGACCCTTCTAAACTTTCAACTGCTTACTGAGCTCTAGTGTACAGACCCTTGATATTAACCTTATCTGGTTACTCATTTCCAAGAAAAAAATCAACCATATGTGTAATGACATTTTTGCCAAATCCCCTCACACCTTTGTTCTCTTTCCTATCTTCGCATCAAGTTCACTTTCTACCTTTGAACCAAAACAAGTGAAGAAATACTAGGCTCCTCTCTTTTTCTCACCCTACAACCTGAACTAGTGACTACATTCCTTCAAATCTCCTTTAGAATCTCTCCTGGTTGTCACTACTCACCTAATACATATATTGAACCTCTCTCTTTCCTCCGATAACTTTCCATCCTCATTTAAACATGCCATTATAAACTCCACTAAAAAAAACTATCCCGCTAGCGTGCGTACCCACCCCCATCGTTTGTGCGTCATGGGCATATCACTGCTAGTGACCCGTCACACATACTTACCTGCACAGCGATGTCGCTGTGACCGGCATACCGCCTCCTTTCTAAGGGGGCGGTTCGTTCGGCGTCACAGCGACGTCACTAAGTGGCCGCCCAATCAAAACGGATGTTTTTTTAGGTTTTTGCACCCAGTTCGGACTTAGAATGGTGTTCCAAACGTTATTCCTTATTTGTTAGTAGTTTTTCGTTTGTGAACCCTCCCCAACCACACCTATTGCCAATCCATATCATACACATAAATAGCCTGGGTCTCAGCTTCCCATACACGGTAAGTATTTTAACTGCATGAGAGGACACACACAAGCTAGGGACCCCAACGTAGAGAAATACTTTGGCGTAGTGTTGGGGCTCTATTGCATTGATCAATTCAGTAGCTAAATTTCTCTTGATTCATATGTTCATGGCAGTAATGCAGATTCCATTTTTCACATTTTCACTCTTGCATATAGCTATTGGATTTTTCAAGTCAGTATTCACACAGCAGTTTCTGCTATTTCATGTATTCCCCTTACATAGTCACTGGTGTGCATACCTTATCTCCCCATAGTGATGTTTTTTTAGGTTTTTGCACCCAGTTCGGACTTAGAATGGTGTTCCAAACGTTATTCCTTATCAATCAAAACGGAGGGGCGGAGATGAGCGGGACAAACATGCCGCCCACCTCCTTCCTTCCTCATTGCTGGCGGGACGCAGGTAAGGTGAGGTTCCTCGTTCCTGCGGTGCCACACATAGCGATGTGTGCTGCCGCAGGAACGATGGACAACATCGTACCTGCAGCAGCAACGATAATTGAGATTAGGGGGGATGTCACCGATTAGCGATTTTGAACGTTTTTGCAATGATTCAAAATCGCTAATAGGATGCGGCGGGATGTGCGTCACAAAATCCGTGACCCCAATGACATCGCTTTAGCGATGTCGTAGCGTGTAAAGCAGCCTTAACTCTCTTCTTGACCTTTTATAATACATTTTTTGCTCTTTACACTCTGAAATATCTCTTACTAAAGTCTCTAAGAATCTATTAACAGCTAAATCTAATGGTCATTGCTCTCTGCTGATTCTTCTAGATCTTTCTGCGGCATTTGAAACTGTGGAGCACCAGCTCCTCTTCACTATATGCTAATATATTAGCTTGTTGGACACCATTCTCTTTTGGTTTTCTTCCTACCTCTCTGACTGCTCCATCACTCTATGCTGACTCATCTTCCTCTCCCCTTTCCCTCTCGGGGTTCCTCAAGACTTAGTTCTATGCCCCCTCTTCTTCTCCTCCATATATACTGCCTTTATGGACAAACCATCATCAAATTTGATTTCCAATACCATCTATATGCTGATGACTCCCAATTATACACTTCTAATATTCCTGCATTGCTACAAAATGTCTGTGATTGTCTGTATGATGACTCAAATATCACGACTTCCTTCTATGTGAAACAGAATCTCTTCAAATCTGGACTTGTCATGTTTCCTCCTTCTACTAACCTACTTATACCCGATATAACAATTTCCATTGGTGGTTCAACCATAGCTCCCAAGCAGCATGCTAGGTGTCTTGGAGTCATAATTGACAAAGAACTTTCCTTTAATCTCTAAACCCTTTTACTAACTAGCTTATATCACCTGCATCTAACAAACATCTCCAGATCCCAATCTTTCATTACCTTTGAAACTGCAAAAACTCTATCACTCTTATTCATTCTTATCTGGTCTACTGCAACTCTCTTTGATTGTCATCCCTCTTACCAAATGCATCATGAATGTGGCAGGCAGGATCATATTTCTTTCCAGGTGCTACACTGATGCCTCCACCTTGTGCCAATCATTGCGCTGGATACCCATCTTGTACAGAGTGCAATATAAACTTAACACTTCTCAGTATAAAATACAGTGCCTTGCGAAAGTATTCAGCCCCCTTGAATTTTTCAACCTTTTCCCACATTTCAGGCTTCAAACATAAAGATAAAAATTTTAATGTTATGGTGAAGAATCAGCAACAAGTGGGACACAATTGTGAAGGTGAACAATATTTATTGCTTATTTTAAACTTTTTTAAAAAAAAAATAACTGAAAATTGGGACGTGCAATATTATTCGTCCCTTTTAAGTTAATACTTTGCAGCACCACCTTTTGCTGCGATTACAGCTGCAAGTCACTTGGGGTATGTCTCTATCAGTTTTGCATATCTAAAGACTAAAATTCTTGCCCATTCTTCCTTTGCAAATAGCTGGAGCTGAGTGACGTTGGAAGGAGAGCGTTTGTGAACAGCAGTTTTCAGCTCTTTCCACAGATTCTCAATTGGATTCAGGTCTGGACTTTGACTTAGCCATTCTAACACTTGGATACATTTATTTGTGAACCATTCCATTGAAGATTTTGCTTTATGTTTTGGATCATTGTCTTGTTGAAAGACAAATCTCCGTCCCAGTCTCAGGTCTTTTGCAGATTCCAACAGGTTTTCTTCAAGAATGGTCCTGTATTTGGCTCTATCCATCAATTTTAACCATCTTCACTGTCCCTGCTGAAGCAAAGCAGGCCCAAACCATGATGCTGTCACCACTATGTTTGACATTGAGGATGGTGTGTTCAGGGTGATGAGCTATGTTGCTTTTACGCCAAACATATTGTTTGCCATTGTGCCCAAAAAGTTCAAATTTTGGTTTCATCTGACCAGAGCACCTTCTTCCACATGTTTGGTGTGTCTCCCAGGTGGCTTGTGGCAAACTTTAAATGAGACTTTTTGTGGATATCTTTGAGAAATGGCTTTCTTTTTGCCACTCTTCCATAAAGGCCAGATTTGTGCAGTATATGACTGATTGTTGTCCTATGGACAGACTCTCCCATTTCAGCTGTAGATCTCTGCAGTTCATCCAGAGTGATCATGGACCTCTTGGCTGCATCTTTAATCAGTCTTTTCCTTGTTTGAAATGAAATTTTTGAGGGACGGCTGGGTCTTGGTAGATTTGCAGAGGTATGATACTCCATCCATTTCTTTTCTTTTCAATGTTTTATTTTTGGATTTTCACATACAAGCAAAATAACATTTTTCATTAATGAATATGCATATCTCATCAGAATATATTCAGTAGATGAAGAACAATGACAGTTTACATTACTTCATACCCTGGCCATTATTAGATTGAAGATAAACGGAGAAAAAAGAAAAATAAAAACAGCGAGGATGGCCATGGCATGTATTCAAATCAATTATCAACCAAGGCTATTCAGCAAAACTACAGAAAAGACAAGGGGAAGGAGAGGAGTAAGTGGGGGGGGAAGGGAGTGGGTGCGGGCATGAAGAAAAGGTGGGCTCTGAGGGCATTTGAGCGAAAGAGGAAGGGATTAGCAAGGATTAGTACTGCCTGTCACTTACTTACCCCAACCTAGTATTACTCTTCTACTGCAATTATAGAAAGGTATCCTGCGGATTTCCTGAAAGCAATCCAAGGGTTCCAAACCTTGTAAAAATAATTTAATGCGAGCTGAGAGAGAGTGAAGCCAGTTCCTCCATTCGAAATAACAGATCCATTTTGCTGAGCACCTGCTTTTTTGACGGAATATTGGCAGTGAGCCAGAGGGTGGGAATCAAGCGTTTACCCGCTGCTACTACAAAGGCCGCTAACTTTGACAGAGAATTATCAGCTGCCAAATCGGGAAATTGAGTAAGGCCATTTCCGGGGTGACTTGAATTTTACTGCCCACAAGTGACGAAACAAGTATTGAGATTTCTCGCCAAAAAGAACTAATTATTGGGCAACCCCACCATATGTGAATGTACGTGCCCTCCTCTGCACCACATCTCCAGCACAGTGAGGAAGAGGACGAGTACCAATGATGCGACTGCACCGGCGTAGTGTACCATCTAGTTACCACTTTATATGAGTTTTCCTGAATTCTGATGCATTGTGAGGGGCCATGTGAGCGTCTGTAAATAAGGTTAACCTGTTGATCAGAAAAAACAGTGTCCATGTCTTTCTCCCAATTTCCCACATAGGCCCTCTTCTTGGATGTACTGTCAGAAACCAGTGAGTTGTAAATTTGTGAAAGGACCTTCGTGGGGGGTTTCAATTGAGAGCATAGTGTCTCAAATTTTGTAAGCGGTCTTGGCGAGATCCCTTCTAGTTGCAGGCAGCGAACAAAGTTTTTTATTCTATTATAATGAAGAAAGGTCAGGTTAGCGAGTCTAGGAGAGGTACGCAGTTCTTGGTATGTTTGTAGAGCTCCATCTTCCATCAACTCGTGCACTGGAATGTCAAAGCTAAAGGGCCGATTCTCAGTATGTGGACCCATGTATGTGTGACGGAGGCACAGTATATCTGAAATTTGAGTCAATGGGGACCCATATGGGGCAACTATCTTTACTAGGCTTCTCCATTCCGATAGCGTGGCTCTCGTTAGTATGTTCGTGATTGCCTTTTTCTTGTCAAGTTCAGGTGGTAAAAACAAAAGGGAGTGGAGGGGAATTGGGGCCAGACAATCCTCAACACTGACCCATGTCTTCTCTTTGGGTCTCCGAATCCATTCTAGTGCTCTAGTAGCTAGTGCCGCGTGATAATATAAATGGATATTTGGCGCCCCCATTCCCCCAACACGTTTGGGCAGGGATAAGGTACGGAAATTTATGCGGGATCGTTTGTTGTTCCAAAAAAAAATTCTAATAAGTGAATTGGCCTGGGCTAGGTATGATTCTGGGACCGGAATTTGCAGCATTTGGAATAAATATACGAATTTTGGGAAGATTATACTCTATCAGGTTCTTTCGCACAATCCACGATAAGTATGGGGCCCTTCAGGAATTGATACAATCTGAAACCTTTGGGAGCAAGGGTTTGAAATTAAGTTCGTAAAGAGTTTTAGTGCTTTGACCAATCTTAATGCCCAGGTATGTAATATACTTTGGTGGCCAGCGGAAAGGAAAGTTGATTTTAAGGTTGTTAATTAGGTGGGTGGGGATGTTTAGACCAAGGGCTTCCGATTTAGACGGATTTATTTTAAAATTAGATAGGGAACCGTATTCTGTCAGAATTGTCATGAGCACTGAGAGGCCTCTTGTTGGACGTGACAAGATAAGAAGATCATCCGCGAAAGCCGCGGTTTTGTGCGTTACGCCTCCTACGTCTATTCCCTGGATATCCCCGCATTTTTTAATTGCTTGTATTAGGGGTTCCATTACCAAGACAAAAATGGTAGGGGACAGAGGGCATCCCTGTCTGTTCTGTATGTCAAATGGGGCAGTTAAGGAATTATTGAGTTTAATTCTTGCCGACGGATATGTGTACATTTGCATTATAGCCTGTATAAGGGGCTGGGGAAAAAGCATATGCGTGAGGGTCCCCTTAAGGAAAGTCCAGTCCACCCTGTCAAACGCTTTCTCAGCATCTGTGCCCAGGAGAACCAGGGGGGTTTATTTAAATTAGCGTGTTGGAGGAGATGCAAAACACGTATCGCGTTGTCCTTGCCTTCCCGTCCCTTTACGAAACCTGTCTGGTCAGTGGAAATAAGAGTGGGAAGGAATTTGGCTATTCTGTTGGCAATCAAACTAGCAAAGATTTTTAAGTCAATGTTCAGGAGAGAAATTGGCCTATAATTGCTGCAGAGTTCCGGGTCTTTCCCTTCTTTGTGAATCAGCGAAATGTGGGCCTCTAAGGCCTGTTTATCAAAGGGATGTCCAGCCATGACGGCGTTACACGTGTTAAGTAAATGAGGCATTAGCGTACCAGGAAATGCTTTATAGTAAGTCACCGGGAGACCATCAGGCCCTGGCGCTTTCCCCTGAGGGGTTCTGGACAAGGTGGACTGGAGTTCCGCAAGGGTAAAGGGTCTGGAGAGGACGGTTTGTTGATCCGAGGATAGTTTGGGGAGCTGCAGTTTGGAAAGAAAGTCATGGATGTGGGGAATTCTCTTTTCTTTTTCTAAGTGTATCTTGTTCGGGCGGATTTGATAAAGATCTGTATAAAATTTTAAAAATTCTGCCGAGATCCCAGAGGGGTCCGTGGTACAGCCGCCCCCTGCTAACTTAAGCGATTGGACAAAGGTGCGCGTTTGACGCTTTTTGATTAAAGACATCATCAATTTTAATGCCCTGTCTCCATGTACATATAACTTATTTTTCCTGTTCATGTAGAACTTGGCTGATTGCTGGTTAAGCAGGTCTTTCAGACTTTGCCTTTTAGTGGCCAACTGTTCCAGTACCGAACTCCTCTGGGATCTCTTATGTAATAGTTCCAGGGCAGCTATTTCTTCGTACAACTGATGAAGTGTATTTTTCCTTATTCTATTTCAATGTGATGCTATGGAAATCATCTCCCCCCCTAATTACCGCCTTATACGCCTCCCAAAGGGTGGGTTATGGAACCTCTGGGGTCTCATTTATTCGAAAATAATTTTCTAGAGCAGTTTGTATGCGTTTCTTGTTATCAGCGGAAGATAAAATAGACTCATTAAGCCTCCATGATCTGATGTTTGAGTGAGGTTTCTGGAGTGTGAGGTGTGTTGTGACTATCGAGTGATCCGATAAGACTGCCGGAAGGATATCAGCCTTAAGCACTGCAGGCAAGAGGGATTTAGTTATGAATATGTAGTCGATTCTGTGGTAAGAATGATGCGGGTGGGAGTAATAAGTGTAATCTCTGTCAGAGGGGTGAAAATATCTCCATGAGTCCCACAGGTATAGCTGTTGCAGAGAGCTTTTAACCCGGGACAAGTCTCTCAAGGATATATGATACCTCTTTGCTGTGGAGTCGACAGAGGGATCCAATGATAGATTCAGGTCTCCACACAAGAAAAGTGATCCCTCCGAAAAGAGACCAAATTTCTTAATAGTAGACAAAATCCACTTAATTTGTTTCCTGTTTGGAGCATATATGCTTCCAATCGTAATCAAGGATCCGCCAGTAAGACCTTTAACAAAGATGTATCTACCATCTGGGTCTGCTTTGTATTCGATTACTGAGAATGGGATATTTTTTGAGATGGCAATGGAAACTCCTCTGGAGCCTTTTTGTGGGGTTGGGGCATGAAACCACTGGTTGTAATGATTTCTATCGAAGTTGGGGATCTTATCTGGTAGAAAATGTGTCTCTTGGAGAGCTAGAATTCCGATACCTTCCCTGCGGAATCTATCTAAAGCTTGAGATCGCGGAATGGGAGAATTGAAACCATGCATATTGTGACTGGCTACTTTAATTACCTTATGTGTAGAAGCCATGGTGAAGTGCATACCGGACGACGGTTCGCCAGCAAGGATACCTCTCAGAGCCATATGTTGGAGGGGGGTAAGGGAAGACCAGGGAAGAAGGGGGATGACAACACAAAATGTTCAATTCTAGAAAAAGAAGTAAAACAATGTTAATATTTAACATAAGTTCGGTTTAACTTGTGACCGGATAGGTAAGAATCTTAAAGGTCAAGTAACTATGAACAGCATATCAGTTCTGTGTTCCTAGATGCAGGGGATGATGATAGCGGGCGTGACTTCTTTGAGAAGTCTCCTCAGGATATTGACTCTGGAGTATCACCTCCAAGGTGAGTTCAGAAAAGCCATTGAGGAGACTCTAGCTTCAGAGTTCCGCAAGTGGGGGGTTCCCCCAGTACTGGTGAAGAAAGAGCAGGTCTGCCTCAACACCGAAAAGTAGAAATAATGGAATATTTGAGAGTCAAATCAGTTCTCTAAAAGGAGCTCAGACCCCCACTCCTTACTATTTCCACCGAGAAAGTCAGGATGGAAGTACGCCTGTTTTAGAAAGAAGCGACGAAAGTGCATCAGACCTGCTTGCTTGTTGAGTTAAGCAGTAGCATTTTTGCTGCTTTTTGCTTGTGCATCTGGGCTTTGGGTGTGGTTACTGTGTGCCATGGGGTCGGATTCGGCAGTGGTTGGACTGTGGATGCAAGTTGTGTTACCTCCAGGTCTGGGGGGTTTTCCAAAGCGATGTTCAGCTCTTCACAGATTTTAAGAATTTCTGTTGATGTTCTGGCCTGATATCTTTTATCCGTGGCAGTGACTGCAATCCCAAAAGGGAACAGCCACCTATATTGGAACTGCTTCAGGCGCAGGGCTTCTGTGAAAGGTTTGAGTGCCCATCTTTTGGTGAGTGTGGAGGCAGCGAGATCTTGAAATATTAAGATATTGGCTCCTTTGTAGGTGATACTTTCAGCCTCCCTGGCACTTTTGAGCACCAATTCTTTAACACGAAGTCCAAGAAGCGGCATATAGTGTCCTGGGGGGGTTCAGACTGCTTGGGTCTGGGCCTCAGAGACCTGTGTGCCCTGACTATCTCCAATGAGTTTGGGTCATCTGGGAGGAGCAGTTTGGTAAATATTTCTTTGAGAGCGGAGTCTAACGCTTCTGCGGCGACCGACTGGCAGTCCTTTAATGCGAAGAATGTTCCTTCGTTCCCTGTTCTCGTGGTCTTCCAAGGTGTTGTAGATTTGATTGATATGACCTTTATGGGCCTGGAGACAGGTGAGGGTAGAGTTTACTTGGTGAACTGCAACAGAATTAGCGGCCTCCAACGCATCTACTCTGTGACCAATTTGCGCCACATCCTGCTTAATGTCCGTGAGGTCTTTAAGTACAGGTGCCATGGCTTTTGCAAGGAGGCGTTTCATAAACGATCTTGACAGAGGTTGCTCCTTCTGCTTTCCTGACTCCTCCATGTCACTCTCTACCTCAGACTCCGAGTCTTCCTTTGCAGGTGGAGCAGAGAGCTGAGATGACATCTGTTTTGGATTCTGCATGTACTTTTTGATAAATTTATGAATATCCGCTTGAGTGGATGACGATACAGATCTATAAGTGGCTCCCGCTGCTTTATTTCCAATTTTCACCATTCTCTATGCTCTGCCACTCAGCTAAAGAAATTGACCCCTATCCGGTATTATTTCTGGTGGGTTTAAGTCATACTAACTTCTCAGGGTATGATGTTATAAGAGAATGAAGTAAGACTCCCCTCTTGAGGTATTGGATATAACTGCTATTGCAGTGGAAGAGGATTGTTCTCTATGTGTAAATACTTCTGTCGGGCTGCAGGTGGCGCCGGGCCTCACCTCTTGGTAATACTGGAAGCCTAGTGCCACCTGATGGTAGTGTGGCAGGGTTCTTCTGGGGTTAATTCTGGAGGGGGGGGGTCTGTGAGTAGAGCAATTCCAGCATTCTTTCTGGTCTCTTTTGCACCTCCTGTGCTTAGGGTCTCACCACATATAAAATGAGGTTACAGGGAGATGGGAGCTGCACTCTTCAAATGGTGTGAGAGCACAGTTTATTTCTGGGCCCCAAGATTTGCTGTCCCCTTCAAGGGTTTTTCTGTCCCTTCCCCAGGTCAGGGCTTCCACACCGCCTGAGTGCCTTTCACTCCCCCTGTTTAGCCAGCAAAGGCCTTTATTGCAACTCCTGGCCCTTACTCTTATTGACAGGCCAGCGCTACAAGTGCTGCAGGGGTGAGGGTTATCATGCAGGCCCTGAGGGGAGGCAGTGAGGCCTGTATGGTTTGCTCTAGTTATGCACCGGTGATTTAATGCTCCCCCAGGTGTTTAGATGCCCCAGAGTCACCGCCGCTGCTGTGCCCTGTGGGGCCGCACTCACCCGCTTCCTCCTGGTCCAAGGCCCGGGGCGTCGCCTCTCTCCCCCCGTTTTGCCTCCGCTCAGGCCCAGTCACCTCCAGCAGTCCTCCAGCACCGCCTCCGGTTCCTGTCTCTCTCCTCTCCGACAGCTCCTCTTCACCCGGACAGGCCAGTCGAGCTCTCCTCCTCCACCGGTGAGTGCACGGGACCCCCTTTGCTTCTCCTGCGCACCAGACTGGTCTCGCCTCACAAGATGGCGCCCGCACCTTCCCAGATGCCGCGGCTATCGCGATCCCTCCTTCTGCTTCTCCGGTTTGTGACCGGACGCAGGCCTCCTTGCTGCGGCTTCCTCCTCATCTCCAGTGGGTGCGCTGCGGCTCTCTCCCGGTGGCTCTCCCCCGACAGGAACCCGATCACCTCACTCCAGGCCCGGCGTCTCCCACGTGTATCTGGGCCTCCTCCAGAGATAGTGGCCCACGAGGCTTCAAGGTGGGTCTCGCCCCGTAATATGCGGCTCTTTTAGACCCTTGAGATTCAGGGATGCTGTGTGTGGGTCCCAGTTGCTGTTTTTTGTGCGTTAGGGCTCTGATGGCGTTAGATGTGTGGGAACTCCTTCACACACGTCCTCCTTCATCGGCGGCCATATTGGATCACTCCATCCATTTCAATATGATCGCTTGCACAGTGCTTCTTGGGATGTTTAAAGTTTTGGAAATCTTTTTGCAACCAAATCCAGCTTTAAACGTCTTCACAACAGTATCATGGACATGCCTGTTGTGTTCCTTGGTCTTCATGATGCTATCTGTGCTTCAAACAGAACACTGAGCAGGTGCATTTATATAGAGACTTGATTACACAAAGGTGGATTATATTTATCATCATCAGTAATTTGGGACAACATTGGATCATTCAGAGATCCTCAATGAACTTCTGGAGTGAGTTTGCTGCACTGTAAGTAAAGGTGCTGAAAAATATTGCACGCCCCAATTTTCAGTTATTTTTTAGAAAAATGTAAAATAAGCAATAAATATCGTTCAACTTCACAATTGTATCCCACTTGATGTTGATTCTTCACCATAAAATATTATTTTTTTATCTTTATGTTTGAAGCCTGAAATGTGGGAAAAGGTTGAAAAATTCAAGGGGCACAAATACTTTCGCAAGGCACTGTAAATACTTTATTGAAATACTAAAAAATTATGTGTTTCGAAGAACACCTCTTCATTAGGTTTGAAAGGCATTAGAAAGTGTTAATAGAGGTGTTAATAGAGGTGTTTCCTCTATTACTTTTTAGTCTTTCAATAAATTATTTATTTTTACATTGAGAAGCACTAATAACACAGTTTTGTATCCAATTTTTTTCTCTTGTCCAATAATCCACCATTCCGGAAGAAGACTTTCCTCAGAGGACCTTAGTTGTACCTATAACTTGTATCCAAATATTCTACCCACACATTTATATTTGTGTGTGTTCATATCGCCTAATTCTATATCCTTATATAAACATTAATCACAAAATATGATGCAATCTGCTTTTATTTTCCCGCTAGTTTTCTTTTATCTAAGTTATGTAATGAAATGTTTATAGAATTTACAGCTAAATCTCCTTTTAGAATTTAATATTAATATTATTATATTAATATAATTCTATATAGCTGAAAGGGAATCTGTTATCAAGTTCATGCTACCCAATCCATGGATAGCATGAATCAGACCCTATGCCATTGTAATCAGGTATGTTTTTGTCACACCCCAGAGCTATGGGGTACTCTGTCCTGGGCCTGGTTTCACTGGATAGTGTCATGAGTGTAATGGGTGGTGCCCGATTCCGTGACCCTAGGGGGTCGCTTTTAAAAGGGAGTATTTACAGGGATTATAATAATGTTTTTGTCGTGACGCCAATTGCAAGTTGCGCCTATGTGGATGGAGCCACCGCTGCACAGTTTCTCACTGCTGGGACTGATGTTAATGGCATAAAATACAAAAAGACAGTTTGCACTCTGATAATGCTAAAGTATGGAAACCATGAATGTGTGAACATGGACCTGCATTACTGCTATGGAAAATCTGAGAAAAATGAGATATTTAGCATATATAAATGGCCATTTGTATATTTGCCCAGTTGCCCCTTCATGGCATATCTCGTAATTGGGTCCCTAACGCTATGCTGAAGCCTCTTTCTAGGTTAAAAACCTCCTGTGTATGGGCAAGTAGGAACCTGCTATATAGGATAAGATTACCTGTGGCAACTGGGGGAAGGGTGCACGGTCAGAAGGTATGACCCTCTTCATATAGACAAAAAAGACTGAATGCACTCCTCAACCTGACATGTGAACAGGTGCATAACTGAACATGACATAAAATACAAAAAGACAGTTTGCACTCTGATAATGCTAAAGTATGGAAACCATGAATGTGTGAACATGGATCTGCATTACTGCTAAAGAAAATCTGAGAAAAATGAGATATTTAGCATATAGAAATGGCCATTTGTATATCTGCCCAGTTGCCCCTTCATGGCATATCTCGTAACCGGGTCCCTAACGCTATGCTGAAGCCTCTCTCTAGGTTAAAAACCTCCTGTTTACAAATGGCCATTTATATATGCTAAATATCTCATTTTTTTCTCAGATTTTCCTTAGCAGTAATGCAGGTCCATGTTCACACATTCAAGGTTTCCATACTTTAGCATTATCAGAGTGCAAACTGTCTTTTTGTATTTTATGTCATGTTCAGTTATGCACCTGTTTACACTTCAGGTTGAGGAGTGCATTCAGTTTTTTTTGTCTATATGATGTTAATGGCAGTCTGGATGTTGTGGCCCTCCACAAGTAGAGTCAGGCCCTAGGGGATAGATGATGGTGTTTGATGTTAAGTCCGTTTACAATAACGGGGCGCGGAAAGAAGGTAGACCACACAAGGGATTCCAGTGTAACTGGTTCTTTACTCATGATGGTGATGCTTGCAACCCGATAGAGGCTGGTCCTCACCACTGGTCCCCGTAGTTCCAGTGCCGATGTGGTGACCTGGTGGCTTACTTCCCCTGCACCTGTCAATGGTTGGTGGAGCATCTGGGGGTTCCCTCTTGGTTGTCTTTTGGTTTGGTCCGTATGGCAGGCACTTTGAACTCTGTCAGGTCAGTCCTCAGTTCCCGATCCCCTGGTTCTCCCGTCACTGTTGTGCCCTGAACTCTATGGTTGGTGAGGTCCTGGACGGTCCCCTCACCATGCAGATTTTATCAGATCTGCCAGGAGCAATTTCCTGACCTAGGGCTCTGTACCCCGTTGGTGCTATGTTTCCAAGAGTACTCCACCGTATTCCTTTGGCAACCACATGCCGGGGCCTGACAGGTCACTGTTACACTCTCTCGTCAGTACCGTTACGTCCGTCTCCTTTCACTTCCACTTACTGACTGTCTGACCCCTCCTCCCTGGTTGTCGTCTAGTGGACTCGATCAGTTCCACCCCTAGGTGGCCATCCATTGGGTCCAACCCTAGCCTGTCACCAGTTCTTGGGGGGGGGGGACAGGGATTATATGTGTGTTTTGGTGTTACCGGCACTGGTCTTCTGGGTCCTTGGAGGTAGGCCCTGCATCTTTGACAGGGTTCAGTTCCCTCTATCTCCTGATGGCTCAGGGGCACTACATTTTTGTCTGTAATGCTGCAGTCTTTCAGAATAAACATACTTTGTTAATCCACCCAAAGAAAATGTGTCTTGTCTGACTTGTCTTAGGTAGGCTGGCTTCTCCCAGTCCTGCTCCCTTTGACTGACAGGTCTCTGTAGAAATATTTAGGAAGTGAAACAAATATGACTTCATTCACTTAGCTAGGGTCTGATACATGTTGCCTGTAGTCCGGGCACATCTGACAACAAGTTACCTTTATCGCATCCAAACATAGTATTCCCAAAGTAGTAGTTACAAAACTGGAAAGTTGGACATGAGTATTTTTTACTTATAATTATAAGAATTTATATATTTTTTTTAAATGATTGAATTTCCAGCTTGAGGTTTACTTATTGCACATACCGGCCTTTCATTATCTCAGTAAGAAAAGACATCTAAACTATCTATTGTGTTCCAACATTAAAACTCTACTATTGACTGCAGTATAGAAAAACCATCAGATAATTTATGCAACTGAAATTAGTCAGGGCAAAAGTCTGATTTTGGGAAGTTACTCAACAGACACCCATTGCAGCCTGGGTTTATCATTACTCAATTTCCTTTACGTACTCCAGCAATGTTCAATTGTAAACTAATTATTTTATCAATAACATAGTGTAGAAGTGCCAAACCATTTCCAGTCTAAAATCCATGAATACAGAAGTAGATTATGTTGGCAATCTATCTTTACTACTGCAGTCTGAAGCTGTGATACTGAACTCAAAACCCTATGCAGTAATAATGTTTAATAATAAATTCTAGAGTAGCCCTTGTATAGTTTATAGCATGTATTACAGGCATTTATTGTAGAGTTGTGGGCCTGGAGCCAGTCTGTTTCTTACTGTACTTGGTATCAAAGTGTGAGATCATAAATTAGCAATTAGGGACTGCAGTAAATTAGCCAATTCAAATACACATGGCAATATTTTATTTTTCAAAATGATTTAGTTACACTCGAACAATTGGCCGAGGAGAACAGTATGGTGTTTAACAGGGACAAAAATAAAGTCTTAAAAAGGGGTGAAAGAAATGAAAAAGCATATAC
Organism: Anomaloglossus baeobatrachus; assembly: GCF_048569485.1. Classification (NCBI taxonomy): domain Eukaryota; kingdom Metazoa; phylum Chordata; class Amphibia; order Anura; family Aromobatidae; genus Anomaloglossus; species Anomaloglossus baeobatrachus. Next base: position 619,624,974 of record NC_134354.1, read on the forward strand.
TGTATTGTAAAGATAGCATAGAACTAATACAGAAAACAGAAGTAAAACCGCATCAGAGGCAAATGACAGCTTCAAATACTGAGTGTCTCGTTGAGTTCACCATGCCTCATAAAAAAGTGGTACTCAACCCTCTACACAGAGTGCATCAAGAAATAAAAACGTGGGTGGCACTCACCTATTTGTAAAATCCTCTTTATTTCTTCAGTACATTAAAAGCAGAGCAGGTGAACAGGGTGATGTGGGGCCACGTCTGGACTGAAGGAATAGAACTAAGCGATAGCACAAAAGAATAGGACTTGAGCATAATAATAGCATAATAGATTACAGATTTAACATAAGACAACAGTATGGTGCTGTAGCTAAAAAGATTCACAAAATTCTGGGATGTATGAAGACAAGCATTGAATTTAGCTCAAGAGAGGTAATTATTCCCCTATACTCTGCCCTGGTCAGACCACACCTGGAATACTGTGTACAGTTCTGGGCACACCAATTCTAGAAAGACATTGATATATTGGAGCAAGTCCAGAGAAGAGCCACCAACATGGTAGAAGGTCTGCAAACCATGTCATATGAAGAGCGGCTAATGGAACTAGGAATGTTTAGGTTGCAAAAGATAAGGCTGAGAGGAGACTTAATAGCGGTCTACATATAGGTAGTCACAGTGCAGAGGGAACTACCCTATTTTCATTAGCAAAAGGAAGTACAAGAAGCAATGGGATGAAACGAAAAGGAAGGAGATTTAGATTAGTCATTAGGAAAAACTTTGTCAGTGAGGGTAGTCAGAGTGGAACAGGCAACCACAGGAGGTAGTTAGCTCTCTATCAGTGGAAATCTTTAAGAGGAAGCTAGATAAACATATAGCTTGGGTGATTTAGGAAACCTGCACTTGTAGGGGGTTGGACCCAATGGCCTTTGAGGTCCCTTCCAACTCTACCATTCAATGATTCTATGATTTCACAAACATAAAGTAGTAAGGAGTGTGCCTAACCACACTGTAGTGGTGGCTATATCTACCGTGTGCAGAATTATTAGGCAAGTTGTATTTTAAAGGATTTTTTTTTAGTATTGATCAACGACTATGTTCTCAATCAACCCAAAAGACTCAAATATCAAAGCTTAATATTTTTGGAAGTTGGGGTGTGTTTTTTTTAGATTTGGCTATATTAGGAGGATATCTGTTTGTGCAGGTAACTATTACTGTGCAGAATTATTAGGCAACTTAATAAAAACCAAATATATTTCCATCTCACTTGTTTATTTTCTTCAGGTAAACGAATATAACTGCACAAAATTTAGAAATAAAGATTTCTGACATGCAAAAACAAAACCCAAAAAGTTAGTGACCAATATAGCCACCTTTCTTTATGATGACACTCACCAGCCTACCATCCATAGATTCTGTCGGTTGCTTGATCTGTTTATAATCAACATTGCATGCAGCAACCACCACAGCCTCCCAGACACTGTTCTGAGAGGTGTACTGTTTTCCCTCCCTGTAGATCTCACATTTTATGAGGGACCACAAGTTCTCTATGGGGTTTAGATCGGGTGAACAAGGGAGCCATGTCATTATTTTTTCATCTTTTAGACCTTTACTGGCCAGCCACAGTGTAGTTGGATGCATGTGATTGAGCATTGTCCTGGCATTGAAACTCATGTTTTTCTTGAACGATACCGACTTCTTCCTGTGCCTGAATCTACTTCCATTTAGTTCTCCAGAACATTTTTTTTATGTGGCTAAGAACTTGTAGCTAAGTATCTGACTGTTTTTCCGAGTGATTATTTCTTAGAGCTCAAACGTTTACTTACCTCACATCAACAAAGCAGCTCTTCCTGTTCCGGAGCTCCTCGGTTGACGTGATGTCACTAGAAGGAGAATTGCCAGCAGGATTGAACTGGGATCACTTTGAGCCAGAAGAGATTATCCTAGGGTAGAACAGGTAGAAAGTTAACATCCTTTAGCCTTATCACAAATAAAAGTTTTCAGATAACCCCTTTACGAAGAGTCATATTTTCTGTCATTGTGGTTTATATTAGCTATTAATTAGGTTTCCACAGCACTTTGTTAGGGCAAATTTTTAACTATAGCATGCTGCAAAGATACAAGATTGTGAGATTTCAGTCTTTGCTAAGTACTTTTCCAAGAAAGGATAGTCATACATTTCAATGGAGCACAAGGATAGGTTGTTACACTAGGTGATAGCACATAATGGAAAGTCCCATCTACAAAATTATATAAATACTAACCACTGCATACCAGAAAAAAACTGCTGTGTTAAAGATGCTCTCATTCTAACAATCCAGCAGTAACAATTTGGCCTTTTTCAAAGCCTCTCAGATCCTCACAATTGTTCATTTTCTGGTTTCAACACATCACTTTAAGAACCGACTGTTCACTTGTTGCCTAATATATTCCACCCCTTAATGGATAACATTGAAACAAGAAATCAATGTTCATGCGATAGGTTGATGTGCATTTGTCGGTATGTGCGTGTGTTTCTATATGTCGAAATATAACATATTTGCAATTTTTATTTAAAAGTAAAATAAAGAGAATAGATACATTATACTCGTGAGTTTCCCAAGATTTTTTCATATGTATTCATTCATGAACCAGTTGAATCGAACATGTGGCACAATATTCATCATAAGAGTGACTTTACCATAAATGTCATTTTGTTTTCTAAATGGACATCTAAGATGCTCAGAGTCTGACTCGACAATTTACCAACCCAAGTACTCAGAGTTTTAAATCGGTTATTTAAACGTCAAGGGCATTTTTTTCTATTTCAGTAAGAAGGGCATATATGTAGGAAATCAACAAAAGAAATTGAAAACTGGTCATGTGAAGAACAGCTGAGAATCAATATAGGCAGGTGCTCAGCAAAATGAAGCTAGTCAATATATGCCATGATCCTCAGAAAATGACTAGATGCAGAAATGGCTAGATTTAAAGAACCTTGGGAGTTTTAAGTCTATAAATACAGCTTTACTCTCGCTATGTGTCCCCAGATTATTGGTTTGTCATTTAGATGTACAGCAAGATCTGAAAGACATTGACATCTTTAATTCAGTCAGTAGCCATGTTGTCTTTGCTAATGTTCTTAAGCTGTCAGAACCCATTGATAACTGAGAGTTAGGATCAATAGGGTCTAAAAAACATTAGGGGTCAAACATTCTTGAAAATATCTTTGAGTGATGCAACTTCAATTTTTTTTCATAATGTATAGATAGATTATACATTTATACATATTGTAAATAATATGAAAATTGGAGACTGCACATTGTAACACTTTCTATACTGTAATGTTTCAACACTTGTTCTGCAACACCTAGTTCACTTTCTAGAGTTGAAGGTGAGCTATAGAGCTATAGAGCGACATATGCAGTGATTGAAATTTCTGCTAGTGAGTAATTTTCCACATATATACTATATGGAAAAAAGTATTGAGACATGATTCTTATTCATTAAATTCAGGTTTTTATCAGTTCCATTGCTACAGGCATATAAAATACAGAATCAGCAGAATAACCCAGCTCCTACCGATAAAATTGAAACCTCTGTATTTAAATGTGGATTGGATTGTGGAGAATCTTATTCTGATTGGCTGCTTACAAGTGCAAACAGGTGATGGCAAGATCAAAGTGACTGCTTAGATACATGGAGACTTTGGGGCCCTTTGCACACTACGAAATCGCAAGCCGATGCTGCGATGCCGAGCGCGATAGTCCCCGACCCCGTCGCAGCTTCGATATCATGGTGATAGCTGCCGTAGAGAACATTATCGCTACGGCAGCTTCACAGGCACTCACCTGCCCTGCGATGTCGCTCTGGCCGGTGAACCACCTCCTTCCTAAGGGGCGGGTCGTGCGGCGTCATAGCGACGTCACACGGCAGGCGGCCAATAGAAGCGGAGGGGCGGAGATGAGCGGGACGTAAACATCCCGCCCACCTCCTTCCTTCCGCATAGCCGGCCGGGACGCAGGTAGGAGATGTACCTCGCTTCTGCGGCTTCACACACAGCAATGTGTGCTGCTGCAGGAGCGAGGAACAAGATCATAATATCGGTCTTTCCCAAATCATGGGAATGTCCAACGCTACTCAGATGATACGATTACGATGCTTTTTTGTTCCTTAATCATATCAAAAATGCTTTACACACTACGATGTTGACAGCGACGCCGGATGTGCTTCACTTTCGATTTGACCCCACCGACATCGCACCTGCGATGTCGTAGTGTGCCAAGTGCCCCTTTGTATACTGCAGCAAAAGGTGAACAAGTCCTGCGCCGCCTGCCCTCAGATTACCTCCAGGTCCAGTGGCTCACGTGCTGATGATTGCCATATAGCGCTGGTTGCAGGCGCAGCGTGCTGGTCGGTAGTGAGCAGCTAGGAGATCCAACAACAGGGAGATGAATAATCGACCGCAAACAGCTGCTATGCCAAACAAATTCTTTTTTATTCAAACGTTCTTTTCATCGGTGCAGATAAAATTGCGGGGGGTGGCTTGGATGTGAGCCCCTTTGTGTCATGGATTTTATGGAGAAAGCTGGTTGAAGGGACTCCTGGACAGGCCCTCAGACTAGGGGTACCCTAGCTATCCCTGATCTCAGAGTTACCTCTGAAGGTGAGGATGCACTGCTCCTGACAAGCCCTGATTTTATAACCCCTCCCTCCTCTACCCAAGGAAGGGCCATGAAAGGAATGTGATAAAACCAAAAGAGATACACAAACAGAGGGAAACCAAAACTCTATCTCACAGCATGTTCACACAGAGGTATAAGACAATAGGAGGTAAGGAGGAGAAGAAGAGCAGGGAGGAAACAAAAAGACGATGGGAGAACTCTAAGCAACAACTCCAAGCACCATGCAATATAATCACCACCAGGACTAGGATACAACAGCACACAGACCAGCACAGCAATAAACTATAATCAGCATGTGAAGACAGATTCCACTATTGTAAAAAGGTAGGAGGCAAATGTGATACATTTCCACACCATGTGATGCCAGAGGTAACCAGCAGGCTAGCAGAGGTTAACTCTTGCTAGCCTGACCATGAATGAGCACAATGCAGGTCAACAAAAGAGCCTGCCTGTGTAACTCAAAAACACGAGAGATACCAAAGGGTGGAGTGTCAGAATATGTAGTGTGCATAGCGTCTGTAGACGCCATGACAATCGGCGAGTTTTGAGCAAAACTTCATGTGACACTGTGGTAGCGTTCAGAATTAGCCAATCACATTTAAACTAATGTTAAAAAGTAGTCAGTGCACAGCTGCTATCATTTAAAGTAATTATGATTAACCCCTTATAAAGTTTAGCTGTTGTAATAGAACTTTCTCCACATTTCATAGTTGCTTTTTGCAATAAAAGTTGTGGTCTGTAAACAGCTCACAACACAGAAAAGAGATCTTAGGTTATGTGCGCACGTTGCGTAAATTCATGCAGTTACGCTGCGCTTTGTAGCACAGCGTAACTGCATGCGTCCTGCGTCCCCTGCACAGTCTATGGAGATTGTGCAGGGGCCGTGCGCACGTGGCGTTTTAGAGCGCAGCGATTCGGCTACTGCCGAAGCGCTGCGCAAAAAGAAGTGACATGTCACTTCTTCCGTGCGCTTTGCCGGCAGCTCCTGCTCTGTCTATGGCAGGAGCTGCAGGCAGAGCACACGTTCTCGCCGGCACCATGCGCTTCAGAACGGAGCTTTTCAGCTGCGCTCTGAAGCGCACCTTTTACGGTGCTGGGCTAGTACGCAACGTGCGCACATACCCTTACTCTTAAAAGCTATCAGTAAGGAGAAGGATAGAGATGTTTTTTACCAAGCATTAGATATACCATGGAACACTGAAAACAGTAATCAAGAACTGGCTTAAATTTGACACAACAGTGACATTACCTAGGACTGGATGTTGATCAAAAAATTGATCCAGGAGTCTGTCAAGAGGCCTACAGCAACATTAAATGATCTGCATGAAATTCTGGCAAGTACTAGTTGTATACAGCATGTGACAACAATCTCCCGTATTCATCATATATCTCGAGTGTGGCGCAGGGTGGTTAGATAGAATCCGTTTTTTTAAAAAGAAAAATATCTAAGCCAGGTTGTCTTTTGCCAAAACCAATATAAAGACTGGCAAAACTATGTGTGAAAACAAGTTATGCACTGATGAGACGAAGTTTGAAACTTCTGATCATGATTCTAAAAAGGTATGTTTGGTGCAAAGCCAACACTATTTATCACGAAAAGAACACCGTACACCGTACAATGCAAATTCCATAGAAACTAAAGAACTGCCACAGTTGTGTCACATGTGACAGACAGTCATGTGGTTTCTGGCCATAGAAGGTTGTAGCATCTGGCTGCGCAGATTGCACCCTGACTTTCCATTGTTCCTGCTGTCAGTATTCTTTAGTATAGGTAGCTTTCCTGATGGATTCATCTCTCTCCCTTTTGGACCCAGCAGGAGCTCGACTTTCACCCAGCTGCTGATCATCATTATTCCTTAGGTGTTTAAATACCCCTTCCTTCCTTTGAACTGTGTTGGTAATATTCTGTAGTTTATCCAAGCCCTGGGTGCAAGCAGGTTGCTTGTACTCCTCTGTGGTATTGGTGCAGAAAGCTTTGCTGAAATCCTACCGGTGTCATCTGTGAATAAGTAATTCCCCCTGTGTGTCTTCCTTGTGTCGTCTATAGTGGTGGTTAGTGGGGTTGACAAAGAGCTCATCCCATCCGTTCCCTATTTAGGGCCCAGCATTAAATAGGGAACAGGTATTTGGCTCGGAGCTTAGGTGTGGAAACTATCTAGGGTGGTGAGGGACCCCAGGGACCAGCAGTAGGTTCGGTCAGGGGTCACCATCTTCCCTTTCCCTAGACACAGGGTTTCCCTTGCCTTTTGCTGTTTTCTTGGTACTTCCCTGTAACTAGTGTTACAAGTACAGTTTTACCACACTTAAAAGGTGTTGTCAAAACTTTTTTTTTTTTCAATAACTGTAAAATATATAAAGTATTAATGTTTTAATGTTATGTTTAAATAATATTATTGGTTTTGAATTGAGAAAAATATAACAAAAAAATAAAAGTTTGATATTTTCCACTCTTAAACACTAGGGGGAGCAGCTGCTGAAATCCTGCTGTAGAGCTATTGTAGAACTAGCTCTCATTACAACTGCAGTAAAACTGGGCAGAATCTGCTTTCCTTTTTCCAATCTGGGACTTTCCATAAGGATAAGGGAAGATGAAGTTTAGAATCACAGTGCAGAGCCTTTTTGTTGGTGGCCGCAAAGTGATTCTAATATGTCTAAAGTGTCACTAAGGCAGCTGCATAGTGCTCCACTGTATCCCGCGGTGCACTGTCTCCCAATGCGCCGTTGACTGTTTCCCAATACCCTGCTAACTGTATCCCAATGACCGCTGACTGTATCCCAATGCCCCGTTGACTGTATCCCAATGCCCCACTGACTGTATCCCAATGCCTCACTGTATCTTGTGCCCCCATATACTGTGCTTCCAGCCGGGATCGGAGGTCCGAGGTGACATGCGGCGAGGAGGGGTGATCTACAGCCTGAGCCCGGCACTGTACTACAGATGTCATGTTGTGATCATCGCTCCCAGCCGCATGCACTCACCTCAGACCTGCAGTATCACAATACGAGCAGCGGAGGTCCAAGGTGAGCACACACGGGGAGAGGGGGTGAGCAGTCAGGGAGTGAGCGGAGGGGGTGGAAGCAGCGGAGGGGGAGGGGGGTGAGCGGATTGGGTGGGGGGGTGCGCGGCAGAGTAAGGAGGTTCGCGGCAGAGTGGGGGGTGCACGGCAGTGTAGGGAGGTTCCCAGCAGAGTGGGGAGCAGGACGCCAGGATGATCAGTTACGGTGCAATAACAGTCACCTGGCGGGTGACTGGGGGAAAGTGGAGCACTCAGCATACACTGTGGGCTCCACAAAGATGGCGCCGATCTCCTCCCTCTGCTGTGATCTGGACAGACCAGGGGGCTTGTCCAGATGATAGACACTGTTTCTATGTTAACTATAGGGTCGCAGTCCGTAAATGGTCTTCTATACACAAAGGGCTGCCATAAATGGGGTGAGTAACTGTCATTACTCACAGCAAATCCAAGATGGCAGCCCCCTGTGCTTCAGTAAAACTAGAATTAAATAAAAACTAAATAAACAGTGAATTTATTTTTGTATTAAAAATATTTGATTTCATAATCACTATTAATACAAAAATAAAAAACCGCGACACCTTACCTTTAAAGCCTGCTTTACATGTTACGATTTCACATACGATATCGTATGCGATCGTAACTGCCCCCATCGTATGTGCGGCACGTTAAATTTGTTGAATGTGCCGCACAAACGATTAACTCCCGTCACACGTACTTACCCGTCCATACGACCTCGATGTGGGTGGCGAACGTCCACTTCCTGGAGTGGGAGGGACGTTCGGGGGTCACATCGACGTCACGCGGCAGCCGGCTAATAGAAGTGGAGGAGCGGAGATGAGCGGGATGTAAACATCCCGCCCACCTCCTTCCTTCCACATTGTCGTCGGGAGCCGCGGACAGAAGTAAGCTGTCGTTCAATGTTCCCGGGATGTCACACACTGCGATATGTGCTGCCTCAGGAACATTGCCCAACCGCACGTTGAATCTTTGAGGAATGAACGACGTGCATGCGATGAACGGATTTTCGTTCAATCGCAATTGCACGGAGGTTTTACACGCTACAATCATACTTACGATGCCGGAAGTGCGTCACTTACGACGTGACCCCGCCGACACATCGTAAGATTTATTGTAGCGTGTAAAGCGCCCTTAAGGCTGGTAGATGCAGCATTATGAATTCAGCTGTATTTTGACAGCTGGAAATGGGGCTTTAGACAAGTTAGAGCTTTGCACTGCACCTCAAAGTTGTTTTCGACCTCATATGGGATATTGTTGTACTAATGAGAAATTGCACAACAAATTGTATCATTTGCTTTCTCCCATTACCCGTCTGAAAATTAAAAACTTGGGGCTAAAGCAACATTTTAGTAAAAAAAAAAGATCATTTCATTTACTCAGCCCAATGTTATACAGCTCTGTGATTCACTTGAGGGTTAAAAAGCTCACTAATCACCTAGATGAATTCACTGAGAGGTGTAGTTTCCAAAATGGGGTTACTTGTGTGAATGTCTGCTGTTCTGTAATGTTAGGGGCTCTTCAAATGTGACATGGCATTCACAATCTGTTCTAGCCAACATGACGCTCCTTCTCTTCTGAGCCGTGTCATTCGCCCAAACAGCCGCTTTCCGCAACATATTGCATATTGGTGAACTCAAGAGAAATTGCACAATAAATTGCATGGTCCACTTTCTCATGCTACCTATGTAAAAATTCAAAATATGAGGCTAAAACAACATATTTGTGGGAAAAATATGATTTTTTTATTTTCACAGTTAAGCAACATAAGGTGCTCACCACATGTCTAGATAAGTTCCTTTAGGGATATAGTTTCCAAAATTGGTTCACTTGGGGGTTTCCACTGTTTAGGCAAATCACGGGCTCTGCAAACGTGACATGGCATATGCTATCGATTCCAGCCAATTATGCGTTATAAAAGTCATATGGCGCTCCTTTCCTCCTGATCCTTACTGTGCACCCAAATAGTAGTTTTCTACCACATATGGAGTATCTCTGTACTCAGGACAAATTGCACAATAAACTGTATGGAGCATTGTCTCCTGTTACCCTTGTGAAGATGCAAAATTTAGGGCTAAAGAAAAATGTTGTGGAAAACTGTTACATTTGAATTTTTTCCTTTCACATTGCTTTAGTTCCTGTGAAACACTTGAGGGATTAATAAATTTATTGGATGTGACTTTAGCGTTCCTTAGTAGAGATGAGCGAGTACCGTAATATTCGTAATCGCTATACTTGTAACGAGTACTTTGTAAAACTCGCATATTCGTTCCAATTAGCGAGTACAATGCAAGTCAATGAGAAATGCGAGTAATTTTCTGCTGGACCCAACAAAGAGGTCAGGGCGCCTGAAGAAAAGACTGAAATGGATGGAAAGTGATGAAAGTGAATGAGGAGAGCCTGGACAATATGCCTGCATGCATTTCTGACTCATATGGTTTCTGTAATCCCCTGAAGCCACACTGAAGAACTTCCGTGTGGCTTAAGTCTATCAGTGCCCCTGCAGTCTATGTCGCACTGTCCTGGTCAGCCCCACAGTGACTCACACAGCAGTGTGCAAGCAGCGCTCCTTATTGACTTCCATGATGCCGCGTTCCCACATCAAGTCTCTCGGGTGGCCTGAGACTGTGACTAACGGTAATGACATGGGCTCACGGGACAGTTCGAGTGAGAATGTGGCGGCCATGGAACACAGTGACGAGCACTGACGTCACAAATTCAGAGGAGTTCATCACTGCAGGTAATGAACTCAGCTAACCTCATGATGTCGGCGCTCGTTATGCCCTGTAGTGAGCTGATGATGTTAGCTAAGGCACTGCACTGCTCTCCCAGGCAATGGGGAACATTCTGTTCATTGACTGGGACAGTGAGTATGGTATGGATCGTCGTGAGACCCCCTTATTGGATTACGCCGGACCCAGATTTGTTTTTTCTTTTCAATAAATTGGTGAAAGAGGGAATGTTTTGGGGAGTGTTTTTTCTTATATAAATTTTTTGTTGTCTATTTTTTTTTATTACTGGCTGGGTTAGTTATGTCAGATATCTGATAGATGCCGTGACATCACTAATGCCAGGGCTTGATGCCAAGGGACATTACACATCTGGTATCAACCCCATATATTACCCTGTTTGCCATGGCACCAGGGCAATGGGATGAGCTTGGGGGAAGCACCAGGATTGGCGCATCTAATGGATGCGCATCTAATGGATATGCCACTTCTGGGGCGGCTGCGGCCTGTTATTTTTAGGCTGGAGAGGGTCCAATAAGCATGGGCCTCTATAGTCTGAAAATACCAGACCACAGTTGTCTACTTTACCTTGGCTTGTGATCCAATTTGGGGAGACCCCACATTTTTTTTTTTAAATTATTTATTTAATTTAAAATAACACCATGGGGTGCCCTCTGTTTTGGATTACCAGCCAAAGTGAAGCTGCCAGCAGTGGTTTGCTTTAACCTAGCTGGCTACAAAAAATAAGGAGGACCCCACATCGGTTTTTTTTTTTTGTTTTTTTGTTGGCTAAATACAAGGCTAAGCACCCTTTAGTGCCACTTAAAAGGCACTAAAAGGTGCCAGATTAGGAAATGCAGGGGAGTGGGATGTTAAATACAGTATATCTATCTATCTATGTATCTATCCATCCAGCTATTTATCTTTCTAACTTTTGGCTGCACAAAACCCTCCTTCCGTTATTTTTGCGTCCGCAAAAAAACCCAAAAAACGGAAGGCACATGGATGCATAAGGGAAAGGATGCAGTTGTCACATGGATGTGAATTGTTTAAAAAAAAAAAACAAAAAAAAAACATTACCTCTATGGGCTCAGTCATGGTTGATGCAGGAAGTCCCCATCACATGGGCCTCCGATGACAAATACTAGTTAGGCTGGAGTAGGAGTACTGCCCTGGTTTTTCTGCCACTGCACAATGTGCACTGTGTTTACAAAAATTAGCCCTATGGGTGGAGTCATGGTTGTTGAAGGAAAGAGACGGCTTTATATAAGTGGTGGATGTTAATAACAGTAGTCAAAATTAACATTTTGGGGCAATTTAGTTTGGCTTGCACTCATCTGGAGGGATTGCAATCTGTGGAGAAATCCAGTCCTTGTTGAATTTAATCAGTGTAAGTCTGTCTGAATTTTCTGCGGAGAGGCGGGAGCACCTATCAGTGATGATTGTCCCAGCAGAACTGAAAACACACTCTGACATCACACTAGGAGTCAGGCAGGCCAGCACCTCCAAGGTGTATAAGGAGAGGTCGTGCCTAGTGTTTAGCTTGGACATCCAATAATTAAAGGGAACGTAAGCATCAGAAAGGACGCAGTTATGGTCACTTAAGTACCCCTTGACCATGTTGTGCAACTTCTCCCTCCTTGGCATTGCTACAGGCACAGATAGCCCTTGCTGATGTCCTGGTTTATTAAAAATTGCCCAGTTTGCTCACATTTTCCCTCCACATCTGTTGTACCTGGTGTTGATGTCTCTCCCCATTAATCCTTGGTGTTGAAAAGAGCTGGTAAGTCTCCCGCCAGCATTGTCTGAGGGTGATGTTTTCATTATCTGTTCTACAATGACCCTCTTCAAGGATTCCATTGTGCAACCCTTTTGTTGACTCCAAAAGGGGAGAAGGAAATTTCTCCTTGTACCGTCGGTCCAGAAAGGTGGCCAACTAGTATAGGTTGTTGGATAAAATATGTATCACGCGAGGGTCTTAGGGGAAACAACAAGGCAGGTGCACCACCTTAATAATGATAAATAGTTAGGTGCTCACCCATGTAGCGGAGAAGGCTGGACAATATATGGAGAAAAGAGCTACATATAACAGTGTGCTCCCTGTTATATGTAGCTCTTTTCTCCATATATTGTCACGCGAGGGTCTTGCCACAGACACTTACACATGAACTGTGCCATGTGAGCGAAGCTGCAAACAGAAAAGGTTCTGTATTTCCACCAGGAGGAACTACACCCATCCTCTCTTCCCACTGACTCTCCTCCTCCTCCTCCACCTCCTCTTCTCCAGCCCATCCATGCTGGACAGACATGAAGCTGGGGTTGAGAGTGCCCTGTGTAGCATTGGGAGTCCCCTGTGTAGCACAGAAAAACAAATCTTCTTCCTCATCCTCCTCATCATCACCCAACCCAATATTGCCTCTGAATATTGGCTGAGCTGGGTAGTATCACCCATAGGGAAATCTGGCTACATAGCCATATGCTGGGTACTCAAAGCTTCATCTTTGAGATTATGGACTGATTGTTTCAACAGACACAGCACCAGTATGGTTAAGCTGATAATAGCCTGATCACCGCTCACGAGCTTTGTATAGTACTCATAGTTCTCAAGAACCTCACAAATGTCAGCGATCCACACCCACTCAACAGTTGCTATGTGTGGTGGCTGACTCTCAGTCTGATGGGCATGTTGAAGCTGGTATTCAGCTACTACCCTCTGCTGCTCAGTAATCCTCACCAACATATAGAATAAAGAGTTCCACCATGTGGGCAGGTCGCACATGAGTCGGTGACTTGGCAAATTAAAGCGCTTTTGCAGCTCTGTAAGACCAGCAAAAGTGGTAGAGGAATGGCAGAAATAGCCACTAATACGATGCACCTTCTCAAGTAGTTACGGCAAGTCAGGGTATTTTTTCAGAAATTTCTGAACAACTAGGTTCAGCACGTGAGCCATGTATGGCACGTGTACCAGCTTGCCGACCTTTAAAGCCGCCACCAAGTTACGCACATTGTTGCAAATGACCAGGCCAGGTTGCAGGTGCAGTGAGGAGAGCCACTGATTGATCTTCTCCTTTATACCTTGCCACAGCTCTGCTGCAGTGTGTGGTTTGTGACCTAAACAGATCAGCTTCAGCAGAGCGTGTTGCCACTTTGCCGATGCGCTGCTGCAAATCTCTCAGCTTGGCAATGATGGGGACTGAAATTCAGCAGAGGATGAGGAGCAGGAGGAGGAGGAAGAGGGGGGACAGGAAGTGGCATATGATGAGGCAGAAACGCTGGTAGATGTTGGGCCCACTATTCTTGGCATGGGTAGGATGTGTGATGTTATAGTTTGCGAGTTTGTCCCAGCCTCCAGAAGTAGTTTTACCCAGTGTGCCGTGACATATGTATCGTTCCTGTCCACCACAGCTTGTCCATGCGTCTATTGATAGGGGGACCTTCCCAGTTACGGCGTTGGTCAGAGCACGGTTGAGATTGTTTAACACGTGCTTGTCTAACATGGGGATGGCACAATGGGCAAAATACTGATGGCTGGGAACACTGTATCATGGGACAGCCACAGCCAAGAGATCACGGAAACACTGTGCCTGTTGGTGCATGGCTGGGGATTTACGCTTCCTTTCCAAGATCTCAGGCACAGACAACTGGACACTTCCCTGGGACAAGGAGTGGATGTGGTTGATGTTTGCTGTGTCTGTGCATTTACAGCTTGTGGGCAGGATGAGCGCCTGCTTCCTGGACAGCAGATTGTGAAGGACGTAGCACAAGTGACATGACAGTGGTTTGACCCGCAGATACAAATTTGGTACCCTGGTGTTTTACCCACCTACTGGGGTGCTTGGCTGCCATGTGGTTCTGCATACTTTTGGTGATCAGGTTACCTTTACCCTGGCCTCTGCTCAACTTGGTATGGCAGATGCTACAGATTACAATGCTTTTCTCTGAGGGGCTTTCAGAAAAAAAATTCCAGACGGCGGCTGAATGCCCTCTTGCCCTGACTTGGGCCACACTGAGTGCTTTCGGGAACAGTTGATCCAGTTCTCACTTTGGGCAAACCACTACCCGTTGTTGCCTGTGTTGGTGCTACATATCCATCTTCCTCTGTGCTGCTGTGCTGGCTATGCATGTCAACGGTCCAGGTCGGATCAGTGGGCTCATCATCGACCACCTCGTCTTCCATCTCATCCTCCTTCCCACTTGAGATTGTAGGCTGACCTGATGGCAATTGTGTCTCATCATCATCAGCCTCCACCTCAGGAGAAAGTAAATCAGGTTCCTCAAATTGTTTTTCTTCTGTTTGTAGGTCCTCAAATACTTGCGCATCAATGCATGCCACCTCCTCATGTCCCTCTTTCTTGCTGCACGGCGAGAGGCCAAAGCCAACCATTGGGTACGTACAAAACAGATCCTCAGAGTGGCCAAGATTGGGGTCATATGTCTCCTGTGTCTGATGAAGGGGGGAGGAAGGAGGACCAGATTGAAGATTGGATGGGCCAGCCTTATGTATATCCACATTAGACTGTTTGGTTGTGGAAGATGGGTTGATGATTTAAAAATGCGAAGAGGCCTTGTCTGCCATCCAAGACAGAATCTGCTCTTGCTCTTCTGGCTTCCACACACGTTTAAGTTCCAGAGCGGGAGATTTGGCAAGGAACATAGTGGATGCATTAAGCTTCTTCTGACCTGACACAGACTCAGTGCCTTGTCGCCCACCACTGATAATACCACGCCCACATCCATGTCCCTTAACAACTGTCTTTTTTGTCATTTTGGATTTTGCTGACATATTTGCAGATGTTGATAGCCCTAGCCAAGCAAATTTGAACCCCAAAATATTGTGGAGAAAGTACAAGTGAGTACTTTGTACCAGGCAGCACTGATCTAGAGTCCTGCTTTGTAATGATTTCCAAAAGCCACTAGCAATGTATGAATGTGGCTGATGTGGACGGACTGCACAAGTCAGGCTGTGAAACCTTAATTATTGTGGATACAGGAAAGGTGCTTTACGGTCTCAGGCAGCACTGATTGCTAGAGTCCTGCTTTGTAATTGTTTACAAAAGCCACTAGCAATGTTTTAATGCGGCTGATTTGGATGCCACAAGGCAGGCTGTGAACCCCTAAATATTGTGGAAACAAGTCCCGATTCCCTACTTACTCCACAATCTATTCCCTCCCTGCTGTGACTTTTTTCAGTGCTATCAGCTCTTAAATGAGCTATTGTATTCTGGTTTCTGGACGGTACTATGGAGGTAGTGACACACACTGCTTTAAACACTGTCCCTGCACGAAAATTTGGCCCTCCGACCGCTACACTGGCCTAAGCTGCAGGCAGCCCTGAAAAGGGCTTTTTGTCTTGTTAAGATGTCTACACTCTCCCTAGCAGCTGCACGCTCTATCCCTATACTGGTACAACACTGTATCTGGAAGCAATGTGCGCAAAATGGCGGCAGAAGGTCTTTTATAGACCCTATGGCGCTGAGAGGCCAGCTAATCACAGTAATGCCACAACCAAGATGGCTGCAGCATTACTGTGATTGGTCAAAAAGCCCAGCATGTTTATTGGCTGCAAATCAGGCGCCAAAACGGCTGGGCGGGACATCCGAATATAGCAAGGCGTATATACCATTACTCGCAATATAACGAATAGCCCGAGTACCGTACTATTCTGCGAATAGCGAATAATAACGAATACATTCGCTCATCACTATTCCTTAGTTATTACCTTTTAAAGTGACACTGGTCAGAATTAAAAAAATATCCCAGTCAGGAAGGTGAAAACAGACTATGTGGTGAAGGGGTTAAATAGGCAGCTATTAATAAAGGTAAAGTGCAAATAGGAAAGAGATTTACTGATGATATGCAGCACTATTTCTGGGATTCTAAGCTTTTGTGGTTTAATTCTTGCTGTAACAAATCAATTGTTTAATACATTATGTTTGCTTGGTTACAATTTAGAAGATAGGAAGTGTCTGTAATATCTAAGTGTGAACATTTATTGGCAGGATTTATGTATAAGTAGGTGAGGAGGTTATGAACTCTTCTCTCAGCTTCCTGTAATATACTCATGTGAAAAGTGCTTAAAAAGGATTGAAAAAACTAAAAAAGAATTTTTATGCAGTTTCAAAACCTTCCCAGAAAGCAAGGCCAAAGGTGTTTGTTTTTCTCATATGTGAAAGTATACTTTCTGTAGCATAATGTAATCCAGGATTAATAATACAAATTTTATGGTAGACACCAGTGGTTATATTCCAATGTAAAGAAACAAGATATAGTATTTTACTCACTGTATACTGAATTCACCAAACATTTAATTCATGATAAATAACATATTACAGGGAATCTGTCAGCATTTTAATTGATATCCAAATGAGGCTGAAGAACTCTAAAGGGTGCTTTACACGCTGCGACATCGCTAACGATGTTTCGTTGGGGTCACGTCGTTAGCGACATCGCAGCGTGTGACACCAAGGAGTGACGATCAACGATCGCAAAAGCGTCAAAAATCATTGATCATTGCCGCTGGTTGTTTGTCGTTCGTCGTCGCTATGTGTGACACCGCAGGAACGACGAACATCTCCTTACCTGCGTCCACCGGCAATGAGGAAGGAAGGAGGTGGGTGGCATGTTCCGGACGCTCATCTCCGCCCCTCCTCTGCTATTGGGCGGCCGCTTAGATACGCCGCTATGACGTCGCTATGACGCCGAACGCACCTCCCCCTTGAAGGAGGGATTGTTCGGCGGTCACAGCGACATCGCTGAAAAGGTATGTGCGTGTGACGCTGCCATATCAATAATGTACGCTTCAGCAGCGATCACCATGAATGAACGACAGGGGCGGGTGCTATCGTGCAGCATGTAAAGCATCCTTTAGTCTCTGTCACTCCAGCTCTATTTTACAGGGCGTTCCACCTGGGTAGAGAATTGAGCCAAAGTGACAGAGGCTTCAGCTCTAGAAATAGTTATTCTGCTTCATTTGCATAACAAATAAAGTGCTAACCTCTCAATAACGGAAGAAGGACTGGCCAAGGTATTGTTGGTCTCGAATTTGAAAGATTCATGTCTTTTTGTACAGCTAAGGTATCTTGTATTTGAATGAGCTACATGCTCTTATAGTTTGTGGGGCTAAATCCTACACACAGATTCCCTTTAAAAATATAAACAATGGAAGGAAGAAAAGGGTTAATCTCCTGCACCGCCATACCAGTCCAAATGATGTAGATAATATGTGATTGGTCAACGCATTTCAAAGCCTTCCCAGGCTTCTTCATCAGGACAAAGAAGAAGAAGCATCTGAGGGCTTTGAAATGCGTTGACCAATAAATCACATTTTCTACATTATTTGGACTGGTTTGGCAGGGCAGGAGATTAAACATTTTTTTCCTTTCATTTTTTGTATCTCCATGTGGGTTGCGCAGCGGCCCCAGGCATTTTATGGTGGTTGTGACTTGCACAAGTGCACAAGGTGAGCATTTCTAAGTTTTTTCACCTTTGATTTTAACTGGATAAGACCCAAGTTTGAGCAATTTCTCTTTCCAGCTCCTATTTACTTTAAAAATATAACACATCTAAAGGACCTGCACATTCCACAGGACTGGAAAATATACATTTGCATCCTACTGCCAAGGCACTATACAAATTATAGAACATTCATCCTGATTTTCCATACCAGCAAGGTTCTTCTAAAGATCATTCAGAAGTACTTGGACACCATCCTTGAAAGAGAACTTCCTGATATGCCAGATTCCATGACAGTAGAGGGACCCAAATTCACATTGGAAATCTGAGATGGATAATAGAAAAAATGAGAAAGAATCATAAGGAGCTCTACCTGTGCTTTGTTAATTATACCAAAGCTTTTCACTGTGTTGAATATGATAACTATTAGGTTAATAATTAGTGATGAGTGAGCATGCTTGTTACTACTCGGTACTCGCACGAGTATCACTGTACTCGGGCTACTCGGCGGGGACCGAGTAATCTCGCGATACTCGTGCTGTACTCGTGGTCTTCATCCCTGCATGTTGGCGCTCTTTTGAGAGCCAGCCCTCATGCAGGGATTGGCTGGCAGACCACTGCAATGCCACAGCCCTGTTAATTGTGGAATTGCAGTGATTGGCCGGCCCGCACAGCGTGACCGAGCCTTTATACCGGCCGGCGCGCTGTGCTCTGCTCACAGCCATCCAGACAGTCAGTGCAGGGAGAGTGTCGCTGCTTCAGGGAAAGGTTTGCGGCCCTTTATAGCTATTTCCGTAGCAGGGCTGCAAACAGTGTGACCAAAAGTCCTTCTCAGGACTATTGTAGTTGTATACAGGCAGGCAGGGTATAGCCAGGTCGGAGTACAGTAGCAGAGTCCTTCTCAGGACTATTGTTGCTGTATACAGGCAGGGTATAGCCAGGTCGGAATACAGGCTGGTGACCAAAAGAGTCCTTGTCAGGACTATCGTAGCAGTATACAGGCAGGCAGGCAGGGTATATAGCCATTCCTAGTGGTGACCGTATACCAGCCTTCATCATATCTGTGGCTGGTGTACACAGTCTAAAACAGTCCAGATAGTGTCAGACTTCTCAGTAATTGTCGCTCCTAAAAACCTGTTAGGTTCTTATTGCGTCCGTGCTTGCATTTAAAAACCGCACGTGTGTGCCTGTCGGTGGCAGCGTACAGGTGCATGTTTTTCACAAACTATTATATAACGCACAAGTCTAGTGAATAATACACGTCAGTCAGCAGTGGCTGATAGTGTCAGACTTCTCAGTAATTGTCGCTCCTAAAAACCTGTTAGGTTCTTATTGCGTCCGTGCTTGCATTTAAAAACCGCACGTGTGTGCCTGTCGGTGGCAGCGTCAGGCTTCATATTGTCTCTGGATAGAGATGTGCATGAGGGCCTCAAAACATTGTTCCCATTGCAAAGGAGCGGGTCTCCTGTCGTAATGCCCATTCTGAAAGAATGGGCGAAAAAATTTACCACTGGGGTATACCTGAAACAACGGCCTAACTATTGTAACGGTCATCATGATGGCGCATGAGGAGAAGGAGGAGCAGTCCAGCGATTAGCCAAAGTCCAGAAGTGTGTTACCATGGGTGAATGGAGGTACATGGCAAAATCCCGTTACAAACTTTAAATTCCGCTGTCATTTGCTTGTGGTGTGGTGAAGTCTGGCCCAATCCAACCCTTGTTCATCTTGATCAGAGTCAGCCTGTCAGCATTTACAGTTGACAGGCGGGTGCGTTTATCTGTAATGATTCCACCTGCGGCACTAAAAACACGCTCTGACAAAACGCTAGCGGCAGGGCAGGCCAGGACTTCCAAAACGTAGAGAGCCAATTCATGCCACGTGTCCAGCTTGGATACCCATTAATTGTAAGGCACAGAGGAATGTCGGAGTACAGTTGTTTGATCTGCAAGGTACTCCTTGAGCATCTGGGCAAACTTAGGATTTCTTGTGGCACTACCCCGCACCTCAGGGGCTGTGGTATGTGAGGGGCTGAGAAAACTGTCCCACATCTTAAAGACTGTTCCCCTACCTCTGGCGGATTGGACTTGTGCCCCTCTCGGCTGTACGCCTTGGTTGTCCACTGATTCCTGACCTATGCCGCTAGCGTTTTGTGAGGGGAATGCTTTGCCTACTTCCGTGACTATGGCCTTCTGGAACTGCTGCATTTTTCCTGACCTCTCCGCCTCGGTAATAAGAGACATAAAGTTCTCCTTTTAGCGTGGGTCTAACAGTGTTACCAACCAGTAATGATTGTCGGCCAAGATGTTCTTAACGCGAGGGTCACGAGACAGGCAGCTTACCATAAAGTCAGCCATGTGTGCCAGACTCTTAACAGCCATCACTTCAGTATCCTGACCAACACGATGACTGAACATGCTGTCCTCCTCCTCCTCCTCATCATCTACCCTTTCCTCTGGCCAGCCACGCTGAACCGAGGATATGACTGCATGTCATATCCTCAATTTGGCCAGAGAGTTGCTCCATGTCTTCATCCTCCTCCTCGTCATAGTCCTCCACTGCACGTTGTGATGAGACGAGGCTGGGCTGTGTGTTATCACCCACACCCACTACTGTTTCTTGCTCAAACTCATCGTGCTCCGCCTGCAATGCATCATGGTTGTTTTTTGAGCAGAGACCATTTTAGAAGGCAGAGAAGCGGTATGGTGACGCTAATAATGTCGTCATCGCCGCTCACCATCTTGGTGGAGTCCTCAAAGTTTTGGCGGATGGTACATAGGTCGGACATCCATCTCCACTCCTCAGGTGTTATGTGTGGAGTTTGACCCATTTCCTGACGGCTTAGGTGATGCAGGTACTCAACAACTGCCCTCTTCTGCTCACATATCCTGACCAACATGTGCAGAGTTGAATTCCAACGCGTGGGGACATCACACACCAGTCTGTGAGCCGGAAGATGCAAATGGCGCTGAAAGCCGGCAAGGCCGGCTGAAGCAGTAGGTGACTTTCTAAAATGTGCAGACAGGCGGCGAACGTTTACCAGCAGATCAGACAGCTCTGGGTATGACTTTAGAAACCGCTGAACCACGAGGTTGAGCACATGGGCCACGCATGGAACATGTGTCAGCTGGCCTCGCCTCAAAGCCGCCACCAGATTCCGGCCATTGTCACACACGACCTTTCCTGGCTTTAGGTTCAGAGGTGTGAGCCAGTGATCTGCCTGCTGTTTCAGAGCTGTCCACACCTCTTCTGCATTGTAGGGTTTGTCACCTATGCAGATTAGCTTCAGCACAGCCTGTTGCCGCTTCGCCGAGGCAGTGCTGCAGTGCTTCTGTGTCGCCCTGGACAAGCCAGGGGCCACAGAGCACAACACTTACACACCCCACACTCCATGCAGGCATATCATAGTCAAAACACAAAATCCTTGTTGCCTTCCCCAGGGGCTGTTGTCCACACCAGGGGGTGGAGCCAGGTGGTTGGTCTCCACCCACCAAGGAGGAGGGAAAACACAGGCAGTGAGAGTTAAGCTAAGGAACTGGAAGGAGGAAAGTAGTAGAGAGGAGAAAAGTGACAGCAAAGAGCCTGAAGTTGGTCCGGGTATGTGGCCCGGACAGGACAGCAAGGTTGGCAGGATGTGGTGACCGTCTGCAGTGGAGGCCGATTGGAGTCTGCCGTAAGGACCGTGGACGGGTGGTGACCCGGCCGTACCGGTACGGTATACAAAGAGAAGCCAGCACCATTGGCAGGGGCCTTTCGGATCCCGGCAAGGCTTGGTGTCGCCGTGAATTTGCCAAATCCGTTAGTGAAGGGGACCTCAGGGTTTCCAAACAGCCAAGTCACGATAGAAGGCAACCGTCCAACCGTGAAGGGGAGACACCGCCACCGCCAAGGGCAACCGTCTCCCAGGGCCAGCGCCTGTGGGCAAAAGGGGCTCCTCCGGCCCATATCCAGGTCGGGGAGCGGGTTACCGGTGGGAATCCATCACTACCAACACTGAACTTAGGTGCAGGGAGAGACAGTCATCACTAACCTGCAGGGAGGAACAACCGCAGCCGTCCGAGGGACCCGTCCATCCAGCCACTTGTTTTACCGTGAACTGTGTCATCATCATTGGGCTGAGTGAGTACCTCCGTGCCGTCCGGCACAGCGCTGCCCCTGCGACCCTGCACCTCATCAGGCCCCGCAACCCGCCTGTCATCCATCTCTACCCCATCACCGGGCCCTGGGACAACCAACCCCCCTACCCACGGAGGGGAGAAATAACAACAAAGCTGCTCCCTGTCACAGGCTCACCTGTCCACACAATCACCACAACCGTGGGTGGCGTCACGGACAATATCCCCAAAACCCAAACGACCCCTTTTCACTCACGGGCGATGAGCGCCGCTCGAGTCCCCGGGATCCGGCCATCGCTCGAGCCACCGAGCAGCAGCAGCCGTAGAGCAGCGGCAGCCGGACCCGAGCAGTGGGAGAGCGCAGTGTCCCCTCCTCCGCCCGCGACACTTCCAGCTTGGGACTGGTGTGTAGGGTAAAGTGGATGAGGATGCGCAGGAGGAGGAGGAGGCTGAGGAGCATGACATTCCGGAGCTGTAGAGTGTGGGTGAAACCCTGACTGAGGTAGGGCCTGCAAAACTTGGTGTGTGAAGGACGTGTTCCGTCCCTCGCTCAGACTGGGTCCCAGCTTCCACAATATTAACCCAGTGTGACGTCAACGAGATGTAGCAGCCTTGCCCACAAGCACTTGTCCACGTGTCTGTGGTTAGGTGGACTTTGGCTGAAACAGCGTTGTTCAGGGCACGTGTGATGTTTTGTGACACGTGGTTATGCAATGCGGGGACGGCACATCGGGAGAAATAGTGGCAGCTGGGGACCGAGTAATGTGGGACAGCTGCCACCATCAGGTCGCGGAATGCTTCTGTCTCAACCAGCCTAAAAGGCAACATTTCCAGCGCAAGCAGTCGCGAAATGTTAGCATTTAGAAGTGTGGCATGTGGGGCGTTGGCAGTGTATTTGCGCCTGCGTTCAAAGGTTTGCTGAATGGATAACTGAACGCTGCGCTGGGACAAGGACATGCTTGATGATGGTGTTATTTCTGCGTGGGCAACTGCAGGTGCAGGGCCGGAGGAGGCTTGTTCGTGGGCAGCATGGACAGGGGATTGGCTCGCATGCACAACAAGCGAAGACGTAGCAGTGACATCAGCAAGCACTGCTCCTCGACTCTGTTGTACATCCCACAAAGTCGGGTGCTTGGCTGACATGTGCCTGATCATGCTGGTGGTGGTCAGGCTGCTAGTTTTGGTACCCCTGCTGATGCCATTTGCAGGTGTTGCAAATGGCCTTTTTAGAATCATCTGGAGCCAACTTAAAAAACTGCCAGACTCGGGAAGACCTAACATTTGTACAGGCACCTTGTGTCGTGTTGTTCCGGGGAACCGTTGCCTGACGTCTGCCTGGGGCCACTACCCTGCTTCTTACTGCCTGTTGGGATGCTACGCCTCCCTCCCCCTGTGCACTGCTGTCCTCACTCTGCATAGCCTCCTGCCAGGTTGGGTCAGTTACTGGATCATCCACCACGTCGTCTTCCTCTTCCGCACCCTGCTCCTCCTCCTGACTTCCTGACAATTGTGTCTCATCATCGTCCACCCCTTGTTGAGACACATTGCCAACTTCGTGAGAACGTGGCTGCTCAAATATTTGGGCATCTGTACATATGATCTCCTCATGACCCACTTCAACATGAGCTGGCGAGAGGCCAGAATGTGCGAATTGAAACGTGAACAGCTCTTCCGAGTGTCCAAGTGTGGGATCAGTAATGTCCGTGGACGTGTACTCGGCCTGGTGGTAGGAAGGAGGATCAGGTTCTGAAATGTGCGGTGCAGTATCACGGCTACTGACACTTGACCGTGTGGAAGACAGAGTGTTTGTGGTGGTGCCAATCTGACTGGAAGCATTATCCGCTATCCAACTAACAACCTGTTGACACTGGTCTTGGTTCAAGAGCGGTGTACTGCTGCGGTCCCCAAGAATTTGGGACAGGACGTGCGAGCGAGTAGATGTGGCCCTTTGTTGTGGCGAAATTAGAGCTTGCACACGACCTCGGTCTCTGCCTGCACCACCATCACGTCCACTTCCTTGTTCGTTGACAATGCCCTTGCGCATTTTGCAATGCTGTGCTGATGTGTATTCACTAGACTTGTGCGTTATATCCAAGTTTTTGCAAAACGCACACAAGTGCAGCGGAAAGCTGCCACCAACAGGCACACACGTGCGGTTTTTAAATGCAAGCACGGAGGCACTAAGAACCTAACAGGTCTCTATCCAGGGACAACGTGGAGCCTCCCAATTTTTGGCTGCCCTGCCAAAGGGCTATACTACAATAGACCCACTTCCTTACAATAGGCACTTCAGGTTTACAGGCCCTCATGCACGTCTCTATCCAGGGACAACGTGGAGCCTCCCAATTTTTGGCTGCCCTGCCAAAGGGCTATACTACAATAGACCCACTTCCTTACAATGGGCACTTCAGGTTTACAGGCCCTCATGCACGTCTCTATCCAGGGACCACGTGGAGCCTCCCAATTTTTGGCTGCCCTGCCTAAGGGCTATACTATAATACACCCACTTCCTGACAATGGGCACTTCAGGTTTACAGGCCATCATGCACGTCTCTATCCAGGGACAACGTGGAGCCTCCCAATTTTTGGCTGCCCTGCCTAAGGGCTATACTATAATACACCCACTTCCTGACAATGGACACTTAATGTTTTGAGGCCCTCATGCACGTCTGTATGCAGGGGCATTGGTGAACCTCCCAATTTTGGACTGCCCTGGCAAAGGAAAATACTACAAAGACTCACTTCCTCAAAATGGGCACATTAGACTCAGAGGCCTTTATGTACGTCTCTTCTCAGGGACATCGGAGTGCCACACAATGTTTTACGTAAAATCTTTCATGTATTAATCTCAAAAAGTAACATACATTAGCTCTATCTCACTATTGGGTATGTGCCCTTAACATTTCGCCATGAAAATTCATTTTGGTGTCATTTTGGAAGGTTTTCTGGTGAGTCCGTAAAAATGGCGTAAAACGCGGATAAAATTGTTCACAGCTGTGACTTTTGAGTGATAAATGCTTCAAGGGGTCTTCCCCATGCTGTTGCCATGTCATTTGAGCACTCTTCTGAGACTTTTGTGCCATTTTTAGGGTTTCTACATGCTGCCGGTGGTCATTTCACAAAAATACTCGGGTCTCCCATAGGCTAACATTGGGCTCGGTGCTCGGGCCGAGTACACGAGTATCTTGGGATGCTCGGCCCGAGCCTCGAGCACCCGAGCTTTTTAGTACTCGCTCATCACTATTAATAATTTGACTCTACAATGACCATGAAGCTACAGTGGAAACCAGATATAGAGATGCAAAATGGTTCAAGATCAAAAAAGGTACAAGGCAAGGCTGCATCCTTTCTCCTTTTCTTTGCAACCTACATGCAAAAGTAATTATGAGGAACCTAAACTTTAATGATTCAAGTATTGGTATAAAAGTAGGTGCCAGAGCCATCAGCAATATAAGATATGCAGTTGATATAACCCCGCTGGCAGAAAGTGAGAAGACCTTGAAAAAGCTGATTTTGCAGTTAATAGAAGAAAGCGAAAATATGGAACTTGACTTGAACATCAAGAAGACCAAAATCATGACCACCACTTATGCAAAAGTTCATATAAAAATCAACAATGAAGAATTTATGTGGTTGACAGTTTTGCTTTTCTTTGGTCATTCAGTAATCACAGTGGCAGTACGTCAACAGAAATCAAGCATCACATAGGACTGGAGCGTGCATCCATGGTGAGCATAGACTACATATGGAAACACATTAATGTCTTGATCAAACAAATACTGATCACTGCAATTGTTTTCCCAATTGTGATATATAGCTGAAAGACATGCACACTCATGAAAGCAGAAAATTGATGCCTTTGAGTAGTGGTGCTGGAGAAGACTACTTTAAATCCCTCGGACATCTAGGATCACTCTCATAGATGTTCTTGATCATATAGTCTGAGAGATATGCATGTAAGGAAAGCTCACCCCAAAGAAGCTGACCTATTTTGACCATGTGATTGGGGAAAATGAACTAGAAATGGAGATGTTACTTGTTATGGTCATTGATCAAAGGAGACTGAAAGTCCATTGGCTGGACAGTGTCAAGAATCATATGGAATTTAAAATCAGATAATTGAAAAAAGCCATGAAAAACAGGAAAGCACGACAAGAAATGTTCCATAGAGTATCCAAGGGTCGGAGTTGATTGAAAGGAAAGAATGAGAATTTGAAGACATGAAGTTCATATTTTCCAGCTTCTTCAGAATTTTTCTCTAAAACTTGATTTACAGCACAATGCCACAAAGCATCCAATTGCCAGGAAAAGCATGTATAATACACTAAGATGTCATAAATCTGTAATGAATCAATCTTTTTAACGCAAATACAATTATATCCAAATGACTTTAACATATGTGACTTTGAAAAAATGAATAGTTACCAGTAGTAGCCAACAGCATGTTTAACGTCTTCCTGACATATGACATACTATTACAACATACAGTATGTCAGTTCCCCTGAGTGCGAATCATTCCTGGCAGATGATGGCCGTGTTATTGAGCCATCATCTGCCTCTAACAGCAAAATGTAAGCCTGAATGCCACCATAAAATCAAATTTAAGGCCATCTAGATTGCTTAGGAATTATTCTCTCAGCTAATTTTAGATAAGTAAGATTTTTGTAATCCTTGATAACTGTGACTTGGCATCTTTTATAGAAATTTTGCCTTTCCTTGGATGCCCACATGATTGCAAACAGTTTTCAATTACCGATCCAATAATTCCTCTCTGCAGATGCAACCTTTTGTAGAAACAGGGAGCATGAATGAAGTTGACCAAAAAAAAAATAGCGCACCTTGTGATAACACCATTTCAACCAGAACTCCTGAAGTATATGCATCCACTACAAAATGACACTTTAGATCAGCCTCCGCTAATATAGGGTTAGAGGAGAAATGTTCCTTTAAGGACTCTTTCACATGCCCGTTAAAATCACGCACGTTTTTCACGGACGTGTCAATGCAGATTGTCCTCGGTGAGCTGTGTGTATCAAACACGTGTGTTCTCCGTGTGTTATCCGTGATAACACACGGAGAACGGGAACTTTCTACTCACCTGTCCCTGGCGTCGCTGTCCGTGGTGCTGATCTTCGGTCTCCAGCCCTGCAGACTCCCCGCTGCTGCTGCTTCCGACCGCAGTGAAGTGAATATTAAATGAGCATAATGAGCGGCGGTCGGCAGAAAGTGACAGCAGTGGCAGAGACAGAAGGGCTGGAGAAGGTGAGTAAAGGTTTGGGTTTTTTTAATAGACACATGTCTTTTCTTTGGTGCGTGTCACACGGAACACATCCGTGTGGTCCGTGTGTGTTATGTGTGACACATTTGCGTTCTGTGTGACACCCGTGATGCCGGAGAAAAACGGACATATCGGCGTATGGAGCACACGGGCACACGTAAGTACGGAACGGACACACGTTCCGTGCAAAAATACTTTCGTGTGCCTGAAACTATAGGAAAACATATGTCAACGTGTGCCCGTATCTCCGGTACGTGAGAAAACTGCCCATACACCGGAGGCACGGGCGTGTGAAAGAGGCGTAACACAGTGAAGGCATGGACTATCTCAAGTGTCCACTTAATCACATCGGCCCCTTTCTTGGTTAAATACTGTAAGTGAATAGTTTGGCAATCTTTGAAACATTTTTAATGAATTTACGAAAGTAATTAATAAACCCAAGAAAGCGCTGCAGAATTTTCGGAGTACTTAATACTTAATAGCCTATACTTTAGGAGTCAATTCAGAATCCTTTGGGGAACAAAATGTTCCCTAGGAAGTTTACTTCTTGAACCAGTAAAACACATTTTTAAAGATTAGCAAATAGAGAATTGTTTTTGGAGTCTTTG
Organism: Anomaloglossus baeobatrachus; assembly: GCF_048569485.1. Lineage (NCBI taxonomy): Eukaryota > Metazoa > Chordata > Amphibia > Anura > Aromobatidae > Anomaloglossus > Anomaloglossus baeobatrachus. The sequence goes on from NC_134354.1 coordinate 619,652,835, forward strand.
AAGAACAGTAAGTACATACTGGACATATTTGAGATATGTTACTCATAATCTGGTGAATAAACTACGATATAATCAAATAGATTTTAACCACTTATATGTAGGAATATGCATTTAATAAAATGTTTAAGAATAACTGGGGAGCTACTAAGGAAAAGGGCTTAACATGATACTCAGTGCCCCCTAGGTGTATAAAATACTCAATTCTAGTTATCCTTTTTCCTGAAACAGATCAAGTTATAAAGTGGGGTTTACACGCTACGATATCGTTATTGAATTATCGTCGAGGTCACGTTGCTTGTGACGCACATCCGGCGTCATTAACGATATCGCAGTGTGTGACACTTATGAGCGACATTAAAAGCGGTCAAAATCGTTTGCCGCAGAGAGGTCATCCTGAAACAAAAAAATCGTTTTCTGTTAAATATCGATGTTGTTCCTCGTTCCTGCGGCACCACACATCGCTATGTGTGACACCACAGGAGCGACAAACATCTCCTTACCTGCCTCCACCGTCAATGTGGAAGGAAGGAGGTGGACGGGATGTTACGTCCCTCTCATCTTCAGCCCTCAGCTTCTATTGGACGCCTGCCGTGTGACGTCGCACGAATCGCCCCCTTAGAAAGGAGGTGGATCGCCGGCCAGAGTGACGTCGCAGAGCAGGTATGCGAACATTATCGCTACAGCAGCAATCACACAATATCGCACGTACGACGGGGGCGGGTGCTATTGCGCTCAACATCGCTACATCGACACTGCTTTAGCGATGTCGTTGCATGTGACATCTATGAGCGATTTTGAATAGTTGCAAAAATGTTCAAAATCGCTCATCGGTGACATGGGGGTCCCTTCCCAATTATCGTTGCTGCTGCAGTAACGATATGGTTTGTCGTTTCTGCGGCAGCACACATTGCTATGTGTAACGCCGCTGGAACGACAAACATTTCCTAACCTGCATCCACCGGAAAAAGAGGAAGGAAGGAGGTGGGTGGCATGTTTCGGCCGCTCATATCCTCCCCTCCTTTTCTATTGGGCGGCGGTTCAGTGACGCTGCTGTGACATCGCTGTGATGCTGAACGAACCGCCCCCTTAGAAAGGAGGCGGTTCGCCGGTCACAGCGACGTCGCTGCACAGGTATGTGCGTGTGACGCTGTGACGTAGCGATAATGTTCGCTACGGCAGCGATCACCACATATCATTACAACGACGGGGGCGGGTGCTATCGCACTCGCATCACTAGCAATTGCTAGCGATGTCGTAGCGTGTAAAGCGGCCCTAACACTGACATCCTCAATAATTTTAACCATCCACTTCAGTCTTTAAGATTTCTCACGAGCTGCGCCAATGCTCTGGAACACACTACCAAGAACAATTTGATTAATTCCCAACATCCACAACTTTAAGCGGGCCCTAAAATGCTTTTCTTTACACTAGTGTATCACCTCACCTTACCTATCTAACTATTCCCATTCTGCTCTTCACAAAATTTACTTCCAATTCTTGTCCCCTGTATCTTCTGATTGCATGCCACTTCATGTACTTTTTTTACACTTTGTATGTATAAATTCTGGCTGACGACCGGTCCACACAGCTGGTTTTGAATCCCCTATTAAATGGATGTGTGGACCATATATGACAAGCTTTTCTCCCCCCATTCACCTTTTGTGCCTCCCCCATTTCCTCATATACTGTAAGCTTATGAGCAGGGCCCTCACTCCTCCTGGTATCTGAATTTTGTTATTTAGTATTGTCTGATATTGTCTGTACATGTCCCGTCTGAATTGTAAAGCTCTGCAGAATATGTTGGCGCTATGAAAATAAAAAATTATTATTATTAATCTTTTATGGCCTGAAATTATGGACCCAAAAAGTTATAGATTTTGTGTCATCCACCCATAAAAGTGGAGCCCTTCCTATGGACAGATGCAGAGGTAGTAGGGTCGAGTTCAGATATGGATGTTACAATATGAAAATACTATAAAAAAAATACCAAAAGATTAGCACCAACAGAAGTTGAAGGAATCATGTGGCACCTACTAACTGTAGAAATCACATATTTTTTTTAATTCTTTGATATGATATATATGATATATGTGTGAGAATATTCCCAACTTCCCAACTTCCCAACTTTTGAAAAACATAGAGGGACAAAAAATGCCGTGCGAATAGTGTGATGTGGCAAATTTTTTTACTACGTTCCAATCCACACCCATTGTTATGAAACGTGAGCCCCGCAACCAATCAGCACCCGGCATCTGTCTCCCAGCCTTTGGACTTTTGAGAAGGATGTGAGCGCTGCTCTGACTTCCTGGTCATATCTCCAAAGACAGGGTGAAGGAAGCCTGTGCTTCACAGGGTTCCTGTGTCATAACAATATCACGTGGGCCCCGGGAACATGCCTTTAGACATCGCTGGAACATGGCCGCACTGGAGGTGAGTAAATGCTTATTTATTTTTACAGGGAGAACAAGGGGAATAGAAAAGGGTGTCCAAGTAGTGGATAACCCCTTTAAATACATGAAAACATCTCAAACCCATAGGAAAATAAACATAACATACTTACCTTGCTCCTTTTCCCTCGGCACTCTGCTCTCTTGTTCAGTCCACTAACTCTTCTCTGTACACCACATGTGATGATGTGAAATCAGAGTGTCAGCTGTCCCTCACGCTGATTGATGAAAAAACGAACCAGTGTTCAGCAATGTATTCACATCAGGAAGTGGGCAACAGCAGATGGGTGGTGGGAGAGGACATAGTGGGCCCGCAGTCCACTGTTCTCAGTGTGACGCCCCAGGGCTATGGGGTACTCGGTCCCGGGCTGTAGATGTAGGGGGGTGCTGTCTGACAGTTGTGTAATGGCCGATTCCCGTTTCCATAACCTTGAGGATGCTTTTTAAAAGGCATTATATGCAGGGGATTTGAAAGAGTTTGTATTGTGACGCCACTTGCGGGTTGCGGTTATGGTGATGGAACTGCCGCTGCACAGTCTGTTACCACTGGGGCTGATGGTGCTGGCAGCCTGGATGTTAGGCCCTCCGCAAGTAGGGCCAGGCCCCAGGGAGAGAATGGTAGGATCCGGCGCAGAAAGAAGGGAGACCACACGATGGGCATGCAGTGCAACATCTGTTTTTACTCACAGTGGTGTTGAGCTGTGGCACTGAGGACAGCTGGTTCAGACCCCTGGTTCCTTTTGTTCCAGTGCCGGTGTGGTGACCTTGAAGTCTCTTTCCTCTGCACCTCTCATTTATTAGTGGGACCCCGTAGCTTGGAGCGCTTGTGGGTCCCTTACTGTCTGTCGGCAGTCTCTCGTCTGTACGGCGGGTAGTGCGAACCGTGTTGGGTCGGTGTTCTGTTCCAGTCCCTGGCTCAATCTTTACTGCTGGTGCCCCCAGATTCTTGGGTCAGTGAGGTCCGTGAAGGTCCCCTCACTGTGAAGGTATTTGACAGGTTGCATGAAGTTGTCACCTGACCTAGGGCCCTGTGCCCCGTTGGTGCTCTGGTTCCAGAGGTACCTAGCTGTACCCTCCCTGTCAACCACTCTCCTATGCCACCTAGGCCACTGTTACATGACCTCGTCTGGAGACACGTCCGTCCCCTTCAACTGTCAGTATCGGACTCCACTGACGTTTTGTCTCTGTCTGTCCCTTCCCACAGGGTTGCTGTCTAGTGGACTGGACTAGCTCCACCCCTTGGCAGCCATCCACTGGGTCCCGCACTAGTCAGTCATCCCTAATGGGGAGTGGGACCTGGGAATTTTATGTGTTTTGGTGGTACCGGCACTGGTCTTCCAGGTCCCTCTGGTTTTACCCTGCATCTTTGTCAGGATGCAGCAACTAGTAGTGCCCTGAGGGGTTCATGGGTGCTACATCAGCCCTTCACCTGTCTCGGTCCACGGGCCAGATTGGAACAGTTTAAGGGCCGGTCTTTGGCCAACACTGGATTAAACACTTAAGGGGGTTTTACACGAGACGACGAATCGTGCGATGCATCGTCGTCGTCTCGTGTGAAACCTCTGTGCGACGCAGTATTGCTCACAAATCGTGAGTCGTGTTCTCGTCCCTCAGTTTCATAATATCGTTTATTTTTACTTGTGCCGGTTGTTCATCATTCCCGTGGCAGCACACATCGCTCCGTGTGACACAACAGGAGCAATGAACTCTGCTTACCTGCGTCCCACGGCTCCCGCCGGCTATGTGGAAGGAAGGAGGTGGGCGGGATGTTTACATCCCACTCATCTCCGCCCCTCCGCTTCTATTGGCCAGTGGCTGTGTGACGTCGCTGTGACACCGAACGTCCCTCTCCATTCAGGAAGTCGACGTTCGCCGCCCACAGCGAGGTCACTCAGCAGGTAAGTACGTGTGACGGGGTTTCATGACTTTGTGCGCCACGGGCAGCGATTTGCCCGTGACGCACAAACGATGGGGGCGGGTACGATTGATTGTGAAATCGCACAATCGGTCGTCCCGTGTAAAGCAGGCTTTAGATTTCCAATACACAAGTTTATTGGTGTGCACATTGCCAACACTGCTCTTCTGTGTTTAAGTTACTGTACATGTATTCCAAGTTTTGCTAACAAAGGATTTAATACATTTAATAGACAACAGAGCTGAGCTTGCTGAATGTAGAATATTGCACATAGCTCTGTGCACTTTTGTGAACATTGGTTTTGTTTGTGAATAGTGAATGGCGGACCTGGAATGCTGGTTTAAAAGAACCCTGAGCACCGACCTTGGAGTTCTCAGGGAACTCCGGGTAACGATATCCGTGTTTGGCCACCTGGGTAATAAAAAGAAAAATCAAAGAAAAGGAAACAAAATTAGAATAAATCAAGCACTTTATGCTTACCGTTCTCCACACGGCTATATGCTGCTTCCGGGGCTGCTCGCTCTACTTCCGGGGCCCCTCATTATCCTCATGCAGAAAGGTTGATTGGACGGCGCTTCACAGTACAGATGGACAATGACCGAAAACATACTGCAAAAGTAACTCAAGAAATTTTTAAGTCAAAGAAGGGGAATATTCTGCAATGGCTGAGTTTATCACAGATCTGAACCCCACTGAGCTGCATTTCACATGGTTAAGACAAAACGTAAGTGAAAAAGGCTGAGAAACAAGTAACAACTGAAGTTAGCTGCAGTAAAGGCCTGGAATAGCATTGCAAAGGAGGAAACTCAGCGTTTAGTGTTGTCCATCGCTTCCAGACTTCAGGCAGTTGTTGCTTGTAAAGGATTCTCTATGAAGAATTAAATATGAAGATTTCATTTACGGTAAAGTAAATTGTGCAATTACTTTTGTGTCCCTGAAATGAGGAGCCTTTGTAGAAAAATGGTTTCAGTTCCTTAAAAGTTTCACAGGATATTTTTGTGTAAACCCTTGAAATAATCCCTTCACGACCGAGGATATACAGGTACATCCTAAATCACGAAGCAATGATCACCACCAGCTGCTGCGGTGAGCCAGTGGTGATTAGAGATGAGCATTGTTCGAATCGAATCATTCGCCAATTTCAAATTCGAGTTGTTTTTGGCGATGATCGAGTCGTTCGACGAACTCGAAAAATTTGCTTAACGTTCGAGAGTTCGAGGTTATGTCTGATAACGGTTCGATCACCAAAAGCGTAACTGTAGCTTTTTACAGCAACGTGTGCAGGGAGCCAGGGCTGGCAGCCTGCGGTAAGCTGGTAACTACGGTACATATCGGGTATCCAAGTAAAATGCTTTGCTTAGTAACCCGATAAGTACCCTGGCTACGTGTGCAGGGAGCCAGCGCTGGCAGCCTGAGAGCGGCGTACATTGGTAACCAGGGTACATATCGGGTATCCAAGCAAAGCGTTTTGATTAGTAACCCGATGTGTACCCTGGTTACCAAGCACAGCGTTGTTACCCAGGTCGCTGGTGGCTGTTCGCTATGGTGATCTGCCTGATTGACAGCTCACCTGCGACCATGTTGCGACGCAACAACGATCCCTGCCAGGTCGGGTCACTGGTCAGATCGTTGGTCGTTGCTATCTGTGATGGGACCCTAAGCGTTTCTCTTACTATAAAACACAGCTATAAAAGCAAGGGGTGGGTAGGACAATCACGTGTACAGGAAGAGGATTCCTTGTGTTAGTAAACACAGAAGAGTTGATCCTCCCGCCTCCTGCTACCGCCACCGCCACTTCCACCTCCCGTTCAGCGCCATGTCTGGATGGGAGGTGGAAGCAGCTGCAAAATCAAAAGTCAACAGTAGAAAAAAGAAATATCATATTCACCTGTCTGCAGACTCCCGACATGTCCGCTCCCAGCTCCTCTTCCCGATACCACCAACCCCGCTCCGGCTGTGTGCAGACTCCCTGGACATGTCCGATGGCTGCAGGACCTGGCGATGATCAGCTGATGCGGTCACCTGACGGAATCAGCTGACAGTATAAGTCCAGCGGTGAGGACGGCTTTTAACCGCCCGGCCGGCTTAAACTTTCAACTATGCCAGTAGGAGACTTAATCAGCTGATTACCGCCGGGTCCTTCATCGGACGGGAGTCTGCACAGAAGTGAGTCGTTTTTTGTTTGTTTTTTTATTACACTGATGCATCAGCTGATTGTATAAAAGCCATTTATACAATTAGCTGATGTGTCATGTGATTCAGGCCCTTGAACCTGACACATCATCTGATCGGTATGCCTTCCAGCATATTGATCAGATGATATTGGATCCGGATTGGACGGCGTGGGACCCTAGACCCAGGATTACTTCGAAGGGGGGTTCTTTGGCAAAACCCACGTCATTTTTTTGGGAGGCAAAAAACTCCTGCATACAGTCCTAGATGGAGAATGCTGAGCCTTGCAGTTCTGCAGCTACTGTCTGCTCTCCTGCATACAATAGTGGATGAAGTATGCTGAGCCTTGTAGTTCTGCTCCCCCTGCCTCTCCCTCCAGCATACAGTCCTGGATGGAGAATGCTGAGCCTTGTAGCTCTGCAGCTGCTGTCTGCTCTCCTCCAAACACTAGTGGAGAATGAAGAACATATTGAAGAAGGAAATGACATCAGACCTTTTTTTTCAACAATCTTTAAAAACGCATAAAAACGTAGTGAGCAAAAACCTAGCAAAACGCAGCCAAAAATGCAAAAAAACGCATTTTTTGATGCGTTTTTCAAGATGCTGCATTTTTGTGCATTTTTTGTAGGAAAAACGCACAAAAACGCAGTGTAAAAAAACCGTAGTGTGTGAACTTACCCTAAGTGTTTCTATGACTATAAACACAGCTATAAACGCAAGAGTTTGGTAGTACAATCATGTGGACAGGAAGAGGATTCCTTGTGTTGGTAAACACAGAAGAGTGGATCCTCCCGGTACCGCCACCCCTGCTTCCACCTCCCGTCCGGCACCATGTCCAGACAGGAGGTGGAAGCTGCTGCAAAATCAAAAGTGAACAGTAGAAAAAAAAAAATAATCATATTCACCTGTCTGCAGACTCCCTTGACACGTCTGATGGCTGCAAGACCTGGCGGTGATCAGCTCATGCAGTCACGTGACAGCATCAGCTGATCGTATAAGTCCAGTGGTGAGGCCGGCTTTTTACCACCCGGCCGGCTTAAACTATCAGCTGATGCTGTCAGGTGACCGCATCAGCTGATTACCGCCGCGTCTTGCAGTGATTGGATGGGAAACTGCACAGAAGTGTGTAGGGTTTTTTTTCTACTGATGCATCGGCTGATTGTATAAATGGCTATATATAATCAGCTGATGTGTCATGTGATTCAGATCCTTGAACACCTGACACATCATCTGATCACTTTGCCTTTCAGCAACTCGATCAGAGGATATTGGATTCGAATTGGACATCGCGGGACCCTCGACCCAGGACTGCAGCAGAGTGGGGGGTTCTTTAGTTCAATAAAGATGGAGTAACTAATTGTGTTGTTTTATTTCTAATAATATTTTTCTGTGTTTTTTTTTTTTATCTTCACTAGAAATTCATGGTGGCCATGTCTATTTTGGCTTGACACCATGAATTTCGGGCTTAGTACTATCTGAGAATACAAAGCTTGTATTAACCCTTTATTACCCAGCGAGCCACCGCCATCACAGCCGCTGGACAAGACGGATAAAGTGCCTGGAAATGGCGCTGAGAAACAATGCACCATTTCCAGGGGTGGATGTGGGCTGCCGAGAATCCCAGCCCCCAGCTGCCTGGCTTTACCTGACTGGCGATCAAAATACAGCGGGAGCCCACGCATTTTTTTTTAAACTATTTTTTTTAAATAAAAAAATTAATGGGCTTCCCTGTATTTTGATTGCCAGCCAAGGTAACGCCAGGCAAATGGGAAAGGAAGCCCGTAGCCATCTGCTTTATCTGCGCTGAGAATCAAAAATACCGTTGAGCGCTACGTCATTTTTTTTAATGAATTATTTTTATAGTGCTGTGATTTCAGGCAATCAAAAGACAGGGAATCCCATTTTTTTTTTAATTATTTAAATGAATAATTAAAAAAAAAAAACGTGGGCTCCCACTGCATTTTTTGTATTGGTAGCTAAGGGTAATCCAAGCAGCTACTGGCTGCTAACCCCCACTGCTTGGTTTTACCTTTACTGGCAATGGAAAATCCAGGGAAGCATTTTTTTATTTTTTTTAAGGTTTTTTTGCCAAAAAACTAAAAAAAAAAAAAAAAAAAAAAAAAAGACTTGGGCTTCGCCATATTTTTGTATGCTAGCCAGGTACAGCAGGCAGGAACAGCTTCCCTCAACCCCCAGCTGCCTATTTGTACCCGGCTGGAAACTAAAAATATAGGGAAGCTCTTTTTTTAATTATTTCATGAATTCCATGAAATAATTAAAAAAAAAAAAAAATTACATGGGCTTCGCCCCATTTTTGTGTCCAGCCAGGTACAACTAGGCAGCTGGGGATTGGAATCCACAGCACAGGTTGGCCCAAGCTTTCTGTGCCCCTCTGCTGAGAATTGTAGTCCGCAGCTGCCCTAAAAATGGCACTTTCATAGAAGCGCCATCTTCTGGCGCTGTATCCAACTCTTCCAGTGGCCCTGATGCCAGGTGGCTCGCTGAGTAATAAGGGGTTAATAACAGCTTTGTTTTACTAGCTAGTATTAAGCCAGAGATTCTTAATGTCAGGTAAGTTTGACCTGGCCATTAAGAATCTCCAATAAAGGGTTAAAAAAAAAAAAAAAAGACACCACAGAGAGAAAAAATACTTTAATAGAAATAAATACACAGATACACTTAGAGACTGCATGTTTATTACTCCCTCTCACCCCTCCATGATCCTGGTCTTCTGTCTTCTTTCTCCTTCAACCCATGCAGCTCTGCTACATCAGACAGTACTGCATGGGAGGAAGATGCTGCTGCTCCCGTGCAGTCTAATAACTCAATAAGTGAGCAGAGGCTGTGGTTTGGTAAGCGGTGACGTCACCGCTGCCACCGTTGCAATAGGAACCTGACAGGCGGGTTACTATTGCAATGGTGATCTCCGATCACCTGATTTCCGACACCGCTATTCACCGGCTGTGGCATCCAGTCCCTGCATGTGGGCTGACTCTAAAGAGCGCCGACATGCAGGAATGGGGAGCCAAGCATGTGCCCGAGTATCTCGCCGGTACTCGCCAAGTATACTGAGTACGGAGATGCTCGGGCGAGCACCGCATACTGGCGACATGCATTGACAGGACCTAGCATGATGTCATAGCCATGTGACCAGTCTGTAGCCAATGAGATAATACACATGTGACTGATCACATGCTATGACATCACGGAAAGGTCCTATCATCAGTGCTGGTTACCGGGAGGGCACAGCGATGATTGGAAGGAGAAGCGGCGGAAGACATAGTCTGCAGGATGCATTGCGGGACCTGTAAGTATAATAACAATGTTTATTATTAACTGTATGTGTATATGTATAAAGTGTTTGTGTTTGCCTGCCATTATTTTCAATGAGTTTCGAAGGTGTTCGTTGAACGTTCAACGAACACACCTGCCGTTCGACGAACCGACCAGAACTCAAACACTAGGGGGATGGCTCATCTCTAGTGGTGATCCCTGTACATATCTGCTGATTTACATAGCAGACATGTATGCCTCTCAGGTGCAAGTGGATCCAAGATCAACCCGTGCCTGTAAACACCTTAAATCGCGCTGTCAAAATGTGACAGTGCAAATTAAAGCACGGGGCCTTTCCTTGCTGCCATCGGAGGCCCCGTGAAATGATCATGGGGAGCCAATGGTTGTCATGGTAGCACAGGGTCAAGTGATGACTCCTGTCACTATCATGATGTAGTTCCTTTTACAGCTGACAGAGTGCCGGCTGTAACAAGAACACAGCATTTCTCCTGATCAGAACAATGCTGCTCTGATCAGCAGAAATGAATGAGTGATCAGACAGCTGATCTTTATAGAACCCTAGGGAGTCTAGTAAAATAAAAAAGTAAAATAAGTTTTAAAAAATTAAAAAGAAATAAAAAACTTAAAAGTTCAAACCCCCTCCAGTTCAGAAACGCCCGATATCTTAAAATATAAAATCAATTAATCTGATTGGTAAACAGTGTAGCAGCAAATAAACTTCCAAAAGCCAAAATTAAGTTTTTTGATCTTTGCAATTTTTTTGGGACAAAATTCTGATTTTTTTTTTTAACCCCTTAGATAAAAGTAAACCTATACAAGTTTGGTGTCGACGAACTCATACCGACCTGAGGCATCACACTGACACATCAGGATTACCATATATAGTGAACACGGTGAATAAAATATCTCAAAATCAATCATACAATTGCACTTTTTTACATTTTTTTACCATTTTCTGGTACACTAAATGGTTATTGTTATGGATTAATTTAAAAGTACAACTGTTCTTGTAAAAAACAAGATCTCCTATGGCAAGATTGACATAAAAATAAAAAAAAGTTACAGCTCTCGGGAGAAGGGAAACAAAAAAAAAAAAAACGAAAAATGGAAAATAGCCCGGTCATCAAGGGGTTAAACCTGAAAGTCTTCACTTCAATTGCATCTCAGTTGTTTCATTTTAAATAAAAACTTGCGGCATGCAGAGGCCAAATACCAAAGATTCAGTCACTGTCCAAATATTTCTGGACCTAACTGTAACCGCTCTCAAAAATGCATAAGAAAAGCACAATAAAAACGCACTGTGTGCACATAGCCTATACTGCTCGCAAGTACTATATTTTACTGGAATAGAATAAAGAATATGTGATCGCTGCAGTTAGTAAGTGGTGCATGATTCCTTCTACTTGTAAAGCACAAATCATGGACACGTAGTAATTTTACCAAGCTAGTTTAAAACAAAACTAGAACACTTATAGGTAAGAACATTTTATTTTATCTTTCCGTTGACCTCACAAAAAATATAGCAGCGAAGGAGAACAGTGTAAGAAAATAGCTAAGAAGTGATTTCAGTCTGTCATAACATGTAATTAGATAAATTTCTATATATGAAATGATACATTATTCTTCACATACTACCGTTTAATGTTTCTCTCTTTACAGTGGTAAACTGTTAGTCATAATGGAGTTGGTATTGTGTGAGAACACCAGTCAGCAGAGCTTTCGTCAAACTATCTATTATGCTCGGTGGTTGCTCAGAATGGCTAGATCTATAATTTTTATCTAATGGCTATTTTTAGATGCTAAAAGGTCCAATAACATTTTCATTTTTCCACAAAAGTAAATTTATTTACTAATTATTAAGAGATAACTGTTGAGTATAAATGTTACTGAATATTAAAGAGAGATTAAATATTGGAAACATTTTCTAAATTAATATTTGAAAACCAAAAAAAGTGTAATACCTGGCAGAATTTGGAGGAGGCATTGTGCACTTTGTGGGAGATTTCTACTGAACACTGAAAATCTTTCAAATGGACCCTGTGGTTTCCACAAATTTTGCTTAAATCAATAGTACAGGCAAATGCAAGAACCATTATGATACAGTTTATCAGGGAAATCTACTTCTTTCTACACATTAGTCCCCTCTACCTTCTGCATTCACCATTTTCCCTAAGAAAAAATAGCATTGATACATCTTGGTCAAAGCAACAGAGACTGCCAACAGAGTGAAATGTCAGGGCTTCCAATCAGGATCACCTCAATAAGCTTTATCAAGGTCTCCATTGATAAAGCCCGATAAGGCAAAACCGATTGTATTGATGAGATATAGCAGAGGTGCTTTTTATTGAAGTGCAGTTTATAATGTATTTATTTACTACAAAAACTTTTTACTACAAGCCACACAATGCTATTAGTAATGAGTGAGTATTCTCGCCACTGCTCGTTACTCAATCGAGCATCGGGGTGCTCAAGTATGATTGTTATTCCATTGAGTATCGCGAGTGTTTCAGCACCATGGTCCAGTCTCCGCAGTGCATGTTTCACAGCTATTAGACAGCCAATAAATATGCGAGTATTGCCTATCATATATGGTAATGTCATAGCCATGTTGACTACTGGCATTACTGTGATTGGCCAGCAACGTCGCATCATTGGGTATTAGACGAGACCCGAGGGTGCAATACTCGGCACATTGTCTTCTACAAGCAGTTTAGGAAGCATTGATCTAGGAGGCAGAGATTGGATTAGAGCATGGTTTAATTGCTACTGCAGTAGTTGTATATTGTACACTTGCACCCTTTAGTAGCTTTCAGGTGGAAGTAAACAGTGTTTTTAGTCTTTTTTAACCTAATAAATAATTAAAAAAAACTGACATGGTATAAATTATATTATTTGAAAAAATGTTGTGGGATCCCTTTTATTTTTGATAACCAGACTAGGTAAAGTAGACAGCTGAGGGCTGGTATTATCAGGCTGGGAAGGACCATTGCTATTTAGCCCTTCCCAGCCTAAAAATATCAGCCTGCAGCCGCTCAAGCTCCAGTGACTATGAAGAGCAATAAATAAAGTACAGCTATTCACAGGTGCTGGGTTTGGACACCCTCTGATGAGAGGTAGTGGGATACAATTTAACTTACATGGGACTAGCAATCAAGAAATAAGTGCAATTTTTGCTGATATCTCTCATCAGAGCAGCCGGCTCATTGCTGCTCTCAGCGAGACCCGGCAACACTGATGAGCGTTGTCGTCAATACCTGGCTCCTGTGGAATAGCTGTATTTTACTACTATTCACAGTCGCCAGTGCTGCATTCAGGGAATGTGGACCATGATGGAGTTTAGTGGGAACATTTTTTTTGTAACAAATTGGTGAATGAGAAATAGTGAGGGGGAGTTTTTCTTCAACTAAAACTATTTTGCTTGTCTGTGTATTTTTTTTTCATTACTGGGTTAGAAATTATGGTGTATGATAGACACCTATCAATTTCTAACCCCTGGGCTTGATGTCAGCTTGCATTGCATAGCTGACATCAACCTCTCAAAATATTACCCAGGTTGCCACAGCACCAGGGTAATTGGGAAAAATTGGTCAAATCACGAGAGTTAGCATTTCTAATGTGAGGCTGCGTGCTGAAATGGACTTTCGCAGCCTGATAATACTAGTCTCTAGCTCTCTGCTTCACGTTGGCTGGTTTTAAAAAATAGGGAGGACCCTATGTCATTTTTTTCATTATTATTTATTTAGCAACCTTAGAGTCAGAGATGCATCCAGGCATCTTTCCCCATGCTGTTCCCATTCCATTTGGGTCTGTTTCCATGTATTTCAGCTATTTTCCTTCCTTTCCAGCCCTCCTGTTCTTCCGGCACAATACTCGAGTTTCCCATTGACTTCCATCACTAAACATTGTCTTTTATGATGTTCAGCTTAACAAGATCTTTTGGAGAGACTCACAAAGTATTTGAGTATTTCCAATACAAGAGAAAAGGTACAGAGTTCAGAGAATGGTCTCAGTTGGCTTCTGTTGAATGGAGGAGTATGAGCATTGAGGGTTGGAGCAAAGTAATATTCCTTTTTGTTACTCTCAGATAAATTTGCATCATGACCTGCCACTTATTTTCACTGAAAAATAGAGACTAACTTGTGTGTACAGTATATGAGTGTGTTTTATGATGTTTCAGGTGAAGTGCTGGATGTGATAGCTATTTAGGTGTGTTATACTGAATAAAACTGTTGACCTCATATTTACCAAGAAAGGATATAAAAAGATAAAAAAAAAAGTATAAGGCTATGTGCGCACTGGGAAATGGAATTTTCTTGAGAAAATTCCGCATGCTCTCAAAGATTACCGCACCCGCGGTAAAAAACCGCGGCAAACCGCACCCGAAAACCGCATGCGGTTTGCTGCGGTTTCACCGCGGTATTGTTCGCGGTATTGCCGCGTGCGGGTTGGGATGTGCTTTATTGCATTCAATGCAATAAAGCACATTGAAAAAAAAAAAAAAAAAAAAAAAAAAAGTCATTTAATTCTGAGATAGTAGATAGATAGACAGAAGAATAGATAGAGGGATAGATAGATAGATAGATAGATAGATAGATAGAGAGGACAGATCGCTACATTTCCCACGGTCGGCAGTGAGTTCACATTACCGGCCGTGGGAAATGACCGGTAATTACCTCTGCTGTCTGCTGCATTCATTCGGCGCTGTGTCTGTGACAGTCGCGGCTGGATGTAAGCAGCGCAGGACGTCGGAGCTGTGGATTACGCCGGAGCTTTGGTGCGGGAGGGGTTAATAAAATGGTGAACGAGGCTTGTTTGTTTTATTTAAAATAAAGGATTTTTCTGTGTGTTTTATTCACTTTACTTACGGGTTGATCATGTCAGCTGTCTCATAGACGCTGCCATGATCAAGCCTGGAGTTAATGGCGGTGATCCACCACCATTAACCCCTTGTATTTCCCTGCTGCCACTGCTACACGACAGCAAGAAGAGCCGAGGACACTCCGGTGCTGCCGCATAATGCATGCGACAGTCCCGGGTCAGCTGCGGCTGATATTCTCGGCTGTGGGAGGTGGGAGTGAGGCGGGGGACATTAAACCTGCCCCTCTCTCTCCCCAGCCTGAGAATACCGGGCCGCCGCTGTGTGCTTACCTCGGCTGGAAGGTAAATATACAGCGGAGCCCACGTTCTTTGTTTTCTATATTTCCGTTTTCTTTCTATGTGTGTTCTATGTGTCTGTGTCTGTGATCTATGTCTGTGATGTGTGTGTGAGTGTGATCTGTGTGTTTGTTTACTCTCTGCACGGCTTCCTCTTCCTGTAATGACATCACTTCCCTGCAAAACCGCAGACAGGCGATGTACATTACCGGAGGTAAACCGCGAAATACCGCAGGTAATAACGCAGGAAAACGCAGTGAACCGCACAGAATTTGCTGCCTGCGTTATTCCCTGCGGGATTTCACGATTAACATTGGAGTCAATGTAGTGAAATCCCGCAGCGACGCGCGGAAAGAATTGACATGCAATTGTTTTTGCTGCGGGAATCCCGCAGCAAAACATGCAGCTGTCAAATTCCGCCTAGTGCGCACAGGATTTTTTTTGCCCATAGGTTTTGCTGGTGATTCACTGCAGAGATGTTATGAACATTTTCTGCAGCAAAACATGCAGCAAAACCGCAAAAAATCTGCGGCAAAATCCGGTAAGTGCGCACATAGCCTTAAGAAGTATTTCAGGCACAAAGAACAATGAGCTTCACATGTTTGGATTAATTATCTCTTTTTCCAGCCTTTTCTGACTAATTAAGACCCTCCCCAAACTTGTGAACAACACTCATACTTGGTCAACATGGGAAAGACAAAGCAGCATTCCAAGCATTCCAAGGCCATCAGAGACAAGATCGTGGAGGGTCACAAGGCTGGCAAGGGGTACAAAACCCTTTCCAAGGAGTTGAGCCTACCTGTCTCCACTGTTGGGAGCATCATCCGGAAGTGGAAGGCTTATGGAACTACTGTTAGCCTTCCACGGCCTGGACAGCCTTTGAAAATTTCCGCCCGTGCCGAGGCCAGGCTTGTCCGAAGAGTCAAGGCTAACCCAAGGACAACAAGGAAGGAGCTCCAGGAAGATTTCATGGCAATGGGGACATTGGTTTCAGTCAATACCATAAGTAACGTACTCCACCGCAATGGTCTCCGTTCCAGACGAGCCCGTAAGGTACCTTTACTTTCAAAGCGTCATGTCAAGGCTCGTCTACAGTTTGCTCATGATCACTTGGAGGACTCTGAGACAGACTGGTTCAAGGTTCTCTGGTCTGATGAGACCAAGATCGAGATCTTTGGTGCCAACCACACACGTGACGTTTGGAGACTGGATGGCACTGCATACGACCCCAAGAATACCATCCCTACAGTCAAGCATGGTGGTGGCAGCATCATGCTGTGGGGCTGTTTCTCAGCCAAGGGGCCTGGCCATCTGGTCCGCATCCATGGGAAGATGGATAGCACGGCCTACCTGGAGATTTTGGCCAAGAACCTCCGCTCCTCCATCAAGGATCTTAAGATGGGTCGTCATTTCATCTTCCAACAAGACAACGACCCAAAGCACACAGCCAAGAAAACCAAGGCCTGGTTCAAGAGGGAAAAAAAATCAAGGTGTTGCAGTGGCCTAGTCAGTCTCCTGACCTTAACCCAATTGAAAACTTGTGGAAGGAGCTCAAGATTAAAGTCCACATGAGACACCCAAAGAACCTAGATAACTTGGAGAAGATCTGCATGGAGGAGTGGGCCAAGATAACTCCAGAGACCTGTGCCGGCCTGATCAGGTCTTATAAAAGACGATTATTAGCTGTAATTGCAAACAAGGGTTATTCCACAAAATATTAAACCTAGGGGTTGAATAATAATTGACCCACACTTTTATGTTGAAAATTTATTAAAATTTATCAAGCAACATAACTTGTTGGTTTGTAAGATTTATGCATCTGTTAATAAATCCTGCTCTTGTTTGAAGTTTGCAGGCTCTAACTTATTTGCATCTTATCAAACCTGCTAAATCTGCAGGGGGTTGAATACTACTTGTAGGCACTGTATATATATATTTATTTTACCTTTATATGGATGTAACAATTTTGGAATGTTTTGCAAACAGTTTACATTTTAACTTTGTCACTTTATATTTATCATATTTTTGGAGCTAGTATTTTTTGTGTTTGTGCTTCTTATACTAATTTTGGAATATATTATTGTATTTTAATATATTTTCAATTGCCTCCTATGTGTAGTTTTTTATCCCATATTAGTGTTTATTGTCTTGCTCTTTGATGTTTTATTTGCACCTTATCAAAAGCACCATATGGTAATACTTTCAGTGGATCTCTTGTTTCTGTACTAGTTATTAAGCTTTTGACCTAATTGTAATATTTGTTATGCAACTTTCAACTGACATGTAGCCCAAGTACATTTCTTTATTTTTAATTAATCAAGAAATATTTCAAAGACAACTTACAAAAAAATATCTAGATGCAAAGAAAAACTCACAAGCAATTTGTACTAAACCAGGTTCATCATGATCACAAAATCTGATTAGATAGAAATGAACAAGGAAGAGTATAATGTAAAGTTCTTCTGCCCCAACTTAAAATCTGTAACCCACCCACCATCTTTCCCACTAAAGGTTACCAGAGCTCACAGCCACCAGGTTTCCTGGCAGCTGTGAGGACCGGAAACCTTAAAGGAACCTTTAAGAGAACCTTAAGTTTCTTAGAGTTCACAGCTGTTGGGACACACCTGGAGGTTGTGAACTCTGGTAGCAGTTCACAGACTCCAGATATCCCAGCAGCTGGGAACTCAAGAGAGGCTCCCTTAAAATTACTGAATTGACAGCTGCTATTAGATTTGATGGCTGTGAGCTCTGGTAACTTAAAGTTTACCAGAGCATAAAGGCACCGGGTCTCCTGGTAGCTGTGAGGCCCAGAAACCTTGAGATAGCCTTTAAGAGAGCCTTTAACCCTGCTGTTCTGTTTGGGTCTACTGTACACTTGTAATGTTCCGGTCATTTTTGACCTGACCTATTAAAGTCTTAATTTTTAGCTAATTTAAGTGTTTTATTTGAATACTTGTTGCATTATTATACTGTACGTGAACATGGTTGTTCACAAGCAAATGAAATCAAAAACATTTTTTATTTTTTGTGTCAAAAAATGTTACATGGCCTTATTGCAGTATTCATACATATTGAACATTTACACATAAAAAAAATATTCTATATATAACTGTAAACTGTAACTAATAACATCAAACTGTATGTAAATATATATTTTTTTATGAGAACAAAAAAAATAAAAAGTTCAGTTTTTCTATATAAAGGGTAAATAAAGTTCACAGTGCTAAATTTACTGTTTGCATTCACCACAGATATAATTTACATGTCTTTTGCATAAGTACTTTGCACAACCTCAATGTGTTAAGATGAGTTTGAGAGCTCTGACATCTATACATGTGCTCTCTCTGTGTTCTCTCCAGCTGAACTGAAAGTGAAGTAACTGTAAAGACAGGGGCGTACATAGAAATCATGGGGCCCCATAGCAAAAATATGAATGGGGTCCCCCCACCGATAAAAAAAATAAATAAATATCATAATAATCATTATACATGTTACTGCGGGCGGGTTATAGTAAAAAATAACACATACTACTACATAGTGTTACTGAACAACACCCACCATATAAAGGCCAATAATACATTGTAAAATAATGCTGCCACTATGACCAAATATCACCACATAGAGTCTGAATATAACCACCGTCCTGTTACTGAGCAACGTCCACTGCACCAAGACCAGTGGGTTCACACCACAAATCCCTAAAAAATCTGCAATATGTGAACTTGGCCTAAAGTAGCGATGTCCTTCTTCGTGTCCCTCACCCCACACAATATACATTTTCACATCTGTCTCCCTCATTTAATGGTAACGATTATGACCCTCTTTATAGCCTTAGGAACTAAAGTGAAACTCTGCAAAGTACAGGGATAATACACACACACACACACACACTCTGATGGCACAGCACAGGCGCAACACACACACAGTGATGGCACAGCACAGGGGCAACACACACAGTGATGGCACAACAGCACAGGGGCAACACATATACAGTATTGGCACAGGGGCAACACAGAGTGATGGCACAGCACAGGGCAGTTTTTCTGTAGAGTTACAGGCAGACATTTGTTCATTATAATACTCACCTGCTCCTGTGCTGTGAGAGATGATGATTGTGGCTCTGGCCTCTCTGCTTCACTTCTTGTGAATCTTCCTGGCTGCTCCTCCTGTCCTGCTTTTTCTTTCTATTCCTTCTATTCTCCACTTCTCACTGTTTTTCTGCTGTCTGCTTTTCTCTCTTTTCTGTTGTCTCTACTCCTTCACTCCTGCACTGTTTTCCTTTTCATCATTTCATTCTCCCACAGCTATACTGAACAAGCTTCGCCCCCTCTACTGATTGGCAGTTTTCCTCCTGGCATCCCTCAGTAGAAGAAGCTGCTGCCTGGTCACTCCTTCGTCTTCAGCACAGGCTGTGCACAGTGTGGACGAGTCTGCATCTCTGCGCTGGCTAGTCTGCAGCTAGAGAAACAGTGCCAGCTCCCAGCAGCGTTAATCAGCTGCTTGGTGACGGCAAAAAAAAAAGTGAAAACGCACACACCGCAGGCAGCCACCCCGGGCTCCTCCAGCCAGGGCTGCCACCAGGAATTTCAGGCCATCATACTGCCAAAATTTTCGGGCCCCTTTAGACTCCACCACAGCTCTGCCTCTAGCCCTCAAAGCTGCGGCAATAGAGAAAAGTTGTTTACAGCATCACGTCCAAGAAATAAGGTTAAAAATCTATTTTATTCCATAAGGTTAAAACCAACACCAGGTTAGATGGACATCCACGAAGTATAAAACAATGGCTTACGCGTTTCACACCTAAAAACACGTTCTTAGTCTTAGACATATCCTGCTAGATCTGCATAAGTAAGTGTAGCACCCCTGAGGTACCAGGTGCCACAAAATGTAAGTGGTAATCCAAACCCCAAAATATCTGTTCCAGAGGAAATGCACCAGCACCTTCAGGCCACACATACAACCCCAACACTAACCTGGGAGACTGCCTAGTAACAGGTAAAAAGGGAGGGTACTGATTGGATAATAGCCACCCAAACTGGTAGAGACCCAGTGAGGGGGAGGGGCCAAAGTAACAGTTGGAAAAAGGCGGGATGAAGTGGTATGGAGTCGGTTAGGAGGTCGATGAGGAGAGGCTGTGAGGGGAAGTCTGGGGAGAAAGTTGGCAGAGTAGACAAAGAGTGAAGTGAAAGTGGAAAGACAGAAAAGACCTGCAGTGAGAATGGAGTGCTGTAATAAGGAGAGAGGACCATGAGGTGAGGGACCGGGAATTCCAGGACCTGTGGGCCCCCTGTGGAAGTACGAGACTCCAGGAACCGCAACGTGTCCGTGGAAGAACGGAACCAATCTCACAGACCTCAGCACAAGGCAGGGTGCAGATCCCTAGGACAGTGAGACACTATGGACATTGTTAATTCTGCCAGGTGAAGGAATCTCCAGGGTTCTTCAGCACCAAAATAGTCTGAAGCATCAGGAGCAAAGAGTGGACCGGGGACTGAACCCCTTAAATAGTCCAGGCTGCCTGCAATAGGACCAAGAGAAACAGAGAGGTTCCCAAGTAGCTCTAGGCCACGGGAGCCCATCAACAACAAATGTGCAGGGAGGTCAGCAATCCCAGGTCACAGCTGGCACGGAGAACAAGGGGAGTGGATACACCTGGGACTGGCAGCCACTGCTTCAGGTACCACCACAGCAAAGTAAACAAGGCCTTACCTCCAACCTTCCACAGTCCACCATCACTGGAAAATTTCTAATTCTGCAAACAGTCCTCACCAATCACACATTAACCGATAGTCGTCATTTTGACAGCCCGAAAAAAGCTGCATGCACCATTTTTTGGGTCATTAAAATGACGAGCCCCAGGCAGAATCGTCAGCCATATGCTATGTGTATATCTAATATATAAAGCTGTGTATGTGTGTGTATATACACACATATATATACATACATACATACATACACTGTATGTGTGTCCACTATAGGAATCCGCACCGTCTCATTTATAGTCATGACATTTTGCACAGACACCTCATGTGACCCAGGGAACGTCATAGACTATTTTTTGAGGGGAAAATTAAACCCCGCGCTTTACAGTTATTCACCAAAAAGATGTCTTACATTAAAGTCAATTGAGCTGTGAGGTGAGGTCATTAATAGGAGCTGTGAGTGGTTGCTATAGGCAACAAAGGACATTCTTAGTGTTAGACGCTTATGTGTGAGGTAATATGATATCGGTGGAGAGACGGATACAGACAGATAGGGAAAGAAACAGACAGGGAATGAGAGAGAGAGAGACAGACAGGGAATGAGAGAGAGAGAGAGAGAGAGACAGACAGGGAATGAGAGAGAGAGAGAGACAGACAGGGAATGAGAGAGAGAGACAGACAGGGAATGAGAGAGAGAGAGACAGACAGGGAATGAGAGAGAGAGACTGGCAGGGAATGAGAGAGAGAGACTGGCAGGGAATGAGAGAGAGAGACTGGCAGGGAACGAGAGAGAGAGACTGGCAGGGAACGAGAGAGAGAGACTGGCAGGGAATGAGAGAGAGAGAGACAGACAGGGAATGAGAGAGAGAGAGACAGACAGGGAATGAGAGAGAGAGAGAGAGAGAGACAGACAGGGAATGAGAGAGAGAGAGAGACAGACAGGGAATGAGAGAGAGAGACAGACAGGGAATGAGAGAGAGAGAGACAGACAGGGAATGAGAGAGAGAGAGACTGGCAGGGAATGAGAGAGAGAGACTGGCAGGGAATGAGAGAGAGAGACTGGCAGGGAATGAGAGAGAGAGACTGGCAGGGAACGAGAGAGAGAGACAGACAGGGAATGAGAGAGAGAGACAGACAGGGAATGAGAGAGAGAGACAGACAGGGAATGAGAGAGAGACTGGCAGGGAATGAGAGAGAGAGACTGGCAGGGAATGAGAGAGAGAGACTGGCAGGGAAAGAGACATTCTGGCAGGGAAAGAGACATTCTGGCAGGGAAAGAGACATTCTGGCAGGGAAAGAGACAGACAGAGACATCCAGACAGACAGAGACATCCAGACAGACAGAGACATCCAGACAGACAGAGACATCCAGACAGACAGACTACATGCACAGTTATGCACACTATACATTACCTCATCTTGCAGTCCTGATCGGTGCAGAGCAGGAGAGAAGTCACAGGGACTTGCACGGAACCTGCAGCAGCTGCACAGCAGGACCTGCATGTTCACCGGTCATGTAAACAGGCACATAATTAGTTAGATGACAGGTCCTTCACCGCAGCCTCCATAGTACATTTCCTGTCCTGCACCAATCAAATAAATCAGTGCAGAGTAGGAGAGAGGGCAGCTCTCTATGAGCGACTCAGGCCCCCCTCATTGCCCTGATGGCGGCCACGCCCCCTGGGGCCCGGTGACCTGAGGGATGAAAGGGGAGGGGCCTGGGCTGTGAGCTGCTGGCCTCCCCCTCCTGCTTCCAGCTCATGGGCCCATAGCAGTGGTGTGGTCTGCCTCTATTGACGGTACACCACTGTTTATAGACTAGTATGATAATAGTCTACTGATAAGATCAGAGAAAACATGACCTTTAGCATAAGATAGGCCGCAGTAAAACAATCACATTTGTCAGCCAGAATTTATTAGTGCTCTTTTCAGGTCAGCTTAAGGGTAAGTTCACAAACTGCGTTTTTTTTAAAAACGCACAAAAACGCACCCGCGGCAAAAAAACATGGCAACGCGTTTTGATGAGTTTTTTGCTGCGTTTTGCTGCGTTTTTGCTCACTGCATTTTTAATCAGTGAACAATACCATATTTTTGTATGCTAGCCAGGTACAGCAGGCAGGTATGGGCTGCCCCCAACCCCCAACTGCCTATTTGTACCCGTCTGGGAACCAAAAATATAGGGAAGCCCTTTTTTTTTAATTATTTCATGAATTTCATGAAATAATTAAAAAAAAAAAAAATGATGTGGGCTTTGTCCAATTTTTGAGTCCAGCCAGGTACAACTAGGCAGGTGGGGATTGGAATCCGCAGTGCAGGGTGCCCAAGCTCGCTGGGTAATAATGGGGTTAGTATATCAGCTGGCCCTAAGCCCGAAATGCATGGTGTCACGCCAATATTAAACATGGCCACCATGAATTTCTAGTAAAGATAAAAAAAAAAAAAAACACAACACACAGAAAAATATTTTTATTACAAATAAAAACACAACACAATTAGTGACTCCATCTTTATTGAAATATAGAACCCCCCTCCTCCGCAGTAATCCTGGGTCAAGGGTCCCGCGCCGTCCAATCTAGATCCAATATCATCTGATCGGTTTGCTGGAAGGCAAAGTGATCAGATGACGTGTCAGGTTCAAGGGCCTGAATCACATGACACATCAGCTGATTGCAAAAAAAGCCGTTTATACAATCAGCTGATGCATCAGTCAGTGCAAAAAAAAACAAAAAAAAAAAAAAAAACAACTACTCACTTCTGTGCTGACTCCCGTCTGATCGCTGCAGGACCCAGCGGTAATCAGTGATGCGGTCTCCTGACGGCATCAGCTGATAGTTTAAGCCGGGCGGTAAAAAGCCGGCATCACCGCGAGACTTACGATTAGCTGATGCATCTGGTGACCGCATCAGCTGATCAGCAGCAGGTCCTACAGCGATAGAACGTGCCCGGGATTCAGCACACAGCCGGAGCAGGGGTGGCGGTACCGGGAAGAGGAGCTGGCAGCGGACGTGTCCCGGGATTCTGCAGACAGGTGAGTATGACATTTTTCTTTTCTACTGTTCACTTTTGATTTCACAGCTGCTTCCACCTCCCGCCCGAAAATGGCGTCGCACGGGAGCGGACATGGCGTCAGACGGGAGGTGGAAGCAGCGATGGTGGTACCGGGAGAATAGTTTTCTGAGCAAAAACGCACCCGAAAAACGTGCAAAAACGCCACGAAAAACGCACTGTGTGAACTTATCCTTACACAGTAATAGAACCAGCTAACACAAGAAAAATAAGAAAAATAAGAAAATGTTTTCATTTACAATGAGAAATATTGACAACTGAATTGAACTATTTCTATATGAACAGCAGGGTAAATGAGATATAGCGAAAAAGTTTTGCACATAGCTATACTGGAAGCGAATCTATCTGCAGTATCGTAATTTGAAAATGTATGTATGTAAATCTGCACGGACCAAAAGGACATAGATAAATTGATATATAGTAGTAGATGCAATATGTAGTCCAAAATGAGATTAGAACTCCTTTATTTTACTCTTGAGATTAGTATAAAAGGCTATCGGTCATTTTTGACTGAACAGCACACGAAAAACATGGAGCAAAAAGTAAACAAAAAAAAAAAAAAAACTACCCATAGTAATAACCCCTCAAATGAGGAAAAGTCACTTAACCACACGTTTCAGAACTGCATAATGAATATTTAAAAAAATATCAAATTTCAAACTAATTTTTGACCGAACAGAACAGTTGGGTGTAACAGTTCACAGCCTCTGTTTTATCAGTTCACAGCCTCCAGATATCCCAACAGCAGAGAACGCAAGGAACTTTAAAGGCTCTCTTAAAGGCTTCTCCAAAGTTACTGTTACGGTTGCTGCGAGCACTGGAGACTAAGTCCAGATTTCTTACTACTGCACATGTGCGAGCGCTGGAGACTAAGTCCTATCTTGGAGCCATTGCACATGTGCGGGTGACATCATCGCTGACACGAGGTCATATGTCTCTGACACCTTCTATGCCGATTGGTCGCTGGTCATGTGCTTGTGATGCCTTGCTCGGTGATAGGCCAGCATGACGTCACTCCTGTCGTTCTGGCAGCGGATTGGCTCTGGTGTCCTCCATCTTGGATGAGGCACAGAGTCTATATAAGACCCTGACACACGCCGCATGGCGCTCAGTCCTCTTGGTTCATGCATAAGAGTAGACGCTCTGTGCGCGTTCCTCTAGGCATTCCTCTGTCTATGCTAGGTGAGCGCTACCGGCAGGGTAGCGTTCTTATACCTTACAGCTTCGGCTGCTGTCCGTATCCTTACCTCTTAGGGGAGCGGACATAGGCAGGTGCCTGAGGCACATGGTCTGGCTGGGCCTTGTGGTTCGACTCGTAGGTGGACGTTGCCGCTAGGGTAACGTTCCTTATACTGCGTCTGGCAGTTGTTCGTATCCTCGCACACTAGGGGAGTGAACAGAGGTAGGAGCTTTGTGCGGCTTACGCTGCTGTTCGTCCCTTTTGCACCACTAGAAGAGCGGACCTAGGCAGGTGCCATATCTAGTGGTTCGTGTCCTCGCACACTAGTGGAGCGAACGCAGGTAGGAGCTTTGTGCGGCTTACGCTGCTGTTCGTCTCTTTTGCACCACTAGAAGAGTGGACCTAGGTAGGTGCCATTTCGCACACATTGCCTTTGTCTCTGTGATTATTAACAGAGATCATTCCACACACCCTCCAAGTAAGGGAGGAATTGCTTTACTTACTTATTATATCCTTCTGTGAGTTAACAGAGGTATTGCACTCTGCCATAGTCTGCAGCAGAGTCTTTGCACAGTGGACCCTGACTGTCTGATACTCCTTTAGGTTATCAGACAGCCCCCCGTAACAGTTACCTTGTTGACAGCTGCCACAAGACTTGGTGGCTGTGAGCTCCAGTAACCTAAAGATTACCGGAGCTCTGAGCCACTTGTTATCGCAGAAGCTCTGAAACCTTAAAGAAAGTACCTGGAGAATGTAAAATCTGGTAACAGATCGCAGCCTCCAGATGTTCCAGCACCTGGAATCTCAAGGAACATTAAAGGGTCTATTAAAGTCTCTCTCAAAGGCTTCCTTAAAATTACTGGGCTAACAGCTGCCACGAAATCCAGTGGCTGTGAATTCTGGTAACCTAAAGGTTACCGGAGGTAACTGTCACCGGGTTTTGTGGCAACTGTGAGGCCCTGAAACCTTAAATGAGCCTTTAAGAGAGCCTTTAATGTTCCTTGAGTTCGCAGCTGTTGAGATATCTGGAGGCTGTGATCTGTTACCAGAGTTGACGGCCTCCAAGTGTCCCAACAGAAAAGGGACACTAAAATTTGTTTTGCAATTTCGCTTGAGTAAAAAGATACCCCATATGTACTGTTTGGACACACTGTCAAGCTCGCAAAGGAAGGAATGGTGTTTTGGAACTCAGACTTTGATGGAATTATTTGTGGGCATCATGTCGGGTTTAGAGAGCCCATGATCACCTAAACAGTGGAAACCTCCCCACACATGACCCGATTTTTGAAACTAGACCCGTCAAGGAATTTGATTGATAAAATACAGTGGACCTATACTAGCAGATGACATGGCTTCCCAAACCATCACTGATTGTAGAATCTTCAAATTGAACTCAAGCAGCTTGGATTGTGGCCTCTCCACTCTTCCTCCAGACTCTGGGACCTTGATTTCCAAATGAAATGCAAAATTTATTTTCATCTGAAAACACCTTAGACCACTGAGCAACAGTACGTTCTTTATCTCTTTGGCTCAGGTAAGATGGTTTTGATGTTGTCTATTGATCATGAGTGGCTTGACATAAGGAATGCGACAGTTATAGCCCATGTCCTGGATACGTCTGTGTGTGGTGGCTCTTGAAGCACTGACTTCAGCAGCAGTCCACTGTGAATTTCCCCAAAATTTTTGAATGGCCTTTTCATAACAATCCTATCAATGTTATCCTGGTTGCTTATGCACATTTTTCTACCACAGTTTTTCCTTCCACTCAACTTTCCATTAATATGCTTGGATATAGCACTCTGTGAACAGCCAGCTGGCCTTCTCACTGGCAGCCAGACTGGTTTTTCAGGTCTTCTCAAGGAGAAAAGGTTTCCCCTTAGACCCCACTATAGCTTCTCACACTGCAAGATCATATCTCATACATTGCACTGACGAGGGGCAATCACCCCAAAACACCATGTCTGCAAATTGATGTTCTGATCTGGCATAAATCCTAAAGCGGGCTTTACACGTTGCGACATCGCTGGCATTTGTTAGCGATGTTGAGAGCGATTGCACCCGCCCCCGTCGCACTGCGGTATGTGGTGATCGCTGCCGTAGCGAACATTATCACTATGCAGCGTCACACGCACATACCTGCTCTGTGACGTTGCTGTGACCGGCGAACTGCCTCCTTCCTACGGGGGCGGTTCGTTCAGTGTCACAGCGACGTCACAGCAGCATCACTGAACCGCCGCCCAGTAGAAAAGAAGGGGAGGAGATGAGCGGCCGGAACATCCCGCCCATCTCCTTCCTTCCTCCTTTTCCGGTGGACGGAGGTAAGGAGATGTTTGTCGTTCCAGCGGTGTCACAGATAGCGATGTGTGCTGCCGCAGGAACAACAAACAACATCGTACCTGCAACAGCACCGATATTATGGAAATGAACGACGTGTCAACGAGCAACGATTTTGCATGTTTTTGCGCTCGTTGATCATCGCTCATAGGTTTTACACGCTGCGATGTCGCTATCGGCGCTGGATGTGCGTCACTAACGACGTGACCCCGACGATATATTGGCAGCGATGTCGCAGCATGTAAAGTACCCCTAAGTCCTATGAAAAGGCTCATTAAAAGGGCCACTTGACTTTTAGGATTGCTACTTCCAATAATTTGCACTAGAGTTCGTCTCCTTCCTCCCTTTCCCTCCCTTTTTGTATTGAATTACTGAAATAAATTAACTTTTTGATGAGATTCTAATTTATTGAAATTCACCTGTATATTGCCATCTGTACGATGTGGAAAGACAGATTTTTGTACCACACTATTTTTTGCACATGGCACTGGAAGACTTGATCAAAGAGATACCCTACCCTCATGTTTTTATTGTACCCCAAGACACAGTCTGGTTTGTCAATCTCTATAGAGATTCCTAATACAGTGGTTGGGTGCTGCCATTACCATGTATTTGGTCAAGAAAAAGACATCCCTCTAGTTTATGTACTTAACCACAAGCATGTAAAAGAACAATCAAAGTTCAGCTCACCCCTTTAGAAGGTATACTGAGTCCTCCTGCTGCTCGGAAAGGCAGGTACCGTCACCTGTGGCAATCATAAGAAGAGAAGGAAAATCCGGCGCTTCAGAGTGTATGAGCCACCACTCAGGATAAATTTCCAAATTGTTTATTGCTGTTCATTAAAAAGTGAAGCATGTACAATATCTCCATACAAAAACTTCCAGCATGTAGAAAAAATATTGACAGTGCTACCGGTTTTGGCTACATATTGTAGCCTTTGTCAAGTGATGCTATCAAGTCTGTGATGCACTTATAAATCCTACTAGTGGGAAAAACTCCCAAGTTGTAGCAGGTGTTTTTCCTGACCAATTAGTCAGTAACATTAACCCTTTAGACATAGTCATGGGATGGATCAGGCATAATACACAGGTATAGAGTTTACCTGCCGAGATATATCAGAGAGAGAAAAAAAACCCAAAAACATTCACAATTGACAAATAATAGGTATGAAAATTATGCACAAAAAAATATATGAACCATTGTAAGCAAAGACAAAGCAAAAAACCGCATCTTATGTCTAGTTGTTTTATATAGAAAACATGAATGTACCCCTATATAAAACCTAAGGGCTCTATTGTATACATTGACACATGAAAAAACTATTTTGGGTGAAAAATGATTGAAAAAAATGATTGAAAAAAAATTCACATCATGTGTTGACATATCCCCTATTATAAAATATGTAAGAGTATTATCTAGATTAGGTCCCAAGACTAATAAATAGGAACCATACTAGAAAAAATACAAAAAATGCAAAAAAAACGCATCAAGTATTGATCTATTATGAATAAGATTCATTAATGCTTGCTATAGAAGTATGTGGTGTATGTGTATAATATATGCCTCCATAAGGAGATCATGATTTAACCAATTGTAATACTTCATAGAAAAATGTCTGAATAGAATCATACAAAAAGCTACATGAAGCGTCTGTTTTCTATGTGTGAAAATCCCCACCTAAATGTAGCAAATAGGTCTATTTATTTGAGTTAGTTTTCAACATAAGAAAAGGCAATTTCAGTGAGCATGAACCCTTATGTATGAGGCTAGTTTAACACTTGCGCTATTTTGACGCAAACAGAATCCGTCACTAATGTAGTACAGTTCATTTATGTACAGTGGAAGCGCGTTACTATGGCGCGTGTGTGTGTCATGCAGTACCCGCTTGCGTCCACATGATGTCGCGCTTCCACTGTAAATAAATGAACTGTACTACATTAGTGACGGATTCCGTTTGCGTCAAAATAGCGCAAGTGTGAGTGAGCCCTAAGGGAATCTTATTCCTGACAGGGAGAGTTATCATGGGGAAAAATGTGGTCACTACATTGGGCTTTGCTCTCACACTTTCTGAGCAGCTGCCTAATTAGCGACCTAGGGCCTGTTTTTTCCGCTCAGTATTGCATGCTGCAGTAGCTGTGGCAGAGGACTTGAAGAATGGGATGCTTTTGTAAAAGTTATCTATGTAGAGGTGATAACCTTGATCCAGCAGTGGGTGCACCAAATCCCACACAATTTTCCCACTCACTCTCAGGACAAGGGGGCATTCATGGGGTTGAATCCGGGTATTGTTCCCTTCATAAACTCTAACACTGTGTTGGTATCTTGAGGTACTCTCGCACAGCTTTTAGAGTTATTGCTGTACCTAGACCACTTACTGGGTAGGTATTGCCAAAATTTCAGCCTCCCTTGAAATATATTAAGGACTCATCCACACAAATAGAATGTGTCGCGGGCGGGGAGGGGACTCTGCGCTCACCACGCTCGGGTCCGGCGCTGCTGCTACTGCTGCTCGGTGGCTCGAGCGGTGGGCCGGATCAGGGGACTCGAGCGTCGCTCCTCGCCTGTGAGTGAAAGGGGAATAGTTCTTGGGGTTTGGGAAGTCGGTCCGTGACGCCACCCACGGTTTTTGGTGAGGTTGGGGACACCAACGCTGCTCTGGACAGGGATCCCAGGAGCGATGACAGGGAGCAGCCGAGATGTTTCTCTCCCCTCCGTGGGTAGGGGGTTTTGGTGGTTCCGGGGCCCGGTGATGGTGACTGAAAGGTGGATGGCGGGGTTTGGTGAGGTGCAGGGTCGCGGGGGCAGCGCGGTGCCAGACGGCATGGTGGTACTCACTCAGCCAATAACGTAGACAGAGTCTCTGGTAAAACAAACGGCTGGATGGACGGGTCCCGCAGCCGGCTGCGGTGGTCACTCCTGGTAGGTTGGCGGTGACTGTCTCTCCCTGCACCTGTGATGTGTTTTCAGGCTCCGATGGCTTCCCACCGGTAACCCGCTCACCAGTGGTGTATTTGCCAGAGGAGCCCCTTTTTGCCCGCAGGCTCTGGCCCTGGGAACTCTAGCTGTGGCGGTAGCTGTATTTCCCTTCACGGTTGAGCGGTTGCCTTCAGTCGGGTCTTTGCTGCTGGAAAACCCCGGAGGTTCCCGTCGCTGACGGATTTGACCAGTTTAACGGCGACTCCAAGCCTGGTCGGGGTCTGTAGGCCCTGCCGAATGGTGCTGGCTTCTCTTCGCTCCCCGGTTCGGCACCGGCGGGCCACCGTCCGTCACCGGTCCTTACGGTTATGCGTCAATCGGCCTCTCCTGCAGACGGTCACCACCGTCTGCCAACCTTGCTCTTGGGTGCCCGGGCCACGTACCCGAACACGGTCAGTCTGCTCTTACTCCTCAACTACCACTTCACTCCACTACTCAACTCCTTTCTCTCTCTGACCTCCTTTTCCCGCCTCCAGGACTGTGAACTCCTCAGTGAGTGGGGCCAACCTCCTGGCTCCACACCACCTGGTGTGGACATCAGCCCCTGGAGGGAGGCAACAAGGATTTGCGTGTGTGACTGACGTGCCTAAAAGGGGTGTGGGGTGTGTTGTTGCAGTACCTGTGACGTCCTGGCTTGTCCAGGGCGCCACATTTGTACCTTTGAGAATGTACACTTGAGCAAATTTGTTGCTGATGTGACTCCAATTTTGAAAAGTCAGTCAAAATTGGGTTCATATCGAGGAGAACATTGTTCATTATTGTTGAAATCCTAAAATTTGTAAATGGCCTGAAAACATTTATGGGTCATAGCCATGTGGAACACTGGAGTGCTATTTAAAACATCAACACTCCAATATTGCCGAAGTGCTTGGTTCTTCACTATCTCCAGGCAAAGAACAAGGGCCCAAATGTTCATTATTTCTACTGCAGAACTAATAAATTAAATTTCTAAAAAAAATAGTTGAGTACCACAAAGTGAATAATCAATAACATTTTAATGAATCATTTTAGTTACACATAGCGGAAGCAAAGCCATTAAAAATCACCCCATTAAAACCAATTAAAGCAGACAGGGTGGCACTTTACAGTATACAGTGGAACCTTGTTTTACGAGAACAATTGGTTCTGGGAGTGTGCTCGTAAACCAATTTACTCTTCTAACAAAGCATGATTTCCCATAGGAAATCATTGGAATGCAGACAATTCAGTCCACAACTTCTAGTAATATCCTATCCTGGTCCCCTATTGTGCCATTCCACACACGCACACACATGCGCAAACACGTGCGCGCACACACACACACGCACATTATGCTCACTTATCCTCCATTGCCTCGCCATCCTGGTTCTTGCAGTCCACCGGTAACCATTGTGGCCGATGCAAGGGCTGCCGCTGTCAGGCCTTCAGCGGCTGTCGTCATTGGCATGAGCTGCTTGCCTCAGTGATTGGCCAACGCGCTGACGTCAGTGGCTCTGATTGGTCAGTGTGCTGCCATTGGAAAAGGAAACATAAAGAAAAGTGGAATTCTCTCCCTCACTATCAATGTCGCAGGCAAGGAAGGCATATACTTTCTCAGCTGAATACCATCTGTGGCATTTTTTTGTGTAAGGGTGTATTGATAAGTGGACCGTAGAAGTTCAATTTGGCGGGTTCAGCAGGACTTTAAATAAAGTTCGGTTTGGGACCCGCAATTGACTTGAACCCCAATGGAAGTCACTAATTGGGCAGTTTGGGTCTCCGCCCATATGCAGTTAGCCATAAACAGATCACTTCCAGGGGCAGGTGGGTGGGTTTTTCCATTTTTTTTGGGTGCACATTACATTCAATCATACTGTTGTTACCCTCAGTGCAAGCTGTCAAACACTGCAAGTGGCTCGCACTGGGATGAGCACCGAGCATACCTGATCACAGCGATGCTTGTGAGAGTGGTTTACATACATAATGCACCCGATTTCCTAATGCGATCAGCAAATACGGCAACAGAACAACACAGCGACTGCTCTTCTCACATCTTGAAGCTGGAATAAGGCAGAGGGGAGCATTCCACTGTGAGGTCAGATGGTGTCTTGCTCACTGATTGGTGTGATTGGGCGTCATTGTCCAATCACTCCAATCAGCACTGGGGCTAGTGACGCTGTCATTGCGTAGCACCAGGCTATCATCCATGGTGTCATAGCTGGACTTTAGTGTTTCAGGTAATTTAATTTGCCAGAATCATTGAAATAGCTGTGATTGGCTATTCAAAATTAAACAGACAATCACAGCAATCGTAGTGGTGGGGGGGTGAGTCCCAGTACCCTGCTGTATGAAACAGCAGGCACCTTCATTTAATCACTGTGGCTTCAGTCATGGTGACACATGATCACGAGAACATGGCAGTAATGCAAAGTCACGAAGAGGATCTATATATATATAATTGCCTTATTCTGTCTGTCTGTCTTGCTCCAAAATTGTGTCATGTGACAGTGTCACCGTAAGTGTCATAAAAGTGACAACTGTCGGATTGGCCGCTGGGCTCGGCCTGGCCCCGCCCCCCCACGGATTGGCCGCCCGCCTCGGCCTGGCCCCGCCCCCCACATGGATTAGCCGCTCTGGGCTCGGCCTGGCTCCGTCCCCCCCACGGATTGGCCGCTCGCCTCGGCCTGGCCCCGCCCCCCACATGGATTAGCCGCTTGTCCCGGACCTCCGCACGCACCCCCAGAAGAGAGAAGACAGAAGAAAGAAGACCCCGCAGTCATACTCACCAGACGCCGACCGGGAGCAGGTGAGCGCATCAAGGTCCTGCAGCGGTGGAACACACACACACACGCACACACACACACACATAAGATCACACTCACTCACTCTCACACACACCTCACACACACCTCACACACACATCAGATCGCATCCACACACAACAACATCCAGTGATATCGCTTACTTCTCGGCGGCGATACTGTGCGTGCAGTGACCTTCCAGGACCTGCTGGAGGATCACATGGCCGGAAGCATGTGGTATCTCCGGATGTTGTAAGTGCGTATGTGCGATATCGTCAGTGTGTGTGTGCGTGTATGCGATCGGGTGTGTGCGTGTGTTCTGATGTGTGAGTGTATGCGATCGGATCTGTGAGTGTCGGCAGAGGAGCACGGCGTGCAGCACAGCTGCTGGGACCGCCCACCGGAGGGCACAGGGAGAAGTGGGGTGTGAGTGTATGCGATCAGATGTGTGCGTGTATACTGTCTGATGTGTGACTGTGGAGCACGATGGGGAGTGCGCAGCATGGGGGATGGAGCACGATGGGGGGTGCGCAGCATGGGGGATGGAGCACGATGGGGGGTGCGCAGCATGGGAGATGGAGCACGTTGGGGAGTGCACAGCATGGGAGATAGAGCACGATGGGGGTGCGCAGCATGGGGGATGGAGCACGATGGGGAGTGCGCAGCATGGGGGATGGAGCACGATGGGGAGTGCGCAGCATGGGGGATGGAGCACGATGGGGAGTGCGCAGCATGGGGGATGGAGCACGATGGGGGGTGCGCAGCATGGGGGATGGAGCACGATGGCGAGTGCGCAGCATGGGGGATGGAGCACGATGGGGGGTGCGCAGCATGGGGGATGGAGCACGATGGGGGGTGCGCAGCATTGAGGATGGAGCACGATGGGGGGTGCGCAGCATGGGGGATGGAGCACGATGGGGGTGCACACCTCCCCCCAAAACACACACACAGCGCCACACGCGCACCGCATAACACACCACACACACACTGGGAACCACAAACACCGCCCTACACAGACAACGCCGCACACACACAACACCCAACACACAAACACCGCGGCATACACAAATATACGCACATACCGCGCAACACACACTGCACAAAACATACCTCCCCCAAAACACACACACGCACTCCACACCCACACAAACCACGCAACACACCCAGCACCCCACACACAGAACGCTGTAGACACACAGCGCTCCACAAACAACGCAACACACACAACGCAACACACATACAACACCGCTCTCACACCCCCCCACCCAGACAACACCCAGAACATTTACAGTGCCCTACACAAACACTGGCAACTACACACAACAACATCGATATATATAACAAAAAACATACATTAACTACACAATAAATTCTAGAATACCCGATGCGTTAGAATCGGGCCACCTTCTAGTAATATTATAAGTGAAAAAACAAAAGAAACATGGAGTAATAAATAGTGCAAAACAATAACAAATTTTTTTCAGTTATATGAAATAGACAAGACACAAAAAAAGGGGAGGGAATGGCCATGTAAACACAATAAAATGCAAAGAATGGGGGGATGGGAGTAGATGGTGACCCCAGGGGAAGAGGCAGCAGCATGTATGGAAACAATCCAAAAATGTCACAACATTAACCTGACTGGCAGTTATTACAGACAAAATACCAACATGACAGCATGTAATAAATAAATAGTCATAAAGTGCTAAGTGCATAAGTGGATTCAGTGCAAAAAATAGCAGCATACAATATATAGCGATGTACAAAGGGCAGCTTGCAAGATGCTAATTGCAAAAAAGGAGCCAAGATCCCCAGGTAGGGAGACCCCCCATAGAAGAGAGCCCCCTATAACCTCCAACGTATGTTTCGCAGGATAGATACTACCT
Organism: Anomaloglossus baeobatrachus; assembly: GCF_048569485.1. Lineage (NCBI taxonomy): Eukaryota > Metazoa > Chordata > Amphibia > Anura > Aromobatidae > Anomaloglossus > Anomaloglossus baeobatrachus. The sequence continues at coordinate 619,687,720 of NC_134354.1, forward strand.
CTGTGGGTACCGCTTCATCAGGGAGGAAAGGCGAGGGTGGTAGAGATAGGAAGCCTCACTCATTTATAATGCCCGCTGTGTATGTGGCTTCCTGGAGTGACGCCCACCGGAATGACGCGCACGGGAGCCGGCGCCATGCCTCCCCACTGAAGGAGCGCCGTCAGACCTGGAACGCGCACGTGGGAGCAGGGACGCTTAACCCATATCCCACACGCGCGCTCCCGTCCAATGAGACGGCGGTCGCATCAGAGAGAGGGGAGGGGCCGGCGAACCGGCGCGTGCTGGAGGGCGGCAGGCCAGGAAGTCAAGGGAAAATCAGTAATGTGGCAAAGAGAGGTCCGATTATGTGACCAGGCGGGGCGGGGCCAAATCGAATATACAAACAATACAGGCATGCAATTCAAAAAGTATCGTGGGAGACGCAGCACCAGGTAACATAAATAGCGATCCTCTGACACAATCAATAATCAGTCCATATAGATAGCCAGAAACGAGAGTCCCATCCAGATGGCTCTGAAGTAGTTGGTATGGGTATAGTCTGACCTCACTTAGTGGGTCCCAGATCCAGAAGATTCTTAGACATCAACAGGGGATGGATACCCAATATGTTCACATTGAGCACCACCTATTTAGGGATGTAGAAAATGCAATAAATAAGGGCAATGAGGCATAGAATTCAAAAGAGAAGGGGGAGGGAAAGGGGGCAGGGCATGAAAAATTGATATAAAATTACATAAAAATATTTACAAGGAAGGAATACTATATATATAATAAAAATCAGTAAAAAAGTGGCGAAAAATATTCATGAAAGAGGAACATGGAGAGAATCATTCAAAGAAAGCATGCAAAACTAATGACTTCATTAAGTCCTCTAGGGACAAGAGTTTCAAGAGTACTGATCCACCGGGCCTCACATTGAGCCAATTTTTTCTTTATATCTCCCCCCATGGAGCCACAACTAACTGTGTCAATTCCACGCACCTCAAGAAGTGTGGGATCACAATTATGATACCTCCTGAAGTGACGGGGAAGAGTTTTGAGAAGAGTAAGATCCTGTGCAGATGTTGCTGCCGAAATATCACGCACGTGCTCTCTGACCCTAACGCGGAGCTCACGCGAAGTAAGCCCCACGTAGATCAGAGAGCACGGGCAAGTGGCAAAATAAACAACATGTGTAGTGCAACATGATATATATTTCCGGATCTCAAAGGTCTTTACGTGGCCAGAGGAGAAGAATGTCCTAGTGCGGACAATGTTATTAAACGCCAAACAGTGACCGCACTTAAAACATCCAAGGGTTGGGCCACGAGTACTGAAGGGATTCTTAATGTCTGGGATGTAGTGACTCCTCACCAACAGGTCCTTGATGTTCTTGGCACGTCTCGCTGTCACGAGTGGAGCATCCGTGAGGATCCCCGATAATATTGGATCAGATAATAAAACCGGCCAATGCCTATAAAGAATATCCTTCATGGTGCCCCACTCGTGATTATATGTACCAGAAGACGTTTGTTTGGGCCTGTAGGTGAGGAGTTGCGCCCTGGGGGTTTTTTTAGCCCTCAAATAGCCCTTCTTCACCATCCTCCCACTGTAGCCACGCTCTCTCTACCACCCTCGCCTTTCCTCCCTGATGAAGCGGTACCCACAGTGGTAGTATCTATCCTGCGAAACGTACGTTGGAGGTTATAGGGGGCTCTCTTCTATGGGGGGTCTCCCTACCTGGGGATCTTGGCTCCTTTTTTGCAATTAGCATCTTGCAAGTAGCGCTTTGTACATCGCTATATATTGTACTATGTTGATGGCAGGTGATATAGTGGATTTCACACATATATTGTGCTCATAGCAGCTTTACGATTTCATGTTTGCACTTGGCACTTTATAATCTCTGTATGCTGCTATTTTTTGCACTGAATCCACTTATGCACTTAGCACTTTATGACTATTTATTTATTACATGCTGTCATGTTGGTATTTTGTCTGTAATAACTGCCAGTCAGGTTAATATACTGACATTTTTGGATTGTTTCCATACATGCTGCTGCCTCTTCCCCTGGGGTCACCATCTACTCCCATCCCCCCATTCTTTGCATTTTATTGTGTTTACATGGCCATTCCCTCCCCTTTTTTTGTGTCTTGTCTATTTCATATAACTGAATAAAATTTGTTATTGTTTTGCACTATTTATTACTCCATGTTTCTTTTGTTTTTTGATATAGGAGTATGTGCTAGGCACATGTTTTGCCCCATTGAGGGCAATTGTGCCTCATATTGTGATAAATGACGGTCATGAGGTATAGCTTTCTCAATATTATAAGTGAATAGGCTTTGCATGTATAACTTAAAATCAAGACGTATCAGGCAAATGTGAAGTCCATATGTGGAATCAGCAGGTTCAATTTAGTATAAATCACCAGTTTTCTCTCAGCAAAACCATTGTTTCATGGTGTTATCAACCTGTCATCATCTAGTGGTCCTCTCTGTTTCATGTGCAGTGCAACAAGTTCAGACCACTGCATCATCACCTTCAGTCTGTGCTGCTTACCTTAAGGGGACTCTAATAGCCCAGGATGACCGTTGACACCAAGTACAGGTGCTTGTGCATCATGATGGGGCTGATCATTTAAATTCACCTTCCCACTAGTTTTTTTTTCCCCTGAATCTCCACCCTCACCTCTTCTGTGATTGACAGCTCTAGTTTCATAGAGCTAGAAAGCGGAGGAGATAGATAACCAGCAGGTTTGAAGATGTATTTAAATGATTAGCCCCACTATGATGCACAAGCACCTCTACTTAGTGTGAATAGTCCTCTGTGCTGATAGAGTCCCTTTTATCTTTGACTTCGAGATTCCACCTCATCAGGTGAGCCCATTACATATGTACTCTGTTTTGCATTGTACAGGGTGGGCCATAAGAAAGGATACACCCAGGGTGGGCCATAGCGATGGATACAGCCATAAGTATGGATACACCCTGATAAAAGAGAGTAAAGTTGAATTCAAAATGGCGGCTTTGCAGATGGCCGCCATGGGTGTCACCACGGTAAGGTGATATCTGCAACCACTTCCATTTTATCAGGATGTATCCATATTAATGGACCACCCAGGGTGTATCCATACTTATGGCCCACCCTGTATTTTAAACCCATATAATTGAATGGAGCTGAATTAGTAGATGCAGCCCATGGTCAGACATGGTACAATGTAAAACAAAAAATAATGTTTTTGTTTGTAATCTTGAAACAGTCTTTAAGAGATACCGGGGTTTTTCGGACTATAAGACGCACTTTTTTTCCCCCAAATGTTGGGGGAAAGTGGGGGGGTGCATCTTGTAGTCTGAATGTAGGGCTGTGGGGAATGAGGGTGCTGCGGTGGAGCAGGTCATCGGCGGCACGAGCAGGCTGTAGCAGCCTGCCGTGACCACGCACGTACACCCGCTCATTTAATATGTCCACCCATCATCCCGCCCATCATCTCTCAGCGCTGAAGCTGGCGCTGACAGGTGGGGAATGTGCGCATATTAAACAGCCTGCCCGCATGATCACCCCTGGCAACTACAGCCTGGAGTGATCATGTGCGGCTGTATTCACTGCCCCCCGTGCATCATCAATAGCGCGGGGTGCAGTGATTCAGTACACTCACCGGCCACAATCCCTGCAGCACCGCAATGTCCTCCTGTCTGCTGGCGGTGGCTGTGTGGAGACTAGTGGTGTGCAGAGCGATGACGTCATCTCTGTGCGCACGTGTCCACACGCAGCCGCCGCCGGCACAGACAGGAGGACATCGCGATGCTGCAGGGATCGTGGCCAGCTCCACACAGGTAAGCGGCGCTGCTGCTGGCCCAGACGGGAGGAGCAACGCTGCAGGAAGTGAGGTAAGGTGAGTATGAGCGTTTATTTTATTTTTATGTGCCACAGGATGCGGACCGTATACCAGGATGGGGGTATATAGCAGGATGGGGGTGTATAGCAGGATGGGGGTATATTATGAGCAGGATGGGGGTATATGAGAAGGATGGGAGTATATGAGCAGGATGAAAGTATATGAGCAGGATGGGGCTATATGAGCAGGATGGGGGTATATTATGAGCAGGCTGGGGGTATATTATGAGCAGGATGGGGGTATATGAGCAGGATGGGGGTATATTATGAGCAGGATGGGGGTATATGAGCAGGATGGGGGTATATAGCAGGATGGGGGTATATAGCAGGATGGAGTATATTGCAGGATGCAGCCATATGCCAGTATATAGCAGGATGCGGCCATATGCCAGGATGACGGTATATAGCAGGATGGGGGCTATACCAGGATGAGGGACATATACTGTATATACAAGGCAGGAGAATCGTTACCTGGCTGGGGTACCTTAGTAGAAAATTTCGTGACATTACCACCATAACAGTGTCAGCAGCAGATCCTCGCCCCATAACAGTGTGTCATGACCACATTTTTTGCTTAAAATTTTATTTTCCTATTTTCCTCCTCTAAAACCAGGGTGCGTCTTATGGTCCGGTGCGTCTTATAGTCCGAAAAATACGGTACATAAAATTGACATTATTATGTGTTATTATCATTAATTTTGAATGCACAAATATTGAAATATAAAAGTGTTATTTATGGTAAATCTGAGTTCCAAATAATGGTGCTCAACTATTGTTGACGATTTGCAAATGTCTATTATACACACAGAGCAACGGTGACTCTCCTTGGTGTGCCAGGAGAAAACTCCTACCTGTTAGCTGAAAGAAATGTTATGATGGAAATGTCAATCAGATGCTTACAAATGATTTTTCCAACCATCGATCACTCATCCGTGGTCTGAAAAATTGTTCCTTGTAAATGGGCATTTAGAAATCAGATCAATAATAATGAATTTGGGAATTTGGGAATAAAACAATTCATTTTACTTATGGAATAATGCATGATTAATATAGCATACCTGACATGGAATAACTCAAAAGATCTACCTATAACAATAACTCGTTAAAACATGAAACACTTAACGAGATACTCCATTGTTGTTTTAACAAAGATTTCTCATCCTAGCTTCTAAGCTCAAAGAGCTGAATTTAAATGATAATATAATATTACAAAGAAGCAATACAGGAGGCGGCATTGTAATTTTAGATAAGAAAAGCTATTGTCAGAAAGCTACAAGATTCATCCATGTGCATAAATTAAACTTTAATCCTATAAAATCTGTTCCATTGGATTTTATACTTTTTATTACATATATATTTGCCGTATGATTTTGAAGAATTTACACCACAAGGGATTTGAACATAAAACATAGTGTTCACTATGACTCCATATGTTCCGTATTAACGCATTATTTTCTTCAAATGCAAATCCTCCCAGATATACTCTCCCGCCAGTGATAGGATTGCCTGCCTGACTGTGCGGTTGTCAGAACCTAATACATTTTGTTTAGAAGATTAGGTAAATTAATTAAATGCTTATTTGAAGTTAACAATGAAAGCATTGTCTGCTAACATGGAAAATATTTGAAGAAACAATTACGTGATTTCTGTGTAATCTTTTATGAAACACAAACCAGAATATTCTGTTTACATATCCAGATCCAAACTGATTAATTGTAATATCAATTAAAATTATTCTGATTAACCAAACTTCTGTTAGTCTTCTTTCCATTTATTCGTAAAAATAGGCTGGCTAATTATTTGACTGCGCAATCTTAGGGTGCATTTATACTGGCCCAAAGGCAGTTGTTAAATGGCCAGACTCATTTAAACAGAATGATTGTACTTTCTATGCACACAATGATAATAATAATTTTAATAATGATCAGTAATATCTCCTTTAATCGGCATGGGTTATAACTGTTAAAGCTTAAAAATATTTTCAACATTTTTCTCATTCATCAATTGCCGCTTACACTGGTCAATTGGGCGACAAGAGACAAGAGTTGCTTTGATCACTAACGCAATTCTCTCAGTGTAAATGTAAGGGAATTATCAAGGGGTGTGACATGATCACTAGGAACAGGGAAGCCTAAACTGGCCCTCAGGCTAGGGGAACCCTGGATGACCTTGATCTCAAAGGTATGTCTGAAAGTGATGATGTTTGGGCTGCCTTTCTTACCCTAGCTACAGAACAACGCATGTCTAGTGGACCCCCTTCCTCCACCCAGGAAAGGAGCAGGATAGGACTGATTAATCCCACACAAATAAACAGACGGGGTAAAAACCAAAACTCAAACTCACAGCACTCACAGAGGTATAGACAATTCGTGATCAGCAGGAAACTAAAGGAAGGAAGGAAACAATCAGACAAAAGTATTTCCACAACACACTAAACAGCACACAGATGTTGACCAGCAACTGATATCAAAGCACAAGGACCGGGATAGCATAAAGCTATCATCGGCATGGGAGACCAGGCTCCACCATTTTAAAAAGGGCGGGCGGAGGTGACTAAGATAGGTGTTCTTCAGCATGTGACTCAAGCAGTAATCCACAGGCTAGCAGAAAATAACTCCTGCAAGCCCGATTACTAAGAAGAGCCCAGCTGGTCTACACCCGAGCCTGTGCAACTCAAAAGCAGCATCGTGTGGAGTGTCTGACTCTGCTGTGTGAACCGCATCAGAAAGAGTCCTGATAGTCAGTGAGTTCTGAGCCAGACATTGTGTGGCAGTACCCCTCTCTCTACGAGGGGCCTCTGGACTCTTCGGACCAGGTCTATCCAGATGACAGCGATGGAATGCTCTAACCAGATGCTCTGCATGGACACCAGCGGCAGGCACCCAAGTCCTTTCCTCAGGACCATAACCCTGCCAATATACTAGGTACTGAAGAGTGTGATTCTTAATACCTTGAACTCCAACGAACCATCAACCAAGACCAGAAGCAGAGGAATAAAAAAGGAGTTCCTGAACCCATAAATTTCTTTAACAGAGACATGTGGAAGACATTGTGGATCTTATATGATGATGGTAAGGCTAGATGGAAAACCAACAGGTTGATAACAGCTGTAAGTCTAAATGGACCAAAAAATCAAGGACCTAACTTAAGTGAAGGTACCTAAAATGTAATGTTTTTTTATGGATAACCACACTACACACAGGTCTGGACTTAACAAACGGTCATAGTCAGCCACACACTTATACCTAGAGCTTATGCTAAGCAAGTGCTGCTGATCCTTTTCCAATGTAGATGATAATTCAGAGCCCAATTGGTCCTCTTTTGGTACCCCGGAAGAGTGCATTTTTAGAAGAGTACTGAACTGGGGATGGTGACCATAAACACAAAAGAAAGGGGACACACCAAATGACTCATGATAGTGATTATTGATAGCAAAATCAGCCAGAGGAAGAAACGAGGACCAGTCCTCCTGATTATCTGAAATAAAGGAGCGCAAAAACTGCTACACGTTCTGGTTCATGCACTTTATTTACCCATTAGACTGTGGAGAAAACACTGATGAGTGAGACAATTAAATCCTTAATCGAGAGCAGCATGCCCTCCAGAAATTGGCAATAAATTGAGCACATCTATCAGATACAGTGTCAGACAGGACCCCATGGAGTCTGAAAATTTTATGAATCAATACCTGCACTAAAGTGTTAACATTGAGTAAAGATAGTAGATTGATAAAATGTGTCATTTTGTCATTAACAAAAGTAACAGTATTAGCAGCAAAGGGAGGAAGATCTGTATAAAATCCATGGAAATATCTGTCCAAAGTTTGCTGGAAACGCTCAATGAAAGCAAACAACCTGACAAATGAAACTGCGATGTATTAGAATGTGCACAGGTGGCATAGACCGACATGTAGAGCACCACATCCTGCCGGATTTTGAGCTACCCGAAAACACATAATACGAGATCCAGAGTTCCATTCACCCCTGGTTGACAAGCCATGACCAAATCATGATGTTCTTCCAGAAGATTAAGGTGAAGATTTAGAGCGACAAATGACTTGTTAGCTGGAGCCCTGATGGTGCCTTATTGTGAGCTTCTGCAATCTGAGATTCCACCTCTATTGTACACTAACGGCTCCCTTTTTGCAGGATGAGCATCGATTCTGAAAACTCCTGGACACACCATTAGCCTTCTTGTTTTTAGAATCTGGACGACAAGTAACAAAAAAATTAAACCTATTAAAAAATAAAGACCATCAAGCTTGTCTCATTGTAAAACATTTTGCTGACTCGAGAATAAGGAAATGTTTATGGTCCGTCATTACAGTAACCGGATTATTAGCTCCCACTAACAAGTGTACCCATTCCTCAAATGGCAACTTAATAATGAATAACTCCTGATCACCAATGTTGCAGATGGACGAAGTTTGCCAATAGACAGAACTTGAGACAATACAGCGCCCATCCCCACCTCTGATGCGTCAACTTCCACTTTGAAGGGAAGAGATGCATCAGGCTGTATCAACACTGGTGTTGACGTTAAACATCGTTTAAGACAATCAAAAGTGTATAAAGTACCCTGAGACCAGATAGAAAAGTGCACCATTTTTCATCATGTCAGTCAGACCCTAAGAAGCATTGCACCGCTTTCAGGTTCTCAGAACGGTCCCATTTCATAAAAGCCTGCAACTTAGAGGGATCCATCCTAAAGCCAGAAGCGGAAATAATGTAACCCAGAACTGGAAGTTCTTCAACGCTGAATACACATTTCTATAATTTAGCATACAATTTGTTCTCCCTGAGGATCTGCAAAAATTGTTTGAAATATTGTGAATGTAAGCCAAAATCCTGTGAGTAAATGAGTATGTCATCTAAGTAAAATGATAACAAATTTTTCCAACAGGTGAGTACTAAAAAACCGCAGGCGCGCTGGTCAGACCAAGAGACATCACCCGATTCTTAAAGTGACCCTCTGGCATATTGAATGCCAACTTCCACTCATCTCACTGTCAGACCCAAATTAGATTATAGGTCCCCCTGAGATCACATTTGGAGAACTATTTGGCACCGGAAATCTGTTTAAATAGGTCCAGAATGAGTAGCATCAGATATGGGTTGCGAATCATAATCTGGTTAAGCTCACGGAAATCCAGGCACGGATGAAGTCCACCCTCCTTCTTTTTGACAAAGAAAAAACCCACAGCCACTGAGGATGAAGCTGGCCTAATGTGACCAGTAGCCAAACTCTCTGTTAAATAGAGCTTGTCTCTCAGGGCCTGACAAACTATGCAATCTGCACATGGGCAACTTGACCCCTGGCTTCAACCTTATGGTGCAGTTCATAAAGTCTGTGTTGTGTCATCTCCTGGCAGCCCTTCTCAGAGAAAACATTACAAAACTTAGAAAAGGGTTTCAGAATACTCATGCTTATTGCAGAGATACAGGTCCTTAAAAAGTGCTGGTTACAGAAAGAGCTCCATTTAGTTATGTCCTGGGTCTTCCAGTCTGCAAATGGGCTATTCAATGTAAACTAAGGAAACCCTAAAACAATTTGTGCAGGAAGGTCTTTGAGTACATAGAAAGTAATATGCTCTTGATAAATATGCGGAGTTCCAACCCTGATACACATTCCCTAAAGACTCCTTAAGAGAGAGGTGATGAGTAGAGTTGAGCGCGGTTCGTGGTTCTCCAGTTCGCGGTTCGAGTGATTTTGGGGGCTGTTCTAGATCGAACTAGAACTCAAGCTTTTTGCTAACGCTCGATAGTTCTAGTTACGTTTGAGAACGGTTCTAGCAGCAAAAAGACAAGCTAATTACAAGCTGGCTTTCCGCTGTAATAGTGTAAGTCACTCTGTGACTCACACTATTATGAAATTTCAGCGTATAGTGTGCGGGAACAGCGCATTCAGATCACTGCTGTTTGGATAATGGCGATCGCCATTTTTTTTTTTTCTTGTCTTCCTTCCCTAAGCGCGCGCGTGTAGTAGGGCGGGCCAGCATGTCAGCCAATCCCAGACACACACACAGCTAAGTGGACTTTTAGCCAGAGAAGCTATGGCATGTGTGATAGGATGTACATGTCACATGTCCCTGCATTATAAAAACGGACATTTTCCTCCAGCACGCCATTATCTGCCTTCTGCGTCTGGGTGTCAGTCACCGCTGGTGTAGCTCGTGTCTCCGATACTGCTGTGTACGCTCTACACACAGCGCTATACAGAATAGGGATAGAAGTTTCTATTAGTCCTTGTAGGGCTAATACCAGCAGGGTCAGAGCCATAGGTGACAGTCAGGTCCGTGAAAACAGATTTTCACAGCTACACAAGATGACAGCGTCTGTGTAGCTAAGGTCAGGGATTTCCTCGCTGCATTTCCCCATTAGGAGGGATAGAAAGTGAGGCTTCCTTTCCTCTACCCAGACTCACAACCCTGCCACAGTACCCTCCTGCCCTTTGCACACTCAAGCTCATTGTTACTAAGCCATTATACTAGCAAACACTGAGTAAACATAGTGGCATCCTAAAGTGGCTGTTGGACTTCCATTAGTGTCCCACTGGTGCAAAGCTATTTGCAGCACCTCTGCTTTGCGCACTCAAACTCATTGTTACTAAGCTATTATACTAGCAAACACTGATTAAACTTAGTGGCATCCTAAAAGTGGCTGTTGGACTTCCATTAGTGTCCCACTGGTGCAAAGCTATTTGCAACACCACTGCATTGCACACTCAAACTCATTGTTACTAAGCCATTATACTAGCAAACACTGAGTAAACTTAGTGGCATCCTAAAAGTGGCTGTTGGACTTCCATTAGTGTCCCACTGGTGCAAGGCTATTTGCAGCACCACTGCATTGCACACTCAAACTCATTGTTACTACGCCATTATACTAGCAAATACTGATTAAACTTAGTGGCATCCTAAAAGTGGCTGTTGGACTTCCATTAGTGTCCCACTAGTGCAAATCTATGTGCAGCACCTCTGCTTTGCGCACTCAAACTCATTGTTACTAAGCTATTATACTAGCAAACACTGAGTAAACTTAGTGGCATCCTAAAAGTGGCTGTTGGACTTCCATTAGTGTCCCACTGGTGCAAAGCTATTTGCAACACCCCTGCATTGCACACTCAAACTCATTGTTACTAAGCCATTATACTAGCAAACACTGAGTAAACTTAGTGGCATCCTAAAAGTGGCTGTTGGACTTCCATTAGTGTCCCACTAGTGCAAATATATGTGCAGCACCTCTGCATTGCACACTCAAATTCATTGTTACTAAGCCATTATACTAGCAAACTATGCTGCCAGTTTTAGGGCCGTAGTTGCATTGTCAGGGATAGTTATTGTTGTTTATTCTGCTGTTAATAAAGATCGACCACCGCTGCAATCTACACCACCTCTCAATTTTTACTACCACATTTTAAGTGCACAATCTTGTCGCAATCAAAATGAGTGGCAAAATGACAGATGCTGGTGGAAAGGGGAAGAGGCGTGTTGGAAAGGGAAAAAAAGGGTTTGTCCGTGGGGAAGGTGGCAAAGCTCCATTAACATCTGCTGAAGATAGACCATCTTCCAGCAAAATTAAGATGTCTACTACTTACCGTGGACAATCCGATGTGCTTCCTTTTTTACGGACACGAACAACTGGAACAAAGGTAGATGATGGCCAAAAAAAGAAAATGCTTGAATGGATCTCAAGTGGTCCAACAAGTGCCCTCTCCTCCACCTCAAATACCGCATCCAAAAAACACCAGTCCTCTTAGTTGTCATCCCAATCACACTTGCTTTCTCCCAGCTCTGAAGTCTCCATCCGCCCTGCACAGTATGGTGGAACTGAGATGGCTGAGTCTGCAGAGCTGTTCAGTCACACTATAGCCTGGGAATCAGAGGTCTGCTCCCAAGCTACAGTGAGTACAGACCAGGAAATGGTCTGCAGTGATGCCCAGAACCTTTGTGACTCTGATTCAGGCCGTGATGACCAAGTTTCTGAGCATAATGTTGACCCTTATTCACAAACTGAAATACCTGTTGTAATAGACAATGAGGAACATACTAATGACGATGAGACGCAGATAACACATTGGGATGACAACTTAAATATTTGGTCAGGGCAAGAAGAGGCTCGGTCTGAGGGTGAGGGGAGTGCAAACACAACAATTGATGAGGAAGTTCTAGATCCCACCTACTGTCAACCCACAGTCAGGCCCTCGAGGAGGTCAACAGAGACGGTGGAGGAGGATGCAACTGACGACGAAGTTACCTTGCGCCTTCCTGGACAGAGTCGGAGTACTGGTAGCACGTCTACAACTGCATCCTCAGCCATCACTGTGCCTCTGAGCACTAGTCGGGGTGGATCAACAGGTCGCATGCCCTCTAAGCCTTGCCTAGCCTGGTCCTTTTTTGACATAGCAAAAGATCGCCCAAATAATGTGATCTGTAAAATTTGTCGTGATTCTGTTAGTAGAGGGCAAAACCTCAGCAGTTTGACAACTTCTTCCATGAATCGTCACATGAAAAAATATCATATGTCCCAGTGGGAAGCTCACCGTGCTGCAATGAGGCCTAGCGGAGCGAACCATCTGCCGCCTGCCCCTTCCAGTGCATCCGCACGCTCTTCATCTTCTAGGACTGTGGGGACAGCTGTCACACCTGGTTTTCCACGCACAACTTCCACCACTGTAACCGCAACAGGCAGTTTGCTTGGTAGGTTGTCAGTTGGTTTGGAAGGGGAAAATAGTGCGTGTGTACAGCTCTCTCAGACATCAATAGCACCAACATTGGATGAAGGCAACATCATGTCTACGCCTGCACTTTCCTCACAAACCTGCATTTTTCCAGGGACACCCTGCTCAACACCGTCTACACACAGCAGCCAGATCTCTGTCCCTCAGATGTAGACAAAAAAAAAGGCCATTTTCTGCGACCCATGACAAAGCTAAGAGGTTGACTTTATCCCTCTGTAAGCTCTTGGCTTCCAAAATGCTGCCTTTCCACCTGGTGGACACACAGGATTTTAGAGACCTTATGTCTGTCGCTGTGCCCCAGTACCAGATGCCCAGTCGCCACTACTTCTCTAAGAAAGGTGTGCCCGCGCTACACCAGCATGTCGCACACAACATCACCGCTTCCTTGAGAAACTCTGTGTGTCAACGGGTGCATTTCACCACCGATACTTGGACCAGTAAGCATGGACAGGGACGTTACATGTCGCTGACTGGGCACTGGGTAACTATGGTGATAGATGGTGAAGGGTCTGCTGCACAAGTCTTGCCATCCCCACGACTTGTGTGTCAATCATCTGTCTGTCCAAGTTCTGCCACTGCTTCTGCCTCCTCCACCTCGTCTGGGTCCTCCACCTCCGCCCCTTGCCTGCCTGGTCAGGCCACCAGCGTTCTAACTGCGCAGAAGGAATCACGCACCCCTCATTACTATGCTGGCAGCAGAGCTCAACGGCATCAGGCGGTCTTTAGCTTGAAATGTCTTGGAAATAAGAGTCACACAGCGGCTGAGTTGTGGGCAGCTCTGGAGACTGAGTTTAATAAATGGTTGTCTCCACTCAACCTACAGCCTGGTAAGGCCGTGTGCGACAATGCTGCAAACCTGGGTGCGGCCCTTTGCCTGGGCAAGGTGACACACGTGCCTTGTATGGCTCACGTGTTGAACCTTGTTGTCCAGCAATTTTTAACACACTATCCCGGCCTAGATGGCCTTCTGAACAGGGCACGAAAACTGTCTGCTCACTTCCGCCGTTCAACCACCGCTGCTGAGCGACTTGCATCGCTCCAGAAGTCGTTCGGCCTGCCGGTTCATCGCCTGAAATGCGATGTGCCAACACGCTGGAATTCGACTCTCCACATGTTACAGCGACTGTGGCAGCACAGCCGAGCCCTGGTGCAATACGTCATGACGTATAGCCTGGGCCAACGAGATGCAGAGGTGGGGCAGATCACCCTGATGGAGTGGTCTCAGATCAAGGACCTATGCACCCTCCTGCACAGTTTCGACATGGCGACGAATATGTTTAGCGCTGACAATGCCATTATCAGCATGACAATTCCAGTCATTTACATGCTGGAGCACACGCTAAACACTATTTGGAGTCAGGGGGTGGGACAACAGGAAGGGGAGGAACTACAGGAGGATTCATATGCGCAAGACACAACAACATCACCAAGGTCCAGACGTTCATCATAACCAACGCGGCAGGCATGGGACTATGGGGGACAGGGATCAACAAGGGCGCATGGTAGCAGGCGAAATGTTGAGGAAGGTGCAGGAGAACATGAAGAAATGGAGGACGAACTGTCCATGGACATGGAAGACTCAGCGGATGAGGGAGACCTTGGTCAAATTTCAGTTGAAAGAGGTTGGGGGGAGATGTCAGAGGAAGAAAGAACGGTTAGCACCTCTATGCCACAAACACAGCGTGGACTTGGTCCGCATGGCTGCGCAAGACACATGAGTGCTCTCTTGCTGCACTACCTCCAACATGACCCTCGTATTGTCAAAATTAGAAGTGATGATGACTACTGGCTTGCCACACTATTAGATCCCCGGTACAAGTCCAAATTTTGTGACATAATTCCAGCCATAGAAAAGGACGCACGTATGCAGGAGTATCAGCAGAAGCTGTTACTCGATCTTAGCTCGGCTTTTCCACCAAACAACCGTGCAGGTGCAGGGAGTGAATCTCCCAGTTGTAACTTTGACAAACATGGGACGGTCTCGTCATCTTCAACAGTCTACCCGTACCAGTAGGACCGTATCTGGTGCCGGTAACAGCAATTTTATGGAATCTTTTCATAATTTTTTTAGACCCTCTTTTGCAAGGCCACCAGAGACAACAAGTCTGACACATAGTCAACGGCTGGAGAGGATGATACAGGAGTATCTCCAAATGAACATCGATGCCATTACTTTGCAAATGGAGCCTTGCTCATTTTGGGCTTCAAATCTTGAAAAATGGCCAGAGCTCTCCACTTACGCCTTGGAGATTTTGTCGTGTCCAGCTGCCAGCGTTGTCTCTGAACGTGTCTTCAGTGCTGCTGGGTGTGTGCTGACAGATAAGCGCACGCATCTCTCCAGTGACAATGTGGACAGACTAACGTTCATCAAAATGAACAAGTCATAGATCCACATGGAATTTACTACCACTGTGTCACCCTGGGGAGAGTAAATGCTTGTGTATTTTGAATGTGCTTGATGCAAATCTAGCTGTGAAGTGTACAACTAGGGCACAAGTGCTGCCACTGATGAGGTGTCTGTGTGGCCCAATTTTTGGAAAAAAGGGAGACTCCGCTTGGAGTAACCCTTGATTGCTTTGTTTTTTAAAAGGAGCCAAGATGAACACGTCATGGTTCAGCAAACACTTTGCTACCTACCCCGGGGTCATCCTGGGAACAGTTAAGTATGGCGTATTTTTGAATGTGCTTGATGCAAATCTAGCTGTGAAGTGTACAACTGGGGCACAAGTGCTGCCACTGAAGGGGTGAGTGTCTGTGTGGCCCAATTTTTGGAAAAAAGGGAGACTCCGCTTGAAGTAACCCTTGCTTGCTGTGTTTTTTAAAAGGAGCCAAGATGAGCAAGTCATGGTTCAGCAAAGACTTTGCTACCTACCCCAGGGTTATCCTAGGAACAGTTAAGTATGGCGTATTGTTGAATGTGCTTGATGCAAATCTAGCTGTGAAGTGTACAACTGGGGCACAAGTGCTGCCACTGAACGGGTGGGTATGTGTGGGGCCCAATTTTTGGAAAAAAAGGGAGACTCCGCTTGGAGCAACCCTTGCTTACATTGTTTTTAAAAATGATCCAAGATGAACAGAGCTGGGATCAGGAAGGACTTTGCTACCTACCCCGGTGTCATCCTGGGGACGGTTAAGTATGGCGTATTTTTGAATGTGCTTGATGCAAATCTAGCTGTGAAGTGTACAACTGGGGCACAAGTGCTGCCACTGAAGGGGTGGGTGTGTGTGTGGCCCAATTTTTTGAAAAAAAGGGAGACTCCGCTTGGAGTAACCCTTGCTTACATTGTTTTTAAAAATGATCCAAGATGAAATGAGCTGGGATCAGGAAAGACTTTGCTACATATCCCGATGTCATCCTGGGGACGGTTAAGTATGGCGTATTTTTGAATGTGCTTGATGCAAATCTAGCTGTGAAGAGTACAACTGGGGCACAAGTGCTGCCACTGAACGGGTGGGTGTGTGTGTGGCCCAATTTTTTGAAAAAAAGGAAGACTCCGCTTGGAGTAACCCTTGCTTACATTGTGTTTAAAAATGATCCAAGATGCACAGAGCTGGGATCAGGAAAGACTTTGCTACCTACCCCGGTGTCATCCTGGGGACGGTTAAGTATGGCATATTTTTGAATGTGCTTGATGCAAATCTAGCTGTGAAGTGTACAACTGGGGCACAAGTGCTGCCACTGAAGGGGTGAGTGTCTGTGTGGCCCAATTTTTGGAAAAAAGGGAGACTCCGCTTGGAGTAACCCTTGCTTGCTGTGTTTTTAAAAAGGAGCCAAGATGAACAAGTCATGGTTCAGTAAAGACTTTGCTACCTACCCCGGGGTCATCTTGGGAACGGTTAAGTATGGTGTATTTTTGAATGTGCTTGATGCAAATCTAGCTGTGAAGTGTACAACTGGGGCACAAGTGCTGCCACTGAAGGGGTGAGTGTCTGTGTGGCCCAATTTTTGGAAAAAAGGGAGACTCCACTTGGAGTAACCCTTGCTTGCTGTGTTTTTTAAAAGGAGCCAAGATGAACAAGTCATGGTTCAGCAAAGACTTTGCTACCTACCCCGGGGTTATCCTGGGAACGGTTAAGTATGGCGTATTTTTGAATGTGCTTGATGCAAATCTAGCTGTGAAGTGTACAACTGGGGCACAAGTGCTGCCACTGAATGGGTGGGTGTGTGTGGGGCCCAATTTTTTGAAAAAAAGGGAGACTCCGCTTGGAGTAACCCTTGCTTACATTGTTTTTAAAAATGATCCAAGATGAACAGAGCTGGGATCAGGAAAGACTTTGCTACCTACCCCGGTGTCATCCTGGGGACGGTTAAGTATGGCATATTTTTGAATGTGCTTGATGCAAATCTAGCTGTGAAGTGTACAACTGGGGCACAAGTGCTGCGACTGAAGGGGTGGGTGTGTGTGTGGCCCAATTTTTGGAAAAAAGGGAGACTCCGCTTGGAGTCACCTTGCGGTGTTTTACATGATTTTAGAAGGGCGTGCCATGCCTATATCTGTGTCTCCTCCTCTTTTTCCTTGTCCTGCTCTTTTGTTTTCGCATGAGTATATGTCCTTGTCACTTTCCCATGTGTTTGTGTTGTGTTGTGAGTTGTTTGTCACCTTTTGGACACCTTTGAGGGTGTTTTCTAGGTGTTTTTATGTGTTTGTGATTGCCTCCCATTGTTTCCTATGCGGTTCTCGTGGTTCGCCGAACCGGTTCGCCGAACCGAACTCGAACGAGACCTCCGTTCGGCGAACCGAACTCGAGCCGAACCGCGGTCGGTTCGCTCATCTCTAGTGATGAGTCAATAGCAAAGATCCAGACAAGACTGGATAACTTGTCCACCTCTTATCCTGAGGAGCGAGAAAACTATTTGCCGATTATGTTTGCGTTTGAGCCATTATCAAGAAAAAACAGAGACCTCTTGGTCTCTTATTTTAACCCTGGCAGGTAACAAACAATGAGACACCGTGGTGGAGGAAATATGTAGGCCCAGGTTGGAATTCTCCCATCCCCCTGGACCAAACAGTTTTCCGGCGGCCAATCTCTTTAATGCACCAAAGGCCAGGTACTAATAAAGTATTCCTTTTTACTGCAGTAAAAGCAAGTACATCCCCTATTAGGAGTAGGGGAATCTCTCCTCACATGAGGCATCCCACCAAGCTGCATGGGCTCAGGCAAAGCCTCAGAGGGTAATGCATGTACAGTCCTCCTCTCCCAGAGAGTCTTGATATTATGAGACCTTTGACGGAACCGGCCAGCGACACCCTATCTGGGTCATCATAGATAAAGCCGAACGCAGAGAAAAACCTGTCCACTGACAGAAACAATGGTGACTCAGGGTGCAAGGAAAAAGCCCATGCTTGTGGGTCTCCACTAAGAGTGAGATTACAATGCTCCCACTTTTTGCGCCTCACTACTGGAGGAATGAGGACACAGGTGAAAGTATGATTTACAGAAACAGGATAACCCCGGCACACTACAACTCCCAGAAAAAGGCAAAATGCAAAATTTGTATGCAAAAAATTTTTTTATTATTCATACAGTAACCTCTTGAATGTTTTCCAGAAAAAATGCATATGGTCCAACACACATGGACGTTTCGGCCACAGGCCTTCGTCAACATGGACTATTATCTGACAAATACATAAAAAGTTACAATCAAAATTACATTCATAATGAAAAGCAAAATTCATCTGCCAACCAACATCATTTTTGTGACAAGGAAAAAATAATAACGAGGTAGAAACATAAGGAGACAAAAAGTACATTTGACAAAATATGTCCATACGAAAAATAAAAAAATAAATAAAAAATAAAAAATAGTAGTGAATAGGTGGTGCAGGTTCCAGGCCCAGGATGATAACAAAGTGCTATATGTCAGTAGTAAAGGTGTGTTCCCAGCTTTATCTATGGAAGTCCGACCAGAGCAAAGGGGAGGAGCGTAAGGAAAAGCAAAAGAATAAAGAGAAAAGAATAATACTGAACACAAAGGGGGAGAAAGAAGAAGAAAAAGGATAAAAGAAAAAAGAAAAAGGAAAAAAGAAAGAAAGGGGAAAGCCAAAGAAGAGGAAAATAAGAATAGAGAGGAAACAAAGAGCAGGAAGGAAAATAAACAAAAGGATAAGAAAAGATAAAGAGGTAAGCATATGAAGTGGCATGTAAGATAGCACTCACCGTGCAAACTCAAATGCAAGTAGACACTCAATTTAAGAGGCTAGTAGTCATGAGGATGAATCAAATCTCTTATACATGTAGCTACAATGAGAAATCCGTGTTAGCCATACATAACATACAAACGTGATTACCCTTAATTAATCTCTAATGTATATTCTTTGTATAGAAAATCACGGTACCTGCGTAGGTTCATATATCCCCAAAACGGGCAACATTAATCATCAGGTGTACTAAGTGTAAGCAAAAGGATTCTGAGTAGAGTATACTGTTGAATGGTGCTATACAGACAGACCCTAATAAAGAGAACCAAACCTCATGTTACGAACCATAATGGAAAAAGTGATATGCACATAACACCTTAAAGAGGATTTACCTATATGTAAGACGCCAAAGAGGAACAACGTGCGCTGGGTCATATAGCACTAAGTAATCTCAAGGTAACGCTTGGATTGTGACCTGTCTCCAAATGGATGGAACTACAAGTATATCAAATAACATGCCCATGAGTGATATAGTATGACCAATATGGTATATAGCATAATTGTGTGGATAGTAATCATTACCTGCCAGGAAGCAGTAAAATAAGAGAATTGTAGCCACAGTAAAGCAAGCCTGCTCTGTGTCTGTATGTTAATTCTATAGTAAAAGTAAACAGTCATTAACGTTATAACCTATGAAATTATCCTCCATCCAAAGCTATACCAACTTGACATACAATACCTATAGTGTCCTGCAAAGTGGGAAGATTGGAACCGGTAGAACCGGGGGTGTAGAATGTCAGGACCTTATAACAACAAATATAAAAGGATATATCAGTAACATACAATGTGAAGATTCTGAAAACAAAGACAGATAGAAAGCAAGAAGGTTCGGCTGCCATTTACTTACTGAACCGTCGCTGGACGTGCGTTCTGTGTAAAGTCTGCTGCACAGTGAGCTAAGACCAGCATGGAGACGGTTTAAAAGGGAAGTGAGGGCGGGCTCAGGATTACCATATCCTGTATTTGGAATACAGGAAGTCCGGGCGGTGGAACGCACACCGCACATGCGCAGTGTGCGTTCCCGGCCCGACTTCACTGACAAGTGTAAAAGTGACTGCATCATGTGATTGGGAGGTGGAGTCGCTGGGAAAGCACACAGATCGTGAGTTCTATTGGAAGGAAGCCGGTCTGGCTCATCCTAAGTGCCTAGAAAGGTACAGGAACGGTGCACATAACCATGTGGGTGTAGATAAGTGCCACTTTATCAAAGGAATTAGCGTGTCTGTAAGAGAGAGAAAAAAGAAACAACAATGTCAACATATGGATGATTCAGATACATGCAGGAATCAATCACCTGTAAGTAAAATGTACCGCAACATGTTGAAAATGAGAGAATGCAAATTACAATACACATTATAAGGGAATCAAACCCCTATCCTTTTATGTTTATACACAATATATTGCAGCTTGATTTATCTACATATCCGATTGGCCCCAAAATAATCGGGGTTAGTTCAAAAACCGGGAATTAAATAAAAATCATGACACAGCTGTCTCATACTTCCTATTCAGACCAAACGGTTCTAGTGTGCCTAAAACATGTATCCATCTGGCCTCCTTCTCTAGTAAGCGCCTCGTCCTATTGCCCCCCCTGCGTGCTAAATCCACATGATCAATGACCTGGAACTTCAACTGTGAAATTTGATGTCCGGTTGTTGAGAAGTGATGGGGGATGGGCAACAGGGTATTCCCGCATCTAATGTCCGATTTGTGTCGGCTAATGCGGTCCCGGATATGCTGGGTGGTCTCCCCAACATACCCGAGACCGCAAGGGCACTTAATGTAATAGACAACATACGTACTTTCACATGTGTAGAAGCCCTTAATCTGGAAAGTTTTACCCGTTCTGGCATGTGTAAAAAGGCTGCCTTTAGTCACATTAGCACATTGTGCGCAGCCCAGACATGGAAAGGTGCCTTTCTGCTGTGTGTCTAGGAAAATCTGACGTGGGACCCTTTTAGTCGACCCGATGTCGGCGCGCACAAGATGGTTTCTTAAGTTAGGTGATTTCTTATGGCAGAAAAGAGGTAAGTCATGAAAAGATTCAATCTTGGGGTATGCAGTTTTTAAGAGGGGCCAGTGTTGACAAATAATTTTCCTCACTAGAGGTTGGAAAGGGTGATATGTGGTAATACACGTCAGTGGATTGTGTGAAGTATTACTCCAGCTAGATGTAGAGTGTGTGACCTCGGCTATCTTTTTAGGGTAACCCCTCTGAATAAATTTCTGACTCATCTCATTATGGCGAAGAGCTTTGGTCTCAGGTTTGCTGACAATCCTGTCAACACGTGTATGTTGGGAGATGGGAAGGGCTTTCTTAACATGTTTGGGATGATTGCTGGTGTAGTATAGGAGGCTATTCCTATCGGTGGGCTTAATATAGATGTCCGTCGTCAGGAGGCCATCATCCTCAGCAGTAACCATACAGTCCAAGTAATTGACCTGGTGTCTATCATAATGAATCGAAAAGGAGAGTCCCGGCATGAACCCATTGAGGTCCGAGAAAAATTCCAACAGGGTATTCAGTTCACCATCCCATACCATAAATACGTCATCGATGTATCTCCGCCACACCAGGGCGTGCTTGTTAATAAATGGGTTAGGATGGATGAAGTGATCCTCGAAGTAGGCCATAAAAATGTTTGCGTAAGGAGGCGCCATGTTACTTCCCATGGCGGTCCCCTTGCGCTGCATGTAAAAACAATCCTGGAACAAGAAATGATTCTTCTCCAATACTACCTTCAGGAGATCTAGGCAGAACTGCTTGTTGTCTTTGGGTAAGGTCGTGAACTCATTCAGGAACCATTCGACTGCTATGATACCTTCATCATGCATAATGCTGGTGTATAGACTATTGACGTCTAATGTTACAAGGTATGCATTGGTGGGGATATGATGTAGGTCCTTGATAATCTCAAGAAAGTGCGAGGTATCCTTCACGTATGAAGTTATTAGTGAGATAAATGGGGATAATATTTTTTCAATAGTCTTGGCCAAAGGGGATAGAAGCGAGTCAGTCGAAGCCACTATCGGTCTACCCGGTGGACGTGTTAAATTTTTATGAATTTTGGGTAACGTGTAAAATACAGGTATGATAGGGTGTGGATTAATAAGGAAGTTGGCCATCTTCTGATCAATGGTGCCTAATCGTAGATAATGTGTAGAAATGTCCTTAATCAAGGATAAGATCTGAGATGTGGGATCTCTGGCTATGACCTCGTAGGTATTAGTATCTGCCAACTGGCCCAAGATTTCACTGATGTAATAATCCCGGTCCAAAATGACCGTTGCCCCACCCTTATCGGCTGGCTTGATAATGATATTAGGGTTCTCCTTTAGACTCCTGATAGCCCTTGACTCTTCAAGACTAAGATTGTGACTAATGTGGAAGTCACCTCTATGTATTTTATTATTAAGCTCATCAATATCCCTGGTAACCAGTGAGACAAAGGTCTCAACAGGGTGGTAGTGTCTCGGCGGCATGTACGTACTGGTCATAACCAGACCAAGGTCTTTAGGGTTAAAACAGACACTTCCCGCCCCTGGAGGCCCAATTCTCATGTCACTATCATTGAAATGGACTTTCAGTCTTAAGGACCTAAAAAAATGATTCAGTTCTTGTTCAACCTGGAAGGTATCATATTTCGCAGTAGGACTAAACGACAAGCCCTTTTGCAAGACTAGATGTTCTGCTGGCGATAGACTGTAGGAAGAGATATTATAGACGAGGTTGGAGTTACCTGCGACCGAGTCCATATCCGATTGTCTTGATTGTTGGGATACCGGTCTCTTCCCCCGCCTAGTCTTCTTGTGGGTGGTCTCCTTTGTTCTAAAAAACTTGTCGACTGTCGGGGAGCCCCATAATCTCCATCCGAGTCGCTGGTAGAAATGTAACCGCCAAACCTGTAAGGACGCTGTGATCGAAAATTTTCCCCAGATCGCCATCGGTATACTGTGCCCTTCGCATAATCCTCCTGATCTCTCAGAAATTTATGTCGTTTCTTAGTTTCTAAATTGGAACGGAAACTTGTGATGAGGTTATTGGTCTTGGTCTTAAGCTGATCCAGATCAGAGGCTGACAAGGATTGTTTCAATTGTTCGTCAGTGGAACGTATACTTTCGGATATCTGCTGAATTTCCTGTTGTAGATGTTCAATAGTTAGTATGATGACGTCCATCGAGCATTTATTGAGGATTGCCTCAAACTTGTCGCAAAAAAGTGGGTTGTCAGAAAAAAGTGTAGGTCTGAGAGACACTCTCAGGCCTCTAGGTATCCTCTTGGTACGGTGATACTCGGCTAGGGTCACCAGGTGAAGGTCGAGTGCCGCTTGTCTCTGTAGATCCCTCTCGTAGTTTCTACCCCGTACTTCCTCAGGGGGTATGACCAGAAACTTATTTGATGTAGTCACCTTAGAAACTATGTTAGAGGTTTCCTCATCATTATATGAAAACGTAGAAAAACTTGGTTGTGACATTTGTGAATACAAATGTTGGAGCGGGAGATCAGGAGCAAGAGCCAAAAACAGACAATACTGGAAAGGGAAGCTCTGCGTCACTGATAAGTAGGTGCTCTAGGGTAAATATAACCGCAGAAACAGGATAACCCCGGCACACTACAACTCCCAGAAAAAGGCAAAATGCAAAATTTGTATGCAAAAAATTTTTTTATTATTCATACAGTAACCTCTTGAATGTTTTCCAGAAAAAATGCATATGGTCCAACACACATGGACGTTTCGGCCACAGGCCTTCGTCAACATGGACTATTATCTGACAAATACATAAAAAGTTACAATCAAAATTACATTCATAATGAAAAGCAAAATTCATCTGCCAACCAACATCATTTTTGTGACAAGGAAAAAATAATAACGAGGTAGAAACATAAGGAGACAAAAAGTACATTTGACAAAATATGTCCATACGAAAAATAAAAAAATAAATAAAAAATAAAAAATAGTAGTGAATAGGTGGTGCAGGTTCCAGGCCCAGGATGATAACAAAGTGCTATATGTCAGTAGTAAAGGTGTGTTCCCAGCTTTATCTATGGAAGTCCGACCAGAGCAAAGGGGAGGAGCGTAAGGAAAAGCAAAAGAATAAAGAGAAAAGAATAATACTGAACACAAAGGGGGAGAAAGAAGAAGAAAAAGGATAAAAGAAAAAAGAAAAAGGAAAAAAGAAAGAAAGGGGAAAGCCAAAGAAGAGGAAAATAAGAATAGAGAGGAAACAAAGAGCAGGAAGGAAAATAAGCAAAAGGATAAGAAAAGATAAAGAGGTAAGCATATGAAGTGGCATGTAAGATAGCACTCACCGTGCAAACTCAAATGCAAGTAGACACTCAATTTAAGAGGCTAGTAGTCATGAGGATGAATCAAATCTCTTATACATGTAGCTACAATGAGAAATCCGTGTTAGCCATACATAACATACAAACGTGATTACCCTTAATTAATCTCTAATGTATATTCTTTGTATAGAAAATCACGGTACCTGCGTAGGTTCATATATCCCCAAAACGGGCAACATTAATCATCAGGTGTACTAAGTGTAAGCAAAAGGATTCTGAGTAGAGTATACTGTTGAATGGTGCTATACAGACAGACCCTAATAAAGAGAACCAAACCTCATGTTACGAACCATAATGGAAAAAGTGATATGCACATAACACCTTAAAGAGGATTTACCTATATGTAAGACGCCAAAGAGGAACAACGTGCGCTGGGTCATATAGCACTAAGTAATCTCAAGGTAACGCTTGGATTGTGACCTGTCTCCAAATGGATGGAACTACAAGTATATCAAATAACATGCCCATGAGTGATATAGTATGACCAATATGGTATATAGCATAATTGTGTGGATAGTGTACAGGTAATGATTACTATCCACACAATTATGCTATATACCATATTGGTCATACTATATCACTCATGGGCATGTTATTTGATATACTTGTAGTTCCATCCATTTGGAGACAGGTCACAATCCAAGCGTTACCTTGAGATTACTTAGTGCTATATGACCCAGCGCACGTTGTTCCTCTTTGGCGTCTTACATATAGGTAAATCCTCTTTAAGGTGTTATGTGCATATCACTTTTTCCATTATGGTTCGTAACATGAGGTTTGGTTCTCTTTATTAGGGTCTGTCTGTATAGCACCATTCAACAGTATACTCTACTCAGAATCCTTTTGCTTACACTTAGTACACCTGATGATTAATGTTGCCCGTTTTGGGGATATATGAACCTACGCAGGTACCGTGATTTTCTATACAAAGAATATACATTAGAGATTAATTAAGGGTAATCACGTTTGTATGTTATGTATGGCTAACACGGATTTCTCATTGTAGCTACATGTATAAGAGATTTGATTCATCCTCATGACTACTAGCCTCTTAAATTGAGTGTCTACTTGCATTTGAGTTTGCACGGTGAGTGCTATCTTACATGCCACTTCATATGCTTACCTCTTTATCTTTTCTTATCCTTTTGTTTATTTTCCTTCCTGCTCTTTGTTTCCTCTCTATTCTTATTTTCCTCTTCTTTGGCTTTCCCCTTTCTTTCTTTTTTCCTTTTTCTTTTTTCTTTTATCCTTTTTCTTCTTCTTTCTCCCCCTTTGTGTTCAGTATTATTCTTTTCTCTTTATTCTTTTGCTTTTCCTTACGCTCCTCCCCTTTGCTCTGGTCGGACTTCCATAGATAAAGCTGGGAACACACCTTTACTACTGACATATAGCACTTTGTTATCATCCTGGGCCTGGAACCTGCACCACCTATTCACTACTATTTTTTATTTTTTATTTATTTTTTTATTTTTCGTATGGACATATTTTGTCAAATGTACTTTTTGTCTCCTTATGTTTCTACCTCGTTATTATTTTTTCCTTGTCACAAAAATGATGTTGGTTGGCAGATGAATTTTGCTTTTCATTATGAATGTAATTTTGATTGTAACTTTTTATGTATTTGTCAGATAATAGTCCATGTTGACGAAGGCCTGTGGCCGAAACGTCCATGTGTGTTGGACCATATGCATTTTTTCTGGAAAACATTCAAGAGGTTACTGTATGAATAATAAAAAAATTTTTTGCATACAAATTTTGCATTTTGCCTTTTTCTGGGAGTTGTAGTGTGCCGGGGTTATCCTGTTTCTGCGGTTATATTTACCCTAGAGCACCTACTTATCAGTGACGCAGAGCTTCCCTTTCCAGTAAAGTATGATTTACATGCCTCCCTAAAGTTGACAAACCGGCTATGATCCCCTGAAAGCCTTTCTGCACTGGCAGCTTGGGTTCTGGTGATCTGGCAATCAACACGTATTGTGCCAGAGTAGCAGACTGAACTTGTTGCTGAATCGCCCCTCTTAATTCCGTCATCTAGAGGGATAGCACCTGCAACTGTCTTGAAAGTGAGCCTATGGGGTCCATGCTGAATTTTAAATTCAGTCAATGATAATTTCACAGTTTGTGACGGAATCACTAGAAACAGGGTAGCCTAAACAGCCCTCAGGCTAGGAAAACCCTGGCTGAACCCCACCCCAAATATATGCCTGAAGGTAATGATATTTGGGCTGCCTTCCTTTGCCTAGCTCCTGAACAACCCAAGTCTAGTGGCCCCTCTCTCTCCAGCCAGGAGAGTGCCAGGACAGGAGTGATTAATCCAAGACAAATAAAGAGATGGAGGAAAAATCATAACTCAAACTCAAAGCAACCACTCACAATGGTATAGACAATATATGATCAGGAGGAAACTAAAGGAAAGAAGGAAATAATCAGACAAGAGTGTTTTTACAACACACCAAACAGCACACAGAAGTTAACCAGCAACTGGAAATCAAAACTATCATCAGCATGGGAGACTAGGCTCCACCATCTTCAAAAGGACGGAGGCAACTGTGATATCCTGTTCATGTGACTAAAGCAGTAATCCATAGGCTACCAGAAATAACTCCTGGAAGCCCGATTACTAACAAGAGCCTAGCTAGTCAATTCCCAAGCTTGACCATGCAACTTAAAAGCAGCATCATGTGGAGTATTTGACTCTGCTGTGTAAACAGCCTCAGAAGTAGTCCTGACATTTGGCAAGTCCTGAGCCAGACAGCATGTGACAGGAATGACCCCTGATGCATCAGCATGCTAAATGAAAAGATTGGTTTTAGCTGGGTCTGTGGACTTGTGTAGTGTGGGCTATTTGCCTTTGCAGGCCACATGTTGCCACTGATGGCAGCTGGCTAGCACTAAATGATAACTCTTTTCCGCAAGGAAACCACCAGCTAGTTTCAAACAATGATAGTTTAATCAATGATATGATTAACCAACAACTTCATACACCAGATAGCAGGTGCAAATCTTCCAGCATATTTCAATGGAACAAGGCATATTAAAGGGAACCTGTCATCAGAAATTTTGCTTTAAACCTAAAAGTTTCCCCCTCTGCAGCGCCTGGGCTGCATTCTAGCAAGGTTCCTGTTCTTTTTGAGGCCCCTTTTAAACCAAATTAAATACTTTATAAACTTGTACCTTTTGCTATGTAAATTTTGTAAATCGTCCATGGGGGCGGGCTCTCTGGTGACCGCTGCTGTTCCTCCAGCAGATTTATGCCGCCCCCCAATGCTGAATTTCATATCTCAGGACGCCGCCCCTGGGCTCCCGTGGACTGTGTGCACGTGTGACCGCTGGTGACGTTTTGCACAGGCACGAGGTTATGGGCGGCGCTGTGAGTGTCATCAGCAAGTGCCGCCCAAAACCTCGTGACCGCACTTTCCCCTCTTCCTCCAGCGATCTGCGCAAGCGCTTGTGTCGCGGGCGGGGAGGAGGGTGTCAGCACACTACGCTCGCCCCCTTCTGCTCGGGTCCGGCGGCCGCTGCTCAGTGGTGGCTCGAGCCGTAGGCCGGATCCCGGGGGTTTCTCGAGCGGCACTCCTCGCCCGTGAGTGAAAGGGGTTTGTTGGGTGCTGGGATTGTTATAGTTCGTGTCGCCACCCACGGTTGTGGTGATTTCACCACCGCTGCTCAATGCGGGGGTCCCGGGGATGGTGATGCGGAGCAGCCAGGTGTTGTGTTGCCCCTCCGTGGGCAGGGGTTGGTGATCCCGGGGCCCGGTGATGGTTTGTGAGGTGCGGGGCCTGGTGGGCGCAGGGACGCGGGGGGCAGCGCTGTGCCTTGCGGCACTGTAGTACTCACTCAGCCTGAGACACGGACACAGTTTGTACGGTAAACCAAATGGCTGGTAGGACGGTCCCACAGAAGGCTGCACCTGCACTCCCGGTAGGTGACGGTGATGTCCCTCTTCCTTGCACCTATGGTTGACTTGTGGTAGCGGTGGATTCCCTCCGGTTACCCACTCCCCGACTACAATCTGGGCCGGAGGAGCTCTACACTTTGCCCGCAGGCGCTGGCCCTGAGAAACTGGTGCCTTGGCGGTGGCGGTGTCTCTCTGCTTCAGGTTGAGCTGTTGCCTTCACTCGGGACTTGGTTGCTGGGGGATCTACGTCCCCTTCACTGACGGATTCGGCAAATTTGGCGACTCCTAGCCTTGCCGGGGTCCGAGAGGCCCCTGCCCTGGTGCTGACTGTCCTTCGGAACACTGCTCCAGACCACCGGGCACACAGCCAACGGGGTCCTTCCAGGAACTTCCAAATGGTCCCCCTCCAAACAGTCACCGCCGTCGCTGACCTTGCTGTTCTGGCCCTACACAAAGCTGGACCTTTCAGGCTTTCCTTTCTTCTTGTCACCTCGCTTGCTTTCCTCCTTTTCCACTTTTCCACTTTCACTTAGTTGTTTACTCCTTTCTAGCCCTCAGCTAGACTTCACTCTTGCCCTGCCTGGGCTACTCTGCCTGGTCCTTCCTGCCTCCAGAGCTGTGATCTCCTTGGTGGGCGGAGCCAACCGCCTGGCCCACCCCCTGGTGTGAATCATCAGCCTCTGGAGGAAGGCAACAAGGATTTGTAGTTTAGCTGTGATGTGCCTACCTGGAGTGTGGGGTGCGGTGGTGTTGTGACCTGTGACCCCTGGCTTGCCCAGGGCGTCACATTCCCCCTTAGCAAAATGCAGACCGTCCGCGGGCTGCCGTCCTACACCGGTTTTATTTTTCTGAAAAAGATAACATTTGGAAAATCAACATATATACATTTTTAATAACTCTTCCCAAGACGGGAGGCACATTTCTTAAACGTTGCAACGGTTTACGGTTACGGTTTCCGCTCTCTCCCACCCAAGCAACCTGGCCCTGATGCTGCCCCTAAAACCCAGGCAGCACCCCTTGACCCACAGTCCAGCACAAGTTACCCGAGCGGGATCTGTCCTTCCCCTCCAGAGGGTAGCCACCGGTTCCTTTGGTGGCTGGGCCCCAGCCTGCTCTGCTGAGGGCCCTCCCTCCAACCTGCCTCTCCGGAGGCGGCATTGCGGAAAACGGTAACGGTAACCAACATATTTACAAGCCACTAACGTCTGTGGTTGCCCTGCAAGTTCACGGGCTTGTCCATGGATAGTTCCCATGCATTTTTAAACGGTCCCCACGGGGACAACGGTGCCGGCTCCGGCCGGTTCAATCACTAAGCAAATCAGGTACCTGTTCGGTAATTATCATTTTCATTATCAGCACAACTTTCAACTTTTAAACAAACAAACAACTCAGTGGTGGTCCCAACGGGGACGGTGCAACGGGCATCCGCTGCCCTACTCCGGTCCTTCTGCTGCTTCATCCGAGGGAGGGGGTGCAGAGCTCACCCTGCTCTCGTTGCTGCCCCTGAGCTTCACATCCAGGGCAAACCACCCCCTCTCTCCGCAGTGCCGGGTGTACCGCACCATGTCTCCCGGTATGAGGTTACGGCCAGGATGCTCCTCGGGCAGATGGGCATTCACATCCCGCCGGGCCACAAACACTTCGGCCTCCAGGCCCGGTTCATATATAAATCCGTAGCCCCGGCGGACATCAAACCGCCTCACCTGCCCTTCATACAACGGGCCCCGGACACGGAAGGTCGCTTGCCGAAGATTTTCTTTCTCCCGAATGGCTCGGGCCACCAGCTCGGCTTTCCTTCTCTCCCTCTCCGCGATCTCCAGGCTCAGCTTTGTCGGCTCCCTATC
Source organism: Anomaloglossus baeobatrachus (assembly GCF_048569485.1). Taxonomy (NCBI): domain Eukaryota; kingdom Metazoa; phylum Chordata; class Amphibia; order Anura; family Aromobatidae; genus Anomaloglossus; species Anomaloglossus baeobatrachus. Next base: position 619,717,625 of record NC_134354.1, read on the forward strand.
CCAATATGGCGCTGCTGCCAGCGCCGGCGCACGGGTCGGGCCCCACGGGACATCCAGAACATTACCCACTGTCAGGAAGGTGGGCGGCGTATCCCGCGGTGTCATGGCCTTGAGCGCTGCCTTGCAGCAACAACCCGGCGCCACCTCAGCCGAGGTGTGGGGGATGGGCACAGGGGCTTTCCGCAGCTGGGCCTTCGGCTCGGAGCGGGTCATCGGCTCCGGCTCGGGAAACTGCTCGGGGACTGTCTCTGGCACAATCTTCGGGGCCTTCCATGGCAACACCTCCGGCTTGCTACGGGCTCCGGCTACAGGTCGGTCCGCTGGGGCGGACGGGCTGGGTATCGCTACCGGTTGCGGTGGTAGCGGGCCTAGTGGCGGGGTCACGGCCCCCGAGACGGGTGGCGAGGAAGGCAACGGGGGGAGAGGACTTGGACCGGGTCCCTCAGCCGCAGCGACCGGTCCCTCCGGGACATAGGGGCGTGGGTCACTCACCCTCCCTTCCTCCGCTTCCTCCTCGCGTCTCCGCACGGTGGCTATAACGTCCGCCATGTCGGTCTCCCACTCCTCCAAGAGGAGCTGCATCTTAACCTGCAGCCTTAGGTGGAGCTGCGCGGTCCGGATTTCCACCCACGCTGCGGTTCCCGGCGCGGGGGCCACGGTGTTTCGGGACGGCATCCACATGGTGACTTTCTCTTTTCCTTCCAGGAACGGTATACTTGCAGGGTCCTGGCGTCCCTGCTTTTATAGCTGCGACTACATGCCGCCAGCCGCCATCGCGTCCCCCTTAGCTCTTTCCGGCCCCTCCTTTCTCGGGGCGGGGTCTTGGCCTTCGCGCCTCTACTGCTCGAGAAGACGCTCGAGCGGGAACTTTTCGCGCCAAAGATGGCGGCTTCTGCAATTTTTCTGCCGGATACCTCCGGCGGTAACAAGGCGCACCTCTACCAGACGGCAGAGCGGTAAGATCCTGTTCGTGACGCCAAGTTGTCGCGGGCGGGGAGGAGGGTGTCAGCACACTACGCTCGCCCCCTTCTGCTCGGGTCCGGCGGCCGCTGCTCAGTGGTGGCTCGAGCCATAGGCCGGATCCCGGGGGTTTCTCGAGCGGCACTCCTCGCCCGTGAGTGAAAGGGGTTTGTTGGGTGCTGGGATTGTTATAGTTCATGACGCCACCCACGTTTGTGGTGATTTCACCACTGCTGCTCAATGCGGGGGTCCCGGGGATGGTGATGCGGAGCAGCCAGGTGTTGTGTTGCCCCTCCGTGGGCAGGGGTTGGTGATCCCGGGGCCCGGTGATGGTTTGTGAGGTGCGGGGCCTGGTGGGCGCAGGGACGCGGGGGCAGCGCTGTGCCTTGCGGCACTGTAGTACTCACTCAGCCTCAGACACGGACACAGTTTGTACGGTAAACCAAACGGCTGGTAGGACGGTCCCACAGACGGCTGCACCTGCACTCCCAGTAGGTGACGGTGATGTCCCTCTTCCTTGCACCTATGGTTGACTTGTGGTAGCGGTGGATTCCCTCCGGTTACCCGCTCCCCGACTACAATCTGGGCCGGAGGAGCTCTACACTTTGCCCGCAGGCGCTGGCCCTGAGAAACTGGTGCCTTGGCGGTGGCGGTGTCTCTCTGCTTCAGGTTGAGCTGTTGCCTTCACTCGGGACTTGGTTGCTGGGGGATCTACGTCCCCTTCACTGACGGATTCGGCAAATTTGGCGACTCCTAGCCTTGCCGGGGTCCGAGAGGCCCCTGCCCTGGTGCTGACTGTCCTTCGGAACACTGCTCCAGACCACCGGGCACACAGCCAACGGGGTCCTTCCAGGAACTTCCAAACGGTCCCCCTCCAGACAGTCACCGCCGTCGCTGACCTTGCTGTTCTGGCCCTACACAAAGCTGGACCCTTCAGGCTTTCCTTTCTTCTTGTCACCTCGCTTGCTTTCCTCCTTTTCCATTTTTCCACTTTCACTTAGTTGTTTACTCCTTTCTAGCCCTCAGCTAGACTTCACTCTTGCCCTGCCTGGGCTACTCTGCCTGGTCCTTCCTGCCTCCAGAGCTGTGATCTCCTTGGTGGGCGGAGCCAACCGCCTGGCCCACCCCCTGGTGTGAATCATCAGCCTCTGGAGGAAGGCAACAAGGATTTGTAGTTTAGCTGTGATGTGCCTACCTGGAGTGTGGGGTGCGGTGGTGTTGTGACCTGTGACCCCTGGCTTGCCCAGGGCGTCACACTTGCTGGCCAGATGACCCGACATCACCTCTTTCCCATCTTGCCCTGCTGCAGGGTAAGATGGGAAGGAGGTGACGTTGGGTCATTTGGCCGGCGAGCGCTTGCGCAGAACGCTGGAGGCAGTGGGGGAAAGCGCGTCCACGAGATTATGGGCGGCATTGCGATGCAATCACAGCGCCGCCCATAATCTCGTGCTTGTGACACACGTCACCAGCGATCCTGGCGTGGGCGGCACCTCGGGCGCAGTGGGCGGCGTCCTGATGGATGAAATGGAGCGTGGGGGGACGGCGTCAATGTGCTGGAGAAACAGCAACGGTCAGCAGAGAGCCCGCCCCCATGGACGATTTACAAAATTTACATAGCAAAAGGTACAAGTTTACAAAGTATTTAATTTGGTTTAAAAGGGGCCACAAAAAGTACAGGAACCTTGCTAGAATGCAGCCCAGGAGCTGCAGAGGGGGAAACATTTAGGTTTCAAGCTAAATTTCTGATGACAGGTTCCCTTTAAGGCACATTCTCAGCTCCCAGTGTGTTTTTTCTGATTTTATTGGTCCTGTGAGTCCCATCATAACCCAGCCTAATGCTACAGTCCAACTCATGATGATCTTTTCTCCTAATGGACTTTCCCTTCTAGCAGTTCTACACCTAGTCTTCTAGTAGATTAGAGGTTCAAGGGTTCTGTCACTAGGGCCAGAGTAGAGCCTTGTGCTCCCAAATATTTTTGTATCCACATCTCTTCTTCTCATGTAGGAGGGGGTAAGGTGTAGAGACTGGTGCCAGAGCAGGGTCTTATGTTTTGAGATGCTTGGGAAGAATCTGCAGTGGAAAGATGATTTCATTCAAACACCATTTAGTATTAACCCGTTATGTTGACATTTAGTAGCCTGGCCATTAGAGTCATGTCCTCCAGCTCCTCTTGTCTGATGCCACTCAGTTTCAGGGTATGTGTCTAGTCTCAGTATTGTTTTCACTCTGTGTCTCGGTCAACACTCGGTCAACATGGTATTTTTACATCTACATATGTCTCCTTCCTCTCTGTTTGCCAAAATCACCCACTGTATGTGGCCTTGATGATCTACAGACAATGCAACAATGCATCCGTACTTAGCACACATGGTCTTCACTAACATTTCTAGAACAAACTGTCTTCTACCCTACCAACAAATCCCACTTATTATGGGCTAGTCTCCACACTTACTGACCCTATAGTCTGACAAGCACACATACATTTTCTGTATATTACGCATTATGTAATACACTGTCAGCACTGCATATCACATTTCATTGCAATCACATGCCACTGAAATTGCAAAAATGTAAGAAATTATTCACAGTACACTACACAACGCGATTGGTGTCTCCTGGGGCAAGGATGGGACACGAACAGAACACCACTCTTATATTGTTACTCTCCTTAAAATGGTCATTCTCAACCATTCAATGACCCAGAACAGACCGATGCATGCCACACAAAACATTAAGAGCAGTCTCTCTTCCAGAGGGCACGTGGTGTCCTCTTCCCTTCTGTTGATGTGGGTATGAACAAATTCTTACATCTCCTTATGTCATGTCCATATCACCCCTTCCAGATCTCCTTGTTCTTTACGCTTCAAATAGTTTTTAAAGGGAATTTGTCATCAGAGTTTTCTGATATAATTCAAAGCCACCACCCTTAAGCTGCTTTCACACATCCGGTTTGAGCCGTGCGGCTCAATCCGGCTGTGAAACCTATGCAACGGATGCGCTGAAAACACAGCATCCTTTGCATAAGTTTTTTACATGCGGCCCGTCCGGTTTTTGCCGCTTGTGGCATGCTACTGAGCATGCGCAGTGGCAAAAACCACATGCGGCGGCCGGATGCGGTGTTTGCCGCATCGCGCCGCATCCGGCATCCATAGGGATGCATTGGGAAAAGCGCCGCATCGGCAAGATGCGGCGTGATGCGGTCTTTTGCCGCACAAAAAAATGTGCCAGGCAACGTTCCATCCGGCCGCCACATCGGCTAAATCTGCCGCATGCGGCAAAAACCGGACCGAACGCAAGGCCATGTGGCACAATGCAGCACTAATTAAACTCTATGCAGGAAAAACGCAACCGTCAGCAAAAAAAAACGGTTGCGTTTTTCCTGCAAAGTGCCGGATTGTGCCGCATAGCAAAAACCGGATGTGTGAAAGCAGCCTTATGTGTCCTATTTCTGCAGTTTACCGACTTGTATCTAAGCCTTGAATTCCCCCAGTACACGCCAAAAATATTTTATGTACTTCTGGCATATGACACGGTCTGGTCCAATGGGTTTTTTGGAGGGTTTTTTGGCACCTCCTCAATCCCTGCAGCTTTTGTCCTTCTGGCTAGATTGATCTGGATAACATGGCAGGAAATTTAGTGAACTTTTTCTGATTTTACCCAAAGGTCCAGAGGATCTGACATTCTTATCTTTCCTTGCATAGTTAAGTTGCCTGATCTTGTTTGCTTGTTTATATGTATGGCGTTTTGGCTGCATTTGTTCATGGTTCCATAAACACCAATCCTGGCGCTGACACCCGAGAATCCTCACATCATACTAAGTGCGCGATGTGAGGAATCTCAAGTCTGCAGTCACATAAAGTGATTGCATACTTGTAGTTTTAAGGCCCCGTCACACTAAGCAACATCGCTAGCAACATCGCTGCTAACGAACAACTTTTGTGACGTTGCTAGCGATGTTGCTGTGTGTGACATCCAGCAACAACCCGGCCCCTGCTGTGAGGTCGTTGGTTGTTGCTGAATGTCCTGGGTCATTTTTTAGTTGTTGCTCTCCCGCTGTGAAGCACAGATCGCTGTGTGTGACAGCGAGACAGCAACAGCTAAATGTGCAGGCAGCAGGAGCCGGCTTCTGCGGAGGCTGGTAACCAATGTAAACATCGGGTAACCAAGAAGCCCTGTCCTTGGTTACCCGATATTTACCTTTGTTACCAGCCTCCGCTGCTCTCACTGTCAGTGCCGGCTCCTGCTCTGTGCACATGTAGCTGCAGGACACATCGGGTTAATTAACCCGATGTGTGCTGTAGCTAGGAGAGCAGGGAGCCAGCGCTAAGCATTGTGCGCTGCTCCCTGCTCTGTGCACATTTAGCTGCAGCACACATCGGGTAATTAACCCGATGTGTGCTGTAACTAGGAGAGCAGGGAGCCAGCGCTCAGTGTGCGCTGCTCCCTGTTCTCTGCACATGTAGCTGCGTGCACTGGTAACCAAGGTAAATATCGGGTTGGTTACCCGATATTTACCTAAGTTACCAAGCGCAGCATCTTCCACGCTGCACTGGGGGCTGGTCACTGGTTGCTGGTGAGCTCACCAGCAACTCGTGTAGCGACGCTCCAGCGATCCCTGCCAGGTCAGGTTGCTGGTGGGATCGCTGGAGCGTCGCAGTGTGACATCTCACCAGCAACCTCCTAGCAACTTACCAGCGATCCCTATCGTTGTTGGGATCGCTGGTAAGTTGCTTAGTGTGACTGGACCTTTATGCTGGACATCCCCTTTAATCATTTAAACCTCTGCTCTTTTTAGTATGTTCATTCCAGTTGGTGGTGTTATCAGTGACTGATAGCTATCTTTGCATTAGAGTATATTTACATCACCCTTTTCTCTCCAAAGCAGTCTGATCAGTGTCTGATCAGTTTGTTCAGAGTTTGATTTGAGTGGGATACATTTTTCTTGGAGATGGAGAGAAAACAAAAGTCTCCACCTTCTCCATTATGTCAATCAATGAAAATCAAACCGCACTTGGATGTCATTCAAATGCAGTCCAGTTCTCACAGGAAACGCGTGCTTTCTGCCATTTTTCACACCTCGATTCAGTCAGTGGAAAAAATTGGTTACTTGCACTTCCCCAATATGGTTCTGTGCACGAGCCATAAGTGTGATAGAGATAGTTATCAGTGACTGATAGGACCACATACTGGATCAGAAATCTCAAAAAGGTATAAAAGATGAAAACAGGTTAAATTAAATCTTTTCAGAAAAAAACTATATATTAATGTACTTCCCTTCCGCGGCTCTATAACATGATGCCTGGAAAGTGGGCTGCATTCTCATTGTGACAAACTTTTAATAAATGAAGTGGCCTGCTGATGTCTGTATAATAGATAATGGACACAAAAAGTGACACTTTATTCTGAGGGGCGAGTGGGACATTATTTTTAAATATTGGTAAAGATAAACAAATATTTTAAAAAATATCTTGCACCTTGATTAAAAAATGCAGATACATTGGATTCAATTCAAACTTTAATCCTGACTTATATCATCTCTAGATACCACACAAACTGCAATACTCGCATCTAACAGTAGGTGACCTTGAAATAACAGACCATTCTACCCATCAGCAGTAGGTAGTGGATGTTTTAAGAGTATTTGCCTTTGTGATGCAGATCATATGCATTACCTATTTGGTGATAACTTAATAATACAACACTATAATAACTCAATAATAACACAATATTCATTCTTCCTCTTCAAATCTTAGGTTAGGCTAGGGTTACTTCACCATATAAAAAATCTGTCCCATTCTCAACCAGAAAAATGGGATGATTTTTTCTCATGTACCATACGTGTACTGTCCATATACAATCCATTTTTGTTTTTACTAAGCAGCTAGTAACCTTTTACAGGACCATTACAGTTCTGTAAAATTGGAAACTGTAAATGTATCAGTAAAAATCAGATACATTACTAATGGTCCGTATGGCATTTCATTTTTTTTCCTAGCCTATCCAAATGACCCTGATCGAAAGCTCACATATCCTAGTGATTTTCGCCTGACAACATGCACAGAAGTTGACACAAAGGGGTTTGAATGGCTAATAAAGGTAAGATCCTCACCTGTGACCTGTTTGTTTGCAATCAGTGTGTGTGTGCATAAAAGCTGAGTGAGTTTCTGGGATCCAGACTGACACTTGCATCTTTCATCCAGCCACTGACGCTTCTGGATTGTGAGTCATGGGAAAAGCAAAAGAATTGTCATTGGATCTACGAGATAAGATAGTTGAACTGTATAAAACAGGAAAGGGATACAAAAAGATATCCAAGGAATTGATAATGCTAGTCAGCAGTGTTCAAACTGTGATTAACACATGGAAAATCAAGGGCTCTGTAAAAAACAAACCACGATCAGGTAGACCAACAAAAATGGCGGCCACAACTGCCAGGAAAATTGTTTGGGATCCAAAGAAAAACCCACAAATAACATATGTTGAAATACAGGACTCACTGAAAACTAGTGGTGTGGCTCTTTCAAGTTGCACAATAAGGAGGCACTTGAAGAAAAATGGGCTGCATGGTCGAGTCGCCAGAAAAAAAGCCATTACTGTTCAAATGCCACAAAGTATCTTGTCTACAATACTCCAAACAGCACACAGACAAGCCTCCAAATTTCTGGAACAAGGTAATTTGGATTGATGAGACCAAAATCGAACTTTTTGGCCACAACCATAAGGAAACTTGGTCAAAGTTAAAGGAAAGATGAGTGCAGCAGATTATCAGCAAATACTGGAAGCAAATTTGCACTCATCAGCCTGCAAGGTGCGCATGGGACGTACTTTGATGCTCCAACATGACAACGATTTAAAACACAAGGCGAAATCGACCTGACATTGGCTTCAGCAGAACAAAGTGAAGGTTCTGCAGTGGCCGTCTCAGTCTCCTGACCTCAATGTCATTGACCCACTCTTGGGAGAACTCAAGCATTCATTTCATGCAAGAAAGCCCAGGAATTTACAGGACCTGGAGGTTTTGTGCCAAGAAGAATGGGCAGCTTTACCATCTGAGAAAATAAATAACCTGATTCACAACTACCACAAAAGACTTCAAGCAGTCATTGATGTAAGAGGGGACAAAACACGGTATTAAGAACTGGGGTATGTGAACTTTTCATTAGGGTCATTTGGATGTTTTTGGTTGCCATTATGATTTAAAAAGAGAAAACACACAGTAGTTTGCCAATAAATGGCTTCACCCAACCACTAACCATAAGTGGAAAAAAAATGTTGTGTTATCAGTCATATTCTCTGAAAAAACGCCAAAAAAGCAAAAAATCTGCCGAGGTATTTTTGTAACTTTTGAGCCCAACTGTAACTCAACATACAGCCATCAATGTCTAAACCGCAGGCAACAAATGTGAGTACATCCCAAAGTGAAAAGGGCCAAATTGTGCCCAAAGTGTAAAATATTTTGTGTGGCCACCATTATTTTCAAGCTCTGCCTTAACTTTCTTGAGCATGGAGTTTACTAGAACTTTACAGAAGCCATAGAAATCTATTCCACTGCTCTATGATGACATCCCAGAGCTGGTGGATGTTAGAGACCTTACGCTTCTCCACCTTCTGTTTGACGATACCACATAGATGCTCAATAGGGTTTAAGTCTGTAGAACCAGTACAGCACCTTTATCCTCAGTTTCCTTAGCAAGACAATGGTCATTGTGTTGGTGTGTTTGGTTTGGGGTCGTTATGTTGGAATATTGCCCAGTTTCCTAAAGGAGGGGATCATGTTTTGCTAAACTATGTCACAGTTCATGTTGGCATTCGTGGTTCAATGAGCTGTAGCTCCCAACAGCTGGCAGCACTCATGCAGCCCCAAACCATTACACTCCAACAATCATGCTTGATTGTAGGCAAGATACACTTGTCTTTGTACTCCTCCCCTGATTGCTGCCACACAAGCTTGACACCATCTGAACCAAATACATTTTTCTTGGTCTCATCAGACCACAGGATTAGGTTCCAGTAATAGATGTCCTTAGGCTGCTTGTCGTCAGCAAACTGTTGCAGGCTTTCTTCTGAGTCAGCTTTAGAAAAGGCTTTCTTCTGGGATGACAGCCATGCAGACCAATTTGATGCAGTTTGGGGCATGTGGTCTGAGCACTGACAGGCTGACCCTCAATCCTTTAATCTCTGCAGCAATGCTATCTGCACTCATACTTCTATCTTGAAAAGACAACCTCTGGATATGATGTTGAGCATGTGCACTCAACTTCTTTGGTTGACCATGGCGAGGTTTGTTCTGAGTAGAATCTCTCTTGTTAAAATCTCTGTATGGTCTTGGCCACTGTACTGCAGCTCAGTTTCAGGGTGTTGGCAATCTTCTTATATCCTAGGCAATCTTTATGTAGAGCAACAAGTCTTTTTTTCAGATCCTCAGAGAATTCATAGCCATGATGTGCCACGTTAAACTTCTAGTGACCAGTATGAGAGACTGTGTGAGCGATAACATCAAACTTAATACACCTACTTCCGATTCACACTTGAGACCTTGTAACACTAATGAGTCACATGACATCGGTGAGGGAAAATGGATAATTGGGCACAGTTTGGTCATTTGTACTTGTATTAATGGATGTGTGTTTGTTATTTAGAGGACACATCTATTTTACACTACAAAAACATATACAGCTGCACTCTAAAATGCTAACATTGAATAAGGGAACGCTGGCATTGCATTACTACTATACGAATATTTGTTAAAAAAAAAAAGAGATACTTAGCTTATGAATTGGCAAATACATGTGTGCCCGGTAACCACAACAAGGTGATCCTTTTATATATATATATATATATATATATATATATATATATATATATATATATATATATATATATATATATATATATATACACCGGGACCCTAACTTGAAATACCCCTATCTGGGTTAAAACCTATTTGTCTGGGCAGAATGTATTATTACTGTTAGGATTAGTTTTAGGACTTGTTCGAGAGCAACAGTAGATGTAAGTTGATGCATTACCCTTTCTTATGCTGTTGGTCATATTGTATGGTCATCTTTTTTTCCATCAATACCTAACAAATCTTCTCTAAAGGAATCATCCATTATACATAAGGAATGTAAGTGATGCACTTATGCAGAGGTTGGATGAGGTATACAATGTATGTATTAACACAAAGTGTCACACAGGTAATGGACATAAATCTTTATGGCGATGAAGTGACCTAAGCTTAGGGGCATTCACTTAACCCTCTTATGAACTTTTCTTATTATTAGTATTATTATTACTATTTATTTATTTTTAAAAGAGTACTGACATATTCACTAGCATTGTAAAAAGACTTGTACAGAACTTATATGCACTTGCAATAGTACTACATAATTTTAATAGTGCTTGGCTCATTTATCTAGTTGACACGGTTATCATACAGTACCTTGCAAAAGTATTCATCCCTTTTGCTTTTTACCTATTTTGTTGCATTACAACCTGGGTTTAAATATTTTTGTAACCTGATTTGAGTGTGATGCATCAGCATCTAGTCTAAGTTGGGGAAGTGAAGTGAAAAAATCTAGGCAAAAATTACATTTATGGAATCAAATAAATTAAAATTGCTATGTGCATATGTATTCACCCTTTTTGCTTTTGAACCCCCTAAACCTAACCCCCCCTAAAAATTCCTGGTGAAACCAATTACCTTCATAAGTCACATGCTTAGTGAAAGGAAGTCCACCTGTGCGCAATCTAAGTGTCACATGGTCTGTCAGTATATACACACCTTTTCTGAAAGGCCACAGAGGCTGCAACACCATTAAGTGAGAAGCACCACTAATCAAACACCATGAAGACCAAGGAGATCTCAAAGTTGTTCAGATGTAAAAGTCAGGTTTGGGTTCAAACAAATATCCCAATCTCTGATGAGCACACCCTCTTTTACCCCATCTCCACCCACTTTGTAAGAGCTGAGAAAAATGACTTGGGATTGGAATGCCTAAGGTCACAAAAATGTTATCACAACTTCAAATTGCACTAAAACTTTGAGACTGGTCAAAGTGTTTTATGACAGAATTGTAGTGTAAAGCTTTAATGATTCGGCCCCAAAATAACTATCAGTTTAACTTATTCTGCTGCTTCAAGCTACTGAAATAGTATGATCAGCAAATAAATCTAATATATGAAGCTGAGTTTATGTATGTATGTATGTATGTCTGTATGTGTGTGTGTGTGTGTGTGTGTGTGTGTGTGTGTGTGTCCGTGTGTGTGTTTATGTCCGCTTAAGGAATCCGCACCGTCGCATTTACAATCACGAAATTTTGCACAGACACGCCATGTGACTCAGGGAACGTCATAGACTATGTTTGGATGGGAAAGTTTAACCCTGCGCTTTACAGTTACTCTCCAAAAAAACTGCCTCTATTAAAGTCAATGGAACTGCGAGCTATTAGGTTAATAGCAGCTGTAATTGGTTGCTTTAGGAACAAAATAAATTGTTAGTATAAGAAGCTTATATGTGAGGTAATAAGATGTCTGTGGGGAGACGAATAGAGAGAGACAGAAAGAGACAGAGAGAGAAACAGACAGTCAAAGAGACAGACAGAGGCAGACAGACACAGACAGACAGGGAAAGAGACAGACAGACAGGGAAGGAGACAGGAAAAGAGACAGAGACAAGGAAAGAGACAGGGAAAGAGACAGAGACAAGTAAAGAGACAAGGAAAGAGACAGAGACAGGCAAGGAAAAAGATAGACGGGAAAAGACACAGATGGGGAAAGACACAGAGACAAGTAAAGAGACAGGGAAAGAGACAGAGACAAGTAAAGCGACAGGGAAAGAGACAGAGACAGATGGGGATGAGATAGACGTGGACCGAGACAGATCTGGAACGAGAAAGACCTGAAAAGAGACAGACGGGGAAAGAGACAGATTGGGAAAGAGACAGATGGGGAAAGAAACAGACCTGGAATGAGACAGACCTGGAATGAGCAGACCTGGAAAGAGACAGACCTAGAATTAGACAGACCTAGAACGAGACAGACGGGGAACAAGACAGACGGGGAACAAGACAGACGGGGAACGAGACAGACGGGGAACGAGACAGACGGGGAACGAGACAGACGAGGAAAGAGACAGACCTGCAACAAGATAGACCTAGAACGAGACAGACAGGGAACAAGACAGACGAGGAACAAGATAGATATGGAACGAGACAGACGGGGAACGAGACAGACGGGGAACGAGACAGACGGGGAAAGAGACAGACGGGGAAAGAGACAGACCTGCAACAAGACAGACCTAGAATGAGACAGACAGGGAACAAGACAGACGAGGAACAAGACAGATATGGAACGAGACAGACGGGGAACGAGACAGATGGGGAAAGAGACAGGCCTGGAACGAGACAGACCTGTAACGAGACAGACCTGAAACGAGACAGATCTGGAACTAAACAGACGGGGAACGAGACAGATGGGGAACGAGACAGACAGGGAAAGAGAAAGACCTGGAACGAGACAGATATGGAATGAGACAGACCTGGAATGAGACAGATGGGAAAGAGACAGACAGGAAAAGAGACAGACCTGGAACGAGACAGACCTGGAATGAGACAGACCTGGAATGAGACAGACCTGGAATGAGACAGACCTGGAACGAGACAGACCTGGAACGAGACAGACCTGGAACGAGACAGACCTGGAATGAGACAGACGAGGAAAGAGACAGGCGGGGAAAGAGACAGATGGGGAAAAAGACAGAGGGGGAAAGAGACAGACCTCAAATGAGACAGACGGGGAAAGAGACTGACAGACAGAGAGAGACAGACAGAGTTAGAGAGAGACAAACAGAGAGAGAGATTGAAACAGAGACAGACAGAGAGACTGATACAGAGACAGACAGAGAGACTGAGACAGACAGACAGAGACAGACACAGACACACAGAGACAGACAGACAGAGACAGACACACAGAGACTGGGACAGAGACAGAGAGACAGTTACTATCCCAGGCATTGTCCGAGTACTACAGCTAGTTACTAATAAAATCATCCACCAATTCAAATGGTGCCCAAATATTGTGCCACATGGGCCAAACATGATGCCAGTAGCAAAACTTGTAGGGCATAGCTTGTATCAGGGCCCTGGAATTTGGGAAGTGTAAAGGTGCAAAAAGAGGAGGTATGGGCTAGATCCTCTTAGGATGATTCTGGCTATTTAATAAGACACTAATGGAGCCAAAGACTTCTCAGTGACCCTTCAATTTTCTATTTTTGCTATTTAATTCAATTTTTTACCTCTTTCAACAGCCATAACTTAGTAACTTATCTGTCACCAGGTTTTTGCTACCTAATCTGAGAGCAGCATAACATAGGGGCAGAGACCCTTATTCCAGTGATGTATCACTTACTCGGCTGCTTAGTGAAGTTTTAATAAAGTCACTGATTAACTAGCAGGAAATTATCATTAGAGAACTACATAGCCTGGTGGTAGGTAGTCCAGTATATTCATGAGCCCTGTATAACCCCCGCCTCCACCACTGATTAGGGCTTTATGTGTACACTGTATATGGGAAAAAAGATGCCGGTCAGAGATGTGGGCAGAGTTTTAGAGCTCCACATTCAAATAACTGCTAGATCTGTGGCAGAGAAAACAGTGATTTTATCAAAATGACAGCAAACAGCTCAGTAAGTGACACATTGCTGGAATCAGGGTCTGTGTCTCTACTTTATGCTGCGCTCAGATAGGGGAGCAGAAACCTGGTGACAGATTCCCTTTAAAAATTACCTGCCAATATCATTCTACAGGTCAGTATAATTACAAGAATACCAAAGTGGTAATATTTGAAAAAAAAAAATCATAAATTCAAAATAAAGACATTATTAAAAAAAAATTTGGTTTGTTTCACCATTTTCTAAGCCAGTTTATTTTTACATTGATGAGCTGTAAGAGAGGTTATATTTTTACTTGGCAAGCGGAGGTTTTTATTGATACCATTTTTCGGTAGATAAATTCTTTTTATAGCTTCTTATTGCATTTTGTTTATGTTTGTATTGCAGAGACTGAAAACTGCATTCTAGTGTTTTGATTTATTTCATCTTACAGATTTTATCATTCAAGTTCATTTGTATTTTGATAGATACAACATATATGGATTCAGAATACCGGATATGTTTATTTATTTATTTATTTATTTAATTAATTAATTTTATTGGGAAAAATCGCCTCTGTTCGAGACAAATGCTGGCTGTGTAATACAGTGAGCATCTCCTGAGCCAGCATCATACACAGGTAGAGTTGAGCGCGGTTCGTGGTTCGCGGTTCTCCAGTTTGCGGTTCGAGTGATTTTGGGGGGTGTTCTGGATCGAACTAGAACTCGAGCTTTTTGCTAAAAGTTCGGCAGCTCGAGTTACGTTCGAGAACGGTTCTATCAGCAAATGCGTGGCTTTTTACAGCTACAGTGTGCAGGGAGCCATCACTGGCAGCCTGCGGAAAGCTGGTAAACAAGATACATTTCGGGTATCCAAGCAGAGTGCTTTGGTTAGTAACCCAATATTTACCCTGGTTACGTGTGCAGGGAGCTGACACTTCCCCGCTCGGCTCGTTCCGCCCCCTCCTGCACTCGGCATGTACACACACACACACACACACACACACACACACACTCACACTCACCTGTCCCCAGCCATGCAGTTCCCGGCACTGACGTCCTCAGTGCCACATGGCACTGCTAGGCTCCACCCACTTCGCACTCCGCCGCCCGCACACATGGCCCCGCTAGGCTCCACCCACTTTGCACTCCGCCGCCCGCACACATGGCCCCGCTAGGCTCCACCCACCTCGCACTCAGCACACATTACCCCACTTAGCTCCACCCACCTCACACTCCGCACACATTACCCCGCTTGGCTCCACCCACCTGGCACTCTGCACACATTACCCTGCTTGGCTCCACCCACCTGGCACTCTGCACACATTACCCCGCTTGGCTCCACACACCTGGCACTCCGCACACATTACCCCGCTTGGCTCCACCCACCTGGCACTCCGTACACATTACCCCGCTTGGCTCCACCCACCTGGCACTCTGCACACATTACCCCGCTTGGCTCCAACCACCTGGCACTCTGCACACATTACCCCGCTTGGCTCCACCCACCTGGCACTCCGAACACATTACCCTGCTTGGCTCCACCCACCTGGCACTCCGTACACATTACCCCGCTTGGCTCCACCCACCTGGCACTCCGCACACATTACCCTGCTTGGCTCCACCCACCTGGCACTCCGCACACATTAGCCCGCTTGGCTCCACCCACCTGGCACTCCGCACACATTACCCTGCTTGGCTCCACCCACCTGGCACTCCGCACACAATACCCCACTTAGCTCCACCCACCTGGCACTCTGCACACATTACCCTGCTTGGCTCCACCCACCTGGCACTCCACACACATTACCCCGCTTAGCTCCACCCATCTGGCACTCCGTACACATTACCCCGCTTGGCTCCACCCACCTGGCACTCTGCACACATTACCCCGCTTGGCTCCAACCACCTGGCACTCTGCACACATTACCCCGCTTGGCTCCACCCACCTGGCACTCCGCACACATTACCCCACTTGGCTCCACCCACCTGGCACTCCGTACACATTACCCCGCTTGGTTCCACCCACCTGGCACTCGGCACACATTACCCTGCTTGGCTCCACCCACCTGGCACTCCGCACTCATTAGCCCGCTTGGCTCCACCCACCTGGCACTCCGCACACATTACCCTGCTTGGCTCCACCCACCTGGCACTCCGCACACAATACCCCACTTAGCTCCACCCACATGGCACTCTGCATACATTACCCTGATTGGCTCCACCCACCTGGCACTCCACACACATTACCCCGCTTGGCTCCACCCACCTGGCACTTGGCACACATTACCCCGCTTGGCTCCACCCACCTGGCACTCCGCACACATTACCCCGCTTGGCTCCACCCACCTGTCACTCCGCACACATCACCCCACTTGGCTCCACCCACCTGGCACTCTGCACACATTACCCTGCTTGGCTCCACCCACCTGGCACTCCGCACTCATTAGCCCGCTTGGCTCCACCCACCTGGCACTCCGCACACATTACCCTGCTTGGCTCCACCCACCTGGCACTCCGCACACAATACCCCACTTAGCTCCACCCACATGGCACTCTGCATACATTACCCTGCTTGGCTCCACCCACCTGGCACTCCACACACATTACCCTGCTTGGCTCCACCCACCTGGCACTTGGCACACATTACCCCGCTTGGCTCCACCCACCTGGCACTCCGCACACATTACCCCGCTTGGCTCCACCCACCTGGCACTCCGCACACATCACCCCGCTTGGCTCCACCCACCTGGCACTCTGCACACATTACCCCGCTTAGCTCCACCCACCTCGCACTCCGCACACATGGCCCCGCTCGGCTTACCTGCGGTGATGAAGTCCCGCCCTCCCGACCTCAGCGCTGTCACTGTCCTCCATGGCCGCTGCTTGTCACATCTCCTCCTCTCGCTTCTGAACCGAGACTGTGACTAGCGGTGACGTCACAGGCTCCCGCGATACTTGGCTGTGAAGTCAGCGGTCATTGAAGTCAGTGACAGCTCTGCTGTCAGCAGTGCAGGAGATCGTCACCGCAGGTAATGTACCTCGCTCCTGACAACAGCACTTGTCATGCCCTTCAGTGACCTGGGCTGACCTATTGATGTTAGCTCAGGTCACTGCATTGCTCTCCAAGCCAATGGGGAACATTCTGTTCTTCATTGACTGGGACATTGACTATGGTATGGATCATCATGGGAACCGCTTAGATTACAGCAGACCTGGATTTGTTTTTCTTTCTAATAAATTGGTGAAAGAAGGAATGCTTTGGGGAGTGTTTTTTCAAATAAAAATGTGTTTGTCGTCTATTTCTTTTTTATTACTGACTGGGTTGGTGATGTCGGGTATCTGATAGACACCTGACCTCACGAACCCCAGGGCTTGATGCCAGGTGACATTACACATCTGGTATTAACCCCATATATTACCCTGTTTGCCACCGCACCAGGGCAACGGGGTGAGTTGGGGCAAAGCACCAGAATTGGCGCATCTAATGGATGCGCCACTTCTGGGGCGGCTGCGGCCTGCTATTTTTAGGCTGGGGAGAGTCCAATAACCATGGACCTCCCTAGTCTGAGAATATCAGACCCCAGCTGTCCGCTTTACCTTGGCTGGTAATCCAATTTTGGGTGGACCCCCACGTGTTTTTTTTTTTTTGTAATTATTCATTTAATTTAAAATAACAGCGTGGGGTGCCCTCTGTTTTGGATTACCAGCCAAGGTGAAGCTGCCAGCTGTGGTCTGCTGGCTGCAGCCGTCTGCTTTACCCTAGCTGGCTATCAAAAATAGGGGGAACCCCACGTCATTTTTTTTTTAAATTTATTTATTTTTTTGGTAAATACAAGGCTAAGCAAAATTACAAAATGCAGGAGAGTGGAACATTATGTGTCTTTCTGCCATTATAATGACAGAAAAGACTGATATGAAGTGTATAAGCACAGGAAAATCACCAGAGCTCTCTACGCTGTGAAAAGCAGTAGAAAATGGCACTGGAGTGAGCATGTGACCGCCTCATGTAGGTTGAAGCTATGGATCCTGGGTAAATTTATGTATTTTCCCTCCTTCAGTTTTTTTGCAGTACGCAAAAAAAAAACGGAAGGCGCATGGATGACAAACGGATGACATTCGGACTGCATACGGAACGGAAACGGATGCAACATGGATGCACCTGTGAAAAAAAGGACTGTTTTTTGTGGACCGCAAAAACGGATCGGTCGTGTGAATGTAGCCTTATTCTGATCTGCCGTTTATAAACAGCAGGCAGAAATAAGTGAATAGCGCCCCCCAGCATCAGAAAATCTCTTTCAGGGGGTAGCTGAGACCCTAAAGATCATGATTCAGGCCAGTTTTTCCGGTCCCCGCTCTTGTGATCACCGGTATACACCGTATACCGATGATCACATTACAGTAAATGACAGCGCCGGTAAAAAATTATTTATCTCCCATCTGGCATGAACAAACATGTCAGATAGGAGATAAATCTCCTCCCCAGTCTCCCGCTGTCGCCAAAGTGTCCCCCCGAGCCCCTATCAGAAATCCAAGATGGCCGCGCTCACAAGAGCGCACCAGCCGCATTCATCCTACTCCTCTGATTTCTGTCGCATGTTCCATGACACATGCGACAGAAAACTCCTCCCCAGGCCCTGCCAGGTCACGCCCTATAACCCCACTGGTGTTCCCCTGTGTCCCACGGTACCTTTGCAGTATTGATCCCCCGCGGCCCCCTCCTTCACAATAGACCCTGCATGCACAGAGCGGCTGTCAGCTCAGCTTCCTGTGTTTAGACACAGTGAGTGGTGGTAACCATGCATCTGTAAGCTACTGCAATGCCCTGCTCATGAGGTAAGGAACATAGTTGATCAGGAGAGCTATACTACATTTCCAAATAGAGATATGTGATTTTATAGTTGCCCTGCTGAACGACTACCAAACATGAGAATCCGTTATACGCCACAAAAAACATGTCTAAATAGCGAGCTCTGTTGTTTAGTATTCATTCAGCTGGATAACTGGACTTAAAGAGGAATTCCATCTCCAAGATCCTATCCCCGATATATAGTAGGTGGAATAGCAATAATATCAGCAAATACCAATATTTTTAAAATGTAGAATAGTTCTCTTGATTAGGCATGCCCTTACCTCATGAGCAGGGCATTGCAGCTTTGGTAACAACAGTTACGACATGGACTCTGCTGCTGTGGACCCGGGGAGAGTGGGTGCAGGTTCATTGCACCTACACTCCTCACATGGAGGGTCTGCACTCCTAGAAAATGGGGGATACGTTCCCTGAGCATGTCCCCCTATATTCTAGACGGTCCAGAGTCATCGTGGGACCCCCTTATTTCTTTTCCTTACAATAAATTGGTGAAAGAGGGAATGTTTAGGGGAGTGTTTTTTGAAATAATTTTTTTTGTTATCTATTTTTTTTGTTAGTACTGACAGTTTGTGATGTCGGGTATTTGATAGACGCCATGACATCTCAAACTGCTGGGCTTGATGTCAGGTGACTTTACAGCTAGTATCAACCCCATTTATTACCCTGTTTGCCACTGCACCAGGGCACGGGATGAGCTGGGGTGAAGCGCCAGGATTGGCACATCTAGTGGATGTGCCACTTCTGGGGTGCCTGCGGCCTGCTATTTTTAGGCTGTGAAGAGCCAATACCTATGGACCTTCCCACCCTGAGAATACCAGACTACAGCTGTCCGCTTTACCTTGGCTGGTGATCCAATTTGGGGGGGACCCTACTTTTTTTGTAATTATTAATATTTATAAAATAATTATAAAAAAAGAGCCTGGGGTGACCTCCACAATGGATCCCCAACCACAGTAAAGCTGCCAGCTGTGGTTTTCAGGCTACAGCCTTCTGCTTTACCCTAGCTGGCTATCAAAAATGGGGGGACCCAACGTCATTTTTTTTTTAACTATTTTATTAAATGAAAAAAATAATGGGCTTCCCTGTATTTTGATTGCCAGCCAAGGTAACGCCAGGCAGATGGGGGTGGCAACCCGTAGCTGTCTGCTTTATCTGCACTGAGAATCAAAAATACCATGGAGCGCTACGTCATTTTTCTTAAAGATTTATTTTTACAGCACTGTGATGTCAGGCAATCAAAATACATGGAAGCCCTTTTTGTTTTTAGTTATTTAAATAAATAATTAAAAAAAATATATATGTGCTCCCGCTGCATTTTTTGTATTGCTAGATAAGGGTAATCCAAGCAGCTACTGGCTGCCAACCCTGCTTGGTGCTACCTTCACTGGCAATGGAAAATCCAGGGAAGCATTTTTTATTTTTTTTGCCAAAAAACTACAAAAAAATGACGTGAGCATCGCCATATTTTTGTATGCTAGCCAGGTACAGCAGGCAGGTACGGCTGCCTCCAACCCCCAGCTGCCTATTTGTACCCGGCTGGAAACTAAAAATATAGGGAACCCTTTTTATAATTTTTTCACGAATTTCATGAAATAATTAAAAAAAAAAAACGACGTGGGCTTCGCCCCATTTTTGTGTCCGGCCAGGTACAACTTGGCAGCTGGGGATTGGATCCGCAGCACAGGGTGGCCCGAGGTTTCTGGGCGCCTCTGCTGCGAATTGCAGTCCACAGCCGCCCCAGAAAATAAATGGCGCTCTCATAGAAGCGCCATCATCTGGCGCTGTATCCAACTCTTCCAGCAGCCCTGAAGCCGGGTGGCTTGCTGGGTAATCATGAGTTAATGCTAGCTTTGTTTTACTAGCTAGTATTAAGTCAGAGATTCTTAATGTCAGGCAAGTTTGACCCAGCCATTAAGAATCTCCAATAAAGGGTTAAAAAAAAGACACCACACAGAGAAAAAATACTTTAATAGAAATAAATACACAGACACACTTAGAGACTTCATGTTTATTACTCCCTCTTATCCCTCCACGATCCATTCTCTTCTGTCTTTCTCCTTCAGCCCATGCAGCTCTGCTACATGAGCAGCACAGCATGGGAGAAAGACGCTGCTGCTCCCCGTGCAGTCTTCACTCCATGAGTGATCAGTGCTGCTGGCTGTTAGCGGTAACATTACCGCTGACAGACGGATTGCCATAGCAATGGTGCTCCGATCATGTGATTCCCGGTGCCGCTGTTAGTGGTGACGTCCGCTAACATGTGCATTGCTATGGCAACGGTGATCTCCGTTATTGACCGGCTGTATCAGCCGGTCCCTAACGTAACGGGGAAGCAGAACGGGGAGTCGACCATGTGCCAGAGCATCTAGCCTATACACGGCGATACACAAACGTGCACCATGTACCGGAGAGTGCAATGACAGGACCTAGGACAGGACATGATATCAAAGCCATGTGACCAGTCTGTAGCCAATGAGATAATAGACTCGTGACTGGTCACATGGCTATTTTGACGTCACGATAGGTCCTGCATTACTGCTGGTTACCGAGAGAACGCAGCGATTACCGATGGAAAAGAGTGCAGGACGCATTGCGGGCACCGGTAAGTGTTATGGCATTGTTTATTAACTGTATGTGTACATTTATAATGTGTTTTTATGTGTTTGTGATTGCCTCCCATTGTTTCCTATGGTGTTCGAGTGGTTCGCCGAACCGGTTCGCCGAACCGAACTCGAACTGACCTCCCTTCGGCGAACCAAGCTCGAGCCGAACTGCGACCGGTTCGCTCATCTCTATTCACAGGGACCTGAAGGATGGAAATCGTACTACTAGTACAGACAATATCTCGGGTATAATGCATATTCTGAGCCAGCAACATCCATAAGAACTTAACATTGGAAATCTTTGTACGAGTACAGCTAATATTTCGGGTATGGTGCATCTCCAGAGAAAGCATCATATACAGGGACCGGACATTGGAAATCCTTGTACCAATATTTCAGGTATGGTGCATCTCCTGAGCAAGCATCATCCACAGGGACCTGACGGTGGAAATCCTAGTACTAGTACCACCAATATCTTGAGTAGGGTGTATCTCCTGAGCCAGCATCATACACAGGGACCTGATGTGGTAAATCTTAGTACTCGTACAACCAATATTTCGGGTATGGCGCACCTCCTGAGCCAGCATCATACATATGGACCTGAGATTGGAAATCTTAGTATGAGTGCAGTTAATATTTCGGGTATGGTGCATCTCCTGAGAAAGCATCATACACAGGGACCTGACATTTGGAATCTTAGTATGATTACAGCCAATATTTTGGGTATGGTGCATCTCCTAAGCAAGCATCATACACAGGGAGCTGCTGAGGCTCCAGCAGAAATGCAGGGCCTCAAAACTCAGAGCTTAATCCTGTCATGGTGCCTCTGATGGCCCCAGCAATCCACATGTTCGTAGGTAAATGTAGAAGGGAATACAATAGTAGGGGAAGGTAAGTAGGTGGTCGCAGGGGCTGATTCCGTAGTCCAGCTATGTGTAGTGGCTAAGCTCCCTGGTCTAGTTTGTTTTTCATGTGGTTCCTACCATGCGGAAACACCCAGATCATATAACATGAAGTAGAAGCCGAGGTGAATGCTTTTCCACAAGAAACTCAGACACCGTAGGTTACATGAACAAGGAGAGTGAACTTTTACTCCACATAAACTGCAGTGTGGACATTGCACACTATAAGCCAGTCCATATAACAGTTTCCACAACCTATATTACAGTTCTTTCCTTATCAGCAAGATTAACTTTTCATCACCCAAGCTCTGAGAGTAATTTAGCATCAGGCATCTACGAGTATAACTGACTTGGCTTTAAGCCGTTTGTAGGCTTTCTGGATCTTGCTATGTTCGGAGCCTACCTTGATTTAAAATAAATGGCAGCCTGGATTTTTCCTTTTCTCACAGAGTTTCCTTCTCCTTACCAGACACAGTCACTAGAGGATAGAAATGACTGAAAGTAGGCCCACCGACTCCAGCATTCATACACCTCTCTCACCATACTTAGTCCTCAACTCAGCCACAGACATCTTTCTTTCTTTTCCTGGCAGAAAAAAGCTGGAAATCTCCCCACTGCTGCTTAACTTCCTTTTACCATATAAGGCCAAGTTAGTTTTGAGAAAGGCCAGCAGAGCTCACTGTAGGATTAGAAATGCTACAAATCTCAGAGCAAGGCTTCAGAAGGCACAGATAATGTCCAACATTATAGAAAAACACATAGACCATCAGGGGACATTCTAGTAGTGTCCACTCTGGGTCACTAAACGAGGACAGCTATTATCTGTGGTATGGTGCATCTCCTAAGAAAGCATCATACACAGAGATCTGACGGTGTGAATCCTAGTACTAGTATAGCCAACATCTTGGGTATGGTGAATCTTCTGAACCAGCATCATACACAAGGACCTTACTTTGGAAATTCTAGTATGAGTACAGCTTATATCTTGGGTAGGATGCATCTTTAGAGCCAGCATCATGCACAGGGACCTGATGTTGGGAACCTTAGTAAACAAGTACAACTAATATCTGGGGTATTTTGCATCTCCTGAAAAAGCATTGTACCCTGGGACCTGACGATAGAAATCCTAGTACGAGCACAGCCAATATTTCGGGTATGGTGCATCTCCTGAGAAAGCATCATACACAGGAACCTGACATTGGAAATCCTAGTACGAGTACCGCCAATATCAGGAATAGGTTAATATCAACTGGAATATACTTATACCCTCTGTCAATATTTGAAGCAATGTTAAAAATCAGAATTTATATATTTTCTTTTATAAATGAGCCCTAAATGACTTGCAGTGTGCTGCCTTGTGCCACCACCTGTACTCTCTGTTGAAGTGACCAACCAGACCACAATTCATGTGGACAACTTCATTCACTTTGTGGTTCTTTCCAGTAGGTACACAGCACAAACTCTTCCTGGTTCTTGACACTCCCAATAGGTCACCACCTGCCTGCTTTCTCAAGTCCCTAATTAATATTCACCACTCAGATGCTGAGATTAGTATAGTATGCACAGTTTATAGGATAAAATATCTTTTCTGTGATTTCAATCAGAACTGAGGAACCTGACACTCACATCACTCCATACCCATATCTCTTCTTCCAAGAGTCAGTGATACTCCTTATGGAAAAGCTATTTGTCCACTCCACTATGTACTTCCTCTTACTACACGGCGTATTAATTTCTCCAATCTTACATCATTAGGCTTAAATTTACTCAGATATTCCCACATCTGACTAGTTCCGCCCATTTGTTCATCAGGCTGTGTTCTCTTTTGCACCGTAACAGTGACATGTTTCCCGCCCAACATCAGGTAAGCCTTTTTTGAGTAAGAATGGAGCACTTTTTGTACAAGAACAAATTTATATGCAAAGTAATATTACTATTACTTCAACAGGAGATATACACTGGCTCTAAAAGAACAAAATATGACAAATATACAAAAGTGCTTAAATGGGGATCAGATCTATTCTTCCAACCACCTTATAGAGGGAAAGAGGTATTTTCTTCAGGTGAAGAAATCAATACTTATTTGTGGGGTGACAGGTTAGGGGATGCGATTCAAGATTTTGCCTTGGAACCCAGGATCTTTAGAGCACTGCCTTATACAACTCAACTGTAATCACTTACGTAGAGGAAACAGATCTCTGGATCAGCACTTGTAAGGTCATAAAAGTATCATTGTCTGTATCGCTAGACAGGATTTCATTATTAAAGATCATTTTTACTTTGACATTCCTCTTTAAAATTCCCTTTAATATTGAGCATGTCTGATATTCCAGTCTTAGGTCCTAATCCAACACTTTCATCACTGCTCATCTGAAGAGCCGGGGATCAATGATCTCACTGCCTGAGCGATATTCCCAGTGGTGACCTCACGATGGAGAAGGAATATTGAATCTCCCGGCATCTTAATCACTTTTCTGAATCCTTCATTTTAAAGAATCTGCATTGATGTACGATAATTAAAATGAAAGCTGATTTTATTGCTATCCCATGTTTATCGTGCGCCAACACATTCAACAAAGTTGTTCATTTTAGGTTTATCATCTTTATGTTACATCTAGAGTCATTTTAAGACAATTTTATATCACTTCTGAAAATGACAACGTACACATAAAAACTAATAACAAATATTTTAGAAAATTATTACTCTGAGATAGCAATTGTTTTACCACATTAATTGAAGATCTAAAGCCGCAAGGTCCCAAACACTCTCTGCTGGACTTGCTAACATCATTAAGGTCATTACATTCTGTTCAGTTCCAGCAGAGAGTGAAATGCTTAAAACTGGAACACTTGATAGTCTATAATAACAGGAACATCAGTACTGATAGTTTAGAAATGTGAAATCTAAAAATGCTATTTCCATTTTCCTGGACTATTCGACACTGCTATTATACACATACTTCAATTTCATATACATGATTTCCAACAGAAAGAAATGCCTTAACAAACCATATTAGCTTAATGAAGTGATCTGTTCCCATCTCGACTACTGATCGTTTTTTAGACTTTATATTATAAAATGTGGAGAACATGAGCTGTGCTCTCATTATGGAGCTCTCGCTGCTGTGTATTATGTGCCCCCGATGCTGATGGGCTCATAAACAAATGCGTGAACCAGAATTACACACTGACACATAAAGGTTATTTTAGGTTTGGGTTGTTCATGGTCATGGCCCCCCATTAGTAAATATGTCCTTTCATCACAGTGTTGCTATCAAGTGAAATATCCAACAATCTCACTGCACATTACTATTCTGTATGGAAATTAAAAGGGGTTGTCCAAGATAATGAAAACCTATGCACAGACAGGAAAACAAAGAAAATAATGAAATTATATATTTATACTCACTCTTAAGCTGGGTTCACACATAGCGACAATGACAACAATGTCGCTGCTACGTCACCATTTTCGGTGACATAGCAGCGACGTCCCGTCGCTGTCGCTGTGTGTGTCATCCAGCAACGAGCTGACCCCTGCTGTGAGGTCGCCGGTCGTTGCTGAATGTCCTGCTTCATTTTTTGCTCGTTGCTCTCCCGCTGTGAAGCACACATCGCTGTGTGTGACAGTGAGAGAGCGACGAACTGAAGCGAGCAGGATGCAGGGAGCCGGCGTCTGGCAGCCTGCTGTAAGCTGTAACCAAGATAAACATCGGGTAAACAAGGGAAGCCCTTTCCTTGGTTACCCGATATTTACATTAGTTACTAGCACTGCCGCTCTCACGCTGCCAGTGCTGCCGGCTCCCTGCTCCCTGCACACAGCCAGAGTACACATCGGGAAATAAGCAAAGGTTTGCTTATTAACCCGATGTGTACTGTGGCTATGAGTGCAGGGAATTAGCGCTAAGCGGTGTGCGCTTGTAACCAAGGTAAATATCAGCTAACCAGAGAAGCACTTTGGTTGGTTACCCGATATTTTCCTTAGTTACCAAGCGCAGCATCGCTTCCACAGCGACGCATGTCGTTATGATTGCTGCTGCATCTGCTGTGTTTGACAGCTAAGCAGCGATCATAACAGCCACTAACAAGGTCGCTGTTGCGTCACAGAAAATAGTGACGTAACAGCGACGTCATTGTAGCTGTCGCTATGTTTGAACCCAGCTTTAAACTATAACTTGTTCCAACACTGCATCACTGATGGTCACTGTTTATCTTTCTGATTGTATTGGTACAGATGTCACAGCCTATATACAGTTAGGTCCAGAAATATTTGGACAGTGACACAATTTTCGCGAGTTGGGCTCTGCATGCCACCACATTGGATTTGAAATGAAACCTCTACAACAGAATTCAAGTGCAGATTGTAACGTTTAATTTGAAGGTTTGAACAAAAATATCTGATAGAAATTGTAGGAATTGTACACATTTCTTTACAAACACTCCACATTTTAGGAGGTCAAAAGTAATTGGACAAATAAACCAAACCCAAACAAAATATTTTTATTTTCAATATTTTGTTGCAAATCCTTTGGAGGCAATCACTGCCTTAAGTCTGGAACCCATGGACATCACCAAACGCTGGGTTTCCTGCTTCTTAATGCTTTGCCAGGCCTTTACAGCCACAGCCTTCAGGTCTTGCTTGTTTGTGGGTCTTTCCGTCTTAAGTCTGGATTTGAGCAAGTGAAATGCATGCTCAATTGGGTTAAGATCTGGTGATTGACTTGGCCATTGCAGAATGTTCCACTTTTTTGCACTCATGAACTCCTGGGTAGCTTTGGCTGTATGCTTGGGGTCATTGTCCAACTGTACTATGAAGCGCCGTCCGATCAACTTTGCAGCATTTGGCTGAATCTGGGCTGAAAGTATATCCCGGTACACTTCAGAATTCATCCGGCTACTCTTGTCTGCTGTTATGACATCAATAAACACAAGTGACCCAGTGCCATTGAAAGCCATGCATGCCCATGCCATCATGTTGCCTCCACCATGTTTTACAGAGGATGTGGTGTGCCTTGGATCATGTGCCGTTCCCTTTCTTCTCCAAACTTTTTTCTTCCCATCATTCTGGTACAGGTTGATCTTTGTCTCATCTGTCCATAGAATACTTTTCCAGAACTGAGCTGGCTTCATGAGGTGTTTTTCAGCAAATTTAACTCTGGCCTGTCTATTTTTGGAATTGATGAATGGTTTGCATCTACATGTGAACCCTTTGTATTTACTTTCATGGAGTCTTCTCTTTACTGTTGACTTAGAGACAGATACACCTACTTCACTGAGAGTGTTCTGGACTTCAGTTGATGTTGTGAACGGGTTCTTCTTCACCAAAGAAAGTATGCGGCGATCATCCACCACTGTTGTCATCCGTGGACGCCCAGGCCTTTTTGAGTTCCCAAGCTCACCAGTCAATTCCTTTTTTCTCAGAATGTACCCGACTGTTGATTTTGCTACTCCAAGCATGTCTGCTATCTCTCTGATGGATTTTTTCTTTTTTTTCAGCCTCAGGATGTTCTGCTTCACCTCAATTGAGAGTTCCTTAGACCGCATGTTGTCTGGTCACAGCAACAGCTTCCAAATGCAAAACCACACACCTGTAATCAACCCCAGACCTTTTAACTACTTCATTGATTACAGGTTAACGAGGGAGATGCCTTCAGAGTTAATTGCAGCCCTTAGAGTCCCTTGTCCAATTACTTTTGGTCCCTTGAAAAAGAGGAGGCTATGCATTACAGAGCTATGATTCCTAAACCCTTTCTCCGATTTGGATGTGAAAACTCTCATATTGCAGCTGGGAGTGTGCACTTTCAGCCCATATTATATATATAATTGTATTTCTGAACATGTTTTTGTAAACAGCTAAAATAACAAAACTTGTGTCACTGTCCAAATATTTCTGGACCTAACTGTATACTCCTCAACAGTCTACGACCCAAACTGTTGGCACTATTGATTGGCTGCATGTATTATCAGGGTATATAATATAGGCCAATCTCATTTCATTTGTCGAAATCAGCAGTAAGCACCAAAACAATTTTTTTGCCATAGAAAAAAGGGAATTCAGCATATGAATCTGGTAACTTATTAAAAAATGTTCTTTTTTATTAGAAATTCATTAAAACATGGAAAGACCCATGAAGAAAAACTAAAATTCTAACATGTTTCTGGCAAAACTGCCCTTAGTCATAGTATAAACAGTGGGAAACCCAGGGTCCTATTTAAGTCAAGGAAAAACAATCACATAAGCAGAAAGAAACTGCCATGTCTGGCGGTTTGCATGGTGGTGGGCGTCATGGCAGGTCTCTGGAGGTCAGAGAGGTTAATCCTTCTTATATCTCTGTACCCAAGCGAGTCACTCACACTCCTGGGCATACTCTAGCTCCCCATTGGGTCACCTATCGCCTCTTACTGGCCATGAGGGTTGGGGTGTCATCTCTGGAGGGCAGAGCTGGTGCAGGTGCTTACTCTGGCAATGTTTGCACTCTAAGAGAATCATTTCAGGTTGTAGCACTGCTGGGAGGCAAGGTGCCGTTGTTTCCAGTGATTAGGTCATGCAGGGGTCCCGGGATGCCGGGTCCTCTAGTTTTAGCTGTTGCCAGGGGATAAGGAACACCATGTCTTCTGGTTCAGCAAGGTGGTGGGAAGTTTCTTCCATTCAATCTCCCTCATCCCCTCCTTTGTGACTCTGTTTTGAAGGTGGAGATTGGGCGTTACCTCAGAAGTGTCAGCAGATCCATGAAAACAATATTTAAACCCACCATCTCCTCTGGTTAGTGCTAAATAGTTTCAGTTGTGCCTGGGTAGTAAAGTTAGTAGTTGTGTTTCTGCTGGTTGGTTCTCTGCCCTGGTCTTTTGGTTGTGGCTTTGTCCCTAGCCTCACCTAACACCTATTTAGTATCACTACTTTCCTTGCTGTTATTGGTGATCTGACTCTGGTCTGTGTGCCCAGCCATCAGCCACCCTACTATTGTCACCTGGGAAGGGCTCTGCTAAAGTCCCCTTCCAGGACCAAAAGACGGGTGAAAAGTATCCTGACTCTTAAGGGTGTGCAGTTGCATGACAGCTAGCGCAAAGTGTATCTGGCATACTGCATTTTCTGGCCTGCAGTCTGATCATACTATCACTACCTTGGCATTACAAAAATAACCAATAGTGAACCAACATGCATTCAATTAACGAAACCTGAAAATATTTTATATGATGCAAAAATATACTAACAAAGGCCCTAAAGCTGAAATGCACATAGGGTTTGGTGCCAGCACAAGCAGAAAAAGATGCCACTAGGTATCGTATGCATTTGTTTGTTTACTGACACTGTCCTCTGCACTATTATACTCTCAATGAATTGCACACTACCTCAATTTGGTGTCTCAGTGTCACTGGGGTTAGATTGACTCACATATGTGATTTATTCATTCAGTAATGTCATATGAGCTTTGTTGTGTAACAGCTTCTGTGGGGCTGCATTCCTTATCTCTCACCCTGCTGTGTTGTACTGCTTCTTTCTCAATCACTGTATTTGCACCTTGTCCTTTTAATTTATTCAAATAAAATTTACATTTTATTTTGGGCTATTTGCTTTGGTTCTTTATTGGTGTTCTCAATTGATTGTATTGCTTATAGCCTTACGTGGATTTATTTTCTGCTGTTCTGATTACCATGTCAGTTTGTGCCATACTTTGACTCTTATTGTTGATTTGATATCCCTCTGTTTGGCACTTTGTTAGTTTTTTTTTGCAGAAATACACTGTATAAACATGTGTACTGTATATCACACAAAAAATATATACATAAAATTAAGAGTAAATAGAAAATAAATCATGTTTTAAATTCATACTATGCGAATGTTTGGTATTTAACGTGAGAATCCAAAATGCTTCATGTGTGGTTAAAGCTTCTAACAACTTCCTCCTCTTTCTGGACATCTGATTTTGTCAATCTCATAAAATCAAAAAAATGTGATGTTGCCATTGTGCATATTAACAAAATGTTTGGTTGCTCCAGAGTATGAACCACTTTTGTTCTTAATGGTTGTAGAGTATTTAGCTATATGTCTTTTAAATTTTCTATAGTGCCACCAACATAACACAATTGACATGTGGTACATTCAGTGCAGTATACAATGTGGTGCGAATCCCAATTGAACTCATCAATCAGTTTGCTTCACATGGCAAAGTGAAGAAATTTTTCTGTTGATGGTCAAAGCACACACATTGCATAAAGTACCTGCATACTTGAAAAAACCTTTTTGGATAACCAATTTAATCTGACAGTATGCTCTCTGAATATGCTGGGAAAAAGCATGTTACCCAAGGAACGTCCACATCTGGCAACAAACCAATAGCCATCATTAAAAATTTCTTTGAGAATGTCATCTGGATTAATGACAGGTAAATATTTAGAAATTATTTTTTAAATTTAGCTATATTGGAGACTGTACGGTGTTGAAATAGTGATGGGAAATTAATTAATATTGTCAGATCTAAAGTTGACATTATGTAGGTATTCCTGTCTAGATTTCATATTAAACCCATCCAAGGGATGAATTTATAGGAGACTTAGGGGTACTTTGCACGTTGCGACATCGCTACTGCGATCTCATCGGTAGAGATGAGCGAACTGGTCCCGGTTCGGCTCGAGGCGGTTCGCCGAACGGAGGTCCCGTTCGAGTTCAGTTCGTCGAACGTTCGACGAACCGAACTCGAACGTATAGGCTATAATGGGAGGCAATAACAAACACATAAAAATGCATGATAAATGTACACAAACAGTTAATAAACATTGCCATAACACTTACCGGTCCCCGCGATCCCTTCTGCACTCTGTCTCCTGCCGCTATTCCATCCGATGATCGCTGAATCCTCCCGGCGACCGGCACTGCCAGCAGAGATGCAGGACCTATCGTGACGTCAAAATAGCCATGTGACCAGTCACGTGGCTATTATCTCATTGGCTACAGACTGGTCACATGACTATGACATGTCATGTAGGACCTGCGAGTGCATCTCTCCGGTACACGGTGCACATATGTGTTTCGCCGTGTACCGGCGACATGCTCTACCACACGGTCGACTCCCCGTTCCGTTAGGGACCGGCTGACACAGCCGGTCATTAACGGAGATCACCGTTGCCATAGCAACGCAGTTAGCGGTGACGTCACCGCTAACCGCGGCTCCGAGAGCACCATTGCTATGGTAACGCGTCTGTCAGCGGTACCGCTGTTACCGCTGACAGCCAGCACTGTTCACTCACGGAGTGAAGGCTGCACGATTGTAGTGAGCATTGTAGTGAGGATGAGGTTCCCCAGCCCCAAGTGATGAGCTGGTGAACCTCTTCCTTCCTCACTACAATCGTCACTACTACTACACTAGAAAGAAGACAGAAGAGCAGGATTGTGGAGGGCTGACAGGGGGTAATAAAGATGGCGTCTCTAAGTGTGTCTGTGTATTTATTTCTATTAAAGTATTTTTTCTCTGTGTGGTTTTTTTTTTTAACCCTTTATTGGAGATTCTTAATGGCCGGGTCAAACGTGCCTGACATTAAGAATCTCTGGCTTAATACTGGCTAGTAAAACAAAGCCAGTATTAACTCATGATTACCCAACAAGCCACCCGGCTCCAGGGCTGTTGGAAGAGTTGGATACAGCGCCAGATGATGGCGCTTCTATGAGAGCGCCATTTTCTGGGACGGCTGCGGACTGAAATCCGCAGCAGAGGCGCACAGAAACCTCGGGTTAGCCTGTGCTGCGGATTCCAATCATCAGCTGCCTAGTTGTACCCGGCTGGACACAAAAATGGGGCGAAGCCCACGTCATTTGTTTTTTAATTATTTCATGAAATAAGTGAAATAATTAAAAAAAAACGGGTTTCCCTATATTTTTGGTTCCCAGCCGGGTACAAATAGGCAACTGGGGGTTGGAGGCAGCCCGTGGCTGCCTGCTGTACCTGGCTAGCATACAAAAATATGGCGAAGCCCACGTCACTTTTTTGGTGGGCAAAAAAATTCTGCATACAGTCCTGGATGGAGTATGCTGAGCCTTGTAGTTCTGCAGCTGCTGTCTGCTCTTCTCCAGACAGACAGCAGCTGCAGAACTACAAGGCTCAGCGTACTCCATCCAGGACTGTATGCAGAAGTTTTTTGCCCCCTGAAAAAATGATGTGGGCTTCGCCATATTTTTGTATGCTAGCCAGGTACAGCAGGCAGGTACGGCTGCCCCCAACCCCCAGTTGCCTATTTGTACCCGGCTGAGAACCAAAAATAAGGGGAAGCCCTTTTTTTATTATTTCATGAATTTCAC
Source organism: Anomaloglossus baeobatrachus (assembly GCF_048569485.1). Classification (NCBI taxonomy): domain Eukaryota; kingdom Metazoa; phylum Chordata; class Amphibia; order Anura; family Aromobatidae; genus Anomaloglossus; species Anomaloglossus baeobatrachus. Next base: position 619,749,897 of record NC_134354.1, read on the forward strand.
AACTAGGCAGCTGGGGATTGGAATCCGCAGCACAGGTTGGCCTGAGCTTTCTGGGCCCCACTGCTGCGAATTGCAGTCTGCAGCCGCCTCAGAAAATGGCATTTTCATAGAAGCGCCATCTTCTGGCACTGTATCCAACTCTTCCAGCACCTGCCTGCTATACCTGGCTAGCATACATAAATATGGCGAAGCTCACGTCCTTTTTTTGTAGTTTTTTGGCAAAAAAAATAAAAAATGCTTCCCTGGATTTTCCATTGCCATTGAAGGTAACATCAAGCAGTGGGGGTTAGCAGCCAGTAGCTGCTTGGATTACCCTTAGCTAGCAATACAAAAAATGCAGCAGGAGCCCATATATATTTTTTTTAATTATTTATTTAAATAACTAAAAACAAAATGGGCTTCCCTGTATTTTGATTGCTGGACATCACAGTGCTGTAAAAATAAATCTTTAAAAAAATGACGTAGCGCTCCGCGGTATTTTTGATTCTCAGCGCAGATAAAGCAGACAGGTTGGCAATCAAAATACAGGGAAGCCCATTAATTTTTTCTATTTAAAAAATAGTTAAAAAAAAAAATGACGTTGGGTCCCCCCATTTTTGATAGCCAGCTAGGGTAAAGCAGACGGCTGTAGCCTGAAAACCACAGCTGGCAGCTTTACCGTGGTTGGGGATCCAATGTGGAGGTCCCCTCAGGCTCTTTTTTATAATTATTTTATAAATATTAATAATTACACAATAAAAGTAGTGTCCCCCCGAAATTGGATCACCAGCCAAGGTAAAGCGGACAGCTGTGGTCTGGTATTCTCAGGGTGGGAAGGTCCATAGTTATTGGGCCTTCACAGCCTAAAAATAGCAGGCCGCAGGCACCCCAGACGTGGCGCATCCACTAGATGCGCCAATCCTGGCGCTTCACCCCAGCTCATCCCGTGCCCTGGTGCAGTGGCAAACGGGGTAATAAATCGGGTTGATACTAGCTGTAAAGTCACCTGAGATCAAGCCCAGCAGTTTGTGATGTCATGGCGTCTATTAGATACCCAACATCATAAACTGTCAGTACTAACAAAAAAAAAAAAATCGACAAAAGAAATTTATTTGAAAAAACAGTCCCCAAAACATTTCCTCTTTCACCAATTTATTGTAAGAAAAAAAATAAAGGGGTCCCACGACGACTCTGGACCGTCTAGAATATCGGGGAGGGAGACACTCAGGGAATGTATCCCCCATTTTCTAGGAGTGCGGACCCTTCATGTGAGGAGTGTGGGTGCAATGAATCTGCACTCACTCTTCTCGGGTCCACAGCAGCAGAGTCCATGTCGTAATGGTTGCTACCAAAGCTGCAATGCCCTGCTCATGAGGTAAGGGCATGCCTAATCAGGAGAACTACTGTAGAGGAAGCTCTGCTCACTGGTATATAGGTGCTCAGAGGAAATAATAGATAAAATTAGTGATTAACCTCGGCACTCTAAATCTCCCAGACTAAGTCAGTAAGTCACAACGGATAGTAATGCAAAATCACTCTTTATTGGTCGGTATTAAGAAAAAAAATTTTTCATAAGCATATATGTTTTTGTCCAAAACAAGTTACAAATGACGTTTCGGCCTGAGCCTTCGTCAGATTGGACTTATCTGCATGTAGTCATGAAAAATGACAATAATCAGTATCACATAAGAGTGAGAGAACAATAACATAAACTCGAACAATGTAGAGGTACAATTGGGATGCAGCAAAAAAATTGCAACACAGCAAGGAATGAAACACATGATACAAATGTCATAATACAGTACAAGGACAATATAGTAATGACAAATATGGGGTCAGAGTAGGCTTAGACAGCTCTGGTACGAAAGAGATGTCAATCATAAAGTAACATGTGCAGTAGGTGTAGAGCTACAGTATGCATGGCAGAGCTAATGGGTAGACCGACCATAGAAAAAGTAGAGAAAAAGTGGAGACAAAATGTAGAAAAAGTGGAGAAAAAGTGGAGAAAAAGTGGAGAAAAAGTGGAGAAAAAATGTAGAAAAAGTGGAGAAAAAGTGGAGAAAAAATGTAGAAAAAGTGGAGAAAAAGTGGAGAAAAAGTGGAGAATAAGTGGAGAAAAAATGGAGAAAAAAATGGAGAAAAAGTGGAGAAAAAGTGGAGAAGAAGTGGAGAAAAAATGGAGAAAAAAATGGAGAAAAAGTGGAGAAAAAGTGGAGAAAAAGTGGAGAAAAAGTGGAGAAAAAGTGGAGTAAAAATGTAGAAAAAGTAGAGAAAAAGTGGAGAAAAAATGTAGAAAAAGTGGAGAAAAAGTGGAGAATAAGTGGAGAAAAAATGGAGAAAAAAATGGAGAAAAAGTGGAGAATAAGTGGAGAATAAGTGGAGAATAAGTGGAGAAAAAGTGGAGAAAAAATGGAGAATCAGTGGAGAATAAGTGGAGAAAAAATGGAGAAAAAAATGGAGAAAAAGTGGAGAAAAAGTGGAGAAGAAGTGGAGAAAAAATGGAGAAAAAAATGGAGAAAAAGTGGAGAAAAAGTGGAGAAAAAGTGGAGAAAAAGTGGAGAAAAAGTGGAGAAAAAGTGGAGTAAAAATGTAGAAAAAGTAGAGAAAAAGTGTAGAAAAAATGTAGAAAAAGTAGAGAAAAAGTGGAGAAAAAGTGGAGAATAAGTGGAGAAAAAATGGAGAAAAAAATGGAGAAAAAGTGGAGAATAAGTGGAGAATAAGTGGAGAATAAGTGGAGAAAAAGTGGAGAAAAAATGGAGAATCAGTGGAGAATAAGTGGAGAAAAAATGGAGAATAAGTGGAGAAAAAATGGAGAAAAAGTGGAGAAAAAAATGGAGAAAAAGTGGAGAAAAAGTGGAGCATCCTTTGGTGCCTTTCATGTGACACTAAGGGGTGCTTAGCTTTGTATTTAGCCAAAAAAAAATGAAAAAAAAAATGACGTAGGATTCCCCCTAGTTTTGTAGCCAGCTAGGGTAAAGCAGACGGCTGCAGCCTGCAGACCACAGCTGGCAACCTCACCTTGGCTGGTAATCCAAAACTGAGGGCACCCCACGCTGTTATTTTAAATTAAATAAATAATTTTAAAAAAAAACACGTAGGGGTCCCCCCAAAATTGGATCACCAGCCAAGGTAAAGCAGACAGCTGGGGCCTGATATTCTCAGACTAGGGAGGTCCATGGTTATTGGACTCTCCCCAGCCTAAAAATAGCAGGCCGCAGCCGCCCCAGAAGTGGCGCATCCATTAGATGCGCCAATCCTGGTGCTTCGCCCCAGCTCATCCCGCGCCCTGGTGCGGTGGCAAACGGGGTAATATATGGGGTTAATACCAGATGTGTAAGTCACCTGGCATCAAGCCCTGGGGTTGGTGAGGTCAGGCGTCTATCAGATACCCGACATCACCAACCCAGTCAGTAATAAAAAAAAATAGACGACAAACACATTTTTATTTGAAAAAACACTCCCCAAAACATTCCCTTTTTAACCAATTTATTAGAAAAAAAAACAAATCCAGGTCTGGTGTAATCCAAGGGGTTGCCATGACGATCCACACTGTCCCAGTCAATGAAGAGCAGGATGTTCCCCATTGGCTGGGAGAGCAGTGCAGTGACCTGAGCTAACATCAATGGGTCAGCCCAGGTCACTGCAGGGGGATGACAAGTGCTGCTGTCAGGAGCGAGGTACATTACCTGCGCTGATCTCCAGCACTGCCGACAGCCCCTGTCACTGAGTTCAATGACCGGAGCCTTCACACCAAGTCTCGCGAGAGGCCCGTGACGTCACCGCTAGTCAGTCTCGGGTCGGAAGCGAGAGGTGGTGTGACAAGCGGCGGCCATGGAGGACAGTGACAGCGCTGAGGTCGGGATGGCGGGACTTCATCACCGCAGGTAAGCCGAGCGGGACCATGTGTGCAGAGTGTGTGTGTGTGTGTGTGTGTGTGTGTGTGTGTGTGTATGTATGTATGTGTACAATACATGCCGCGGGCAGGAGGGGGAGGAGTGAGCTGAGCGGGGAAGTGTGGGCTTCCTGCACGTAACTAGGATAAACATCGGGTTACTAACCAAAGCGCTTTGCTTGGATACCCGATGTTTATCTTGGTTACCAGCTTGTGGCAGGCTGCCAGCGATGGCTCCTGCACACTGTAGCTGTAAAAAGCCCTGCTTTTTGCTGCTAGAACCGTTCTCGAACGTTTCTAGAACTATCGAGCTTTTGCAAAAAAGCTAGAGTTCTAGTTCAATCTAGAACACCCCCAAAAATCACTCGAGCCTCGAACTGGAGAACCACGAACCGCGAACCGCGCTCAACTCTACTCATCGGGGTCAAATCAAAAGTGACGCACATCCGGCGCCAGTAACGATGTCGCAACGTGTAAAGCCTAGAAGCACCGATAAACGATCGCAAAAGCGGCGAAAATCGGTGATCTGTGTAGTGTCAGTTATTTCCATAATTTCGCTGCAGCGACAGGTACAATGTTGTTCCTCGTTCCTGCGGCAGCACACATCGCTGTGTAAGAAGCCGCAGGAACAAGGAACATCTCCTTACCTGCGTCCCGCCTGCAATGGGGAAGGAAGGAGGTGGGCGGGATGTTTATGTCCCGCTCATCTCTGCCCCTCCGCTTTTATTGGCCGCCTGCCGTGTGACATCGCTGTGGCGCCGCACGACCCGCCCCCTTAGGAAAGAGGCGGGTTGCTGGACAGAGCGACGTCACAGGGCAGGTAAGTGCGTGTGAAGCTGCCGTAGCGATAATATTCGCTACGGCAGCTATCACAAGATATCGCATCTGCGACAGGGGCAGGGACTATCGAGCTCGGCATTGCTACAATCGGCTAGCGATGTTGCAGCGTGCAAGTACCCCTTATTGTAACCTCTGTCTGCCAGTCTAACACATACTTTATTATCTTCCTTAACAAATGTATGGTTATCAGAACAAATATGCTTCCCTTGTATTAATTCACCAAATGAGATAGATTTGGTCTTGTGACGTGAATAACAGCTAGAGGACAACAGCATACTATTCCCACATATATCTTTCTTATAAAGGGATGTAAGCACAGTGTCCATACCCAGATTACCCTGTAGGAATAAATCCAAAATAGGAGTTGAAATATTAGGAAGGCAAAGTGTGAATTGTAAATTAGGATTATTAGAAATCAAAATAACAGATAAACTGCGGTACAGACAATGTATTCCCGACCAAAAAATGGGTGGATCGTCTATATATCGGCCGTACCAAATCAAATTGTCTAAAAACAGATTGATAGAATTGAAAATAAATTGCTCCTCCCATCATGCAATATAGAAATTTGCAAGAGAAAGTGAAAATTTATAGCCTATTGATGCTACTTCAAAATGCAAAAAGTATTCAGAGTTAAAAACAAAATAATTGTGACCTAAAACAACATTGTACAAAAATAACAATAAATTATTTAAATTCTGAAGGATCAGAACTGTAATTGTCTGGATGATACTTGATCGCAAAGTGATGTGGGATAACAGAGTATAGGTTTATAACTAGAGATGAGCGAACCGGCCGCGGTTCAGCTCGAGTTCGGTTCGCCGAACGGAGGTCTCGTTCGAGTTCGGTTTGGCAAACCGGTTCGGCGAACCACTCGAACCGCATAGGAAACAATGGGAGGCAATCACAAACACATAAAAACACCTAGAAAACACCCTCAAAGGTGTCCAAAAGGTGACAAACAACTCACAACACAACACAAACACATGAGAAAGTGACAAGAACAAATTCTCATGCAAAAACAAAACAGCGTTACAAGGAAAAGAGGATGAAACACAGATATAGGCATGTCATGCTCTTCTAAAATCATGTAAAACACCGCAAGGTGACTCCAAGTGGAGTCTCCCTTTTTTCCAAAAATTGGGCCACACACACACCCACCCCTTCAGTGGCAGCACTTGTGCCCCAGTTGTACACTTCACAGGTAGATTTGCATCAAGCACATTCAAAAATACGCCATACTTAACTGTCCCCAGGATGACACCAGGGTAGGTAGCAAAGTCTTTGCTGAACCATGACTTGTTCATCTTGGCTCCTTTTAAAAAACACAGCAAGCAAGGGTTACTCGAAGCGGAGTCTCCCTTTTTTCCAAAAATTGGGCCACACACACCCACCCCTTCAGTGGCAGAACTTGTGCCCCAGTTGTACACTTCACAGGTAGATTTGCATCAAGCACATTAAAAAAAACGCCATACTTAACCGTCCCCAGGATCACACCGGGGTAGGTAGCAAAGTCTTTGCTGATCTCAAATCTGTTCATCTTGGATCATTTTTAGAAACACTGCAAGCAAGGGTTACTCCAAGCGGAGTCTCCCTTTTTTCCAAAAATTGGGCCACACACACACCCACCCCTTCAGTGGCAGAACTTGTGCCCCAGTTGTACACTTCACAGGTAGATTTGCATCAAGCACATTAAAAAATACGCCATCCTTAACCGTCCCCAGGATGACACCGGGGTAGGTAGCAAAGTCTTTCCTGATCCCAGCTCTGTTCATCTTGGATCATTTTTAAAAACACAGCAAGCAAGGGTTACTCCAAGCGGAGTCTCCCTTTTTCCAAAAATTGGGCCCCACACACACCCACCCCTCCAGTGGCAGCACTTGTGCCCCAGTTGTACACTTCACAGCTAGATTTGCATCAAGCACATTCAAAAATACGCCATACTTAACCGTCCCCAGGATCACACCGGGGTAGGTAGCAAAGTCTTTGCTGATCTCAAATCTGTTCATCTTGGATCATTTTTAGAAACACTGCAAGCAAGGGTTACTCCAAGCGGAGTCTCCCTTTTTTCCAAAAATTGGGCCACACACACACCCACCCTTTCAGAGGCAGCACTTGTGCCCCAGTTGTACACTTCACAGCTAGATTTGCATCAAGCACATTCAAAAATATGCCATACTTAACCGTCCCCAGGATCACACCGGGGTAGGTAGCAAAGTCTTTGCTGATCCCAAATCTGTTCATCTTGGATCATTTTTATAAATACAGCAAGCAAGGGTTACTCCAAGCGGAGTCTCCCTTTTTTCCAAAAATTAGGCCTAACACACACCCACCCCTACAGTGGCAACACTTGTGCCCCAGTTGTACACTTCACAGCTAGATTTGCATCAAGCACATTCAAAAATACGCCATCCTTAATCGTCCCCAGGATGACACCGGAGTAGGTAGCTAAGTCTTTCCTGATCCCAGCTCTGTTCATCTTGGATCATTTTTAAAAACACTGTAAGCAAGGGTTACTCCAAGCGAAGTCTCCCTTTTTTCCAAAAATTGGGCCCCACACACACCCACCCCTTCAGTGGCAGCACTTGTGCCCCAGTTGTACACTTCACAGCTAGATTTACATCAAGCACATTCAAAAATACGCCATCCTTAACTGTCCCCAGGATGACACTGGGGTAGGTAGCTAAGTCTTTCCTGATCCCAGCTCTGTTCATCTTGGATCATTTTTAAAAACAATGTAAGCAAGGGTTACTCCAAGCGGAGTCTCCCTTTTTTCCAAAAATTGGGCCCCACACACATCCACCCCTTCAGTGGCAGCACTTGTGCCCCAGTTGTACACTTTACAGCTAGATTTGCATCAAGCACATTCAAAAATACGCCATCCTTAACCGTCCCCAGGATGACACCGGGGTAGGTAACTAAGTCTTTCCTGATCCCATCTCTGTTCATCTTGGCTCCTTTTAAAAAACACAGCAAGCAAGGGTTACTCCAAGCGGAGTCTCCATTTTTTCCAAAAATTAGGCCACACACACACCCACCCCTTCAGTGGCAGCACTTGTGCCCCAGTTGTACACTTCACAGGTAGATTTACATCAAGCACATTCAAAATCCACAAGCATTTACTCTCCCCAGGATGACACAGTGGTAGTAAATTCCTTGTGGATCCATGACTTGTTCATTTTGATGAACGTTAGTCTGTCCACATTGTCACTGGACAGACGCGTGTGCTTATCTGTCAGCACACACCCAGCAGCACTGAAGACACGTTCAGAGACAACGCTGGCAGCTGGACACGACAAAATCTCCAAGGCGTAAGTGGAGAGCTCTGGCCATTTTTCAAGATTTCAAGCCCAAAATGAGCAAGGCTCCATTTGCAAAGTCATGGCATCGATGTTCATTTGGAGATACTCCTGTATCATCCTCTCCAACCGTTGACTATGTGTCAGACTTGTTGTCTCTGGTGGCCTTGCAAAGGATGGTCTAAAAAAATTATGAAAAGATTCAATAAAATTGCTGTTACCAGCACCAGATACGGTGCTACTGGTATGGGTAGACTGTTGAAGATGACGAGACCGTCCCATGTTCGTCAAGTTACAACTGGGAGATTCACTCTCTGCACCACGGTTGTTTGGTGGAAAAGCCAAGCTAAGATCGAGTAACAGCTTCTGCTGATACTCCTGCATACGTGCGTCCCTTTCTATGGCTGGAATTATGTCACAAAATTTGGACTTGTACCGGGGATCTAATAGTGTGGCAAGCCAGTAGTCATCATCACTTCTAATTTTGACAATACGAGGGTCATGTTGGAGGTAGTGCAGCAAGAAGGCGCTCATGTGTCTTGCGCAGCCATGCGGACCAAGTCCACGCTGTGTTTGTGGCATAGAGGTGCTAACCAATCATTCTTCCTCTGACATCTCCCCCCAACCTCTTTCAACTGAAATTTGACCAAGGTCTCCCTCATCCGCTGAGTCTTCCATGTCTATGGACAGTTCGTCCTCCATTTCTTCATGTTCTCCTGCACCTTCCTCAACATTTCGCCTGCTACCATGCACCCTTGTTGATCCCTGTCCCCCATGGTCCCATGCCTGCCGCGTTGGTGATGATGAACGTCTGGACCTTGGTGATGTTGTTGTCTCTTGCGCATATGAATCCTCCTGTAGTTCCTCCCCTTCCTGTTGTCCCACCCCCTGACTCCGAATAGTGTTTATCGTGTGCTCCAGCATGTCAATGACTGGAATTGTCATGCTGATAATGGCATTGTCAGCGCTAAACATATTCATCGCCATGTCGAAACTGTGCATAAGGGTCTATGGGTCCTTGATCTGAGACCACTCCATCAGGGTGATCTGCCCCACCTCTGCATCTCGTTGGCCCAGGCTATACGTCATAACGTATTGCACCAGGGCTCGACGGTGCTGCCACAGTCGCTGTAACATGTGGAGAGTCGAATTCCAGCGTGTCGGCACATCACATTTCAGGCGATGAACCGGCAGGCCGAAAGACTTCTGGAGCGATGCAAGTCGCTCAGCAGCAGTGGTTGAACGGCGGAAGTGAGCAGACAGTTTTCGTGCCCTGTTCAGAAGGCCATCTAGGCTGGGATAGTGTGTTAAAAATTGCTGGACAACAAGGTTCAACACGTGAGCCATGCAAGGCACGTGTGTCACCTTGCCCAGGCGAACGGCCGCACCCAGGTTTGCAGCTTTGTCGCACACGGCCTTACCAGGCTGCAGGTTGAGTGGAGACAACCATTTATTAAACTCAGTCTCCAGAGCTGCCCACAACTCAGCCACTGTGTGACTCTTATTTCCAAGACATTTCAAGCTAAAGACCGCCTGATGCCATTGCGCTCTGCTGCCAGCATAGTAATGAGGGGTGCGTGATTCCTTCTGCGCAGTGAGAACGCTGGTGGCCTCACCAGGCAGGCTTGGGGCGGAGGTGGAAGACCCAGATGAGGTGGAGGAGGCAGAAGCAGTGGCGGAACTTGGACACCCAGAGGATTGACACACAAGTCGTGGGGACGGCAAGACTTGTGCCGCAGACCCTTCACCATCTATCACCATAGTTACCCAGTGCCCAGTCAGCGACATGTAACGTCCCTGTCCATGCTTACTGGTCCAAGTTTCGGTGGTGAAATGCACCCGTTCACACACAGAGTTTCTCAAGGAAGCGGTGATGTTGTGTGCGACATGCTGGTGTAGCGCAGGCACACCTTTCTTAGAGAAGTAGTGGCGACTGGGCATCTGGTACTGGGGTACAACGACAGACATAAGGTCTCTAAAATCCTGTGTGTTCACCAGGCGGAAAGGCAGCATTTTGGTAGCCAAAAGCTTACAGAGGGATAAAGTCAACCTCTTAGCTTTGTCATGGGTCGCAGGAAATGGCCTTTTATTTGTCCACATCTGAGGGACAGAGATCTGGCTGCTGTGTGTAGACGGTGTTGAGTAGGGTGTCCCTGGAAAAATGCAGGTTTGTGAGGAAAGTGCAGGCGTAGACATGATGTTGCCTTCATCCAACGTTGGTGCTATCGATGTCTGAGAGAGCTGTACACACGCACTTGTTTCCCCTTCCAAACCAACTGACGACCTACCAAGCAAACTGTGTTGCGGTTACAGTGATGAAAGTTGTGCGTGGAAAACCAGGTGTGACAGCTGTCCCCACAGTCCTAGAAGATGAAGAGAGCGCAAATGCACTGGAAGGGGCAGGCGGTGGATGGTTCGCTCCGCTAGGCCGCATTGCAGCACGGTGAGTTTCCCACTGGGACATATGATATTTAATCATGTGACGATTCATGGAAGAAGTTGTCAAACTGCTGAGGTTTTGCCGTCTACTAACAGAATCACGACAAATTTTACAGATCACATAAGTTGGGCGATCTTTTGCTATGTCAAAAAAGGACCAGGCAAGGCAAGGCTTAGAGGGCATGCGACCTGCTGATCCACCCCGACTAGTGCTCAGAGGCACAGTGGTGGCTGAGGATGCAGTTGTAGACGTGCTACCAGTACTCCGACTGTCCAGGAAGGCGCAAGGTAACTTCGTCGTCAGTTACATCCTCCTACATCGCCTCTGTTGACCTCCTCAAGTGACTGACTGTGGGTTGACAGTAGGTGGGATCTAGAACTTCCTCATCAATTGTTGTGTTTGCACTCCCCTCACCCTCAGACCGAGCCTCTTCTTGCCCTGACCGAATATTTAAGTTGTCATCCCAATCTGGTATCTGCGTCTCATCGTCATCACTATGTTCCTCATTGTCTATTACAACAGGTGTTTCAGTTTGTGAATAAGGGTCAACATTATGCTCAGAAACTTGTTCATCACGGCCTGAATCTGAGTCACAAAAGTTCTGGGCATCACTGCAGACCATTTCCTGGTCTGTACTCATTGTAGCTTGGGAGCAGACCTCTGATCCCCAGGCTATAGTGTGACTGAACAGCTCTGCAGACTCAGCCATCTCAGTTCCACCATACTGTGCAGGGCGGATGGAGACTTCAGAGCTGGGAGAAAGCAAGTGTGATTGGGATGACAACTCAGAGGGCTGGTGTTTTTTGGATGCGGTAGTTGAGGTGGCGGAGAGGGCACTTGTTGGACCACTTGAGATCCATTCAAGCATTTTCTTTTTTTGGCGATCATCTACCTTTGTTCCAGCTGTTCGTGTCCATAAAAATGGGAGCATATCGGATTGTCCACGGTAAGTAGTAGACATCTTACTTTTGCTGGAAGATGGTCTATCTTCAGCAGATGTTAATGGAGCTTTGCCACCTTCCCCATGGACAAACCCTTTTTTTCCTTTTCCAACACGCCTCTTCCCCTTTCCACCAGCATCTGTCATTTTGTCACTCATTTTGATTGCGACAAGATTGTGCACTTAAAATGTGGTAGTAAAAATTGAGAGGTGGTGTAGATTGCAGCGGTGGTCTATCTTTATTAACAGCAGAATAAACAACAATAACTATCCCTGACAATGCAACTACGGCCCTTAAACTGGCAGCATCGTTTGCTAATATAATGGCTTAGTAACAATGAGCTTGAGTGCAATGCAGTGGTGCTGCCAATAGCTTTGCACTAGTGGGACACTAATGGAAGTCCAACAGCCACTTTTAGGATGCCACTAAGTTTACTCAGTGTTTGCTAGTATAATGGCTTAGTAACAATGAGTTTGAGTGTGCAATGCAGTGGTGCTGCAAATAGCTTTGCACCAGTGGGACACTAATGGAAGTCCAACAGCCACTTTTAGGATGCCACTAAGTTTACTCAGTGTTTGCTAGTATAATGGCTTAGTAACAATGAGCTTGAGTGTGCCATGCAGTGGTGCTGCTGTGGCGCCCTGGACAAGCCAGGTCGTCACAGAACAACACCTACACACCCCACACTCCCGGTCAGGCACACTAATGTCAGACAAAAGCCCTTGTTGCCTTCCTTCAGGTTATGATGTCCACACCAGGGGGGTGGGCCAGGTGGTTGGCTCCACCCACCGAGGAGTTCACAGTCCTGGAGGCGGGAAAAGCAGGGAGATGAGTTGAGGAGTGGAGAGAGATTAGTGTTGGAAGTAAAAGTGGAAAGAGGGAAGTGGCAGTTAAGCAGCCTGAAGTTGGTCCGGGTGTGTGGCCCGGACGGATCAGCAAGGTTGGCAGACGGTGGTGACCGTCTGCAGGAGAGGCCTATTGGAGCTAACCGTAAGGACCGTGGACGGGCGGTGGCCCAGCGGTAACCGGACCGGGACGCAAAGAGAAGCCAGCACCATCCAGCAGGGGCTTACGGACCCCGGCAAGGCTAGTTGTCGCCGTGAATTTGCCAAATCCATTAGCGAAGGGAACCTCCTGGGTTTCCCAGCAGCCAAGTCCTGTCAGAAGGCAACAGTCCAACCGAGAGAGGGAAACACAGTCACCGCCAAGGCTAAAGTTCCCAGAGCCAGAGCCTGCGGGCAAAAGGGGCTCCTTCATCCCTACCCCATCACCGGGCCCCGGGACAACCAACCCCCTACCCACGGAGGGGAGAACCAACATCCAGGCTGCTCCCTGTCATCGCTCCCGGGATCCCCGTCCAGAGCAGCGGTGGTGTCATCAATATCACCACAACCGTGGGTAGCGTCACGGACAATATCCAATCCCCACAATCAAATCCCCGTTTCACTCACGGGCGAGGAACGCCGCTCGAGTCCCCGGAATCCGGCCCACTGCTCGAGCCACCACCGAGCAGCAGCGGCAGCAGCAGCCGTACCCGAGCAGTGGGAGAGCGCAGCGACCCCTCCTCCGCCCGCGACAACTTGGCGTCACGAACAGGATCTTACCGCTCTGCCATCTGGTAGAGGTGCGCCTTGTTACCGCCGGAGGTGTTCAGCCGAAAAATTGGAGAAGCCGCCATCTTGGGCGCAAAAAATTCCCGCTTGAGCGTCTCCTCGATTAGTGGAGGCGCGAAGGCCAAAACCCCGCCCCTGTAGAGGAGGAGCCAGAAAGAGACTAAGGCAGACGCGGATGGAGAAATGGCGGCGTCCTCGAATTGGAGCGCGGGAGTACTCGCTACCGGAGCGTCTAAGCTCTGGGGGCACCGAGGAGGAGTAGCCTTTGAAGACTGCGGCCCGGGTGAGCTCCCCGCCGGGACCGCTGCGTGGATGGAGCGGGAGCTGGGCCGGTTCTGCTTGAAGGTGAGGGCGCAGAGCCTGCAGCAGCTGCTGGACTGGAAGGCGGAGATGCGCAGGATGGTTGCCGTAGTGGGGGCCCGTGAGCAAGGGGCCGCTGCGGCCGTGCTGCGTCGCGACCAGTCCACCCAAACCTCAGAACCAGCCCTGATTGCATGGGAGTCGTGGGCCGGCACCGCAGCCGGAGGTCCAGAGAGAATGTCGCTGATGGAAGAGGGGGTTCTGACCACGCTGCCCCCGTCACCGTTCTTAACGGCCGTCAATGGTTCTGGACTGAACTGCCTGTGGAAAGAGAACCCGATGTACCGACCGGTCCCCGAGTGGGCCGACCCCCTGCGGTGGTAGCCGCTCCAAAATCAGCGGAGCTCCGCTGCAAGTTGTCCCCGTTGGGACCACCAGTGTTAAAAGTACCGTTTAAATGTTTTGAAAATTAATGATAAGAATGATTAACCGAAGTTCACCAGATTAACAAGCCTTGATTAGCACCGGTCGTTGCCAGCAACTGGTCCCCGTTGGGACCCCTTGAAACAAATGCGTAGGAACTACTACGGACAAGCCCAAGAACTGGCAGGGCAACCACGAACTTGTGGTCTGTAAATAAAAATGACGTTTGTGGCTTTCACCGTTACCGCCTCCGGAGAGGCAGATTTGGAGGATGGGCCTGGAGGGAAGTGATGGCCCAGGCCCGCCACTACCGCAACCGGTGGTAATCCTCCGGGTGATGCAGGGGCTCCCCATTGACATGGGTCCCCTGAAAAGGACAGAACCCGCTCGGGTAACTTGTGCTGGACTGGGGTCAAGGGGTGCTGCCTGTTTGATTAGGGGCAGCATCAGGGCCAGGTTACTTGGGTGGGAGAGAGCAGAAGCCGTTACCATTTCCAGCGTTTAAGTAAGAGTACCTCCCGATGTGGGAAGATGTTATTATACTTGTAATATGTTTACCGTTTTATCTTTTCCAGTTTGTGAAAATAAAACCAGTGATGGACGGTCTGCATTTTACTAAGGGGGAATGTGGCGCCCTGGACAAGCTAGGTCGTCACAGAACAACACCTACACACCCCACACTCCCGGTCAGGCACACCAAAGTCAGACAAAAACCCTTGTTGCCTTCCTTCAGGGGCTGATGTCCACACCAGGGGGTGGGCCAGGCGGTTGGCCCCACCCACCGAGGAGTTCACAGTCCTGGAGGCGGGAAAAGCAGGGAGATGAGTTGAGGAGTGGAGAGAGATTAGTGTTGGAAGTAAAAGTGGAAAGAGGGAAGTGGCAGTTTAGCAGCCTGAAGTTGGTCCGGGTGTGTGGCCCGGACGGATCAGCAAGGTTTGCAGACGGTGGTGACCGTCTGCAGGAGAGGCCTATTGGAGCTAACCGTAAGGACCGTGGACAGGCGGTGGCCCGGCGGTACCGGACCGGTACGCAAAGAGAAGCCAGCACCATCCTGCAGGGGCTTACGGACCTTGGCAAGGCTAGGAGTCGCCGTGAATTTGCCAAATCCATTAGCGAATGGAACCTCCTGGGTTTCCCAGCAGCCAAGTCCCGTCAGAAGGCAACAGTCCAACCGAGAGAGGGAAACACAGTCACCGCCAAGGCTAAAGTTCCCAGGGCCAGAGCCTGCGGGCAAAAGGGGCTCCTTCAGCACCCATCCAAGCTGGGGAGCGGGTTACCGGTGGGAACCCATTGGAACCGTACACGTTACACAGGTGCAGGGAAAGGCAGTCACCATCAACCTGCCGGGAGGAGGAACACCGCAGCCGTCTGTGGGACCCGTCCATCCAGCCGTGTGTTTTACCGAGAACTGTGTCCTCATCATTGGCTGAGTGAGTAAAACCGTGACATGCGGCACAGCGCTGCCCCCGCGACCCTGCACCTCGCCAGGCCCCGTAACTCGCCTGCCATCCATGCTTACCCCATCACCGGGCCCCGGGACAACCAACCCCCTACCCACGGTGGGGAGAACTAACATCCAGGCTGCTCCCTGTCATCGCTCCCGGGATTCCCGTCCAGAGCAGTGGTGGTGTCATCAATATCACCACAACAGTGGGTGGCTTCACGGACAATATGCAATCCCCACAATCAAATCCCCTTTTCACTCACGGGCGAGGAACGTCGCTCGAGTCCCCGGGATCCGGCCCACTGCTCGAGCCACCACCGAGCAGCAGCAGCAGCCGGACCCGAGCAGTGGGAGAGCGCAGCGTCCCCTCCTCCGCCCGCGACACTGCAAATAGATTTGCACTAGTGGGACACTAATGGAAGTCCAACAGCCACTTTTAGGATGCCACTAAGTTTACTCAGTGTTTGCTAGTATAATAGCTTAGTAACAATGAGTTTGAGTGTGCAATGCAGTGGTGCTGCAAATAGCTTTGCACTAGTGGGACACTAATGGAAGACCATCAGCCCCTTTTAGGATGCCACTAAGTTTACTCAGTGTTTGCTAGTATAATGGCTTAGTAACAATGAATTTGAGTGTGCAATGCAGAGGTGCTGCAAATAGATTTGAACTAGTGGGACACTAATGGAAGTCCAACAGCCACTTTTAGGATGCCATTAAGTTTACTCAGTGTTTGCTAGTATAATGGCTTAGTAACAATGAGCTTGAGCGTGCAAAGGGCAGGAGGGTACAGTGGCAGGGTTGTGGGTCAGTGTACAGGAAAGGAAGCCTCACTTTCTATCCCTCCTAATGGGAAAATGCAGCGAGGAAGTCCCTGACCTTAGCTACTGTTGTGTCCCATGAATGGGAACAACCTGTTGTATATAATTCTTGCATTGCATATTTTTCCTCCTATCAGGAAATTCCTTTATTGTTACTAGGTAGATTAGACTTTATGAAGTTTGTCCCTATGTACCTCCCTTAGTTGGCTTCTGTATAGAATGCTCCTCCCTTCTCCTTCAGTTTAGTCTAGAGGAATCATTACTGAAGAGACATGTCTAAAACCCTGTACAGATTATTCCTTTTCACCTGCCTTTACTTTGAATTTAATACAAGATTCTAGAAGAAAACTACAGCGTTTCTCCTTGTCTTCCTACAAGTCATCGTTGGGCTGAGTTGAACTATCTGTGGAAGCCGATAGAGTGAGTAAAACCATACAGTTATCTAAGAGACTGATAATTAGAGCGGTTGGATTCATTGCTACCAGAAGAGACAGAATAGTGGAAAGGATTAGCTGTGACCGGGATTAGTATACATATATCAGTAAATAACCTGTTTCCAGGAGCGCTATACTGCATACAATCCAGAGAAAGGATTACCCCAAGGGGCTGATAACAAGCCACAGCATAAAACTTTATAGCAGCTTCAGAGAAAGTGCCCATTAAAGTATTATCCTGTTATCAGAACTGTGTGCAGCTATAAGCCTAGAATCACCCATAAGCTAATTGTATATTGCAGCCAGAGACTCTGCAAATACATCCTGCAAAACACAGACTGCTGGCTGCAGAGATTGCAACATTGTATTGTTTCCCTGACAACCAGTGCAGAGCAGCATTCACCCTTCCTGATGGAGTCAAAGAGAGCTCTCTCACTACCTGCTTTAAAGCAACAAGAGGAAGACAGGGACTCACACTTACATTACATTGAAATATCTAAGCGGTTGACCAAACCAACATGGAAGGTTAAAGAGAACCTAGAAACAGCCAGAAGTGAACTGTTTACCCAGACAGAATTATTGTGGCTAAGAGTGCAAAAACAAGTGACTGTTTTATCTGCGCCCGGTGCTCATGAGCTACCATCAGAGGGAGCCCTGGAACAACTGTACTCACCATACCAGTCCTACAAAGAGATTTGTAAAAAATATTCCTCTACCCTGCTGAGAGCAAATACGTCCGAGTCTCAAAAAGAACTACAGGACTTCCAACAGCCTAATGCTGAATGAGACCGCACCATGCGCGACATTGTGAGCGAGACTGAAGCAAAAATTGCGCAAATGTCAGGAGCGGCATCTTACAAATCCAGGTCCATTAAGAGCTCAAGGAACTCACTCAAATCAGGTTCATCAAGGTACTCAACTCTCAGCGAGCAGCTCATAAAGGCGCGCGCTGAAGCAGAAACAACAAAAGTACACGCCATCTTCGCCCAGAGAGAAGCAGAGATGAAAACAGAATCTGCACGCAAGGAAGCAGAGATGAAAACAGAATCTGCACGCAAGGAAGCAGAGATGAAAGCAGAATCTGCACGCAAGGAAGCAGAGATGAAAGCAGAATCTGCACGCAAGGAAGCAGAGATGAAAGCAGAATCTGCACGCAAGGAAGCAGAAATTGAAGCGCTTCAGAAGGAATGTGAACATGTGGCGGCCATGGCAAGGCTGAAAGTCTTTGAGCAAGCTCTGGGTGGGAGCAAGGAAGGCAGCGCCAGTTTGTGTGATCTCGACACAGAAGACTCACTTAAGCGTACAAGAGATTACGTGCTGAGCCAAGCCGACGAACTGCCAACTACCATCAACATTCCCGTCAGCGCTAACACTTTTCCAGAGCCTCAAGACACTGATCCACCTACAGCTTCCAGACTTCCAAGTCAGTCCAATGCACCTCAGACTTTCAAGCCTAAACCTGCTTCATATTCCAATGCACAGCCACACCCTGCGCATCAGCAACCTCCGTATGCCCATGTCTACATGCAACCTAACATGCCGGCAAGGCACTACACTCCCAACAACTGTGTAGTTCCAGCCCCACATACAACAGAGTCCGTACACACCAAACCGGCGGTCACTGGTCTAAACGCCTACGCCACTCCGTACCTTCCCATGTTCCCGAACCACGAAGCTACGAACCACGCAAACAGCACCACGCAGTCAGCAAATGTGCCCCAAATGTCGGAAAGATCAGACATGTCCGACTTTGCGAGGTACATGATCCGCCGAGAACTCACCAACACCGGTCTCACAAAGTATGACGACCAGCCCAAAAACTACAGAGGGTGGAAGTGTGCCTTCAAAACCGCAACGCATGACCTCGGCATTACGGCTGCTGAAGAGCTGGACTTGCTAATCAGGTGGCTAGGGCCACGGTCTACTGAGAGAATCAAGAGACTCAGATCCGTCTACATCAGCGACCCAACAACTGGTCTCGCAACTGCATGGGACAGACTAGAGAAAGGCTTCGGCAGTCCTGAAGCAATTGAAGATGCATTGCTGAAACAACTGTATGACCTTCCCAAAATATCTGGCAAGGATGCTTCAAAGTACCAGGAACTCAGCGACCTGCTGTCTGAGCTCCAGCTGGCCAAAACAGACACACACCTACCTGGCCTCAGCTACCTGGACACCGCTCGTGGGGTGAAACCCATAGTCGCCAAGTTACCTTACAACGTGCAGGAAAGGTGGACTATGGTAGGAACAAACTATAAAAAAGAGCACCAAGTCTCCTTCCCTCCATTCTCCTACTTCTGCGAGTTCATCAACGGCATCGCGGAACGTAAGGCAGACCCCAGCTTCACCTGTGGAGAACCAACCGGCTCCACTTCACCAGATCCCGGATATGAGAGCCCTCATCAAAATGACAGAAAATGTAGGGGCCCAGTATCAGTCAAGAAGACCGACGTTCTACCACCTACACCAACGTCAGCACCAGACAAGGGCAATGAAGGCGAGAAGGCAGAAAATCCGAACCGCCAATGTCCTATTCACAAACTGCCACACCCCCTGAAGAAGTGCATTGGCTTCAGGAAGAAACCCCTTCAAGAACGAAAGGGACTCTTGAAAAGGTTTGGGGTATGTTTCAGGTGTTGTGCCTCTACAGAACACCTTGCCAAGGACTGTAATGTTACAATTAAGTGTATGGAGTGTGACAGCACAGATCACGTACAAGCGCTGCACCCATCTCAGCCTGATCCTGCACCTACACCTTCTCCTACCACAAGTCATGGCGGGGAGAGTACAGGCCAAGCTGCAAACCACCTCACAGTATCCTCCTCGTGCACCGCAGTCTGCGGAGAAGATCTCTGGGACAAGTCTAGTGCGAAAATATGCCTAGTAAGGGTATAGCCCAAAGGTCACCCAGAACGAGCCGTGAAGGTGTACAGCATCCTGGATGACCAGAGCAACAAGTCACTTGCCAGGTCTGAACTCTTCGACTTGTTCAACTTAAAAGGAAATGCCTACCCTTACACACTAGGCACTTGCAGCGGCATCTCAGAAGCTTGCGGAAGAAGAGCCAGGGGTCTCGTGGTAACATCTCTGGAAAATACCGTAGAAATACCTCTACCGACACTCGTCGAGTTCAACATGATACCGGCTAACCGTGAAGAGATTCCAACGCCAGAGGCAGCTCTTCACCACCCCCACCTGAGAACTATTGCCAGCAAGATCCCACCTCTTGATCATAGTGCAAAAATCCTGATTCTGATTGGAAGGGACATCCTTCGGCTACACAAAGTACGCCAAAACATCAACGGGCCACACGATGCGCCATTCGCTCAGCGCTACGACTTAGGCTGGGTGATCATAGGAAACGTCTGCATAGGCAAAATGAAGAGTCCTGACGTGATCTCCTCCTACAAGACGCACATCCTCCCAAACGGTTGCGGCACTCACTTTCAACCATGTCCGCATCACTACGGGGTGAAAGAGAGGCTGAGCGACACCAGGTGGCGACAGCAGCCTCCCGACTGCACGGACGTATATCATCTCTGGGATGACGACTTCGGGTCAACAGCGTTCGAGTCTACAAACGAAGACAACAAGTTGGCTCTGATGAGAGAAGACAAAGAATTCATAAAGATTATGGATAAAGAGTTCTCTCAAAATGACTCTAACAGTTGGGTAGCCACATTACCGTTTCGGTCTCCAAGGCCAAGGTTGCCAAACAACTTCCAGCAAGCAACCGCAAGGTCCTCCTCTCTAAAACGCACTTTGGAAAGACAACCAGAGATGGAGAAATGCTTTGTCGAGATTACGCAAAATATCCTCAACAGAGATCATGCTGAACAGTGGCACCACATTCCCACCGAACAAAACCCAGCCGACCGAGGAACGAGACTCACTGCTGCATCCAAATTCGGCGACAACATGTGGCTGACACCTCCAAGTATCGTATACGAGGAGACCTGCGATAACTACGTCGGCAACATGTACGAGCTGGTGGAACCAGAATCCGACAAGGAAATTAGACCAGTCGTCTCCGCTCGCTACACTTCAGTGACATCAAAACAGAAGTTGAGACCTCATCGCTTCGAGCGCTTCACAAGTTGGTCATCTGCGGTACGAGCCGTAGCTCGTCTTAGTCACATCGCTCACTGTTTCACTGACTACAAGTCTTCAACGTGCCACGGCTGGCACATGTGTGTGATTCGTCCAGTCACCGAACTCGTGCTACTTTTACCAAAGGAGGACGTTACATGAACTAACTTTGTCGTTGGACACTGCCACGGCGGGGAGCATACATTTCCTTACCCCTGCTGTACGGAGACACAACTGTCCGTGTCCAATGAACCTTGAACTTTTCCTTTCGATTCAAACTTTACCATTGGATTATTGGGTTGGAGGAAGAGTTGTCATGTTTGCAGCTTCCTCAATCTGAAGATGGGTTTGTTGAACTTGGATTCATTTTTTACATTTTTCTATTTTTACATTTTTACGCAAGGACATTGCGTCATCAACCAAGCATGGACTTGAATTCAGTGCATTACGGTTGCATTTTTTGTGTTTGTCTCTTTTCTCGTTACAGGTTTCGTGACATCGAGGGACAGGATCGACTCCTTACGTCGTAGAAGGACTTGTGAAATCATATGATTTCAGACGGGGAGTGTTGTGTCCCATGAATGGGAACAACCTGTTGTATATAATTCTTGCATTGCATATTTTTCCTCCTATCAGGAAATTCCTTTATTGTTACTAGGTAGATTAGACTGTATGAAGTTTGTCCCTATGTACCTCCCTTAGTTGGCTTCTGTATAGAATGCTCCTCCCTTCTCCTTCAGTTTAGTCTAGAGGAATCATTACTGAAGAGACATGTCTAAAACCCTGTACAGATTATTCCTTTTCACCTGCCTTTACTTTGAATTTAATACAAGATTCTAGAAGAAAACTACAGCGTTTCGCCTTGTCTTCCTACAAGTCATTGTTGGGCTGAGTTGAACTATCTGTATAAGCCGGTATAGTGAGTAAAACCATACAGTTATCTAAGGGACTGATAATTAGAGCGGTTGGATTCATTGCTACCAGGAAGAGACAGAATAGCTACAGAGACACTGTTATCTTCTGTAGCTGTTAAAATCTGTTTCCACGGACCTGCCTGTCACCTATGGCTATGAGCCTGCTGTTATTAGCCCTTACAAGGGCTAATAGAAACTTCTATTCCTATTCTGTATAGCGCTGTGTGTAGAGCGTACACAGCAGTATCGGAGACAGGAGCTACGCCAGCGGTGACTGACACCCAGACGCAGAAGAGATAATGGCGTCCGGATGGGCAGATACCCATTTTTATAATGCAGGGACATGTGACATGGACATCCTATCACACATGCCGTTGCTTCTCTGGCTAAAAGTCCACTTAGCTGTGTGTGTCTGGGATTGGCTGACATGGTGGCCCGCCCCACTACATGCGTGCGCTTAGGGAAGGAAGACAAGGATAAATAAAAAAATGGCGATCGCCATTATCCCAGCAGCAGTGATCTGAATGCGCTGTTCCCACACACTATACGATGAAATTTCATAATAGTGTGAGTCACACAGTGACTTATACTATTACAGCGGAAAGCCAGCTAGTAATTAGCTTGGCTTTTTGCTGCTAGAACTGTTCTCGAACGTAACTAGAACTATCGAGCTTTAGCAAAAAGCTTCAGTTCTAGTTCGATCTAGAACAGCCCCCAAAATCACTCGAGCCGCGAACTGGAGAACCTCGAACCGCGAACCACGCTCAACTCTATTTATAACTTCACATGAAACAAAATAATTCTAATGGAATCTGTTTGTAGTACAGTTGAACTATCCTTAAGATAACCAGGTATTCTGCTAATGGTTGTCAATATTTATCCAACCATTTGCTAAGTTTTTTGTATAAAGAGCCAATGCACAAGATTATAAGATGCAGGGAAGGACATGTTTTTGAGAGTCTTGGGTAAACCATGAAAAGTAGGAAGAATGGGATGTTCAGGTAGACAACATTTTTTCTCTTTCATTTTAAAGAACCCTAAAGCAACACCCTCATCAAGATATTTACAAAAATTATTTTGAAATCACACAGTGAGATCAGCTTTAACCCATCTATATGTTTCAATGTTACACAAAATGGTGGAAACCTGTTTGGAATTCAGGGCTGCATTCATGACAACAAGACACCCAGCCATATCCAACAGTCGGATGATAAGATTGTGATTAGATTGCAACTTAATTAATAGCATCTGATTGGGCACTGATTAACCCCTTAACCACTCGGTGAGTTTATGCTTTTTCTTGTTTCCTCCCCTTCTTCTTACAAGTACCATAACATTTTTATTTTACCATCAACACAGCTGTATGAGGGCTTGTTTGTATGAGACAAGTTGTATGTTTGAAATAAACCATTTATTTTACCATATAGTCTACTAGAAAACAAAGGGAAAAAAAGTGCAATGAAGTGTGAAACAAAGTGAAATTCCATAATGTTGTTTTTTTTTCTTTTTAATTACCGTGCTTACTATATTGTAAAATTGACCTGGCATTATGATTTTCTAGATCAGTAAGGGTATGTAGGTACCAAACATGTATAGTTTTTCTTTTATTTAAATGGTGAAAAAAATCATAAGTTTGTACAAAAAAAAGATTCTGAGGTTGGTAACATTTTCATTTTTCAGGACCTGGGGCTGTATGATGACTTATTTTTTGCTCTCTAAGCTAACATTTTTGCTCATACCATTTTTAGGTAGATATGATGTTTTGATCAGATCTTATTGCATTTTTTTATGTTGTAGGAGCCAAAAAAACATTATTTTGGGCATTATTTATTTATTTTCCATTATGTTTTCACCGACCAATTTAATTTATTTAATACTAGCTCTAGTACCCGGGAATTACCTGGGATAGTAACTGTCTCTGCGTCTCTCTCCCAGTCTCTGTCTGTCTGTCTCTGTCTGTCTGTCTGTCTCTGTCTGTCTCTGTCTGTCTGTGTGTCTATCTCTGTGTGTCAGTCTCTGTGAGTCTCTCTCTGAGTTTGTTTCTCTCTATAGTCTGTCTGTTTGTGTCTGTCTGTCTCTGTCTCTGTCTCTGTCTCTCTGTCTGTCTCTTTACCTGTCTGTCTCTCTGTCTCTTTCCGTGTCTGTCTCTGTGTGTCTCTCTTTCCATGTCTGTCTCTTTCCCTATCTGTCTCTTTCCATGTCTGTTTCTTTCCCTATCTGTCTCTTTCCCCATATGTCTCTTTCCCCGTCTGTCTCTTTTTCCATCTGTCACTTTCCCCGTCTGTCTCTTTCCCCATCTGTCTCTTTAGCCATCTGTCTCTTTAGCCATCTGTCTCTGTCTCTATCCTTGTCTCTGTCTCTTTCATTGTCTCTTTCTCTGTTTTTGTCTCTTTTCCTGTTTCTGTCTCTTTCCCTGTCTCTTTCCCTCTCTGTCTGTCTGTCTCTTTCCCTGTCTGATTCTCTGCCTGTCTCTTTCCCTGTCTTTCTGTGTCTGTCTTTGTCTGTCTGCCTCTGTCTCTTTGACTGTCTGTTTCTCTCTCTCTGTCTCTTTTCCTCTGTCTGTCTCTGTCTGTCTCTATCTGTCTCTTTCTCTCTCTCTCATTCTTTCCCTGTCTGTCTCTCTCTCTATCCGTCTCCTCACCGACATCTTATTACTTCACACATAAGCTTCTTATACTAACAATTTATTTTGTTCTTATAGCAACCAATCACAGCTGCTATTAATAACCTATAGCTTGCAGCTCCATTCACGTTAATGGAGGCAGGTTTTTCGGAGAGTAACTGTAAAGTGCGGGGTTAGATTTTCCCATCAAAACATAGTCTATGACATTCCCTGAGTCACATGGGGTGTCTGTGCAAAATTTTGTGATTGTAAATGTGACGGTGCGGATTCCTTTAGCGGACATACACACACACACATACACACACACGCACACACACACACACACACACACACACACACACACACACACACAGCTTTATATATTAGATTTTGATAGATCAGACATTACTGAATGCCGTGATATCAAATATGTGTTTTTTTTATAGTTTTATTTTCAATTGAGCAAAAAGGGGGTGACTTAAACTTTTTTTTTATCATAACCTTAAAAACTTTTTTTCCTCACTTTTTATTGTGTGTACTAGTCCCCTTGGAGGACTCGAAGCTGCAATCATCTGATTTCTTGTGCTGTACAGAGCAGTGCATCAGCTCTTTTCTGTACAGGAGGTGACTTCCTATAAAAATGATGACCTCCTATGAACGCTGGCTCCAACCCAGTGTTCGCAGAAAGTTCGTCATGACAGAAACCCGGGTCATGAGCTGACCCCCAGTTGTAATGACAACCCATCAGTGTCCAGCAATGATATCATGGGGCCGTCGATGGGAGCAAGGAATGATGCACTCCCTGCTTGCGCATGTTAAATCCTGCTGTCAGAGATTGCCAGCAGGATTTAACTGGTTAACAGCCACAGGAGAATATCTGATCTTCCAGCGGCTCTCAGAGACACGTTGGCTTATCAAATCAGCCAACATGTGCAGGAAAAATGGAGACTTAGGCCCCTTTCACACGTCAGTGATTCTGGTACGTTTGTGCTTTTTTTTAAACGTACCAGAATCACTGACATACGCAGACCCATTATAATGAATGGGTCTGCGCACACGTCAGTGATTTCTCACTGCACGTGTCTCCGTGCGGAATACCCGCGTGTGCGTGTTTGCCGCACGGAGACATGTCCATTTTTTTCTGGCATCACTGATGTTCCACGGACCATGCAGTGGTGTGGTCCGTGAAACACGTGCCAGAAAAAAACGTGCTTTTAAAATAAAAAACATTTTAACTCACCCGGCGTCCAGCGATGTCCTCTGCAGCCCGTTCTGCCGGCTGCTTCAGAGCCGGCTCATTATTGTCGCGCATATTCATTATGCGCGACACAGCCGACCCGGAAGCAGCTGCTGCGGGGGTCACCGCCGGCCGGATGCTGCACCGCGGGAGCGATCAGCACCATGGACAGCGGGAGCGTGCACAGGTGAGTAGTTTTCTAAGTGCAATAACGGGCCACGGAGAACGGAGCCCGGATTGCACTTAGACAACCCACGTGTGCCGTGAATCACGGCACACTCAGGGACATGTGCGTGTTTTACATGCCAGTGAAAAACGTCAGTGTTTTTCACTGACGTGTGAAACGGGCCTTAGCATGTGAACCCGCATCAAATTCAGGGACACACCCTACGAAGTACCAGTATGTCATAGGTCATGAAAGGGTTACATTTCTTCTGATCGATTCAGTTTTGATACCGTCATTAAGAGATTTTAAATCCCGTTTGACCAGGGTCTAGAAAAGGTCTAATGCCGGGACCCTAGACTGAAGGGGATAAAATGGTAGATTTTTCAATTTGGCTGTGATGTCATCATCTGACAGAGAAAATACATTAGTACAAGCACATTGTAGTTTTTGGTTTTTGTTTTCTGTCCCTAGCCAAAATTTCAATCATTTTCACACCATACAAGTTGTTAACAGATTTGCACGTTTATAAACTATCAAAAGACACTTCAGTAATGAATTGAATAAACAAGCAACTTCCCCTGTTTTGCCTCCATGATACATACACTAATGTATTTTTATTAATGTGTGTACAAAAACAACTACTTACAGCAAAGATAGGGCTGCAGTTGTAACGCCCTGGGCAAGCCAGGGGTCACAGGTCGCAACACCACCACACCCTACACCCCAGTTAGGAACACCTAGGCTACCAAAAATCCTTGTTGCCTTCCTCCAGGGGCTGATGTTCACACCAGGGGGTGGGCCAGGCGGTTGGCTCCACCCACCGAGGAGTTCACAGCCCTGGAGGCGGGAAAACCGGGCAGTTTTAGCTCAGGCAGAGCTTGAGTGAAGTAGAAGGGAGCAGTAGTGGAGCTAAAGAGAAAAGCTGAAGTGACAGAAAAGTGACAGTAGTAAAGCCTGAAGTTGGTCCGGGTGTGTGCCCCGGACAGTGACAGCAAGGTCAGCAGACGGCGGTGATAGTCTGCAGGGGGACTGCTCGGAGGTTGCTGGAAGGACCGCGGACGGGTGGTGACCCGGCGGTCTGGAGCAGTATACGAAGAACAGTCAGCACCAGGGCAGGGGCCTTTCAGATCCCGGCAAGGCTAGGAGTCGCCATAATTTGCCAAATCCGTCAGTGAAGGGGACGTCTGTCTCCTAACAACCAAGTCCCGATTGAAGGCAACAGTCCAACTGTAACAGAGAGACACCCCCACCGCCAGGGCACCAGTTTCTCAGGGCCAGCGCCTGCGGTCAAAGTAGGGCTCCTCTTGCCCATATCCAAGCCAGGGAGCGGGTTACCGGTGGGAACCCATCGCAACCATCATCATCTTAGGTGCAGGACAAAGGGACCGTCACCGTCACCTACTGGGGAAAGCAAGTGCAGCCGTCCGTGGGAACCGTCTTTCCAGCCGTGTGTTTTACCGAGAACTGTGTCATCGTCTCAGGCTGAGTGAGTACCACAGTGCCACAAGGCACAGAGCTGCCCCCGCTTCCCTGCACCCCACCGAGCCCTGCATCACCCACCTCATCACTGGGCCCCGGGGAGGATTAACATCTGGCTGCTCCATACCACCACTCCCGGGATCCCCATACAGAGCAGCGGTGGTGTCAACAAATCACCACAACCGTGGGTGGCGTCACGGACAATAAACAATCCCAAACACCAATTCCCCTTTTCACTCACGGGCGAGGAGCGCCGCTCGAGTCCCCGGGATCCGGCCCATTGCTCGAGCCACCGAGCAGCGGCAGGCCGCAGCGGCAGCCGGACCCGAGCAGTGGAAGAGTGCGGCGTCCCCTCCTCCGCCCGCGACAACTTGGCGTCACGAACAGGATCTTACCGCTCTGCCGTTGGGTAGAGGTGCGCCTTGTGACCGCCGGAGGTATCCGGCCGAAAAATTTCAGAAGTCGCCGTCTTTGGCGCGAAAAGTTCCCGCTCGAGCGTCTTCTCGAGTAACAGAGGCGCGAAGGCTGAAACCCCGCCCCGAGAGAGGAGGGGCCGGAAAGAGGCTAAGGGGGATGGAAACAAGATGTCTGCGCCCGACAGATCTGCTGGAGGAGCGGTGGTTGCAGCCGCAGTGGCACCCGTGGATGGGAATGGGCCTGCCCAGGTCCCGGCCGCACTGGCGGGAGGTGCCGCGGCCCCCGCTCTCGCTCAGGTGATGCCGTTCTCCTTGCCCCATGCGCCCGGAGCTACCTGGCTACCGCAGTATGACGGGAAACCTGATGCGTTACAGGTCTTCCGGAAAAAGCTTAACCCGTTGCTAGAACTGTACCCCCTGACCGATAAGCAACGTGCAGCGGTAGTACTGGGCCAGTTAACCGGTGCGGCTGAGCAGGAGGAGGAGACCTGGGCCGAGGGGGACCGGCTCTCTGTAGCCACCATCTTTGAGAAGCTACAGACTGCCTTTGAGACCCGGACTGAAGCTGAGCTGAGGATGCAGTTTTACCAGTGCCGGCAACGGTCTGTGGATAGCATTCGGGACTATGCTTTACGTCTGCAAACCGCCCTCCGCACGCTAAAGCGGGTGAATCCTATCAATGAGGCGGACAGCAACAAGATGTTAGTAGAGCAATTTGTGCAGGGGATGAGATCCCCTGAGGATCGCAAACAACTCCGGCTGTGGGCCCTAGAACACCCTGATGTGGACTTTGCCGTGTTGAAGGAACGGGCCATTAAGGCACTGCAGCCCCCAGCCTCAGAAATCTTGGAGCCAGCCCCGTGGCCCATTGAGACGGCCCCCGTTGTAGTGGCCCCTGCTCTACCAACTTCTCCAATACCTACAGCCCCAAGCAGCACGATGGAAGAACTGGCCGCCCAGGTCCGTCGCATGGACGGAGATCTCGCCAAGATTCTTGCTGTGCTCCAACCTTTGACCAGATCTCAGCCTCCAGCACAGATACAGCTTGCCGACAGCCCTGAGGATGTCCCCTGGATGCAGCGGAGAAGTGCTAACAACCTGCGGAGCAGACCTCCAACCTGCTACAAGTGCCATAAGCCTGGGCATTACTTCCGACAGTGCCCGTTAAACGAGCAACCCCTGGGGCCCCGGGCCAATCCTCAGGAGTAGAACCCCGTGGCCCCCCAGACTGGTGGGACCGGTATATCGGGGCCCGGCCCATCATTCCCGTGGCTGTGGACGGCATACCGGTGATGGCTCTCCTGGACACTGGATCACAGGTAACCACCATACCATACACATTGTACCAGCGGTATTGGGGGACAGACGAGCTGGCACCCCCCGATACTAGTATAACGCTAATTGCTGCTAATGGACTCCCATTGACCCAAGTGGGGTATAAACAGGTGGCTATGACAGTGGGGCAAGCTGAACTGCAACACCAGGGTATGATTGTGATCATGAATGAATCCAGTGATCATAACCCGAAGATAGTGCTAGGAACCAATGTGATGGAGCACTGTATGGGTGATGTGTTGGCCCTACTGCAACAGCTGGCCGCCACGGCGGCGGGGAGCCGACAGAGAGCTGTGCAGCGTGAGATCCGAGCCTTGATGTACTGCCAGCATGTAAACTCAACAGGAGGAGAGATTGGTGGAGTGAGGGTGATGGATGTTGCTCCGTTGATTGTGCCCCCTAGGAGTGAGATGATGATTTGGTGTAGGGCAGCAGTAGGGCCTCAGGGGCATGACTACCCTGCCATGATGGAGCCCATACTCTCCGAGCACTGGCCCACTGTAATGGCCGCCCGAGGGGTGGTGGACGTAAAAAAGGGGAGAGTGCCAGTGAGGGTGCTGAACTGTGGGGAGGAGGAGGTCAGGCTTCCCCGGTATGCCACCATTGCCAAGCTGCTCACCCTGGATCCCCACACCATCCACGAAGCCATTCCCTCAGTCTCCCCACCTACTATCAGCACTTCCCCGCCTCAAGGGGAGGTAAAGCAGTGGCACCAACAGCTACACGTGGGCACTGATGATACCCCTACACATTACAAAGCAGGGGTATACAGGGTGGTGCGGGAGTATGAACAGGTTTTCAGCAAACATCCACTAGATTTTGGGCAGATCAAAGGGGTCCAACACCATATCCCCACCGGTGAACACCCCCCATCAAAGAGAGGTACAGGCCTATCCCCCTGCACATTACCAGTGTGCCAAAGATATGTTGAGGAATATGAAGGAGGCAGGGGTTATTCGGGACAGCTGTAGTCCCTGGGCCGCTCCGTTGGTACTGGTCAAGAAGAAGGATGGTACCATGCGGATGTGTGTGGACTACCGGAAGAATAATCAGATAACCCATAAAGATGCCTACCCACTGCCCCGAATTGAAGAGTCTTTGGCCGCACTGAGAACCGTAAATTACTTCTCTACC
Source organism: Anomaloglossus baeobatrachus (assembly GCF_048569485.1). Taxonomy (NCBI): domain Eukaryota; kingdom Metazoa; phylum Chordata; class Amphibia; order Anura; family Aromobatidae; genus Anomaloglossus; species Anomaloglossus baeobatrachus. The sequence continues at coordinate 619,779,692 of NC_134354.1, forward strand.
CTTGACCTCACCAGTGGGTACTGGCAAGTGGTCGTGGCCCCGGAAGACCGGGAGAAAACCGCCTTCACTACCCCTATGGGGCTCTGTGAATTCAATAGTATGCCGTTCGGGCTGTGCAATGCCCCGGGAACCTTCCAACGGCTGATGGAGTGCTGTCTGGGACACCTAAACTTCGAGACCGTCCTATTGTACTTGGATGATGTGATTGTGTACTCCCAGACGTATGAAGCCCATCTGGAGCACCTGGCCGAGGTGTTCGCGTCCCTTGCCAAATACGGGACGAAATTGAAGCCCTCCAAGTGTCACCTGCTGAAACCCAGAGTGCAGTACCTAGGGCACGTGGTAAGTGCAGAAGGTGTCGCCCCCGACCCTGAGAAGATCACTGCCATCCAAGGCTGGCCGAGACCAACCACAGTGAGAGAAGTGAGGCAGTTTCTGGGTCTGGTGGGGTACTACCGGCGCTTTATCAAAGGGTACACGAAGATGGCTGCCCCCATGCAAGATCTTCTTGTGGGACAGACCAAAGGTGGTAGACCCATCGGGGCCCCACTGGTGTGGGAAGAAAAGCATGAGGAATCCTTCTGCCAGCTGAAAGCGGAGAAGAGGTTCTAGCGTATCCTGACTATGGCTGCCCGTTCATCCTCTACACAGAAGCCAGCAATGTGGGATTAGGAGCAGTCCTGTCCCAGGTCCAGGATGGGAAGGAGAAAGGGATTGCTTATGCTAGCCGGAAGCTTCGGCCAACTGAAAGGAACCCTGAGAACTACAGCTCCTTCAAGCTCGAGCTCCTGGCGTTGGTATGGGCTATCACAGAGTGGTTCCGCCACTACTTGGCTGCAGCAAAATTCACCGCTTTCACGGACAACAATCCGTTGACTCACCTGGACACGGCCAAGTTGGGCGCATTGGAGCAGCGGTGGGTGGCCCGGCTAGCCAACTATGACTTCACCATCAAGTTCCGAGCTGGTCGTGTCAACATTAATGCTGATGCACTCTCCCGAATGCCCCATTTGTCAGAAGAAGGGTGCGAGGATGACGACCTCGAGGAGATCGAGTTGCCTGCATTTCACCAGCCACCAACTGATAAGGCACATGTACACCAACAACGGGTGGACCTGGACCCACTGCCCAGTCCCACTGACACCGGACCCCAGAGGTCCACCCGTCCCAACCTAGGTAGACCCCCACTTAGGTACAGGGAGACCGTCCTTTAAAGAGGGGATCAGGAAGTCTGTGTGTGTTTGTTTAAAAGTTTGTTGAAAAATGATGATAAGTAAAATCAAACCGTGAAGTTCACCTGATTCAACCATGATTGGAAACCGGCCGTAGCCGGCACCGTTGTCCCCGTGGGGACCGATTAAAAAGTTGCGTGGAGAACTTTCCATGGACAAGCCCGTGAACTTGCAGGGCAACCACAAACGTTAAGTGGCATGTAAATAAGTTGTTTTACCGTTACCGTTTCCGCAATTGCCGCCTCCGGAGAGGCAGGTTGGAGGGAGGGCCTACAGCAGAGCAGGCTGGGGCCCAGCCACCACAGGAACCGGTGGCTACCCTCTGGAGGGGAAGGACAAATCCCGCTCGGGTAACTTGTGCTGGACTGGGGTCAAGGGGTGCTGCCTGGGCTTTAGGGGCAGCATCAGGGCCAGGTTGCTTGGGTGGGAGAGAACGGAGACCGTAACCGTAAACCGTTTGCAACGTTTAAGTACTGAACCTCCCGATGTGGGATGATGTTAGAATTTGTATTATGTTTACCGTTTTACCATTTATATATTTTCAGAAAATAAAACCGGTGTTGGACGGGCAGCCCGCGGACGGTCTGCATTTTGCTAAGGGGGAATGTGACGCCCTGGGCAAGCCAGGGGTCACAGGTCGCAACACCACCACACCCTACACCCCAGTTAGGAACACCTAGGCTACCAAAAATCCTTGTTGCCTTCCTCCAGGGGCTGATGTTCACACCAGGGGGTGGGCCAGGCGGTTGGCTCCGCCCACCGAGGAGTTCACAGCCCTGGAGGCGGGAAAATCAGGCAGTTTTAGCTCAGGCAGAGCTTGAGTGAAGTAGAAGGGAGCAGTAGTGGAGCTAAAGAGAAAAGCTGAAGTGACAGAAAAGTGACAGTAGTAAAGCCTGAAGTTGGTCCGGGTGTGTGCCCCGGACAGTGACAGCAAGGTCAGCAGACGGCGGTGATAGTCTGCAGGGGGACTGCTCGGAGGTTGCTGGAAGGACCGCGGATGGGTGGTGACCCGGCAGTCTGGAGCAGTATACGAAGAACAGTCAGCACCAGGGCAGGGGCCTTTCGGATTCAGGCAAGGCTAGGAGTCGCCATAATTTGCCAAATCCATCAGTGAAGGGGACGTCTGTCTCCTAACAACCAAGTCCCGATTGAAGGCAACAGTCCAACCGTAACAGAGAGACACCGCCACCGCCAGGGCACCAGTTTCTCAGGGCCAGCGCCTGCGGGCAAAGTAGGGCTCCTCCGGCCCATATCCAAGCCGGGGAGTGGGTTACCGGTGGGAACCCATCGCAACCATCATCATCTTAGGTGCAAGACAAAGGCACCGTCACCTACTGGGGAAAGCAAGTGCAGCCGTCCGTGGGAACCGTCTTTCCAGCCGTGTGTTTTACCGAGAACTGTGTTATCGTCTCAGGCTGAGTGAGTACCACAGTGCTGCAAGGCAAAGAGCTGCCCCCGCGTCCCTGCACCCCACCGAGCCCTGCATCACCCACCTCATCACTGGGCCCCGGGACAACCAACCCCCTACCCACGGAGGGGAGGATTAACATCTGGCTGCTCCATACCACCACTCCCGGGATCCCCATACAGAGCAGCGGTGGTGTCAACAAATCACCACAACAGTGGGTGGCGTCACGGACAATAAACAATCCCAAACACCAATTCCCCTTTTCACTCACGGGCGAGGAGCGCCGCTCGAGTCCCCGGGATCCCGGCCCATCGCTCGAGCCACCGAGCAGCGGCAGGCCGCAGCAGCCGCGGCAGCCGGACCCGAGCAGTGGGAGAGCGCGGCGTCCCCTCCTCCGCCCGCTACACAGTTGTACATCACCCAGGCCAAAAACTAGTACTCTAGCAGGATAAAGCTAAGCCCCCACTAAGTGGAGGCATCACAGGTACAGGAGGAGCAAATCACACACACACTTCCAAAAAAAGGAGGGGGCGATTGCTGGATCATAAAACTGCACACTGATGGCTTGCATAGAGCACTGATGATCACGCATGCAGATGCACAAGCTGGCAGCCTATTAGGTGACACCCATACTATTAGATCAGGCAGGCTGCCAAGCTGTACTCCATCTGTGCACCATACAGGGATAGGAATTCTAATATGCAAGGCCTAACAGAAAGGGGCCTGGCTGTATCCTGTAAAAAAAAAATGAGGTTTTAGTTGGTATTATGGCCAGAATACGGAAGCCTACAACCCTTGTCACGGGAACCTCATGCTTGTAGGTTGCTACACTAAATATAAAATAGCAACAAAAAGAGGAATAAATATCCTCCAAAAAATTAAGCATTACTTACAGCAAAGATAGGGCTGCAGTTGTAAATTGCCCAGGCCAAAAACTAGTACTCTGGCAGGATACAGCTAAGCCCCCACTAAGTGGAGGTATCACAAGTGCAGGAGGAGCAAATCACACACACACACACACTTCCTAGTTTTAGGCCTGGGTGATTTACAACTGCAGGCCTATCTTTGCTGTAAGTAATGCTTTTTGGAGGATATTTATTTCTCTTTTTGTTGCTATTTTATATTTAGTGTACAAAAACTACAATGCACTGGCACTAATGTATTTTCTCTACAAGTGTACTGAGCAAGGCCACGCCCTCTAGTCAGATTCTGGCCTTGAGTATGCATATCACATACTAATTCTGGGTAACAGAGAGTGGTAGAGCAGGGTATTTCCAGGCCGCGCCAATGACTACCAGATCATGAAGATTTGAAGATCAATGTAGCTTTATTTGTGCACTGGTCAACGCGTTTTGGGAGACTCTGCTCCCTTCCTCAGGACAGTCAGGCAAAGAACATTAAATGTTCTTTGCCTGTCTATCCTGAGGAAGGGAGCAGAGTCTCCCGAAACGCGTTGACCAGTGCACAAATAAAGCTACATTGATCTTCAAATCTTCATGATCTGGTAGTCATTGGCGCGGCCTGGAAATACCCTGCTCTACCACTCTCTGTTATCTGCCGTTTTGAGGACCGCTGCCGTGACTCGGAGTTACTTACATGCTGTCATAGGAGTTGTGACTTTCACAACCCCTATAGGTGAGTTTGACCACCCCTCTTCACCCCCCCCCCCTTCCTACCGGGGTAAGACCCTATTGCGCTCTTTTTTCCACAGTTTTTTCCTTCACATACTCATTCTGAAGAGTAACAGAAGGAAAAGGGTTAATCTGTGATGTAGAACAAGAAGATGGTAAATTAAAGATGAATTTGAGATTTTATTATTCTACGTATTTCTGAGTGTTACGCTCCTTCTTCAAGAGAAAAAATAACTGATGGATTATTGCTTTTTGTCTCCTGATGAAGGAGTGTAACACTCAGAAATGCGTACAATAATAAAAGCACAAATTCATCTTCAATTGATCGTCTTCTTGTTCCAAACAGCAGCGTGGATTAACCATTTTTCTTTCTTTACTCTACACATCGATCTACTATGGGGTCTGTAGCAGCAATTGTGATTTAACTCATGCTTCACAAAGTAGCTGTGACTTGCATAACAGTCCCTTGTGAGTGATTCCCTGAAACTAGTTTGATTCTGATTCCACCAGGATAAGACTCTATTTGTGCCTTTTGTCTTTTCCAGTATCCGCAACAATATCACATACTCATGTGAGAAGATGGTAATCAGTTAAGTTAACAATCTTTTTACAGCTGCTGCTATGTTTTCATACCAATGTGTATATATATATATATATATATATATATATATGCAGGGCCGACGTCAGCACCCGGCAAACCCGGTCAAATGCCGGGGCCCTGGGCTGCCGGGGGGGCCCACTCGCGGTGGCAAGAGTGGCGTATCGCTACTCAGGGGGGCCCGGTGCCCACGCTGTCAGTAGCCTTCCCCCGACGAGGATCGCGCTTTCAATTCTATCAGCATCGCAGTTGCCAATACAATTGAAAGCAATGATGAGAGAGGGAGTGGCGCGCTTCCTCTCTCATCATTCTCCCCGCTGTCACTGTCGGCGCTCTGACAGCTCTGCAGCGGAGTGTGGTGACGTCATCACTGCATGCCTGCAGAGAGGTCAGAGCTAGCAATAGCAGTGGACACGCTGAGGAGAGCGGAGCAGCGAGGGAACGAGGAAAAGTGAGTATGTATTAATCACTGTGGCTAGATGACCATGGGGTCTGTATACTATATGAAGGTGCCTAATGCTATCTGGCTCTGCACTGTGTTAAATAGGGACTGTATACTACATGAAGGTGCCTAATGCTATCTGAGTCTGCACTGTGCTATATACAGGCTGTATACTACATGAAGGTGCCTAATGCTATCTGGGTCTGTACTGTGCTATATGGGGCTGTATACTACATGAAGGTGCCTAATCCTATCTCGGTCTGTACTGTGCTATATACTGGCTGTATGCTACATGAAGGTGCCTAATGCTATCTGGGTCTGCACTGTGCTATATAGGGGCTGTGCACTACATGAGGGTGCCTAATGCTATCTGGGTCTGCATTGTGCTGTATAGGGGCTGTATACCACATTTAAGTGCCCAATGCTATCTGGATCTGTACTGTGCTATATGGAGCTGTATACTACATGAAGGTGCCTAATGCTATCTGGGTCTGCATTGTGCTATATAGGGGCTGTATACTACATAAGGGTGCCTAATGCTATATGGGTCTGAATTGTGCTATATGGAGACTGCTAAATGTTATATGGGGGTTGCATAGTGCCATATGGGGGCTGCATAGTGCCATATGGGGGCTGCATAATGCAATATGGGGGCTGCATAATGCCATATGGGGTCTGCATAGTGCAATATGGGGGCTGCATAATGCTACATGGGGGCTACATTATACTATATGGAGGACTATGCGGGCTCCATAACACTATATGGAGGAAAATGGGGGCTGCATACTACTATACCCCCATAGTTGTATGTCCCCTCCACTCCGGTGCTGTATACCCCCTCAGAGCTGTATGTCCCCCCACCCCAGAGCTGTATACCCCCAGATCTGCATGTAACCCCCCATCTCAGAGCTGTTTGTCCCCCACCCCAGAGCCACTGCCCCCCTCTAGAGCTGTATGCCCCCCATTGCTGTATACCCCTTTCCTCAGTAATATGTATGCCCCCCAGTAATTTGTATGTCCCCCGCCTCTCCTGTGATGTTTATACAGCAGTGTGAGGCTATGTGCGCACGTTGCGTATATACATGCAGTTACGCTGCGCTTTGTAGCGCAGCGTAACTGCATGCGTCCTGCATCCCCTGCACAGTCTATGGAGATTGTGCAGGGGACGTGCGCACGTGGCGTTTTAGAGCACAGCGCTTCGGCTACTGCCGAAGCGCAGCGTAAAAAGAAGTGACATGTCACTTAGTGTTCTCTATGTGCGGCCATGTCTGTTAGTGAGTGACACCAATCACTGAGGCACAGACACATGCCCAGGAGGATCTGGATGGAGACAAGTGAGGAGGTGAATGAGGCTGTTGCCGGCTTCCCAATATTAGAAATATCTCTAATGTGTCTGTGTGTGCATGTATGATGTGTATCTATGTATGTAGGTGTATATGACTATGTCTAGATTTATGTCTGTTTTATATGTGTTTTTGTAAATTTCTCTGTAAATATATATGTGTACGTATGCCTGTATGTGTATGTATCTGTGCATGTCTATGTGTGGATGGGGCCCACTGAGACTCTTTCGCCTAGGGCCCACAAAAACGTGGAGCCGGCCCTGTATTTATGGCAGTGTACGGTTTGGACATAGGGAACATGATGTCCTACTCTATTAACCCCTGGCCACAAGAGTTCATTGTCTTCCTTTTTACCCTTATATTGACTCTTGTTTGGAACTTTTGGATAGGAGAGACAAAATTGTCCTTTGTTGACAGAAATTTATGTTCTGGTAAATGGACTCTATTCTGCTGATTTAGGCTACATTCCCCCGACCGTTCCATTTTTGTGGTCTGCAAAAACAGTCCAGTTTTGTCCACAGATGCATCTGTGACGCCGTGACACTGCAGGTAGTCACACATAGGCCCCCGCATAACACCTTCCCTCACCTAGGTTACACACAGCCAACCAGAAAACCCGAGTCACCTCCCCCAGGGAAAGACAGGCACAGCAGTGGGCGGGACCAGATGGAAGGAAACGCTCACCTAGGGGTCTGGAGAGCCCGGGGCAGGAAAAAGGAGTAGTGAGTCGGAGAGTCAGTGTAGTTGAGTGGAGTCCAGGCCTCTGCTTTAGGCCTGAGGCTGAACTGACGGATGTCAGGGTCAGAGCCCGGACACATTGGCTAGGTTGCAGACGGTGGGCCCGTAGCAAGCAGGAGACGGGAAGACGACTTGGCAGATCCGAGGTGGACCGGGACAGGGTTGGAGCCCGCCGGTACCGACACCGGAGACCCGACCGGAAACTGTGCACAGAGGTGGTACTCAGACCCTGTAGCCAGAACCAGAACCAACGGCCTAGCTAATCAACCGATTGAGGGCAGGATTATAGGTCCTGTCTCAACCTAAGTCCTGGAAAGAGACAACCACCCACAGAGGGGGATAGGGCATCCGTCAGAGCCTGTTGATCCCACGGGTCAGCGACAGCGGGCACGGCTCCCAACAGTATTACCGGGAGCGTTCTAGACTGGGAAGTCCACAACACTACAGCACAGTGCAGGGGGAAGAGACTTGGACCACCAGCCCGGGTGTGGGACCAGAATACACCCGGCTGTGGCGGCCGGCCACCATCACCTTGGTTAACCAATGGACTTGTCTGACTTCTTTAATCGTGAGTAAGCTGAGACTCCCTGGTCTGGCCAGGTGCACCGGTCCCTGCCATCACCGTCCCCTGCACCAAGTCGCCGGGTCCCGGGGCCACCATCCCTACCTGCGAAGGGGTTAACAACAAGCTGCCATCCCATCGCCCTGGGTGTCCCACAAGAGCAGCGGTGGTGCCACATCTCACCACACACCGTGGGTGGCGTCACAGACAGTTTACTACCATCACCGTACAGATACGTCCCCTTTTAGTCGGAGTGTCCGGCAGAACCCCTCAAGCCACATTGCGGATCCGGATCCGAGCAGCGCCGGCTGCTGGCACAGGGGCGGCACACATCCGTGTGAGATCCATATCCGTTCAGTTCTGTTTTGTATACTGTCCATGTGTCATCCGTATGTCAGCCGTGTGCCTTCCTTTTTTTGTGGACCGCAAAAAAAAAATGGAAGGAAGGTTAAAAAACTAGAAAGATAGATAAATATATAGAAGGATAGATAAATAGATAGATAGATATATAGATAGATAGATAAAAGGATAGATAGATATTGGGATAGCTAGATAGATAGATGATAGATAGATAATAGATACAGTACAGACCAAATGTTTGTACACACCTTCTCATTCAAAGAGTTTTCTTTATTTTCATGACTCTGAAAATTGTAGATTCACATTGAAGGCATCAAAACTATGAATTAACACATATGGAATGAAATACTTAACAACAAGGGCCAACAAGTGCTAAGCATCTCTGGGAACTCCTTCAAGACTGTTGGAAGACCTTTTAGCTCATCAAGAGAATGCCTAGAGTGTGCAAAGCAGTAATCAAAGCAAAAGGTGGCTACTTTGAAGAACCTAGAATATAAGACATATTTTCAGTTGTTTCACACTTTTTTGTTAAGTATTTAATTCCACATGTGTTAATTCATAGTTTTGATGCCTTCAATTTGAATCTACAATTTTCAGAGTCATGAAAATAAAGAAAACTCTTTCAATGTGAAGGTGTGTCCAAACTTTTGGTCTGTACTGTAGATAGATAGATAGCTGAGAAAGACATATATAATGTCCCACTCCCCTTCATTTTGTAATCTTGCACCCTTTAGTGCCTTTCATGTGGCAATACAGGGTGTTTTACCTTCTACTTAGCCAAAAAAAAAAAGAAATAATAAAAAAAAGAAGTGGGGTCCCCCCTATTTTTTGTAGCCAGCTAGGGTAAAGCAGACGGCTGCAGACTACAGCTGACAGCCTCACCTTGGCTGGTAATCCAAGAAAGAGGGTATCCCATGCTAGTATTTTAAATTAAATTAAATACATCATTTAAAACAAAAACATGGGGTCCCCCCCAAATTAAATCACCAGCCAAAGTAAAGCGGACAGCTGTGGTCTGGTATTTTTAGATTAGGGAGGTCATGGTTATTGGACCCTCCCCAGGCTAAAAATAGCAGGCCGCAGCCACCCTAGAAGTGGCACATCCATGAGATGCGCTAATCCTGGCACTCATCTAGTTGCCCTGGTGCGGTGGCAAACGGGGTAATATATGGGATTCATACCAGCTTTGTAATGTATGAGGTTGTTTGGTTTTTTTTTTACATAGAAGAGGGGGTAATTGAAACTCCTTGATATTGGGATAGGCATTGCCTAATAGTGACCAATGAGGAATGAAAATAAATAAATATGTATTTATATATTTATTTCAATTCCTCTTTTAGGCAAAGTGAAACTCCAAGATGTGCCAAGTTCATCTAATTTCTTTTTTCTAACTTTCACCGATTTTCTTCTTTGCTGTCCTTTATACTTTCACTTTATCCCCCTTTTTCTCTCTCTGCTTCTCATTCTCCTGCACAATTGTATCTTGTTTCCTAGCAACTGTGTCACCTGTCATTATTCTATACACTGCTCCGCTCAGGATCTTATCACGAATGTGCGGCCCGTATGACTACCTCCTGTACAGGTGCATTTTGGCCAAGACTGACCTGACAATACTATCTCACGTGACCGTACTTTCGGTCCAATAGCTATTAGACATAGAACTAACCTTCCTTTGGAAGCCAAATCCGCCATATACCTTACATCCACAATTACAAGTATATCTTTTCACTACTATACCACTACCACTCCTCCTTATCTATCTCCTCCTCGCTTATATATATATTTTTCTGAGTCTTTTTCTGGTTTAGTTCTTTTCCTATGTTATTCTGTTTCTCCCTTTTCTTGAACTGCAACACTCTAGTTCAATAACAATCCCTGTTACAAGTCTCCATCAGACCCCCTTTGGTTAATTAAATCTAAGTTTTACTAAGTATTAACTTTTAATTAATATTACCTTCTATTCTTGATTCAGGCTCATCCTATAGAACCGTTCTAGTAATTATCCCTTTGTGTGGCACCCCTGGGCTTCAGGCGACACAGGGTATTACACCTCTTTTAAGGGGTAATATCCATTTCGGGTTAGGAGGCGGTTAACTGCCGGTGCCTTCACAGAACCACACACATACTGTAAAACAATAAGGTGCTTCCCACAGGGAGGTGGACTAGGGCAGACAGGGAGGTTAGCCATCACAAAGCATGGGACTTCCCCAGTCACTAGGTAAACCATGGGGGGCAGGCACCTCTTGAACTACCAGTGAGTAAAAGACCTGGAACCACAGCCCCTGCCTCTAATTTGTCATCGCCGTCGCCCAGTGTTGCGGCGCCAACTGGGACTACCACCATCTCCGTCCTTCCTTGGTCATCCTCCCCGGGGTAATCCTGCTCCATCTGTGGGGAGCGATACCATCCCGGCTGCAACCTTCACCATCAGCCCTGGAGAGCAGCACCCACAGCAGCGGCCCATCCCTGGCCGCGGACCACAGGTGGTGTCACGATCAAAAAAGACTTTCCTCTCCATCACTACCACCCACATCCACCATCCTTCCACCCATAAACCACCTTCCCTCCCTTCTGTATGCTTCAGGGTCACGAAACCGGGCCAGGCCATCCCATGACAATGCAGAGGATCTGCATCCCCGTCCCGGCGACAAGTTGGGTGAAAACCCCTCGACCCCAGAGTGTTACATCTGCACCTGGAGGCAGAGGGAGGCGGTCAGTGCAGCAGCAGATTCTGAGGTTCAAAGCTCTGATTACCCATCAGAGGACCATGTGCAGTTGGGACCGCATTGAGTCCTGGAGGCTCCCGCCCAGAAGACCTTCATTCATATTGTGGATTCACGCTCATCACCAAGGTTGTGCTGGGGTACACAACCTGTCCCGGGTAGACTGGTCATCACGGGCTTTATCGCATTTCTCACTGAGTGATTCACACAAGAGCATTGCTATTTTTTTTTCTCTTTCCTTACACGTGAGCTGTCCGTATGATGTGCATATGCCATTCATATGCAATGCATTGTTTTTCTCAGCAGCAATTATTCAACAATCATTTACAGGATCATTTACAGTGTTCTATGCTACACAATGGCACTGTATCAGTAAAAAAATGGATGCCACTAGGATGTCACCCATTTTTTTTCTAGCACCCATAGACTTGAATAATTGAGTCTTGTGGGATTTACAGGAAAACTCACAGCACACTATGATTATATCCTCAGGCCTAAAACAGCTGAGAAAAAAAAAATCACAGATCTGCTGTGCCTTGTGGCATAACATTGGTGAATGTTCAATCCCTTCACTTTTGTCCGAGTGTGCCAGTGTGGGCAAACCCTTATACAGACCCCGGCAGAACGTTTTGTAAAAGTTGTAAAAGTTTAGAAATAAACTGGAGAAACTGTTTAGTCGTCAAGTAAAAATAACTATATGTTCTTGATTATACGACTCATATTTACACAAAAAGTTTCAAACTCTTTAAGCATTTTGGTCACATTTTGTAGTAATTAAACAAAATTACACATCTCTAAACACTGCTTATGTGAAATTAGATTGGATGCCTATTCTTTAATATCAACGTTTACATCTTTTTAATTCATCCAAACACAGGAAGAGGCTATTTTTCACACTTTTTTTTTTATAACGCTGCATATAATTAAAAAATAATTACATATTAGCAAAAATGTGAAATACTAATGAATTCCCACTTTATTTGAATTAGTCTTGACTTGATAGACACGCTAGCTTTCCCACATTCCCACGTTTCATCTGCATGAACAGATGTTGGGCTTTCTTTATGGTTTTCTAAATAATAGCACTCATGGTAAGCACGATCAGGTTGCACTAATTCTTCAACATTATATGTGCTAAGCAATGCTATCATGGTATGTCATTTTGTGGAGGATTCTTGCTCTTCTTGTTTAAGTGTGAACAGTTTGCCCTACCATATGGCAAGGTGGAGGTCAGACAGATAAAATGTTTTATTGTTATGAGGATGGTTAACAACATATGAATGAAAATTCTAACACACCCAAACACTGTTGCAAAGAAACCCTAATAAAGGGTCCGATGAATTGAAGGAAATCTGTTTTCCAGCTCCACCCCAGACTTTCCAGTTCATTACAGATATTGTGAAGAGAAAGAAAGAGCATTATGCCCTCCCAATGCAATCTGTGGCCTGTACTTCTACCAGATTTCTAATGAGTTTTCAATGATGATTCAGGAGATTTGACTACAAAGGATTTCAATGATTCTTTCTTACATAACACCCCACCCATGTGCATAGCTTCATTCTCTCAACACCAATAGCCAAAACTGCAACTTTTGTCCCATTTTCACTTCATTGGTCCCATTGCTCCACTTTGCTCGACTATTCTGAAAAGGTCACAAGATCATTCTAATGGAAGCAGCTTGCCTCCATTTCTCAATGGCTTCCACAAACAACAAAAATTCATTGCAATTTGTATCTATGTAGGTGGTGCAGTCACCCTACTGAGCATTTTGTTAATACTTATTTTTCTCAAAAGCATCAAAAAGTTCTTCAGGGTTTTTTGTGTAATGCTACATGTGAATATTGTATAGCTAAAATACAGCTGACAAAAACAATGAAATGTTAAGGCAGGATGGGACAAAGAAGACGTGAAGAAAGAGAGAGCCATATGCCTAACTACAATTAGCAATGCAAATCATAGAGTATCTGTTAAGAAAATAAACAGTTCCTGACACTTAATGATCTGTTGTTGAGAGCATTAATACAGCCAAGCAGGTATACAATGGTTCATATAAACAGCACAGAGTTCTTCACTTGGAGAATGGTTTGAAGAATCCTTAACAAGCAAACAGCAACTCTCTTGAAGACAGTTTAACTTTTTTTTATATATATAATATTATGTCCATTTTTGTCTACAATAAAGATTTTTCTTATTCATCTCACTTGTATGTAATTTCACAAGTGTTTTGTGCGAAATCTATACATGATATTTAAAAATACTTCTATTTTTACCTAAGGGCATAAGAAAATGTAAGAATCAGTCAATGGATTTGAAAAGTTTTCATAAACGCAAATTTTTCATACCTGTGTAATGGGTTCCTCATTGCTTTAAGTTTGATTCTTCTCAAATCTTTTGGAAGTTATTATGTGCCTTTTTTAATTACGGTAACAAGACAGTACAAAAGTCAGCTTACCACTGCAGTAGAAAGTTCAGTATGTACGGACCCATGTCCTGATATAACAAATATGAAAAAATTATATAACAAAATTAATATAACAAAATTGAAAAAAAACAATCTTTCAGCTAAAGATTCTTTAGAAATTCGTAAATACTTTGTTTTCACAAAAATTTCTGAATATAAAAATAGTTTACATCAATAGGAGAGAGACGTGAGGGTGAGGAGAATGGTAACACATTACTTCAGGACGTGGTTCCGTGCACACAGAACTCTCTACTATGGTGGTAAGCTGGCTTTTGAACGATCTCGTTGAAAAAAGAGGCACAGATTAACCTCCAAAGATTTAAGTAGAATCAAACGAGGCAACTAGGAACCCATTACCCAGGTAGGCATAATTTGGGGTTATGAAACATTTTTCAAATCCAAATTACTGATTCTTATGTTTTCTTATGCCTTGATTAAAAAAACACTTCTATATTTACCGATCATGTATCTATTTTGCACAAAAAGCACTTGAAATTATGTACAAGCGAGATGAACAAAAAAATCATTATTGTAGACAAAGCTTTGCAACCTATATTGTGATGGTTCTGTGATCACGCCCCAATAACTTAGCAATTTTAAGAATGCTGCATCCCTCTTTAAGACCTGAAACATTTTTTTTTTACTTTTCAGAGTCACCTAAATCCTTGTTTTGCCTGAGGAGAAAAAGTGGTCTAATAATTCTTCACACCTTGATAAAGAGTATTGATATTCTTAGGCCCTGTGCGCACTGGAAAACGGAATTGTCTTAAGAAAATTCCTCAGGGTCTGAAAGATTACCGCACCCACGGCAAAAAAACCACGGCAAACCGCACCGAAAACCGCATGCGGTTTGCCGTGGTTTGCTGCGGTTTTACCGCGGTATTGTTCGTGGTATTGCCGCGGTTTTGCCATGTGTGGGTTGGTACATGTGCTTATGCATTCAATGCAATAAAGCAGATTGAAAAAAAAAAAAAGTAATTTCCTTCTGAGATAGATAGCAGATAGATAACTAGATAAATAGACAAATAGAAGAATAGATAAAGGGATAGATAGAGGGATAGATAGATAGAGTCCCTGTGAGCACACACTGCATTTCTCCCGAGCGGTAATGTGTTGTTCACATTATCGGCCGTGGGAAATGACCAGTAATTACCCCTGCTGTCTCGTGAGGCTACATTCAGCAGTGTGTCAGTCGCGGCTGGATGCAAGCATCGGAGGACGTGGATTACACCGGACCTGTGTGGATTACGCCGGAGCTGTGTGTTTCGGGGGGGTTAATAAAGGGGTAAACCAGGGGCTTTTTTGTGTTTTATTTAAAAAAAAGGAGTGTGTGTTTTTTCACTTTACTTACGGGTTGATCATGTCAGCTGTCTCATAGATGCTGCCATGATCAAGCCTGGACTTAGTGGCGGAAATCCGCCGCCATTAACTCCCTATATTACCCTGATTGCCACCGCATCACAGCAACAGGAAGAGCCGGGGACACTCCGGGACTGCCGCATAATGGATGCGACAGTCCAGGGGCAGCTGCGGGCTAATATTCTCGGCTGCGGGGGGGGAACATTAACCCTGTCCCTTGCCCTCACCAGCCTGAGAATACCGGGCCGCTGCTGTGTGTTTACCTCGGCTGGACGGTAAAAATACGGCGAAGCCCACATGTTTTTTTTTTCTATAAGTCCGTTTGCTTTCTATGTGTATTCTATGTGTGTGTGTCTGTGTGTGAGTGCGATATGTGTGTATTCTATGTATGTGATGTGTGTGTTTATGCTCTGCTCCGCTTCCTCTTCCTGTCATAATGACATCACTTCCCTGCAAACCGCAGGGCAGCGATGAACATTACCGCAGGTAAACCGCGAAATACTGGAGGGAATAACGCAGGAAAACGCAATGAACCGCACAGAATTTGCTGCCTGCGTTATTCCCTGTGGGATTTCACGATTACATGGCAGTCAATGGAGTGAAATGCCGCAGCGACGTGCAGAAAAGAAGTGACATGCAATTGTTTTTGCTGCGGGAATCCCACAGCAAAACATGCAGCTGTCAAAATCCACATAGTGCGCACAGCATTTTTTTTTTCCCATAGGTTTTGCTGGTGAATCACGGCAGAGATGTTATGAACATAACATGCAGTGAAACATGCAGCAAAACCGCAGGAAATCTGCGGCAAAAAACGGCAAGTGCGCACAGGGCCTTAGGCCTCACCCTCCCTCATTACACAAATACACATCACCTGATCTGCTTCATCCAATAAACATTCATGTTTAAACAGCTTGGAGTTGAAAAATTTACCTAAAATTGATGATATGGGCAAAATACTCACTTGCCTAAAAATTCCGCACACAGTGTATTTTCCACTAAAGGAATGAGTCATTAGGGAGGATTCATTCTCAATTGTACAGCTTGTACTGTATTGTACAGTTAAACCAGACTTTGGTTGTAATAGTGATTTTATTTTGTGTCCACGTTGTGCTGTAATGCTCTGTCTTTTTTAGACTTATCCCTGACAATCTCTCCTAAGGTATTCCAATTTTATTTTATACTAGCTGTAATACCCGGCAATGCCCAGGATAGTAATTAAGTGTCTCTCTGTCTTTCTCACTCTCTCTCTCTCCCACTCTCTCTCTGTCTGTCTCCCTTGTTGACTGTCTGTCTCCCTCTCTGTCTGTCTCCCTTTCTGTCTGTCTCACTATGTTTCCTTCCCTTTAAGTCTGTCTGTCTCCCTTTTTGTCTGTCTCCCTCTCTGTCTCTGTCTGCCTCTTTCTCTGTTTGTCTCTGTCTCTGTGTGTGTCTCTGTGTGTGTGTGTGTGTCTCTGTGTGTGTCTTTGTCTATGTGTGTCTCTGTATGTATCTATTTTTCTCTGTGTGTCTCTTTCTCTGTGTCTGTGTTTCTGGTTCTGTGTGTTTCTGTCTCTATGTCTCTGTCTCTGTGTATCTGTTTCTCTGCGTGTCTGTGCGTGTCTCTTTCTCTGTATGTCTCTGTGTGTCTCTTTGTGTCTGTGTCTCTGTGTGTGTCTCTATCTCTGTGTGTCTCGGTCTCTGTATCAGTCTCTGTGTGTCTCTGTCTCTCCATGTCTGCCTTTGTGTATCTCTGTTTCTGTGTGTCTGACTATATTGTCTGTCTCTGTGTCTCTCTCTCTGAGTGTCTGTCTCTGAGTGTCTGTGTGTGTCCCTGTCTGTGTGTGTCTCTGTGTGTCTCTGTATCAGTCTCTGCGTGTCTCTGCCTCTGTGTGTCTATGTCTCTCAGTGTCTCTGTATCAGTCTCTGTCTCTGTCTCTCTGTCTCTGTGTCTCCATGTGTGTCTCTGTGCATCTGTGTGTCTTTGTCTTTGTGTGCATCTGTCTCTGTGTGTCTCTATTTCTGTGTCTATGTGTGTGGTCTCTGTGTGTCTGTGTTTCTCTGTGTGTGTCTCTGTCTCTGCGTGTGTCTCTCTATGTGTCTGTGTGTGTCTCTGTGTGTCTCTATTCCTATTGATGACGAGTTCCTATTAATGACATGTAGCTCCCAGCTCCATTGACTTTAATGTAACCAGGTTTTTTGGCAAGTAACTAAAGCGTGGGGTTAAAGTTTCACCTCAAAACATAGTCTATGACATTCCCTGAGTCAAGTGAGGGGGCTGTGCAAAATTTCGTGATTGTAAATGCGACGGTGCTGATTCCTTTAGCGGACATACACACATACATACACACATACATACATACATACACTAAGCTTTATATATTAGATATCTTAGCTTATCTTTATGTAGACTGTGGGTCCTCTCTCCTCCTATACCTGTCTGTTTTGTATTGTTAATGATTGCTGTACGTATACCATCTTTCACTTGTAAAGCGTCATGGAATAAATGGCACTATAATAATAAATAATAATAATAATAATGACAATAATAATCTATTAGATTTCTATTTCTTTGGTTAATGTGCCATGGTATCATGTGCCTATCTGTTTGCAGATGTGCTACGCACATTTATAATCAAAACTGCTAGTATTTAAATAAGAAGTCTGAATGTTGACGGGCCACGGAAAAAGCCAATATTGTTGGTGAAACTCTGGGTCAGGCAAAGTGATTAGCATTGACACAAACTGGCAACATATTGATGCTGCATATTGACGTTTTTAATATAAGGCCTTTTTAAAATTCATCTTTTGTGAATATTATCAATAAACCACTACATCTTCTTTGGAGTCTGTTGGTTTTGCACTATATACACAGACTGCTTACAAGTCAGACAGGTAACAGCTTTCCAAGCTGACATGGAGTCATAGCGAATATTTGATCTAAGGAAGAGAACTGGAAATGGATCTATGGATGTGTTTGTGGAACCAGTGATATGGACATGTCTCCAGAATGTCCTAGGAGCTGTTTTTCAACACGTTATAACAGAGCCATGTTACCACAAAGGTCTGCACCATCTGTGGTGTTTTTGGTTGGCAATAGCAAACGGAGCTGCCAACAGCGAATCGTGATGATTTCCATGCCCAAGTGCATCAGTGTAGCAGAACATTCCTCAGACAATCAATAATAACCTAAATGAAAGCATGATAACATGTATAAGTAGTGTGTGAATTTCTGTGTCTTAACTCAATACTGAACAAATTGAGATGTTTTTAAAATTGTATTTTTATTTTTTCATCATTTGCAAGTCAGTAACAGTAATCATTCCTGTGATTTCTATAATTCCATGACTTTTCCTTATTGGCATTGCAGTTTCCATGTTGATATCATAGTGCCATCAACAAAGTAGTCATAAAAATGCAAATAGCCTTACACCAACTAAGCCCTCTCCACAAGGAGGAATGTTACCCCTTAGACCCATCATAAAAATACATGAATACACACAGGGGAACATTTCCCTTGATTCTGTTTCCAGCTTTGTGCATTTTTTTTCCTTATAGACATAGAATATGTATCTTTATTCTTTGGTATACCTACACACACAGAAAATGATGTTGTGCCTTATCTTTGTCTTTCCAGTGCCCCCGTAAGCAGCATGACATCATGTATTAAAGGCTGCACATCTACAGCACCAATGTAGCTATCACCTTTCACCATATAGCACATTTGATGGGATGGGTAAAAACAGTTTATAAGGTATTACAATTTGTGCCTTTATCTTCTTTACAAGGGGAATGTAAAGACAAATCTAAATCCCAACGTGTATTCATATAATGCATATTTATGTACGCTGCATATCTGAAAGCTCGCACCTTGTCAGTGTGTTCAAGTAAGATAAATGCAAGGAACACAACCAAAATGTACAATTTAACACTGAAATAAATTGTTCATAGCTATTTAAAATCACATTGATTTGTTGCTTTATAGCGACCTGATGTAAACATTTTATGTTATACCTTGTATGGCTTAATAAATAAATTGTCTCAATACTCTGAAACAAGTCGTGTATTCAGAATCAGAGATTCTTGAAAGGTTTTGATTGTATACTGCCAAATCACAAACCCTCATTCAACCAATAAATACCCAACAGATATACACGTATTATGGTTTAGACTGGAAAATAACAAAAAGGTTTCCATCAGGTCACTACTAGTACACTTTAAAGTGTGCACTTTGCAACTATTTTATTGCTTTGGTTCAATGCATCTCTGTAAAAAAAACCTTACATCTGCATATTGTTTTATGCCTTCAGCTCTTATGCAGACTAATGTGTTTATGCTTTTAGGATAAAAAAAAATCTTGTATGCAATCAGACTTTGTTCATTTTGGGACAAAAGAAAGGTGTAAAGTAACACATTAGGCTACATTTGTTACTTTTGTTGGTTTGTGTGCAGACTGTGTGCATGAAGTGATGAAGATGAACTGAGGGCTCTCCGCTCTGCAGAGCAAGTCACGGGATCAGACAGACTTAACGAGTAACCAAAAAAGGTGTTTATTGTTCAGGGTAACAAATGTGAGCTGCTGAGTGGCTGCAGAATAGGGAAACCAGGAACAAACGGTAAAACAGTAAACTCAAAGTACAATTTTGTATAGTTTAGCTGAAGCGGACAGGCCAGGTCAGGTCGCCACAACTAGTACAAGCAGCAATAAGAGTTACCAATACAATGATATGCATATATACAACATTAACAAATCCTACTCTATCCACTACCTGGCTGGTCTCCTGTAAAGGGACCGTGTAGATACTGCACTCTCACTATGGAATCCTATACTGATTCCCTCACCGCCGTACCCAGGTGCTCAAACACGGCTCTGTCCGCTGGACCGGTCTGCTCTGCAGTTCGTCAATATGGAGGTGCTCTCTTCCCTGTTGAAGGGTGATGCAGGACTCTTTCCTCAACCATGCTGGACAGCTGGGCTAATGTGGCAAGAAGATCTGGCAGGCCAGGATCCGACTCTCCTATCTCTGCATTTCCAATCCCAGACTTTGATCAGACCAACTCAGCTCAAGTAGCGGGGCGGGGAGAGTGTGGGTTAAACCATAATGCCCTGCTTATGAGCCAGACTCAAGGTACAGTGCAAAATAACAAATAACACAGAAAGCAGTGAAGCAAGATTCTTAGTAGGGGCTGCACTCCCCTACATGAGCAATAGATAGCACAAGATCAATTTTAGCCAATGTGCATATGCATACATACAGAATATCACAAACGTTAACCCACCCCCTCACAGTTTTATTAAATCTCCTCATGGTGTGATGGTGGCAGGGGGCTATAGTCATGAGCAGAGGTGAGTCCCTGCTTTTAGGCAGCGCTTTTCTTCTGGGATGCACCCCTGCCTCCTCCACAAGGCAACAAGGGGCACCACAACCCCGCTTCTTTAGGGTTAATTCAGACACGGAGTCCAATATCACGTTTAAGGCCTCGGTTCCACTTGCGTTTTGCACAGACGAGTGCAATCCAATAAAATATCGGACTGCACTTGCAAAAGTGCAAAACAATGGGGCAGTGTCCATCTGCAATTGATTTCATGTCATATCGGCATGAGTAATGAACATGCTGTGTTTCTTCTCACACAAGTCTATGTCATCCGACCGCAGAGCGATATACGCAGAGACAGTCCATGGAGGAGATGGAGAGAAAATTCTCCCTCCCTCTTTTCTGCAGTTGTGATCCAATCGCCAGATTAGATCACAGTCACATGACCCTCGACTAACTCTTGCAGCAGAGGGTCATTAGCATATCGCATCCAATGCTGTCGCATCGGGAGCTGTGCACAAGTGGAAACGAGGCCTAACACTTCTTTACTGAAGAATAGAGATGAGCGATGTTCGAGGTTCGCCAATTTCATGTTCGAGTGATTTTGGGGGGTGTTCGAGACGTTTGACGAACTCGATCTTTTTGCTAAAAATTTTTTTTTTTAATTATTTCATGAAATTCATGAAATAATTAAAAAAAAGGGCTTCCCTATATTTTTGGCTCCCAGCTGGGTACAAATAGGCAGCTGGGGGTTGGGGGCAGCCCATTGCTACCCGTTGTACCTGGCTAGCATACAAAAACATGGCGAAGCCCATGTAATTTTTTGGGGGGCAAAAAACTCCTGGATAGAGTATGCTGAGCCTTGTAGTTCTGCAGCTGCTGTCTGTCTGTATGGAGGAGAGCAGACAGCAGCTGCAGAACTACAAGACTCAGCATGCTCCATTCACCATTGTATGCAGGAGAGCAGACAGCAGCTGCAGAACTACAAGACTCAGCATACTCCATCCAGGACTGTATGCAGGAGTTTTTTGCCCACCAAAAAATGATGTGGGCTTCGCCATATTTTTGTATGCTAGCCAGGTACAGCAGGCACGTATGACTGCCCCCAATCCCCAGCTGCCTATTTGTACCCGGCTGGGAACTAAAAAAATAGGAAAGCCCTTTTTTTAATTATTTCATGAATTTCATGAAATAATTAAAAAAAAAAATTGTCATGAGCTTCGCCCCATTTTTGTGTCCAGCCATGTACAACTAGGCAGCTGGGGATTGGAATCCGCAGCACAGGTTAGCCCAAGCTTTCTGGGCCCCTCTGCTGTGAATAGCAGTCCTCAGCTGCCCCAGAAAATGGCGGAAGCTCCATCGTCTGGTGCTGTATCCAACTCTTCCAGCTGCCCTGAAGCCGGGTGGCTCGCTGGATAATAATGAGTTAATACTAGCTTTGTTTTACTAGCTAGTATTAAGCCAGGGATTCTTAATGTCAGGCAAGTTTGACCCAGCCATTAAGAATCTCCAATAAAGGGTTAAAAAAAAGATACCACACAGAAAAAAAAAACTTTAATAGAAATAAATACACAGACACACTTAGAGACTCCATGTTTATTAGTCCCTGTCAGCCCTCCACGATCCATGGTCTTGTGTCTTCTTTCTCTTTCAACCCATGCAGCTTTGCTACATCAGGCAGCACTGCATGGGAGGAAGACGCTGCTGCTCCCCGTGCAGTCTAATCACTCAGTGAGAGTGAACAGAAGCTGCGTGCTGCAAGCACTGACCTCACCGCTGACAAGCGGGTTACCATAGCAACGGTGCTCCGATCACGTGATTTCCTTTGCCGCTGCGGGCTGTAAGCGGTGACATCACCGCTGATAGGCGGGTTACCATAGCAACGGTGCACCGATCACGTGACTCCCGGTGCCACTATTTACCGGCTGTGACAGCTAGTCCCTGCATGTGGGCTGACTCTGTAAAGAGCGCACACATGCAGGAACGGGGAGTCGACAATGTGTCAGAGCTAGAGTTGAGCGCGGTTCGTGGTTCGAGGTTCTCCAGTTCTAGGCTCGAGTGATTTTGGGGCCTGTTCTAGATCGAACTAGAACTCGAGCTTTTTGCAAAAGCTCGATAGTTCTAGAAACGTTCGAGAACGGTTCTAGCAGCAAAAAAACAGCTAAATCCTAGCTGGCTTTCCGCTGTAATAGTGTAAGTCACTCTGTGAATCACACTATTATGACATTTCAGTGTATAGTGTGCGTGAACAGCGCCTTCAGATCACTGCTGTTTCTATAATGGCGATCGCCATTTTTTTTTTTTCCTTGTCTTCCTTCCCTAAGCGCGCGCGTGTAGTGGGGCGGGCCAGCATGTCAGCCAATCCCAGACACACACAGCTAAGTGGACTTTTAGCCAGAGAAGCAACGGCATATGTGATAGGATGTCCATGTCACATGTCCCTGCATTATAATACCGGACATTTTCCTCCAGGACGCCATTATCTCTTCTGCGTCTTTGGTGTCAGACATCACTGTCGCAGCTCCGTCCTTTGTCCTATCGCTGATACAGCTGTATGCGCTCCATACACAGCGCTGGACAGCTTAGGGAGAGCACTTTCTAGCAGTCCTTTTAAGGGCTCAAACCGGCAGGGTCAGAGTTAAGGTGACAGGTCCTGAAAACAGCGACAGCGTCTGTGTAGCCAAGGTCAGGGATTTCCTCCCTGCATTTCCCTATTACGAGGGAATAGAAAGGCAGGCTTCCATTCCTCTACCCAGAGCCCCACAATCCTGGCACTGTACCCTCCTGTCCTCTGCACACTCCAACTCATTATAACTAAGCCATTATACTAGCAAACACTCAGTGTACCTAGTGGCATCCTAAACGTGGCTATTGGACTTTGCTATCGTCCCACTAGTGCAAAGACATTTGCAGAGCACGTCTGCCTGCATTGCATACTCCAACTCATTATAACTAAGCCATTATACTAGCAAACACTCAGTGTACCTAGTGGCATCCTAAACGTGGCTATTGGACTTTGCTATAGTCCCACTAGTGCAAAGACATTTGCAGCACCTCTGCCTGCATTGCACACTCCAACTCATTATAACTAAGCCATTATACTAGCAAACACTCAGTGTACCTAGTGGCATCCTAAACGTGGCTATTGGACTTTGCTATAGTCCCACTAGTGCAAAGACATTTGCAGCACCTCTGCCTGCATTGCACACTCCAACTCATTATAACTAAGCCATTATACTAGCAAACACTCAGTGTACCTAGTGGCATCCTAAACGTGGCTATTG
Source organism: Anomaloglossus baeobatrachus (assembly GCF_048569485.1). Taxonomy (NCBI): domain Eukaryota; kingdom Metazoa; phylum Chordata; class Amphibia; order Anura; family Aromobatidae; genus Anomaloglossus; species Anomaloglossus baeobatrachus. The sequence goes on from NC_134354.1 coordinate 619,803,125, forward strand.
GACTTTGCTATAGTCACACTAGTGCAAAGACATTTGCAGCACCTCTGCCTGCATTGCACAATCCAACTCATTATAACTAAGCCATTATACTAGCAAACACTCAGTGTACCTAGTGGCATCCTAAACATGGCTATTGGACTTTGCTATAGTCCCACTAGTGCAAAGACATTTGCAGCACCTCTGCCTGCATTGCACACTCCAACTCATTATAACTAAGCCATTATACTAGCAAACACTCAGTGTACCTAGTGGCATCCTAAACGTGGCTATTGGACTTTGCTATAGTCCCACTAGTGCAAAGACATTTGCAGAGCGCGTCTGCCTGCATTGCACACTCCAACTCATTATAACTAAGCCATTATACTAGCAAACACTCAGTGTACCTAGTGGCATCCTAAACGTGGCTATTGGACTTTGCTATAGTCCCACTAGTGCAAAGACATTTGCAGCACCTCTGCCTGCATTGCACACTCCAACTCATTATAACTAAGCCATTATACTAGCAAACACTCAGTGTACCGAGTGGCATCCTAAACGTGGCTATTGGACTTTGCTATAGTCCCACTAGTGCAAAGACATTTGCAGAGCGCGTCTGCCTGCATTGCACACTCCAACTCATTATAACTAAGCCATTATACTAGCAAACACTCAGTGTACCTAGTGGCATCCTAAACGTGGCTATTGGACTTTGCTATAGTCCCACTAGTGCAAAGACATTTGCAGAGCACGTCTGCCTGCATTGCACACTCCAACTCATTATAACTAAGCCATTATACTAGCAATTTTTGCTGCCAGTTTAAGGGCCGTAGTTGCATTGTCAGGGATACTTATTCTTTATTATTCTGCTGTTAATAAAGCTAGACCACCACTGCAATCTACACCACCTCTCAATTTTTACTACCACATTTTCAGTCCACAATCTTGTCGCAATCAACATGAGTGGCAAAATGACAGATGCTGGTGGAAAGGGGAAGAGGCGTGGTGGAAAAGGCAAAAAAGGTTTTGTCCGTGGGGAAGGTGGCAAAGCTCCATTATCATCTGCTGAAGATAGACCATCTACCAGCAAAAGTAAGATGTCTACTACTTACCGTGGACAATCCGATGTGCTCCCTTTTTTACGGACACGAACAACAGGAACAAAGGTAGATGATGGGCAAAAAAGGAAAATGCTTGAATGGATCTCAAGTGGTCCAACAAGTGCCCTCTCAGCCACTTCAAGTACCGCATCCAAAAAACACCAGTCCTCTGAGTTGTCATCCCAATCAAACTTGATTTCTCCCAGCTCTGAAGTCTCCATCAGCCCTGCACAATATGGTGGAACTGAGATGGCTGAGTCTGCAGAGCTGTTCAGTCACACTATAGCCTGGGAATCAGAGGTCTGCTCCCAAGCTACAGTGAGTACAGAACAGGAAATGGTCTGCAGTGATGCCCAGAACCTTTGTGACTCTGATTCAGGCCGTGAGGACCAAGTTTCGGAGCATAATGTTGACCCTTTGTCACAAACTGTAACACCTGTGGTTATAGACAATGAGGAACATACTGATGAAGATGAGACTCAGATACCCGATTGGGATGACAACTTAAATATTCGGTCAGGGCAAGAAGAGGCTCGGTCTGAGGGGGAGGGGAGTGCAAACACAACAATTGATGATGAAGTTCTAGATCCCACCTACTGTCAACCCACAGTCAGGCACTCGAGGAGGTCAACAGAGGTGGTGGAGGAGGATGCAACTGATGACGAAGTTACCTTGCGCCTTCCTGGACAGAGTCGGAGTACTGGTAGCACGTCTACAACTGCATCCTCAGCCACCACTGTGCCTCTGAGCATTATTCGGGGTGGATCAACAGGTCGCATGGCCTCTAAGCCTTGCCTAGCCTGGTCCTTTTTTGACATAGAAAAAGATCGCCCAAATTATGTGATCTGTAAAATTTGTCATGGTTCTCTTAGTAGAGGTCAAAACCTCAGCAGTTTGACAACTTCTTCCATGAATCGTCACATGAATAAATATCATATGGCCCGGTGGGAAGCTCACCGTGCTGCAATGCGGCCTAGCGAAGCGAACCATCCACCGCCTGCCCCTTCCAGTGCATCCGCGCGCTCGTCATCTTCTAGGACTGTGGGGACAGCTGTCACACCTGTTTTTCCACCCACAACTTCCACCACTGTAACCGCAACAGGCAGTTTGCTTGGTAGGTCGTCAGTTGTTTTGGAAGGGGAAAGAAGTGAGTGTGTACAGCTCTCTCAGACATCGATAGCACCAACTTTGGATGAAGGCAACATCATGTCTCCGCCTGCACTTTCCTCACAAACCTGCATTTTTCCAGGGACACCCTACTCAACACCGTCTACACACAGCAGCCAGATCTCTGTCCCTCAGATGTGGACAAATAAAAGGCCATTTCCTGCGACCCATGACAAAGCTAAGAGGTTGACTCTATCCCTCTGTAAGCTGTTGGCTACAGAAATGCTGCCTTTCCGCCTAGTGGACACACAGGATTTTAGAGACCTTATGTCTGTCGCTGTGCCCCAGTACCAGATGCCCAGTCGCCACTACTTTTCTAAGAAAGGTGTGCCCGCGCTACACCAGCATGTCGCACACAACATCACCGCTTCATTGAGAAACTCTGTGTGTGAACGGGTGCATTTCACCACCGATACTTGGACCAGTAAGCATGGACAGGGACGTTACATGTCGCTCACTGGGCACTGGGTAACTATGGTGATAGATGGTGAAGGGTCTGCTGCACAAGTCTTGCCGTCCCCACGACTTGTGTGTCAATCCTCTGTCTGTCCAAGTTCTGCCACTGCTTCTGCATCCTCCACCTCATCTGGGTCCTCCACCTCCGCCCCAAGCCTGCCTGGTCAGGCCACCAGCGTTCTCACTGCGCAGAAGGAATCACGCACCCCTCATTACTTTGCTGGCAGCAGAGCGCAACGGCATCAGGCGGTCTTTAGCTTGACATGTCTTGGGAATAAGAGTCACACAGCTGAGGAGTTGTGGTCAGCTCTGCGGTCCGAGTTTAATAAATGGTTGTCTCCACTCAACCTGCAGCCTGGTAAGGCCGTGTGCGACAATGCTGCAAACCTGGGTGCGGCCCTTCGCCTGGGCAAGGTGACACACGTACCTTGTATGGCTCACGTGTTGAACCTTGTCGTCCAGCAATTTTTAACACACTATCCCGGCCTAGATGGCCTTCTGAACAGGGCACGAAAACTGTCTGCTCACTTCCGCCGTTCAAGCGCCGCAGCTGAGCGACTTGCATCGCTCCAGAAGTCTTTCGGCCTGCCGGTTCATCGCCTGAAATGCGATGTGGCGACACGCTGGAATTCAACTCTCCACATGTTACAGCGACTGTGGCAGCACCGCAGAGCCCTGGTGCAATACGTCATGACGTATAGCCTGGGCCAACGAGATGCAGAGGTGGGGCAGATCACCCTGATGGAGTGGTCTCAGATCAAGGACCTATGCACCCTTCTGCACAGTTTCGACATGGCGACGAATATGTTTAGCGCTGACAATGCCATTATCAGCATGACGATTCCAGTCATTTACATGCTGGAGCACACGCTAAACACTATTCGGAGTCAGGGGGTGGGACAACAGGAAGGGGAGGAACTACAGGAGGATTCATATGCGCAAGGGACAACAACATCACCAAGGTCCAGACGTTCATCATCACCAACGCAGCAGGCATGGGACCATGGGGGACAGGGATCAACAAGGGCGCATAGTAGCAGGCGAAATGTTGAGGAAGGTGCAGGAGAACATGAAGAAATGGAGGACGAACTGTCCATGGACATGGAAGACTCAGCGGATGAGGGAGACCTTGGTCAAATTTCAGTTGAAAGAGGTTGGGGGTAGATGTCAGAGGAAGAAATAACGGGTAGCACCTCTATGCCACAAACACAGAGTGGACTTGGTCCGCATGGCTGCGCAAGACACATGAGTGCCTTCTTGTTGCACTACCTCCAACATGACTCTCCTATTGTCAAAATTAGAAGTGATGATGACTACTGGATTGCCACACTATTAGATCCCCGGTACAAGTCCAAATTTTGTGACATAATTCCAGCCATAGAAAGGGACGCACGTATGCAGGAGTATCAGCAGAAGCTGTTACTCGATCTTAGCTCGGCTTTTCCACCAAACAACCGTGCAGGTGCAGGGAGGGAATCTCCCAGTTGTAACTTGCCAAACATGGGACGGTCTCGTCATCTTCAACAGTCTACCCGTACCAGTAGGACCGTATCTGGTGCTGGTAACAGCAATTTTATGGAATCTTTTCATAATTTTTTTAGACCCTCCTTTGCAAGGCCACCAGAGACAACCAGTCTGACACATAGTCAATGGCTGGAGAGGATGATACAGGAGTATCTCCAAATGAACATCGATGCCATGACTTTGCAAATGGAGCCTTGCTCCTTTTGGGCTTCAAACCTAGAAAAATGTCCAGAGCTCTCAACTTACGCCTTGGAGATTTTGTCGTGTCCAGCTGCCAGCGTTGTCTCTGAACGTGTCTTCAGTGCTGCTGGGTGTGTGCTGACAGATAAGCGCACGCGTCTGTCCAGTAACAATGTGGACAGACTGACGTTCATCAAAATGAACAAGTCATGGATCCAGAAGGAATTTACAACCCCTGTGTCATCCTGGGAAGAGTAAATGCTTGTGGATTTGGAATGTGCTTGATGCAAATCTAGCTGTGAAGTGTACAACTAGGGCACAAGTGCTGCCACTGAATGGGTGGGTGTGTGTGGGGCACAATTTTTGGAAAAAAAGGGAGACTCCGCTTGGAGTAACCCTTGCTTACATTGTTTTTAAAAGAAGCCAAGATGAACAAGTCATGGTTCAGCAAAGACTTTATCTACCTACCCTGGTGTCATCCTGGGGACGGTTAATTATGGCGTATTTTTGAATGTGCTTGATGCAAATATAGCTGTGAAGTGTACAACTAGGGCACAAGTGCTGCCACTGAATGTGTGGGTGTGTGTGGGGCACAATTTTTGGAAAAAAAGGGAGACTCCTCTTGGAGTAACCCTTGCTTACATTGTTTTTAAAAGAAGCCAAGATGAACAAGTCATGGTTCAGCAAAGACTTTATCTACCTACCCCGGTGTCATCCTGGGGATGGTTAATTATGGCGTATTTTTGAATGTGCTTGATGCAAATCAAAACATCCTGTTTGCAACTAGGGCCCAAGTGCTGCCACTGATGGGGTGGGTGTCTGTGTGGCCCAATTTTTGGAAAAAAGGGAGACTCCGCTTGGAGTAACCCTTGCTTGCTGTGTTTTTAAAAGAAGCCAAGATGAACAGAGCTGGGATCAGGAAAGACTTTGCTACCTACCCTGGTGTCATCCTGGGGACGGTTAATTATGGCGTATTTTTGAATGTGCTTGATGCAAATCTAGCTGTGAAGTGTACAACTAGGGCACAAGTGCTGCCACTGAATGGGTGGGTGTGTGTGGGGCACAATTTTTGGAAAAAAAGGGAGACTCCGCTTGGAGTAACCCTTGCTTACATTGTTTTTAAAAGAAGCCAAGATGAACAAGTCATGGTTCAGAAAAGACTTTATCTACCTACCCTGGTGTCATCCTGGGGACGGTTAATTATGGCGTATTTTTGAATGTGCTTGATGCAAATCTAGCTGTGAAGTGTACAACTAGGGCACAAGTGCTGCCACTGAATGTGTGGGTGTGTGTGGGGCACAATTTTTGGAAAAAAAGGGAGACTCCGCTTGGAGTAACCCTTGCTTACATTGTTTTTAAAAGAAGCCAAGATGAACAAGTCATGGTTCAGCAAAGACTTTATCTACCTACCCCGGTGTCATCCTGGGGATGGTTAATTATGGCGTATTTTTGAATGTGCTTGATGCAAATCAAAACATCCTGTTTGCAACTAGGGCCCAAGTGCTGCCACTGATGGGGTGGGTGTCTGTGTGGCCCAATTTTTGGAAAAAAGGGAGACTCCGCTTGGAGTAACCCTTGCTTGCTGTGTTTTTAAAAGAAGCCAAGATGAACAGAGCTGGGATCAGAAAAGACTTTGCTACCTACCCTGGTGTCATCCTGGGGACGGTTAATTATGGCGTATTTTTGAATGTGCTTGATGCAAATCTAGCTGTGAAGTGTACAACTAGGGCACAAGTGCTGCCACTGAATGGGTGGGTGTGTGTGGGGCACAATTTTTGGAAAAAAAGGGAGACTCCGCTTGGAGTAACCCTTGCTTACATTGTTTTTAAAAGAAGCCAAGATGAACAAGTCATGGTTCTGCAAAGACTTTATCTACCTACCCCGGTGTCATGCTGGGGACGGTTAATTATGGCGTATTTTTGAATGTGCTTGATGCAAATCAAAACATCCTGTTTGCAACTAGGGCCCAAGTGCTGCCACTGATAGGGTGGGTGTCTGTGTGGCCCAATTTTTGGAAAAAAGGGAGACTCCGCTTGGAGTAACCCTTGCTTGCTGTGTTTTTAAAAGAAGCCAAGTTGAACAGAGCTGGGATCAGGAAAGACTTTGCTACCTACCCTGGTGTCATCCTGGGGACGGTTAATTATGGCGTATTTTTGAATGTGCTTGATGCAAATCTAGCTGTGAAGTGTACAACTGGGGCACAAGTGCTGCCACTGAATGGGTGGGTGTGTGTGGGGCCCAATTTTTGGAAAAAAGGGAGACTCCGCTTGGAGTCACCTTGCGGTGTTTTACATGACTTTAGAAGGGCGTGCCATGCCTATATCTGTGTCTCCTCCTCTTTTTCCTTGTCCAGCTCTTTTGTTTTTGCATAAGTATATGTCCTTGTCACTTTCCCATGTGTTTGTGTTGTGTTGTGAGTTGTTTGTGACCTTTTGGACACCTTTGAGGGTGTTTTCTAGGTGTTTTTATGTGTTTGTGATTGCCTGCCATTGTTTCCTATGCAGTTCGAGTTCGGTTCGTCGAACGTTCGTCGAGCCGAACTCGAACGGGACCTCAGTTCGGCGAACCGACCTCGAGCTGAACCGGGACCGGTTCGCTCATCTCTAGTCAGAGCATTTCGCCGGTACACAGACATGCTGGAATGATCACCGCGTACCGGAGAGATGCACTGACAGGACATAGCATGACGTCATAGCCATGTGACCAGTCTGTAGCCAATGAGATAATAGACATGTCACTGGTCACATGATATTTTGACGTCACGATAGGTCCTATCATCAGTGCTGGTTACTGGGAGGACGCAACGATTATCGGAAATAAAAACAGCAGGAGACAGTGTGCAGGACACGTCGCGGGGACCTGTAAGTGTTATGGCAATGTTTTTTAACTGTTTGTGTACATGTATAATGTGTTTTTATGTGTTTGTGTTTGTCTCCCATTGTTTTCAATGGGGTTCGAGAGGTTTGTTGAATGGTTTGTCGAACCGAACTCGAACGGTGCCTCCGTTCGACGAACAGAACCGAACTCGAGTCTTCAGAGGCTCGCTCATCTCTACTGAAGAACTCAATGCATAGTGCGGACAATGCAAATGCATAGTGCGGACAAGAAACCCAAATTCCATAGACTTTGCTTGAAAAGCAGAACACAACCATTTTGGCATTAAACGCTGCAGTTGAAAAAGCAGCAAAAAAGCAGGTAAAAAGCAGGTAAAAAACAACGTGCGGACATAGCCTAAGGGTCGTTTCCCACTTGCATTGTTTTGACAGAAACGAGTTCCGTCACACATACAGTACAGTTCATTTATTTAAAGTGGAAGCGCAACATCATATGGACAATTCTGGAATGTTCTCAGTGAGAGGAACAAAATTATAATCTTGTGATACCTTTTAATGGCTAACTAAAATAAAATAAAGTGATGTTACAAAGCAAGCTTTCAAGACATCTCAGGTCCCTTCATCAGGCATGGACACATCATATGGACACATGCGGGTACTGCATGAAACACACAACCCGCATGGTGTCGCGCTTCAACTGTAAATAAATGAACTGTACTGCATGAATTCCATTTCAATCAAAACAACGCAAGTGTGAAACTAGCCTAAGGGAGTGGTGACATCTGGCTGGCAATCGGAGCACCTGAAAGCACACATCTAAGGCCAGTTTCACACATCCGGAATTTTGCCGCTTTGCCGGATCTGTCACACTCCAGTACAGTGCAATACAGTACAATGGCATCTCAGCAAGCTCCAATCACATGCTGTCATGTGACCAGACCATATGACCAGAGCTTGCTGCGATGCCATTGTACTGTAATGCACTGGAGTGTGACAGATCCAGCAAAGCGGCGAAATGCCGGATGTGTGAAACCGGCCTAAATAACATTTTTGAATTGTAATATTAGGCTAAGTTCACATGTTGCTTTTTTCTGCAGCAAAACATGCCCTTTTGGCAGTAACAATGCTGCTGCCAAAAAGCTAATTTTGCTGTGTTTTTGTTGCACTTTTTTAGTTGCATTTTTGGTGTGTCATTTGTCAACAGTACACGTTTATACAAATTAGTTTCATTTACCAAAAAAGCAGCAAAAACACAGCAAAAAACTCAGTTGCGTTTTTGCACTCTTGTTGCTTTCAATGGTGAAAAAAAGTTGCAAAAATGCTCAAAAGAATTGACATGCTACTTCTTTAAAAAATGCATCAGTTTTCCATTTCATTCAATAAAATAAAAGCAGATGTGTGTTCGCATTAGAATTCTGAAATCTTAGAGCTTTTGCTGGTACTGTAAAATGCAAAATTTAATTTGCATAAAACTTGTGAAAAAAAAATCTAAAACAAAAACCCAGTAAGAACGCAATGTGTGAACATAGCCTTAGGATTCAGATTTTTTTTTTCACACTATTGGTCGTCACATTACTGCTCCATATGCAATGTGCATAGAAACAATTCCATGCCACCTGCTTCCTTTCTGCATCTCATTGTTTCAATTGAGAAATGCAGAAGATAAAGAGATTGGCACATGATTGTAATTAGGCAAATTGTATAAAGAGCAGAACACGGTGTGAAAACAGACAAATCCAAACAGTATCCGAAAACTATCAGAATATAAATATATTAAAAATACAATAAAGGGGGCCAGGATTGGAGACAATATTAAATAAAGGGGGTCAGGATGGGGAACATTAATTAAGTGGGTCAGGGTTGGTGAGATAATTACTATATGGGGCCAGAATAATGAACATACATTATTGGTTTATTGTGGTAAATAGTAGAGATAATTACTGTCGGGGCAAAATAGGGGACATTAATACTGATGTAATATAGTTTAATTTTGAGGATACTGTCTTCCATGGGGAGAACAAAAGAGAGGTCCTGCTACTCTGGAGGATGGCACTATGTCGCTTTTTACGTAATCTGACATAGTGTAGAAATCAAGGAAAAAGTGGGGAATGTGCTCAATGAGTCTTGGCAGGAAAAGTAACAGCAGTCAGCACCAGATGAATAGGAAAACCGAAGATGGATAGCTTTAACTAGGGATGTCACAGTAAGTGTATTACATGTACAGGCACACTATACACTATATACAGAGCTCCTGTGTGTAATGTCACCTGTACACTATATACCAAGCTCATGTGTATAATATATTCGGTAGTCACTGTACTACCTGTACACTGACACTATATACAGAGCTCTTGCGTATAATGGCACTGATGGTATTATTAGACTATGTTCACACAGGACGTTTTTGCAGCGTTTTTTCCCTGACCAAAACCTGACCTTTTGGCAGGATGTCTCCTGGGAGTCATCTGCGGTTTTGGTGCGGTTTTAGTGGCGTTTTTTTGTGGTATTTTTTTTTTCTGTTATGTCAAGACCTGAAAGGGTTCAACAGTACCCGAGTGCTTGACCGGGCCGGTATTGACCTGATCCGGCACTCGGGAAGAAAAAAAAAAGTAGAAAGAAAAAAAAAAATGTAAAGCAAGCGCGTTATACTTACCAGTCTCTGGTAGATGCTAGAGTGTATGGGCTCTTTCCAGGTATGACGTTTTCAACAGGCCACTATCACATGGGGTACAAGGGGTCGAAGCATGATGTAGTGGAAGGTATAAAACATGGCCAAGTTCACTAACCCAGCTGGTCACGCCCAGTAACCTAGCTGGTCACGCCCACTAACCTGGAAGGAGCCCAAACATTCTAGGATCATCCGTACCTGCTCCCGCGGCCCCTCCTACCTCCGTGCCGCTCATTAGCCTCATGCACTGCTTCACCCCCACTGGAGTCTGCAGATCTATTGTACAGTAATTGTAATTGTACAGTAATAAATAAATAAATATGACGTAGGGTCCCCTATAATATGCTGCTTTATAGAAAATACTTTTATTGATGTAATAATTGTATTGGGACACACCTCTTTGTCATTGATTTAAGTGATTTCATTCAGGCCCACTTCCATAAGTGTATTAAATCAAGCACCAGATCTACCATGCAGAAAGGGGAAAGAATAGCTCATTCTTAAGTGCTTACTGAGTTAAAGTGAACCTATCAGGTCCAATATGCACCCAGAATCTAGCCGTTTTGGGTAAGAAGAGCCAGCAAGATCTGAGAGTGGCATGTGTGTCACCCCGTGCTCGGCTGCAACCGAGCCGCTCGGGTCCGGACCTTCAGTGGGTGGCTCGAGGGTCTCCGGACCCGGGGGTCCTGCGGTCACTCTGACCAAAAAGGGGGTTGGCGGTTTGGGGACGTAGTTGTACGGCCGGAGCCGTGTTTTAAGTTCGTGACGCCACCCACGGGATGTGGTAAAGGTGGACACCACCGCTGCAGTTACGGGGCACCCGGGGGAGATGGTATGCAGCAAGTTGTTAACCCCTCCGTGGGCAGGGATGGTGGCCCCGGGACCCGTTGGGGGTGTTTTAGTGGTGCAGGGAGATGGGCAGCCGGAGGGCACTGGTGTACTTACTATTAGAATGAAACACTCGAGTCTCTGGTAAACTAAAATGATGGTGGTCGGTGCCTGCAGCCGGCTGCAGTCGGGTTCCCCCACCCGGTTGGCGGTCTCTGTCTTTCTCCTGCACCTGTTTGAGTTGTTGAACTACTTGCACTTACAGCATCAGGAGTCCACTCCCTGGCTTGTGGATGTCGGAAGAGCCCGTTTGCCCACAGACGCTGGCCCGTGGGATCTCTGAGCCTTGGTGGTGGCTTTCTACCCCCCTCATTGGGCTGTTGTCTTCTATGAGGGACTTTGGGTGGGAAAAGACTTAAAGTCCAGACCGCAATCAGTTAATTAACTCAGTCCAGTAGTTTCTAGACCTCATTTCAGTGTCTGAGTACCCCCTCTTGTGCTCCGGTTTCCGAGTCGGTTCCCCGGGATGGTACCGGTGGGCCACTACCCTGTCCCGGTCCACCACGGTTCCACCGAGCCGTCTTCTCGGCTCCTGCAGACAGAGGCCTCCGTATGCCTCCTATCCAAAGGTGCCCGGGCTCCAACCCTGGCACCTGTCAGTCTGTCACAGACCTGACCTACAGGCCTGACCTCCTCCACTCTCAAATTCCCAGACTAAACTGCACTTTTAACTTATCTGACTACTTTTCCCGCGTCAGACTCTATGAACTCCTCGGTGGGCGTTTCCAACCGCCTGGCTCCGCCCCCTGGTGTGTCCATCCAGACCCTGAGGGAGGTGACTAGGGTGTTATGTGGTTTGCTAGTGTTACCTAGTGAGGTTACTGGTGTTGTGTGGGGCTTTATCTGTGACTACCTGGCTTGTCCAGGGCATCACACATGCATCGTATAAAAGTGAAAATTCATGGATTTTATCCAATTGTACTATAATAAAATATAAAATATATATTGCAAACCAAAGTCAGGCGTGCATGGTAATGGTGGTGGTCAGCCACCAGACCAATGTAGCGTAACTACAACCTAACAGAGAAAGAAGAGCCAGCACGATCTGAGAGTGGCATGCATCATATAAAAGTGCAAATTCACGGATTTTTCCAACTGTACTACAGTATAATAAAAAATGAGATTTTTCACGGCAAATCTCAATAGAGGGGTCCTACTCTATATTATGTATTTCATGTGTCACGCGGCCTCCTAGATAAAAAAAAAATTAAAAGCAGAACCATATACTGAAGCCTGTACCTATATATACCTGTAACCTATATATAACCGCTTCCAATTTGCAGCAAGAGGCCACTGCAGATAAAAGGTCAGTCCAGGTCCTAGCGTGTGTAGCAGACGCCACATACACCATGATAATATCAGAACTGACCTTCACAGTGGGTCTGGTCCACCTTATTTTTAGTTTCTGGTCTGGCACTGTGAAGGTCAGTTTGTGGTGCCCTGGACAAGCCAGGTCGTCACAGAACAACACCAACACACCCCACACCCCGGTTAGGCACACCGAAGTCACACAAAATCCTTGTTGCCTTCCTCCAGGGGCTGATGTCCACACCAGGGGCTGGGCCAGGCGGTTGGCCCCGCCCACCGAGGAGTTCACAGTCCTGGAGGCGGGAAAAGAAAGCAGATCAGTTTTGAGGTGGAAGTGAGAAGAAGTAAAGTGGTAGAGGAACAGTCTGAAGGCGGTCCGGGTGTGTGGCCCGGACGGAACAGCAAGGTTGGCAGACGGTGGTGACCGTCTGCAGGAGAGGCTAATTGGAGCAAACCGTATGGACCGTGGATGGGCGGTGGCCTGGCGGTACCGGATCGGAGAGTAAAGAGAAGCCAGCACCATCCGGCAGGGCTTACGGACCCCGACAAGGCTAGGAGTCGCCGTTGAATTTGTCAAATCCGTTAGTGAAGGGAACCTCCGGGGTTTCCCAGCAGTCAAGACCCGATTAAAGGCAACCGCTCAAACCGTAGAGGGAAACACAGTCACCGCCAAGGCTACAGTTCCCAGGGCCAGAGCCTGCGGGCAAAAGGGGCTCCTTCAGCACCCATCCAAGCTGGGGAGCGAGTTACCGGTGGGAAGCCATTGGAACCGTAACACTACACAGGTGCAGGGAAAGGCAGTCACCATCAACCTGCCGGAAGGAGAAATACCGCAGCCGTCTGTGGGACCCGTCCATCCAGCCGTTTGTTTTACCGGAGACTTTGCATTCGTCATTGGCTAAGTGAGTACCACCGTGCCGTGCGGCACAGCGCTGCCCCCACAACCCTGCACCTCACCAGGCCCCGTAACCCGCCTGCCATACATCCCTACCCCCCGGGCCCCGGGACAACCAACCCCCTACCCACGGAGGGGAGAACCAACATCCAAGCTGCTCCCCGCCATCGCTCCCGGGATCCCCGTCCAGAGCAGCGGTGGTGTCACCAATCTCACCACAACCGTGGGTGGCGTCACGGACAATATCCCTAAAACCAAACCACCCCCTATCACTCACGGGTGAGGAACGCCGCTCGAGTCCCTGGGATCCGGCCCACCGCTCGAGCCACCACCGAGCAGCAGCAGCTGGACCCGAGCAGTGGGTGAGCGCAGCGTCCCCTCCTCCGCCCGCGACAACTTGGCATCACAAACAGGATCTTACCGCTCTGCCGTCTGGTAGAGGTGCGCCTTGTGACCGCCGGAGGTGTCCGGCCAAAAATTTGGAGAAGCCGCCATTTTGGGCGCAAAAAGTCCCCACTCGAGCGTCTCCTCGAGCAGTGGAGGCGCGAAAATCAAAACCCCGCCCCTGTAGAGGAGGAGTAGCCTTTGAAGACTGCGGCCCCTGAGCTCTTCGCCGGGACCGCTGCGTGGCTGGAGCGGGAGCTGGGCCGGTTCTGCTTGAAGGTGAGGGTGCAGAGCCTGCAGCAGCTGCTGGACTGGAAGGCGGAGATGCGCAGGATGGTTGCCGTAGTGGGGGCCCGTGAGCAGGGGGCCGCTGCGGCCGTGCCGCGTCGCGACCAGTCCACCCAAACCCCAGAACCAGCCCTGATTGCATGGGAGTCGGGGGCCAGCACCGCAGCCAGAGGTCCAGAGAGAATGCCGCTGATGGAGGAGGGGGTTCCGACCACGCTGCCCCTGCCACCGTTCTTAACGGCCGTCAGCGGATCCGGACTGAACTGCCTGTGGAAGGAGAACCCGATGTACCGACCGGTCCCCGAGTGGGCCGACCCCCTGTGGTGGTAGCCGCTCCAAAGTCAGCGGAGCTCCACTGCAAGTTGTCCCCGTTGGGACCATCAGCACCGTTGTTGAGAGTACCGTTTGGAAGTTTGAGAATGATAAGTGAAAATGATCAACCGAAAGTTTACCTGATTAGCAACCGTGATTGAACCGGTCGTTGCCGGCAACTGTTGTCCCCGTGGGGACTGTCTGTATCCTTGCGTAAGGAACTGCTTACGGACAAGCCCGAGAACTTGCAGGGCAACCACAAACTTGTGGTATGTAAATAAAAATGTTGTTGGCTTGACACTGTGACCGCCTCTGGAGAGGCTGATTTGGAGGATGGGCCTGGAGGAAAGTGATGGCCCAGGCCCGCCACTACCGTAACCGGTGGCGATCCTCCGGGGGTTTAGGGGTCCCCATGGACGCGGGTCCCCTAAAAGGGACAGAACCCGCTCGGGCAACTTGGTGCTGGACTGGGGTCAAGGGGTGCTGCCCATTTGCTTAGGGGCAGCATCAGGGCCAGGTTGCTTGGGTGGGAGAAGAGCGAAAGCCGTAATCGTTATTAAAAATGTTGGTAACGTTTAAGTATGTGCCTCCCGATGTGGAAAGAATGAAAAATGCTTGTGTTTTAAATGTTTTTACCGTTTTATCTTTTACAGTTAAAATAAAACCAGTGATGGACGGGCAGCCCGCGGACGGTCTGCATTTTAGTAAGGGGGAATGTGGCGCCCTGGACAAGCCAGGTCATCACAGAACAACACCAACACACCCCACACCCCGGTTAGGCACACCGAAGTCACATAAAATACTTGTTGCCTTCCTCCAGGGGCTGATGTCCACACCAGGGGGTGGGCCAGGCGGTTGGCCCCGCCCACCAAGGAGTTCACAGTTCTGGAGGCGGGAAAAGAAAGCAGATCAGTTTTGAGGTGGAAGTGAGAGGAAGTAAAGTAGTAGAGGAGCAGTCTGAAGGCGGTCCGGGTGTGTGGCCCGGACGGAACAGCAAGGTTGGCAGACGGTGGTGACGGTGGTGACGGTGGCAGCGAAGGGAACCTCCGGGGTTTCCCAGCAGTCAAGACCCGATTGAAGGCAACCGCTCAAACCATAGAGGGAAACACAGTCACCGCCAAGGCTACAGTTCCCAGGGCCAGAGCCTGCGGGCAAAAGGGGCTCCTTCAGCACCCATCCAAGCTGGCGAGCGAGTTACCGGTGGGAAGCCATTAGAACCGTAACACAACACAGGTGCAGGGAAAGGCAGTCACCATCAACCTGCCGGGAGGAGAAACACCGCAGCCGTCTTTGGGACCCGTCCATCCAGCCGTTTGTTTTACCGGAGACTTTGCGTTTGTCATTGGCTGAGTGAGTACCACCATGCCGTGCGGCAAAGCGCTGCCCCCACGACCCTACACCTCACCAGGCCCCGTAACCCGCCTGCCATACATCCCTACCCCCTCACCGGGCCCCGGGACAACCAACCCCCTACCCACGAAGGGGAGAACCAACATCCAAGCTGCTCCCCGCCATCGCTCTCGGGATCCCCGTCCAGAGCAGTGGTGGTGTCACCAATCTCACCACAACCGTGGGTGTCGTCACGGACAATATCCCTAAAACCAAACCACCCCCTTTCACTCACAGGTGAGGAACGCCGCTCGAGTCCCCGGGATCCGGCCCACCGCTCGAGCCACCACCGAGCAGCAGCAGCAGCAGCCAAACCCGAGCAGTGGGTGAGCGCAGCGTCCTCTCCTCTGCCCGCGACAAGTTCTCATATTGTCCTGGTGTGTGTGGCATCTGCTACACACACTGGGACCTTGGGTGACCTTTTTTCCGCAGTTGGCTCTTGTTGCGACATGGAAGCGATTATATACAGATAACAGGTATGTGTTGCTCCAATATGGTTCTGCTTTAAAAAATTTTTTTATCTAGGAGGCCGCATGGCACATGAAATAAATAATATAGAGTAGGACCCCCTATAGAGATTTGACGTGATGTGGCAGGGGTGGCTCAAAGAATTGATGAATTATTTGCTAAAAATCTCATTTTGTATTATAGTACAGTTGGAATAAATCCGTGAATTTGCACTTTATATGATGCATGCCACTCTCAGATCGTGCTGCCTCTTCTTTGAACAGTTTTGGGTGCTTATTACTAATCCCTGCCTAACCGTCTCTATATACAGTTCCATAGATAAAGAGATCTTTAGAAAACGTATTTCTAAAGATCTTTTACGTTCTGATAATGAGCGAGAGGGCTAATCCACTGGGCGTTAGTTCCCCAGCCAGTCACCCCCATTAGCATGTTAGTACGTCCCTGTGGGCGTGCTATCATGTTAATGAATACGCAGTGTCAGAGGACGATCTCACTCACCTCTCCAGCACCATCGCGTCTGACGGGAGATTTCGGCTCAGTGCACATGACCCGGAGTTTGGGTCATGCGCAGTACTTCAGTTTGAAGCCAGGACACGTACACCCGCCTTCATAGTGCGCATGACCCAAACTCCGGAGTCATGTGCCCTGAGCCGAAATTTACCATCAGACGCGATGGAGGTGACTGAGATTATCCTGTGACGCATCATTAGCATTATAGCACGCCCACAGGGACGTACTAACATGCAAATGGGGACGACTGGCTGGTGAACTAACGCCCAGGGGACTGATGCCCTCAAACTGATTAGCATATGGTAAAAGATCTTTAGAAATACTTTTTCTAAAGATCTCTTTATCTATGCTAGTGTATACAGGGATGGTTAGGCAGGGATTAGTAATATGCACCCAGAACTGCTCGTGGTTCTGAGCCGCCCAAGGCTATGGGGTATTCGGTCCCGAACCGTATATGTACAGGGATGCTGTGTCACATGTGTGTGGTTGCCGTTGTCCGGTTCCGTGGCCCTGGGGGTCGCTTTAAAGAGGGGGATTATGTACAGGGGAATGTTTATAAAGTTTATATCGTGACGCCACCTGTGGTGTGCGGCCAGGTAGGGGGGCGCCGCTGCAGGGTTCTTCTCACCGGCGGTTGATGTTGATTGCAGCCAAGATGGAGTCACTCCCCACAGGCGGAGTGGTTGCCCCGGGAGGGTGTCTGGCTGGCTGATAGTGGGCCGTGGGCGCCGGAGCGCGGGATGGCGTCGCCGGTAAATAATGGAAATGAGGCAAGAGCTCCGGTTCAGGTGTTTACTCGCTGGTTAGGAGATTGCCCGAGAGTGTCCTGGTTAACTGCTGATAAGTCTCTGGTTATCCGGTGCAAGTTCCAGGCGGTTACCGGTGTCAGTGTAAATGTCCTGTTTGTCCTCGCTATCAAGCGACTGGCAGAAGGTAACTGGGCGTAGCTCCAGCTAACAAGCCCCAGGCTCCACAATGGCAAGATAAGCTTTGTGTCCCACCAGCACTGGTGCTCTCCTGCACCCAGTCTGGTCTCAGGGGACTCTCCTCCAGCAAAGCTCACTATGTGTCATGGCTACCTCCTCTTATGTCCCTTGTGTCACCCGCCCCCAAGTGGTTGTCCTGGTGACCGGGAAGTCCCATGCTACTCGATGGTTAACTCTCCCTGCCCACCCCAGTCCACAGCCCCCTGTTGAGAAGGCACCTAACTGCATGTGAAATGTGTGTGGTGTGAGAACTAGAGATGAGCGAACCGGTCCCGGTTCGGCTCGAGGCGGTTCGCCGAACGGGGGGTCTGGCTCGAGTTCGGCTCGTCGAACGTTCGACGAACCGAACTCGAGCCCATAGGAAACAATGGCAGGCAATCACAAACACAGTAAAACACCTAGAAAACACCCTGAAAGGTGTCCAAAAGGTGACAAACAACTCACAACATAACACAAACACATGGGAAAGTGACAAGGACATATACTCATGTGAAAACAAAACAGCTGGACAAGGAAAAAGAGGGAGACACACAGATATATGAGTATATGCAAAGAAACATCGATTCCATTATTGTGCAACTTGAGCCCTGCTCATTTTAGGCTTCCAATCTGGATAAATTGCCTGAGCTCGCCACGTACGCCTTGAGGATCTTGTCGTGTCCTGCAGCCAGCGTTCTCTCGGAACCTGTCTTCAGTGCTGCTGGGGGTCTGCTGGCAGATAAGCACACGTGTCTGTCCACTGACAATGTGGACCTGGCTCTCAGAGGACTTTTCTTCCCCTGGGTCAGCCAGGGGAGGCGAAAGGCACGCGTATTTTTGAGAGTGCTTCATGCAAAGCATCTTTTTCTTTGTCAAAAGGGGGGCTCAACCGATGCCAGTCAAGTGGGGTGTGTGTGGCCCAGTTAGTGGCAACGAGGGAGACTGTGGTTGGAGTCCCCTCGCTGTGTCTCTAAAAGAACCAAGATGAACAAGTCATGGCTCTCAGAGGACTTTTCTTCCCCTGGGTCAGCCAGGGGACGGGAAAGGCACGCGTATTTTTGAGAGTGCTTCATGCAAAGCATCTTTTTCTTTTTCAAAAGGGGGCTCAACCGATGCCAGTCAAGTGGGGTGTGTGTGGCCCAGTTAGTGGCAACGAGGGAGACTGTGGTTGGAGTCCCCTCGCTGTGTCTCTAAAAGAACCAAGATGAACAAGTCATGGCTCTCAGAGGACTTTTCTTCCCCTGGGTCAGCCAGGGGACGGGAAAGGCACGCGTATTTTTGAGAGTGCTTCATGCAAAGCATCTTTTTCTTTTTCAAAAGGGGGCTCAACCGATGCCAGTCAAGTGGGGTGTGTGTGGCCCAGTTAGTGGCAACGAGGGAGACTGTGGTTGGAGTCCCCTCGCTGTGTCTCTAAAAGAACCAAGATGAACAAGTCATGGCTCTCAGAGGACTTTTCTTCCCCTGGGTCAGCCAGGGGACGGGAAAGGCACGCGTATTTTTGAGAGTGCTTCATGCAAAGCATCTTTTTCTTTTTCAAAAGGGGGCTCAACCGATGCCAGTCAAGTGGGGTGTGTGTGGCCCAGTTAGTGGCAACGAGGGAGACTGTGGTTGGAGTCCCCTCGCTGTGTCTCTAAAAGAACCAAGATGAACAAGTCATGGCTCTCAGAGGACTTTTCTTCCCCTGGGTCAGCCAGGGGACGGGAAAGGCACGCGTATTTTTGAGAGTGCTTCATGCAAAGCATCTTTTTCTTTGTCAAAAGGGGGGGTCAACCGATGCCAGTCAAGTGGGGTGTGTGTGGCCCAGTTAGTGGCAACGAGGGAGACTGTGGTTGGAGTCCCCTCGCTGTGTCTCTAAAAGAACCAAGATGAACAAGTCATGGCTCTCAGAGGACTTTTCTTCCCCTGGGTCAGCCAGGGGACGGGAAAGGCACGCGTATTTTTGAGAGTGCTTCATGCAAAGCATCTTTTTCTTTGTCAAAAGGGGGGGTCAACCGATGCCAGTCAAGTGGGGTGTGTGTGGCCCAGTTAGTGGCAACGAGGGAGACTGTGGTTGGAGTCCCCTCGCTGTGTCTCTAAAAGAACCAAGATGAACAAGTCATGGCTCTCAGAGGACTTTTCTTCCCCTGGGTCAGCCAGGGGACGGGAAAGGCACGCGTATTTTTGAGAGTGCTTCATGCAAAGCATCTTTTTCTTTTTCAAAAGGGGGCTCAACCGATGCCAGTCAAGTGGGGTGTGTGTGGCCCAGTTAGTGGCAACGAGGGAGACTGTGGTTGGAGTCCCCTCGCTGTGTCTCTAAAAGAACCAAGATGAACAAGTCATGGCTCTCAGAGGACTTTTCTTCCCCTGGGTCAGCCAGGGGACGGGAAAGGCACGCGTATTTTTGAGAGTGCTTCATGCAAAGCATCTTTTTCTTTGTCAAAAGGGGGGGTCAACCGATGCCAGTCAAGTGGGGTGTGTGTGGCCCAGTTAGTGGCAACGAGGGAGACTGTGGTTGGAGTCCCCTCGCTGTGTCTCTAAAAGAACCAAGATGAACAAGTCATGGCTCTCAGAGGACTTTTCTTCCCCTGGGTCAGCCAGGGGACGGGAAAGGCACGCGTATTTTTGAGAGTGCTTCATGCAAAGCATCTTTTTCTTTGTCAAAAGGGGGGGTCAACCGATGCCAGTCAAGTGGGGTGTGTGTGGCCCAGTTAGTGGCAACGAGGGAGACTGTGGTTGGAGTCCCCTCGCTGTGTCTCTAAAAGAACCAAGATGAACAAGTCATGGCTCTCAGAGGACTTTTCTTCCCCTGGGTCAGCCAGGGGACGGGAAAGGCACGCGTATTTTTGAGAGTGCTTCATGCAAAGCATCTTTTTCTTTGTCAAAAGGGGGGGTCAACCGATGCCAGTCAAGTGGGGTGTGTGTGGCCCAGTTAGTGGCAACGAGGGAGACTGTGGTTGGAGTCCCCTCGCTGTGTCTCTAAAAGAACCAAGATGAACAAGTCATGGCTCTCAGAGGACTTTTCTTCCCCTGGGTCAGCCAGGGGACGGGAAAGGCACGCGTATTTTTGAGAGTGCTTCATGCAAAGCATCTTTTTCTTTTTCAAAAGGGGGCTCAACCGATGCCAGTCAAGTGGGGTGTGTGTGGCCCAGTTAGTGGCAACGAGGGAGACTGTGGTTGGAGTCCCCTCGCTGTGTCTCTAAAAGAACCAAGATGAACAAGTCATGGCTCTCAGAGGACTTTTCTTCCCCTGGGTCAGCCAGGGGACGGGAAAGGCACGCGTATTTTTGAGAGTGCTTCATGCAAAGCATCTTTTTCTTTGTCAAAAGGGGGGGTCAACCGATGCCAGTCAAGTGGGGTGTGTGTGGCCCAGTTAGTGGCAACGAGGGAGACTGTGGTTGGAGTCCCCTCGCTGTGTCTCTAAAAGAACCAAGATGAACAAGTCATGGCTCTCAGAGGACTTTTCTTCCCCTGGGTCAGCCAGGGGACGGGAAAGGCACGCGTATTTTTGAGAGTGCTTCATGCAAAGCATCTTTTTCTTTGTCAAAAGGGGGGGTCAACCGATGCCAGTCAAGTGGGGTGTGTGTGGCCCAGTTAGTGGCAACGAGGGAGACTGTGGTTGGAGTCCCCTCGCTGTGTCTCTAAAAGAACCAAGATGAACAAGTCATGGCTCTCAGAGGACTTTTCTTCCCCTGGGTCAGCCAGGGGACGGGAAAGGCACGCGTATTTTTGAGAGTGCTTCATGCAAAGCATCTTTTTCTTTTTCAAAAGGGGGCTCAACCGATGCCAGTCAAGTGGGGTGTGTGTGGCCCAGTTAGTGGCAACGAGGGAGACTGTGGTTGGAGTCCCCTCGCTGTGTCTCTAAAAGAACCAAGATGAACAAGTCATGGCTCTCAGAGGACTTTTCTTCCCCTGGGTCAGCCAGGGGACGGGAAAGGCACGCGTATTTTTGAGAGTGCTTCATGCAAAGCATCTTTTTCTTTGTCAAAAGGGGGGGTCAACCGATGCCAGTCAAGTGGGGTGTGTGTGGCCCAGTTAGTGGCAACGAGGGAGACTGTGGTTGGAGTCCCCTCGCTGTGTCTCTAAAAGAACCAAGATGAACAAGTCATGGCTCTCAGAGGACTTTTCTTCCCCTGGGTCAGCCAGGGGACGGGAAAGGCACGCGTATTTTTGAGAGTGCTTCATGCAAAGCATCTTTTTCTTTTTCAAAAGGGGGCTCAACCGATGCCAGTCAAGTGGGGTGTGTGTGGCCCAGTTAGTGGCAACGAGGGAGACTGTGGTTGGAGTCCCCTCGCTGTGTCTCTAAAAGAACCAAGATGAACAAGTCATGGCTCTCAGAGGACTTTTCTTCCCCTGGGTCAGCCAGGGGACGGGAAAGGCACGCGTATTTTTGAGAGTGCTTCATGCAAAGCATCTTTTTCTTTTTCAAAAGGGGGCTCAACCGATGCCAGTCAAGTGGGGTGTGTGTGGCCCAGTTAGTGGCAACGAGGGAGACTGTGGTTGGAGTCCCCTCGCTGTGTCTCTAAAAGAACCAAGATGAACAAGTCATGGCTCTCAGAGGACTTTTCTTCCCCTGGGTCAGCCAGGGGACGGGAAAGGCACGCGTATTTTTGAGAGTGCTTCATGCAAAGCATCTTTTTCTTTGTCAAAAGGGGGGGTCAACCGATGCCAGTCAAGTGGGGTGTGTGTGGCCCAGTTAGTGGCAACGAGGGAGACTGTGGTTGGAGTCCCCTCGCTGTGTCTCTAAAAGAACCAAGATGAACAAGTCATGGCTCTCAGAGGACTTTTCTTCCCCTGGGTCAGCCAGGGGACGGGAAAGGCACGCGTATTTTTGAGAGTGCTTCATGCAAAGCATCTTTTTCTTTGTCAAAAGGGGGGGTCAACCGATGCCAGTCAAGTGGGGTGTGTGTGGCCCAGTTAGTGGCAACGAGGGAGACTGTGGTTGGAGTCCCCTCGCTGTGTCTCTAAAAGAACCAAGATGAACAAGTCATGGCTCTCAGAGGACTTTTCTTCCCCTGGGTCAGCCAGGGGACGGGAAAGGCACGCGTATTTTTGAGAGTGCTTCATGCAAAGCATCTTTTTCTTTTTCAAAAGGGGGCTCAACCGATGCCAGTCAAGTGGGGTGTGTGTGGCCCAGTTAGTGGCAACGAGGGAGACTGTGGTTGGAGTCCCCTCGCTGTGTCTCTAAAAGAACCAAGATGAACAAGTCATGGCTCTCAGAGGACTTTTCTTCCCCTGGGTCAGCCAGGGGACGGGAAAGGCACGCGTATTTTTGAGAGTGCTTCATGCAAAGCATCTTTTTCTTTGTCAAAAGGGGGGGTCAACCGATGCCAGTCAAGTGGGGTGTGTGTGGCCCAGTTAGTGGCAACGAGGGAGACTGTGGTTGGAGTCCCCTCGCTGTGTCTCTAAAAGAACCAAGATGAACAAGTCATGGCTCTCAGAGGACTTTTCTTCCCCTGGGTCAGCCAGGGGACGGGAAAGGCACGCGTATTTTTGAGAGTGCTTCATGCAAAGCATCTTTTTCTTTGTCAAAAGGGGGGGTCAACCGATGCCAGTCAAGTGGGGTGTGTGTGGCCCAGTTAGTGGCAACGAGGGAGACTGTGGTTGGAGTCCCCTCGCTGTGTCTCTAAAAGAACCAAGATGAACAAGTCATGGCTCTCAGAGGACTTTTCTTCCCCTGGGTCAGCCAGGGGACGGGAAAGGCACGCGTATTTTTGAGAGTGCTTCATGCAAAGCATCTTTTTCTTTGTCAAAAGGGGGGGTCAACCGATGCCAGTCAAGTGGGGTGTGTGTGGCCCAGTTAGTGGCAACGAGGGAGACTGTGGTTGGAGTCCCCTCGCTGTGTCTCTAAAAGAACCAAGATGAACAAGTCATGGCTCTCAGAGGACTTTTCTTCCCCTGGGTCAGCCAGGGGACGGGAAAGGCACGCGTATTTTTGAGAGTGCTTCATGCAAAGCATCTTTTTCTTTTTCAAAAGGGGGCTCAACCGATGCCAGTCAAGTGGGGTGTGTGTGGCCCAGTTAGTGGCAACGAGGGAGACTGTGGTTGGAGTCCCCTCGCTGTGTCTCTAAAAGAACCAAGATGAACAAGTCATGGCTCTCAGAGGACTTTTCTTCCCCTGGGTCAGCCAGGGGACGGGAAAGGCACGCGTATTTTTGAGAGTGCTTCATGCAAAGCATCTTTTTCTTTGTCAAAAGGGGGGGTCAACCGATGCCAGTCAAGTGGGGTGTGTGTGGCCCAGTTAGTGGCAACGAGGGAGACTGTGGTTGGAGTCCCCTCGCTGTGTCTCTAAAAGAACCAAGATGAACAAGTCATGGCTCTCAGAGGACTTTTCTTCCCCTGGGTCAGCCAGGGGTCGGGAAAGGCACGCGTATTTTTGAGAGTGCTTCATGCAAAGCATCTTTTTCTTTGTCAAAAGGGGGGGTCAACCGATGCCAGTCAAGTGGGGTGTGTGTGGCCCAGTTAGTGGCAACGAGGGAGACTGTGGTTGGAGTCCCCTCGCTGTGTCTCTAAAAGAACCAAGATGAACAAGTCATGGCTCTCAGAGGACTTTTCTTCCCCTGGGTCAGCCAGGGGACGGGAAAGGCACGCGTATTTTTGAGAGTGCTTCATGCAAAGCATCTTTTTCTTTTTCAAAAGGGGGCTCAACCGATGCCAGTCAAGTGGGGTGTGTGTGGCCCAGTTAGTGGCAACGAGGGAGACTGTGGTTGGAGTCCCCTCGCTGTGTCTCTAAAAGAACCAAGATGAACAAGTCATGGCTCTCAGAGGACTTTTCTTCCCCTGGGTCAGCCAGGGGACGGGAAAGGCACGCGTATTTTTGAGAGTGCTTCATGCAAAGCATCTTTTTCTTTGTCAAAAGGGGGGGTCAACCGATGCCAGTCAAGTGGGGTGTGTGTGGCCCAGTTAGTGGCAACGAGGGAGACTGTGGTTGGAGTCCCCTCGCTGTGTCTCTAAAAGAACCAAGATGAACAAGTCATGGCTCTCAGAGGACTTTTCTTCCCCTGGGTCAGCCAGGGGACGGGAAAGGCACGCGTATTTTTGAGAGTGCTTCATGCAAAGCATCTTTTTCTTTTTCAAAAGGGGGCTCAACCGATGCCAGTCAAGTGGGGTGTGTGTGGCCCAGTTAGTGGCAACGAGGGAGACTGTGGTTGGAGTCCCCTCGCTGTGTTTTACATGCTTTTAGAAGGGCATGAAATGGCTTGGAGGTTGACTTTCATCATATGCAAACTGTTGGCTACCAAAATGCTGCCTTTCCAACAACTGTGGTTATAGGCAATGAGGAACATACTGATGAAGATGAGACGCAGATACCCGATTGGGATGACAACTTAAATATTCGGTCAGGGCAAGAAGAAACTCGGTCTGAGGGGTAGGGGAGTGCAAACACAACAATTGATGATTAAGTTCTAGATCACACCTACTGTCAACCCACAGTCAGACACTCGAGGAGGTCAACAGAGGCGGTGGAGGAGGATGCAACCGACGTCGAAGTAACCTGGCGCCTTCCTGGACACAGTCGGAGCACTGGTAGCACGTCTACAACTGCATCCTCAGCCACCACTCTGCCTCTGAGCATTATTCGGGGTGGATCAACAGGTCGCATGGCCTCTAAGCCTTGCCTAGCCAGGTCCTTTTTTGACATAGAAAAAGATCGCCCAAATTATGTGATCTGTAAAATTTGTCATGGTTCTCTTAGTAGAGGTCAAAACCTCAGCAGTTTGACAACTTCTTCCATGAATCGTCACATGAATAAATATCATATGGCCCGATGGGAAGCTCACCGTGCTGCAATGCGGCCTAGCGGAGCGAACCATCCACCGCCTGCCCCTTCCAGTGCATCCGCGCGCTCGTCATCTTCTAGGACTGTGGGGACAGCTGTCACACCTGTTTTTCCACCCACAACTTCCACCACTGTAACCGCAACAGGCAGTTTGCTTGGTAGGTCGTCAGTTGGTTTGGAAGGGGAAACAAGTGAGTGTGTACAGCTCTCTCAGACATCGATAGCACCAACTTTGGATGAAGGCAACATCATGTCTCCGCCTGCACTTTCCTCACAAAGCTGCATTTTTCCAGGGACACCCGACTCAACACCGTCTACACACAGCAGCCAGATCTCTGTCCCTCAGATGTGGTCAAATAAAAGGCCACTTCCTGCGACCCATGACAAAGCGAAGAGGTTGACTCTATCCCTCTGTAAGCTGTTGACTACAGAAATGCTGCCTTTCCGCCTAGTGGACACACAGGATTTTACAGACCTTATGTCTGTCGCTGTGCCCCAGTACCAGATGCCCAATCACCACTGCTTCTCCAAGAAAAGCATGCCCGCGCTACACCGGCATGTCGCACACAACATCACCACTTCCTTGAGAAAATCTGTGTGCGACAGGGTGCATTTCAACACAGATACTTGGACCAGTAAGCATAGACAGGGTCATTACATGTCACTGACTGGGCACTGGCAAACTATGGTGAGAGATGGAGAAGGGTCTGCTGTACAAGTCTTGCCGTCCCCACGAGTTGTTTCAATCCTTGTTCTGTATGTAGAAGTTAATACACTGCTTCTGCCTCTTCAACCTCGTGTGGGTCCTCTACCTTTGCGCAAACCCTGTGTGGTCAGGCCACCCTTCCTTGCAACTGCGCACAAGGACTACCACACACCTCCTTACTATGCTGGCAGCAGAGCTCAATGCCATCAGGCGGTCAAAGTTTTACTTTGAAATGTATGGGAAATGTGAGTCACACCGCTATTACAGAGAATAGTAGTCAGGCAGGGTCAAAACATTAATTGAGGAACAGGAACAGAATGGGACGGCCAGGACTTAATCAGAAAACAAGCAGAGGTGAAATGCGTATCGGCCAACAAGGTACATAAACAGCAAGCAGGAAAAGTAGTCAGGTAACAAGCACACAAAATCATAAAACTGAACTGGGGGTAAAATTAACCAGAGGTTCATAGCTATGTCTGGCAGTGGTCTGCAGACAGGATGGGCATAAAAAAGGGTGTGGTGTCTTCCCATTGGTTGTAGCTGAATGATGGTATTTCATCTGTGAGATACCCACCAGCTACATTCAGCCAGAGATTCTGCATCTGTCAAGGTAATGCAGCCCAGTGGGTGAGCATAACCTGCGTCCACCTGCGCCGCTGGCATCGACTACTCTCCCATCATCAGCACTATTCATGAAAGGAACACGTTGTCACCTGGCGACCGGAGTACAAATTGACGGAGCGGACTCCGTTGGTGACTTAACAGCCGTGTGCGGCAATGATGCAAACCTGGCTGCGGGCCATCCTCAGGGCAATGTGACACACGTGCCTTTTATGGCTCACGTGTTGATCCGAATTCTCCAGCAATTTTTAAAACACCATCACGGCCTACATGGCCTTGTGCAGCGGGCACGCTCGCTATGTGCTCACTTCCATCGTGCGCACACAGCAGCTCAACAACTTTCATCACTCCGGAAGTCTTAGGGTCTGGCAGTTAAACGCCGGAAATGCGATGTTCCGACACGCAGGAATTGGAATCTGCACATGTTGCAGCGTGTGTGGCAGCACCGCAGAGCCCTGCTGAAATACGGTAAGACATATAGCCTGGGATAAGTTGATCCAGAGGTGGTGCAGATCACGCTGCTGGAGTGGTGTCAGATCAAGGACCTATGCACCCTGCTACACAGTTTTGAAATGTCGACGAAGATGTTTAGCACTGGCAATGTCATTCTCAGCGTGACAATTCTGGTCATCTACATGATGGAGCACACTGTAATTATTATTCGGAGTCAGGTGTTGGGACAAGAGGAAGGGGAGGAAGTACAGGAGGAGTCATATGCGGAAGGGATAACAAGATCTACGAGGTCCAGATGGTCAGCGGCACCTATGCGGCAGTCATGGTGAGGGAGAGGGATTAACAAGGGCGCATAGTATCAGCAAAAAGTGTTGATGAAAGTGCAGGAGCCCATGAAGAAATGGAGGACGAACTGGCGATGGGCATGGAAGACTCAGCAGATGAGTGAGAGCTTGCTCACATTTCGGTTGTGCGAGGTTGTGGGTAGAGGGCAGAGGAAGGATGCACGATTCTCACCTCTCTGCCACCAACACACCAAGGACTTGGTCCTCCTGGATGCACAAGACACATGAGCGCCTTCTTGCTGCACTACCTACATGACCCTCGGATTGTATGAATTTGAAGTAATCCTGAATACTGGGTTGCCACACTGTTAGATCCCCGGTACAAGACAAAATTTGGCGAACTAATTCCTGCCATAGAAATAGACGCACGTATACAGGAGTATCTGCAGAATGTGGTACGCAATCTTAGATCTACTTTTCCACTAAACACCAGTGCTGCACAGAGTGAATCTCAACACTTTGTCATGGATAGGAGGAAATGGTCTTTTACTTGTCCACATCGGAGGGACCGAGGGATGGCTGCTGTGCTGAGATGGCGTTGAGTACGGTGTCCCTGCACAGTTGCACTTTTGGTCATATCCCAAAATGAGTTGAAAAAGGACAGATGCTGTTGGAAAGGGGAACAGGTGTGTTGGAAAGGGGAAAAAAATTTTGGTCCGTGGATTTGGTGGTTAAACAACTGTAACATTTGCTGAAGAAACAACATCTGTTACAGTGGGACTGGCAGATTTGGATAAAGTGGTATATAATCTGTGACCGCTATATAACAAAAATTAATAAGAAAAGAAAGAGAAAGGTATATATCACCTTCAGCAGTCAGTGTCCACCGTGCTCCCAGTTGGAAAAGGAGAGGTTGGCAACTTGAAGGTTTGGTGGAGGATACAGAGCTGTGTGGCTATGAAACTAATAGTAGCCTGAACCGAGTTAGACGCCATTCGGATCTGGAGACTGTGAGCCCTGTTAGCGTCACAGGGTCCACATGCCCACCCAGCCCAGGAACTCCCTGTTAACAACACAGGGGCCATTGAGTACGCTGACCGTGTGCGTAGGGGCCACACCTGTGGACAGCAGGCGCATCAGCAGCAGCAGGCCTGTTAATGCCACTGGGCTGCACAAGCAGGACTGTTAGGACAGGAGCTGGTCTTAACCGTTCTGCGTTACCAACTGTGGTGGTGGCCTGCATCCACCACCCTATCCCTGCCTACCTCTGGCCTAAAGCCGCAATGGGTTCAACACATGGAGGTGTGCTCTTTCGGAGCATAATAGAAGACTGCGCACCTCCTTGTTGGCTCCAGCCCCTTTTATAACCTGGGTCCGCCCCAAACCAGGGTGAACCACAATGCACCTCCTGGAGACAAAAGCAGAGTGACACGTCATGAGTGGCATAACTAGCGTCCTATTTGGAAACGCAACTTCAATGATGACCTCATGGCTGCCATGACCCAAACACCTCACCAGTCATCGTCTGACCATCAATAATGCGGTGACAAGTCATAGGTGTGGGCCTCTGCAAGCCATTTGGGAGGACACCTGATGCCCTGTGGTCTATATGGGACCCCCACATCAGGGCCAGGGCCAAAGAGTTCATTACCGGACCTAGTCTCTGATGCAGGAAGTGCCTGAGCATGCTCAGTAGCATGAAATACAGTCTCTGAAAAAAGACTATCAGCTTTAGCATGGTGTCTAGGCACAAAACAGGACTTAGACCCGGCACAGAATGCAAGCACCTGTGCAAAGAGGCTTTTCACACTTAGTGTGGGAGCATGCGCTGTATCCCGAAATGAAGACTTAGCGTCAGGAATGGCACAGTCAGGCTGAGCATACTCACTAGGCGAAACACTGTAATTATGCTGCAGCTGGGGTACATCGGCACACGCATGCGCACTAGCTGCCTCTCCACACTTAGACGTGGAGGGGAAATTTGTCTTGGAGATGCTGTCTATGAACAGAAGGAAAAGCTAAAGGAAGCCTGACTTTCTATCCCTCCGAATTATGAAATGCAGCAATGAATTCCATGAGTTTGCTATAACATTAGCGTAGCTAAATGTGCATGAGGGTGTGATGTAGAGGTGCTAGAAATAGCTTGTCACCAGTGGGGCACTAATGGAATACAACAGCCAGTTCTATGATGCCACAAAATGGCAGTATTTTGTGCTATCATTATAGCTTATTAAAAACAGAGCACGAGGTTGTCATGCAGAGGTGCTGCACATAGATTTGCAGTAGTGTGAATAGACAAAAGTACAATAGCCACGTTTAGGATACAACTAGGTACAGTGAGTGTTTGCTAGTATAATGGCTGAGTTTAAAAAAGTTTGAGTGTGCAATGCAGGCAGATGTCCTGCAAATATCGTTCCAATACTGTGAATTGACAAAAGTACAATAGCCACGTTTAGGATACAACTAGGTACAGTGAGTGTTTGCTAGTATAATGGCTGAGTTTAAAAAAGTTTGAGTGTGCAATGCAGGCAGACGTGCTGCAAATAACGTTCCAATACTGTGAATAGACAAAAGTACAATAGCCACGTTTAGGATACAACTAGGTACACTGAGTGTTTGCTACTATAAATGGCTGAGTTTAAAAAAGTTTGAGTGTGCAATGCAGGCAGACGTGCTGCAAATAACGTTCCAATACTGTGAATTGACAAAAGTACAATAGCCACGTTTAGGATACAACTAGGTACAGTGAGTGTTTGCTAGTATAATGGCTGAGTTTAAAAAAGTTTGAGTGTGCAATGCAGGCAGACGTGCTGCAAATAACGTTCCAATACTGTGAATTGACAAAAGTACAATAGCCACGTTTAGGATACAACTAGGTACAGTGAGTGTTTGCTAGTATAATGGCTGAGTTTAAAAAAGTTTGAGTGTGCAATGCAGGCAGACGTGCTGCAAATAACGTTCCAATACTGTGAATTGACAAAAGTACAATAGCCACGTTTAGGATACAACTAGGTACAGTGAGTGTTTGCTAGTATAATGGCTGAGTTTAAAAAAGTTTGAGTGTGCAATGCAGGCAGACGTGCTGCAAATAACGTTCCAATACTGTGAATTGACAAAAGTACAATAGCCACGTTTAGGATACAACTAGGTACAGTGAGTGTTTGCTAGTATAATGGCTGAGTTTAAAAAAGTTAGAGTGTGCAATGCAGGCAGACGTGCTGCAAATAACGTTCCAATACTGTGAATAGACAAAAGTACAATAGCCACGTTTAGGATACAACTAGGTACACTGAGTGTTTGCTACTATAAATGGCTGAGTTTAAAAAAGTTTGAGTGTGCAATGCAGGCAGACGTGCTGCAAATAACGTTCCAATACTGTGAATTGACAAAAGTACAATAGCCACGTTTAGGATACAACTAGGTACACTGAGTGTTTGCTACTATAAATGGCTGAGTTTAAAAAAGTTTGAGTGTGCAATGCAGGCAGACGTGCTGCAAATAACGTTCCAATACTGTGAATTGACAAAAGTACAATAGCCACGTTTAGGATACAACTAGGTACAGTGAGTGTTTGCTAGTATAATGGCTGAGTTTAAAAAAGTTAGAGTGTGCAATGCAGGCAGACGTGCTGCAAATATCGTTCCAATACTGTGAATAGACAAAAGTAAAATAGCCACGTTTAGGATACAACTAGGTACACTGAGTGTTTGCTAGTATAATGGCTGAGTTTAAAAAAGTTAGAGTGTGCAATGCAGGCAGACGTGCTGCAAATAACGTTCCAATACTGTGAATAGACAAAAGTACAATAGCCACGTTTAGGATACAACTAGGTACACTGAGTGTTTGCTACTATAAATGGCTGAGTTTAAAAAAGTTTGAGTGTGCAATGCAGGCAGACGTGCTGCAAATAACGTTCCAATACTGTGAATTGACAAAAGTACAATAGCCACGTTTAGGATACAACTAGGTACAGTGAGTGTTTGCTAGTATAATGGCTGAGTTTAAAAAAGTTTGAGTGTGCAATGCAGGCAGACGTGCTGCAAATAACGTTCCAATACTGTGAATTGACAAAAGTACAATAGCCACGTTTAGGATACAACTAGGTACAGTGAGTGTTTGCTAGTATAATGGCTGAGTTTAAAAAAGTTTGAGTGTGCAATGCAGGCAGACGTGCTGCAAATAACGTTCCAATACTGTGAATTGACAAAAGTACAATAGCCACGTTTAGGATACAACTAGGTACAGTGAGTGTTTGCTAGTATAATGGCTGAGTTTAAAAAAGTTAGAGTGTGCAATGCAGGCAGACGTGCTGCAAATATCGTTCCAATACTGTGAATAGACAAAAGTAAAATAGCCACGTTTAGGATACAACTAGGTACACTGAGTGTTTGCTACTATAAATGGCTGAGTTTAAAAAAGTTTGAGTGTGCAATGCAGGCAGACGTGCTGCAAATAACGTTCCAATACTGTGAATTGACAAAAGTACAATAGCCACGTTTAGGATACAACTAGGTACACTGAGTGTTTGCTAGTATAATGGCTGAGTTTAAAAAAGTTAGAGTGTGCAATGCAGGCAGACGTGCTGCAAATATCGTTCCAATACTGTGAATAGACAAAAGTACAATAGCCACGTTTAGGATACAACTAGGTACACTGAGTGTTTGCTACTATAAATGGCTGAGTTTAAAAAAGTTTGAGTGTGCAATGCAGGCAGACGTGCTGCAAATAACGTTCCAATACTGTGAATTGACAAAAGTACAATAGCCACGTTTAGGATACAACTAGGTACACTGAGTGTTTGCTACTATAAATGGCTGAGTTTAAAAAAGTTAGAGTGTGCAATGCAGGCAGACGTGCTGCAAATATCGTTCCAATACTGTGAATAGACAAAAGTACAATAGCCACGTTTAGGATACAACTAGGTACACTGAGTGTTTGCTAGTATAATGGCTTAGTAACAATGAGTTGTAGTGTGCAATGCAGGCAGACGTGCTCTGCAAATGTCTTTGCACTAGTGGGACTATAGCAAAGTCCAATAGCCACGTTTAGGATGCCACTAGGTACACTGAGTGTTTGCTAGTAAAATTGCTTAGTTTAAAAAAGTTGGAGTGTGCAATGCAGGCAGATGTGCTCTGCTAATATCTTTGCACTAGTGGGACTATAGCAAAGTCCAATAGCCACGTATAGGATGCCACTAGGTACACTGAGTGTTTGCTAGTATAATGGCTTAGTTAAAATGAGTTTGAGTGTGCAATGCAGGCAGACGCGCTATGCAAATGTCTTTGCACTAGTGGGACTATAGCAAAGTCCAATAGCCACGTATAGGATGCCACTAGGTACACTGAGTGTTTGCTAGTATAATGGCTTGGTTTTAATGAGTTGGAGTGTGCAATGCAGGCAGACGCGCTCTGCAAATGTCTTTGCACTAGTGGGACTATAGCAAAGTCCAATAGCCACGTATAGGATGCCACTAGGTACACTGAGTGTTTGCTAGTATAATGGCTTGGTTTTAATGAGTTGGAGTGTGCAATGCAGGCAGACGCGCTCTGCAAATGTCTTTGCACTAGTGGGACTATAGCAAAGTCCAATAGCCACGTATAGGATGCCACTAGGTACACTGAGTGTTTGCTAGTATAATGGCTTGGTTAGAATGAGTTGTAGTGTGCAATGCAGGCAGATGTGCTCTGCTAATGTCTTTGCACTAGTGGGACTATAGCAAAGTCCAATAGCCACGTATAGGATGCCACTAGGTACACTGAGTGTTTGCTAGTATAATGGCTTAGTTAAAATGAGTTTGAGTGTGCAATGCAGGCAGACGCGCTATGCAAATGTCTTTGCACTAGTGGGACTATAGCAAAGTCCAATAGCCACGTATAGGATGCCACTAGGTACACTGAGTGTTTGCTAGTATAATGGCTTGGTTAGAATGAGTTGTAGTGTGCAATGCAGGCAGATGTGCTCTGCTAATGTCTTTGCACTAGTGGGACTATAGCAAAGTCCAATAGCCACGTATAGGATGCCACTAGGTACACTGAGTGTTTGCTAGTATAATGGCTTAGTTAAAATGAGTTTGAGTGTGCAATGCCGGCAGACGCGCTATGCAAATGTCTTTGCACTAGTGGGACTATAGCAAAGTCCAATAGCCACGTATAGGATGCCACTAGGTACACTGAGTGTTTGCTAGTATAATGGCTTGGTTTTAATGAGTTGGAGTGTGCAATGCAGGCAGACGCGCTCTGCAAATGTCTTTGCACTAGTGGGACTATAGCAAAGTCCAATAGCCACGTATAGGATGCCACTAGGTACACTGAGTGTTTGCTAGTATAATGGCTTGGTTAGAATGAGTTGTAGTGTGCAATGCAGGCAGACGCGCTCTGCAAATGTCTTTGCACTAGTGGGACTATAGCAAAGTCCAATAGCCACGTAAAGGATGCCACTAGGTACACTGAGTGTTTGCTAGTATAATGGCTTGGTTAGAATGAGTTGTAGTGTGCAATGCAGGCAGACGCGCTCTGCAAATGTCTTTGCACTAGTGGGACTATAGCAAAGTCCAATAGCCACGTATAGGATGCCACTAGGTACACTGAGTGTTTGCTAGTATAATGGCTTAGTTATCAGTTGGAGTGTGCAGAGGACAAGAGGGTACAGTGGCAGGATTGTGGTGCTCTGGGTAGAGGAATGGAAGCCTGCCTTTCTATTCCCTCCTAATGGTGAAATGCAGGTAGGAAATCCCTGACCTGGGCTACACAGACGCTGTTGCTGTTTGCAGGACCTGTCACCTATGGCTCTCTGACCCTGCCGGTTGGAGCCCTTAAAAGGACTGCTATAAAGTGCTCTCCCTAAGCTGTCTAACGCTGTGTATGCAGCGCATACAGCTGTATCGGCTATAGGACTCAGGAAGACGGAGCTGCGACAGTGATGTCTGACACCAAAGACGCAGAAGGCAGATAATGGCGTCCGTGAAGAAAATGTCCGGTTTTATAATGCAGGGACATGTGACATGCAGATCCTATCACACATGCCGTTGCTTCTCTGGCTCAAAGTCCACTTAGCTGTGTGTGTGTCTGGGATTGGCTGACATGCTGGCCCGCCCCACAAGACGCGCGCGCTTAGGGAAGGAAGACAAGAAAAAAAAAAAAAAAAAAATGGCGATCGCCATTATAGAAACAGCAGTGATCTGAAGGCGCTGTTCACGCACACTATACACTGAAATGTGATAATAGTTTGATTCACAGAGTGACTTACACTATTACAGCAGAAACCAAGCTATGATTTAGCTGTTTTTTGGCTGCTAGAACCGTTCTCGAACGTTTCTAGAACTACCGAGCTTTTGCAAAAAGCTCGAGTTCTAGTTCGATCTAGAACATGCCCCAAAATCACTCGAGCCGCGAACTGGAGAACCACGAACCACGAACCGCGCTCAACTCTAGTGAGAACCGGCAAGCCACCCATCACTTACCCCAGATAGATACTGATCCTTAATTCAGTTGCAGTACCCTGTAGCGACTAGAGCCTCAGGGGTGCTACAGTTCTGGGTGCATATTGGACCTGACAAGTTCCTTTTAAAGCTTGGTAATGTAATAGATTGTCACCACTGTAACAAGTTAGTTCTTACATTTCCTTGCGATGAACTTTGATTGGTATTATTGAAAACTAGAATCATAGCATATTAGTCACAAAGTCGAGGACATCTAAGACTACCGAAAGGGGTCGCTGAGTGTTGAGGAGTACAGTGCATGAAAATCTCCACCGCTCTATTGACTTGTTACCTGCAGGGTTGCAAACCTCTTCCAGCATTAACATCAGCATAAAAACGTCATGGCATGGTTGCTCTGGAGCAGTGGAAACTTGTTCTCGGGAGTGATGAATGTCACAAATGCTTTTTTGAATGAATGGGCAAAAATTTCCACGGACACACTCCAATATCTTGTAGAAAGCTTTCCCAGAAGAGTATTTTACTTGCAAAGGGAGGACCAACTCCATGTTAGTGCCTTTGTATTTATAATGGCATGTCATAAAAGCTTTTGCAGGTGTAATATGAAAGTGTCACAATACATTTGGCCATATAGTGTATGTATGCATATGTTGTGCATAAAGGCAAAATATATATATTTAACCTGTGAGAGCTAACTAGTTAAATTTTCTTAATAAGTGGGGCCCACCTTCTTCTCTCAACAAAAATAAGGAAGGAAGACTATTTTAATGGCTGGTTTACTATAACGGTTTTTATATACAAAGGGTGCACAGGATAAATGATTCAGAATTTAAGACATTTTCAAAGAATAGTAGGCATTTAACCAATCCAATCCTATCTGCCTATGCACCTTACTCCATTATGTGTTACTGTAAGTATTTATTTTACTCATTTATATAGCGTTATTAATTCCACAGCGCTTTACAGATGTGATCGTCACTGTCCCCATTTGGGCTCACAATTGAAATTCATCATCAGTATATCTTTCTTGTTGTGCGGTAGGAAACCCATGCAAACACAGGAAGAATATACAAACTCATCCTGAACCCATAATGCGGGCGTCACACGAGACGATAAATCGTGCAATCGCATAAGCGATCGCACCCGCCCCCGTCGTTTGTGCATCAGGGGCAATTAGTTGCCCGTGGCGCACAAAGTCGTTAACCCCCGTCACACGTACTTACCTCCCAGGCAACGTCGCTGTGGGCGGCGAACATCCTCTTCCTGAAGAAGGAGGGACGTTCGGCGTCACAGTTACGTCGCACGGCAGCCAGCCAATAGAAGCGGAGGGGCGGAGATGAGCGGGACGTAAACATCCCACCCACCTCCTTCCTTCCGCATTGCTGGCGGGACGCAAGTAAGATGTGTTCGTCGCACCCGGGGTGTCACACAGAGCGATGTGTGCTGCCACGGGAGCGACGAACAACCAGCGCGCAGAAGGAGGAACGAGATTATGAAAATGAACGACTTGTCAACGAGCAACGATAAGGTGAGTATTTTTGCTCGTTCACAGTCGTTCGGAGGTGTCACACGGTACGATATCTCTGACGATACCGGATGTGCGTCACTAACGATGTGACCCCGACGACATATCGCCAGATATATCGTACCGTGTGACGTCCGCATAACTCCAACACTGGCGGACACAGACAGAAAAGGTCCACTGTGCAAAAACAATATATGGGCCCTCTGCAGTCCAAGAGCTCATAAAAATGTAATATTGCACCTGTTTTTGGAGATAGAAGTGGGCCCCCTTACCTTTTGGGCCCCTGTGCGGGTGCACCAATGATTTGTCTGCCCCTGCTGCAAAGCACCAGTGCTAACCATTGAGACACCATACTCGTGAGGGGGATTTGTTAAGCTATAAGTCTGGATGAGCAGCTCAGATGGGATGGTTGGTGCAGCAAGATACAACATAGACATGAAACACCAGATCTTCATTTGCAGGTTGGCACTTGGAATTCTATGGAACTGCGGAACTGGACATGCTTGAAGGCTTGTGGAACAGTGAAGAACAGCAGACATACCTTTCAGCATAACCAGCTCCACACTCAAGCAGCATAAAACTGATGAGGTGGATATGCTGGATAGAACTTGTAACAGCTTCGAATATATGAACTGAATATGCTGAGTTAAATGTAGGTAATATGGCTGGCATGAAAAGGGGAGCCAGGTGATGGCCGGCAATGCTCCACTCCCTTTTCTCACTCCAGTGTTGTGCATGTGTACCTCCCCAGCTGGGGGGTGCGACACTTACTTGCATCTTTGATGGTTCGTCCGCCACCCCATGACTGGTCACTGTCATAGACATCGTACTTGGGCAACACATCACAGAAATGATTTTCCTTTAAAGCAAACTTCAACTTCTTTATTCAGTATACGAATTTTCTGGGAGGCATCTTCATAACACACGTTTTAATCTTCATAATAACCTTCCAAGGACAAACATGCCACTTTCTCCTGTGTTACGATTCTGCTGCCACTGCTCAATGAACTAACCTTCTATGCAGCCCTCGCCCTGGGTACTATCCTTCTAGCAGACAAGTCTGACTTCTGTGGTCCCTGTCTCTTACAGCCGTGCCTGTAGGTCACAATTGAGGATACCTTTTGAGGCCTGGGCCAACCCTAATCCAGAGCTCGTGATCCCAGGACCTCCTCTGCAGCACTTCCTATCAACTCCACTAAACTGAACTCAACTCCTTTCCTTTCCTTGCTCTGTCTGCAATTACCAACCTTCACTCCACCCACTGTGCACCATCTCCCAGATTATCATAGTATCAATATCTAGCTTGTCTGCTAACACCTTGCACATCCTACTGCTAACACTCTATTATCTACCACTTATGCTTCCTCCTGTTCACTTGGTCCCTACATTGCACTAACTATACCTTAAAACATTCTATCTCAATACTCCTATGCCTGCTACTTACTACAGTATAGTTTACTCCATATTATCCTACTTAACATTTCTATATTTTACCTGCAGACACTCGACTTTGCAATACCAATGTGCTAGTACACACACTGAGTTTGGCTATATCGATCTGCTGATTATCATATTCAGCTCTATGGCTCCACATTGTCTATTTCCCTGTAGGAGGTGGTCAATTCACTCCCCCTCCTACTATACAGCATTTCCCTAATGTACAGTACTGTGATATAATTGTGCTTGATGTTGAATGTATATTAGTGCGGCTGCCGGCGATATAACAGACCGGAGCAGTACAGTAATCAGTGCCATCTAGCGGCCGATAAATTATAGTGTTCATGTAAATGTAACTGTACCTTTAAGTTTATTGCATCGTAGTACTCTGCTCTAAACCCTATCTTAACTTGTCTTTTAGTATATAGAATGTAATGTACAATACAGGAGTATAACATGTTTTATATAAGGTGTTTTCTTACAGGAAATATGGTATTATTAATACTATATTTCCTGTAATAAAATGTGCCGCCCCCGTGCCAGCAGCCGGGTTGCTCAGGTCCGGACCCGGGGGTCGTGCGGCAACTCAATAAAGGGGGAATATGTACAGGGGGATTAAAAAGTTTGTGACGCCACCCACGGGTCGTGGTAATGTGGGATACCATCGCTGCTGTTGGGGAGCCCAGTGATAATGGTATGGCAGCCTGATGTTTTAACCCCTCCATGGATAGGAGTTTAGTGTCCCGGGACCCGGTAGTGAAAGGATTGGGGGAGCCATGGGCTGTAGGCCTGGGATACAGGGAGCAGAGAAACTCACAGTGGTTGTCCTGGTGCTGGATGAGGCTGTGTTGATGTGTGAGGTCAATGAACACACAGGCAGTGATTCAACCAAATGTCCTTCAGTACCGCTGCCGCTGAGGGGGAGCACGTCCAGGTTACTGTTCCCAGTGATGTTACTAGTGTGCTTTTGGTGTGCTTTTGGTCCAGTCTGACCCTCCGGGAACCTCCACTTCCACTGCCCCTCACTCTCTGAGGCTGCACTCATGCTGTCTGGGAGCTCCAACTCCCCAGCCTGCTCTTCCCCTGAGAGCTGCTTGAGAGCCCTCTGCTCTCTTTGCTACTTTGCCAACGACTGCCCAGTCACCTCCCACCCAGTCTTCCTGACTCTAAGGTGGGAGGCCCCTTCTCTCTTAGACCTCCCCACTGGTGTGTGTGTGACTGAGATTTGCATGCTGGTCTTAGCACATCACTGGGTGACACCTAGAACCAAGGGAGAGAGATTGATGGTGCACGGAAAGGAAAATTGTGCAACACCCTGTGACGACCTGATAGGTCAGGGCGTCACATTCCCCCTTGGTTAAACGTAGCTCGTCCCTGAGCTACAGGACACATCAGGGTTTATTTAAAACTGTTCCTGTAAGGAGGATAAAAGGGGTAACATGGTATAAACATTTATCATCCCT
The DNA here is from genome assembly GCF_048569485.1 of Anomaloglossus baeobatrachus. Lineage (NCBI taxonomy): Eukaryota > Metazoa > Chordata > Amphibia > Anura > Aromobatidae > Anomaloglossus > Anomaloglossus baeobatrachus. The sequence goes on from NC_134354.1 coordinate 619,842,117, forward strand.
CACAGGCGAGGCACACTTCCCAACACTGCAAAAATACTCAGAGTCCACACTCCCAATGTCCTGGATCCCGTTAACCCGCCACCCAAACAGCCTGACCCTCTGCATACCTATGGTGGGTCTGTGACCAGGTTAAGATCCTGGGTGTTGTAACAAACGACTCTGGTAACAGTCCTGAGCAACCTGGTAGCCGTTGCCCCTTGCGCCAACCCCCACCGGGACCTCTTGGTGCCGTCTACCAGCGCAGCACCGTCCAAGGCCCTGGCAGTCTTTTTCTGTAATAACGGGTGGAAAAAGGTTCAACAAGGCGGGCGCAGTCTAATTATAGCAGAACTTCCTGTCACCCTCCACCTGGGGGTCCAAATGGTCTTCTCCAAGGAACACGGGAAGGTTCAACAAGGGTGACAGTCCATATAAAACTTTTTATGAAATTGCAGGTAGATGTACCAACTGCTCCGCAGCTGGGGTTGCTGGGTCCGGGTGCTCCGCCTCTGAGGACGGGCCTGGTGATGCGGCAGGGTCTGGTCTGGCCGGGCTCCGGACGACCGCTGCCGTGATCGGGATGGAGACGGACCCCTGCTGGAGCTTCACAAAAAGAAACTGCAGGTTCCGCTTCCGGGATGGATAGTGGCCGCTCGGCATCCGCCGAGGACAGGGTAGGTGACTGTGGAGTGGTTGCCACAAGTGGACCGGATCCCTCAGCCGCCATGGCCGGATTAGGGTAATCAATAGGGACTGGGTAACCGCTTATCCTTTCTTAACGTGGGATTTCGATCTCACGGGCTCGCATCGCCACTGCCAGACTCCTCATCTCTTCCCTCCAGTGGTTCAGTATGAACAGGAACTGCGTCCGCATTCACCTGCACAGCTGCTCGGTCTCTTCTTTGATCCAGGTTGCGGTCCCGGAAACTGCACGTTCCGGTGACCAACTCCGCTCCGCCATCTTGCCTCTGCGTTGTCCAGGAACAGTATGGCAGAGTCCTGGCATCCCTACTTCTCTTCCGCTTTTTCTACATTCGGGCACGCCCCCTTGGTTTTCTCCCAGCACTCTTTTGCGCGCTGTGGCCCTCTGGGAACTTCCAGTTCCTGTTTCACGCTGAAGACGAAAGGAGGGGCTTTGGCTTCGCGCCCTTTTTCAAGAAGATGGTATTTTTGGCATGAAAATAGCGGAAAAGTGGCGGCCGTCACGGAAAAAGGGATTTTGGATTTCGACTTTCTCTTTTCAAGGCGCACGTCACCCAGGTTAGTGGGTCCTGCTCGCATCCTGTTCGTGACGCCAGAAATTGAGGTGTGCCACCCCCGTGACAGCAGCCGGGCTGCTCAGGTCCGGATCCGCAGTGGCTCGAGGGGTCTCCGAACCCAGGGGTCGTGCGGCCACTCAATAAAGGGGGAATATGTACAGGGGGATTAAAAAGTTTGTGACGCCACCCACGGGTCGTGGTAATGTGGGATACCACCGCTGCTGTTGGGGAGCTCGGTGACGATGGTATGGCAGCCTGATGTTTTAACCCCTCCGTGGGTAGGGGTTTGATGACCCATGGCCCAGTAGTGAAAGGGTGGGGAGCTGTGGGCTGGAGGCCTGGGAGACAGGGAGCAGAGAAACTCACAGTGGTTGTCCTGGTGCTGGATGAGGCTGTGTTGATGTGTGAGGTCAATGAACACACAGGCAGTGATTCAACCAAATGTCCTTCAGTACCGCTGTTGCTGAGGGGGAGCATGTCCAGGTGACCATTCCCAGTGATGTTACTAGTGTGCTTTTGGTCCAGTCTGACCCTCCGAGAACCTCCACTTCCACTGCCCCTCACTCTCTGAGGCTCCACTCACGCTGTCTGGGAGCTCCAACTCCCCAGCCTGCTCTTTCCCTGAGAGCTGCTTGAGAGCCCTCTGCTCTTTTTGCTCTTCTGCCGACGACTGCCCAGTCACCTCCCACCCAGTCTGCCTGACTCTAAGGTGGGCGGCCCCTTCTCTCTTGGACCTCCCCACTGGTGTGTGTGTGTGTGACTGAGATTTGCATGCTGGTCTTAGCACATCACTGGGTGACACCTGGAACCAAGGGAGAGAGATGGATGCTGCACGGAAAGGAAAATTGTGCAACACCCTTTGATGACCTGATAGGCCAGGGCGTCACAAAAACACCTTATATAAAACATGTTATACTCCTATACATTACATTCTATATACTAAAAGACCAGTCTGCTACATCTCCGGCAGCCACACTAATATACATTGAACTTCAAGCACAATTATATCAAAGTATTGTACATTAGGGAAAATGCTGTATAGTAGGAGGGGGAGTGAATTGACCACCTCCTACAGGGAAATAGAGCAATGTGGAGCCATAGAGCTGAATATGATAATCAGCAGATCGATATAGCCAAACTCAGTGTGTGTACTAGAATATTGGTATTGCAGAGTCGAGTGTCTGCCAGGTGCTTTGGAATAGTAGAGTTGTGTATGCAGTCAGGCACCTTGGTATAGCAGAACCAGGCAGGTTTGTCGTGGGACACAAGGAGTATAAGCATGGGATAGACAGCGTGGATGCTTCACTAATTGAATAGTCAGTCGATATATTGCCACCAGAGCCAGTCTAAAAAGGTTGATCAAATCAAAATATGCTTTATCATAGTAACCAAAAAGTGCCCGAGAACAGAGAAAGAGTCACCTGGGAAGGAAGATGAAGAGTCTGGAGCCAGGACAAGTGAATAACACAGAAATGTACTTATGATTAGGTGGGAAATAATCCAGACTTGTGAGCCAAGCCTGCCGCTCTCCAGGAGCTTTGTCTATCTCTATTGAATTCACATTTTTTGAAGGGTAACATAAAAATTGGTATATTAGATTTACTTGGACACCTTCTATAGTTCGGATTGTAAAATCCTCTGCATGTTGAGGTTTTGTATGCATTTATTCACACTTTTCAGAAATAATTTAAATATCTCCGCTTAATAAATCAATGTCAGTGAAGTATTACTCATCCTGCCAGTAAAATAATACAAATCAGTAACACCGAAATATAAAGAAATACTATCGACATTCAGATATAACCTCGCTGTCTCTTGCTGCCATTAATTCAATAGCATTTTCAGTTTATTTTCTGTTACGAAACTTTAGACATGATTTAAGGAGGCAACGTCTTCAGTAAAGCCTGCTGTAATGAAGTAACTCCAACATCTATAACTGACTTCATTAAAATGTGAGGTCAATGAAGTGGACAAAGAATGTGATTTTTAAATGTGCATGCACCATTAGGAAAAGTCTGGAGAGCACTCATTAAATATTTTTACATTACAATGTATGCTCAGCGGATGAACTGTAGCTAACAGGCTTCGGATATCTTTATTCTCGTAAATAGGAAAAATCACTGCTGTCTTTTTCCACATCTGCCTCACCTCAGACCAAAAGACAATCATGGCTATCAGCAGGTATTAAATAATTGCACTATATATTTGCTGTGATCATCTCTTCGCCTGGCTTGTGTCTTTTATTTCCATGTACACTAACCCACGGCAGTGTGTCTCATCTATTCAAGCTATTGCTGCCCGCTCGTAGACTGAAGAAAGCTCTTTACTGACGCAGTTACCTGACGTCAATATATCATTGATCAGTCATTATGTTAAAATCTATATCTATTATGCCTTATACATATAGGACATGGGCATTTATTGCAATGTAAGATATGTGTTTGCATCCTGCAGGGCTTGTGTTCAGATAAAAATCACAAAAGCACTATATAGAAACACAACCAACATGTCAGTAAATGTGGAAGTCTCTAGATGATGCACTGTACATTATATAAGTAAAAATATTAGCACACAACTCTTAATTAGAGACGAGCGGACCCGTGGATATTTGAGTTTGGTGGGTTCGACCAGACTTGAGTTAAAAGATACAACCTAAAATAACCCTCATACCACAGGTGGCGTCACAAATAGACTGTCATCATCCCCTTCCTATTTACTAAACGACACCGCCGAGGTCACAGAATCGGGCCTCGCCACCGCAGCGTCCCAGGAGCAGAACCGCAGACCGGTAACGAGTCACCCCAGGCCCCGGCGCAGGGGTGTTAAAAGCACTATATAGAAACACAACCAACATGTCAGTATATGTGGAAGTCTCTAGAAGATGTGCTGTACATTATATAAGTAAAAATATTAGCACACAACTCTTAATTAGAGACGAGCAGCCCGTGGATATTTGAGTTCAGCAGGTTCGACCAGATTTGAGTTAAGAGATATGTACCGCCCCTGTGTCAGCGGCCAAGCCGCTCGGATCCGGAACCGCGGTGGCTCAAGGAGTCTCCGGACCCGAAGGATCGCGCGGACACCCGAATGTAAAAGAGGGATATGTACAGGGGGGTTAGGAGTTTGTGACACCACCCACGGTGCATGGTAAGATGGAGTACCACCGCTGCTGTTGGGAGCGCCCGGCGGCGGTGGTATGGCAGCAAGGTGTTTGACCCCTCCGTGGGTAGGGGAGGTTTGCCCCGGGGCCCGGTGATGGTAGCGAAGGGGTGCCGTTGGGAGAGGAAAGGGTTTCTACATACTCACTCAGTCCAAAAATACTGACACCAACAGCTTGAAAAAACAGAATTCTGAGCACCGCTGCAGCAAGGAGGGAGCACGCTTGGATCCGTGCCCTTGGTGTTGCTTGTTAGCCTGTGACCTTTTCCGTGGCACCTTCATCACTATTTGGACCCTGTAGTGTGGAACTAGTTGGGTCACGCTCACCCGTATAGCTAGCGGAGTGAGCTTGCTCTCAGGGTTCACACTTGGGATTTTCTGGACTGTGTTTTGGGAAAGTCCTATCCCCTTGTTGCGCCAGTACCCCGCTTTTGGAGCAGGTGAGGGATGAATCTTGAAGACTTCACCCCCCGTCGGGTAAATTACCAGGTCGCTTGAAGCTACTTCCCGGCCTAGGGTCCACGTACCCCGTCGTGCCCTGGCCCCTGCCCGGAGATGGCACAAGGCCGCCGGCTGCCCTCCTCGGCAGATCCGTGCCCCTTGACATGATCCCCTGTGACCGAGGTTCCAGCTCCTACCAGGCCCAGACCAACGTCTGCCGCCTAGTAGTCTTGAGGAGCCCTGCTCCACAATGGTGACCTCTCACCTCGAGAGACACCACTCCACACTCCTCCTCCTTCACTTTCTCTCTCTCTTCTCACTTCTCACTTCCCGTGTCAACCCCCCAAGTGGGTGGCCCTACTCCCTTCAGGCCAGTGCAAAGTGTTCCTAGGGTTTTGACTGGCTCTGATCTTAGCAACACCAAAGGACAGGGATCCGTAGCCAAGGAGGATGTGGATACTGTGCAGAAGGGCATGTTGCTCAATACCCTGTGACGACTTGATAGGCCAGGGCGTCACAGATACAGCCTACAATAACCCTCAGACCAGTTCACCACTGCACAACCATCTGTATCCTCATCTACTGTATTCTCACCCATCCCCTGTAGACTGTGTGTGAGCCCTCGTGGGCAGCTTCCTCTCTCCTCCTGTGCCAGTCTGTGGCTTGTAATGTTCATTGTTATTGTACTTGTTTTTATGTATACCCTTTTCACATTTAAAGTGCCATGGAATAAATGGCACTATAATAGTAAGTAAATAATAATAATAATAATAATAGCTTCTTTCGGGACCTGATCTTGTTCCAGGACTTCAAACTGCATATAAATCAATAGGGACCTGAACTGATGGGCTCAACTCAAGTAACGAGTATAATGGAAGTCAATGATTGGGCAGTTTTGTTCTCCACCCAGATACAGCCAGCCATAAACCGCATTACCAGAGAAGGGAGGGTGGAGGCATTGTTTGTTTTTTTTACACCCAGCACTCAAACACATTGTTTTTGCTCTCACTCAGAGGCATTCAGAGACCGCAAGTGGCTCTCACTAGGTCAAGAACTGCTTTGCAGTTCAAAACGCAAATGGCAAAAACAATTGACATGTCAATTGTTTTTGCCATTTGGGTTTTGTACTGCAAAGCTGAGTTTTTGTCCAAAGTTCTGCCACAAAAAGGCTGCAGTTTGAACTGCATAGTGGGCACAAGAAACCCAAATTCCCATAGACTTTGCTTGAAAAGCAGAACACATCCATTTTGGCATTTTACGCTGCAGTTGAAAAAGCAGCAAAAAAGCAGGTAAAAAGCAGGTAAAAAGCAACGTGGACACATAGCCTTAGGCTATGTGCATATGTTGCAGTTTTGGCTGCGGACATTCTGCAACCAAATCTGTATCTCCTGTCAGGAAAAGCTCAAAGCACAGCAGCAAAAACACACGTTTTTGCTGCAGTTTTTTTTTTTTTATGCATTTAGTTATTGCTTTCAATGGTGAAAACACCAGAAAATTATTCAGAAAGGATTGACATGCTGCAGATTTTTTTCTGCAAGGAAAAATCCTGATTGTGTGCACAACATTTCAGGATTCTAATAGACTTCTTTGCACATTTGTGAAAATCTGCAAGAAAAAATGCAGCAAAACACAACGTGTGCACACAGCCTTATAGTTTGGGTTTGCTCATATCTACTCTTATGCGGGCCTCACACGATACGATCTATCATGTGATCGCACGAGCGATCGTACCTGCCCCCGTCGTTTGTGTGTCACGGGCAATTAGTTGCCCGTGGCGCACAAAGTCGTTAAACCCCCATCACACCTACTTACCTGCTGAGTGACGTCGCTGTGGGCGGCAAACATCCACTTCCTGAAGGGGGAGGGATGTTCGGCGTCACAGCGACGTCACACAGTGGCCAGCCAATAGAAGCGGAGGCGCGGAGATGAGCGGGACGTAAACATCCCGCCCACCTCCTTCCTTCAGCATTGCCGGCAGGATGCAGGTAAGCTGTGTTCATCGTTCCCGGGGTGTTACACGGAGCAACGTGTGCTGCCCCGGGAACGATGACAACAGGACGTGCGATTTTTAGAAAATGAGTGACATGTCAGCGATGAACGAGAAGGTGAGTATTTCTGCTCGTTCATCGCTGTCACACGCTACGATATATCAAGCGATGCCAGATGTCACTTACGACGTGACCCCGCCGACATATCGCACGATATATCGTCTCGTGTGACGCCCGCATAAACCATTGAGTTTATGTTTTGATTTAGCTCTATGGCCATAGGTGTATAACACCCAGCCCCTCACAAGGGAGTCTGCGTTTACTGATATTTGTGAACTGAATTAGAGCATTGTACTGTGATAAGATGCCACCTGTGTAACAAGGCAGCATGAGATTTCTTCCATCCTCAATAATTCACAATCAACTATAAAAAGTATTATTGAAAAGTAGAGGCATTTAATAACCACAACAATTCATCCATGAAGTAAAAACCACATAAAGATATAGAGTGACATCACAGAGTGCTGAGGCGCAAAGTGTATAAAAGTCAGCAACGCTCGGCTGACTCAATTGCTGCTGACTTTGGCATTAATATCAGCATAAAAACTGTGCACTGGGAGCTTCATGGCATCAATTCCTATGGCTGGGCAGCTTCATTCATGCCCCATGTCACCAACAACAACTCCAAGCATTGAATAGTGTAAAGCAAGCAGCCAGTGGAATCTGGATCAGTGGAATTTTATTATGTTGACTAACAACACTTCTTTTAGTTTGACAAATAGCAGAAGAACATTACCTGACTGAACAAATTGCCCCAAGTGAAGAGTTTGTTACAGGAAAGACAATGTTATGGGTTTGTTTTCCAGTGGTTGCCTTAATGACTATTGATGGTCATGATCTCTAATATGCCCGTGCTTTGACTTCAATATGTAGCAGAGACGGGATCGTCATGAGACGTTGTGGTGTGGATTATGTCAGACCTGGGTGTTTTGGGGTTAATAAATTGGAGAGAGAGGTTGTGTTTTGTTTGCTATTTAAATAAAAGATGTTTCTCTATATTTTGTGTATTTCTTTTGACTTACAGGATTAGTAAAGGGGGGTCCCATATACAGTATCCCTCCCCATTATTAATCCAGGGCTTAGTGCCAGCTGTGATTTTTGATAAATGACAACTGTCATTAACCCCATATACACACGTGGTCAAAATTGTTGGTAACCCTTGTTTAATGAAAGAAAAAACCACAATGGTCACAGAGATAACTTGAATCGGACAAAAGTAATAATAAATAGAAAATCTATGAGCCAAAGTGGACTTCATGGGAGGCGACCAAGGAGGACATCATTGTTGAAAAAAATGATAAAAAAACCAGACTGGAATTTGCCAAACTACATGTTGACAAGCCACAAATCTTCTGGGAAAATGTCCTATGAACATATGAGATCCAAATGAAACTTTTTTCCAAGTCACATCAGCTCTATGTTCACTGACGGAAAAATGAAGCATATCAAGAAAAGAACACTGTCCCTACTGTGAAACATGGAGGAGACTCTGTTATGTTTGGGGCTGCTTTGCTGCATCTGGCACAGGGGGTCTTGAAACTGTGCAGGGTACAATGAAATCTCAAGACTATCAAAGCATGCTAGATAGACATTTGCTGTCCAATATCAGAAAGCTTGGTCTCAGTCGCAGGTCATGAATCTTGCAGGATAATGACCCAAAACACATAGTTGAAGTAACTGTGAGATGATCAGAAATTCATCTAACAGCTATTCCTTCTGATTTCACAATAAACAAGCCACAAAGGCTTTACCAATAAAAACAGTGTGAGGAGTCTGTCAGCAACTTATCTATTAACAAAGGATCAGACATCCTGAAATCCAACATGCCCCATCTTTCTTTGTTTCCACATCTGCCATCAGAGAGAGTTGGAAAAACCGTGAACTGTATTAGCAACTGATTTTATTTTTTTTTACCCAACTTAAGTAGCCAAGCCATAAGTATGGATACACCCTGATAAAATGGAAGTTGTTGCTGATATCACCTATTAGTACATGGGAGGGGCCAAATATTTGAGGCTGCGTGACGCCCATGGCAGCCATCTGCAAAGCTGCCATTTTGAATTCAACTTTAATTTTTTCAATGGGAAGGGGGTCATGTGATACATCAATCACAGAGAGAATTTCACAAGAAAAACAATGGTGTGCTCATTTTTAACGTAGCTTTATTCATTATTGAGTTACTGACACATTTTTGACATGGAACAACAACAGTAACCCACTAAAGAATGTGCTCAAAATGCTGCCCATTTTGTTGAATTGTCAACGCGATACTCTTCTCCCACTTTTGACACACCGAGAACAATAGCGCAGAAGAAATGCTACCAGAGGCCTCCTGTATCCATTGTTTCAGGTGCCACACATCCTGGATCCTGGATCTGCTTAAAAGTATACTTTATAATAACCTCTTCCAATGGTCTTGAACCTCGTTGACCAAGAAAAATGCAATACCATCTATCCCTCTTCAATTATTCCTGTACGTTTACGAAGAATAGCAGAACATAGTACAAATAAATTTTATCCTTAAACTCAGTGACTATATTCATAAAAAAAAATCATGAAAGGACGAAAAAGTTGATAAATAGTCCAATGGCTTGCAGGGCATTTTGCTTAACTCAAAGTTTCTCTTTTTCAAGTTTTTTCAGGATTTCCTAGAAGAATCTTAAAAACCAAAGCTTGGGTCAGGCAATTAAAAAATGTTACAAATGTAAATTTTTCTTAGATTACTGCCCTTCTTGATTTTCCAAAAATAAGACATGGTCTTATATTTTTTTTTGGCTACAAAAAAAGGGGTTATATTTCAAGGGATGCCTTATATTTTGTATTGGTGTAAGTGATTGGAAACCTGTTTATGGAAAAAAAATATTCACTCCTTCCTCCTGTCCATAATCCCTCCCACACCTCTGTGCCAGCATCAGGGAATGGAACATGTGTTAATGGAAATGAATATTCACAGCCTTCTTTTGCCCATATTGCTGCCCAATTCTCTGTTGTGGCATCAGTGATTCAGTCAGATTTACTACTGCCTGAAGATCCCCTCACAATGTTCAGACTGGCCAGAGGCTCATCTGACCCGAGTGTGTCAGCATGTATTCCTATACAGCTATCATGCTTAGGTGAGGAGAGCTCCCGGCCAGTCGGAGCATTGTGACACGATCCTCGGCTAGTAATACGGTAGCCTGACTGAATCACTGAGAGGTGGGTGAGGATATGGGCATGGGAAGGGAGTGAATATTCATTTTGTAAATAACACATGTTCCAATTACTGACCCCAGCACAGACGGGTGGGTGGGATCATAAGTAGTAGAAGGGGGTGAATATTCATTTTTGCATTAACACAGGTTCCAATCACTGATTCTGGCGCAGAAGGGTGGGCAGAGAAAAGGGTGAATATTAATTTTCCGGCATGTGACTTTAAACTTCTGGGGCTTATAGCAACTCATTGCGGCAATGTACAACAATAAAGTTATAGTCATGTGAAAAAGTTTGGGCACCGCTATTAATATTAACCTTTTTTCTTTATAAAAATTTGGGTTTTGCAACAGCTATTTCAGTTTCATATATCTAATAACTGATGGACTGAGTAATATTTCTGGATTGAAATGAGGTTTATTGTACTAACAGAAAATGTGCAATCCGCATTTAAACAAAATTTGACTGCTGCAAAAGTATGGGCACCTCAACATAAAAGTGACATTAATATTTTGTAGATCCTCCTTTTGCAAAAATAACAACCTCTAGTCACTTCCTGTAGCTTTTAATGAGTTCCTGGATCCTGGATGAAGGTATATTTGACCATTCCTGTTTACAAAACAATTCCAGTTCAGTTAAGTTTGATTGTCGCCGAGCATGGACAGCCGCTTCAAATCATCCCACAGATTTTCAATGATATTCAGGTCTGGGGACTGGGATGGCCATTCCAGAACATTGTAATTGTTCCTCTGCATGAATGCCTGAGTAGATTTGGAGCGGTGTTTTGGATCATTGTCTTGCTAAAATATCCATCCCCTGCGTAACTTCAACTTCGTCACTAATTCTTGCACATTACTGTCAAGAATCTGCTGATACTGAGTTGAATCCATGCGACCCTCAACTTTAACAAGATTCCCGGTGACTGAACCTCCACCAAATTTTACTGTGGGTAGCAAGTGCTTTTCTTGGAATGCCGTGTATTTTGCCTCCATGCATGACGCCTTTTTGTATGACCAAACAACTCAATCTTTGTTTCATCAGTCCACAGGACCTTCTTCCAAAATGTAACTGGCATGTCCAAATGTGCTTTTGCATACCTCAGGCGACTCTGTTTGCGGCGTGCTTGCAGAAATGGCTTCTTTCGTACTCTCCCATACAGCTTCTCCTTGTACAACATGCGCTGTATTGTTGACCGAAGCACATTGACACCATCTGCAGCAAGATGATGCTGCAGGTCTTTGGAGGTGGTCTGTGGATTGTCCTTGACTGTTCTCACCATTCTTCTTCTCTGCCTTTCTGATATTTTTGTTAGCCTGCCACTTGTGGGCTTAACAAGAACTGTACCTGTATTCTTCCATTTCCTTACTATGTTCCTCACAGTAGAAACTGACAGCTTAAATCTGAGACAATTTTTTGTATCCTTCCCCTGAACAACTATGTTGAATAATCTTTGTTTTCAGATCATTTGAGAGTTGTTTTGAGGAGTCCATGATGCCACTCTTCATAGGAGATTCAAATAGGAGAATAACTTGCAAGTGGCCACCTTAAATACCTTTTCTCATGATTGGATACACCTGCCTATGAAGTTCAAAGCTCAATGAGGTTACAAAACCAATTTAGTGCTTTAGTAAGTCAGTAAAAAGTAGTTAGGAGTGTTCAAATGAAGAAATTGATAAGGGTGCCCATACTTTTGCATCGGTCAAATTTTGTTTAAATGCGGATTGAACATTTTCTGTTAGTATAATAAACCTCATTTCAATCCAGAAATATTATTCAATCCATCAGTTATTAAATATATGAAACTGAAATAGCTGGTGCAAAAGCCCAAATTGTTATGAAGAAAAAAGGTTAACATTAATAGGGGTGCCCAACTTTTTCATATGACTGTACATATCTGGAAAGGGCTGCCCAAACCCTATTTCAGGATACTATTATAGTATGGTACGCAACAATGGCTTATTTGTGGAGTAGGGCTTATATTATAAGCATACTCCAAAAATGTTGAAAAATCCTTCTAAGGCTTATTTTCAGGATAGGTCTTTCTTTTGGGGAAACACAGTAGTAGGATATGACTTTGGTTGGCATAATAAAAAAGAGCCGTGGCTTAATCACTCTACATTGCTACTAGTAGTTCTTAAATTGTTATTAAAAGCTGCTTAATAATTGTTTTTTTGGGTTCATATTGATAAAGTGTTTCGTGCTTTATATTACCTTATGCTTCTCACCATGCCCCAATTTCTTCAAATGCGGATATATGTTTTTGACTTCTGCTTTATTTTATTTGACCACTGATGTTATTCCCTTTCTGCTATATATTTATCTTTTTGTATAACCTATGCATTTAATTGCATGAGGTAGAAATGGTTATAATTTCAAATTGTTACAATTAAGAAGCCTCCTCGACTTTTTCCTCTTTTAAGCATTACATGTTTTGAGCAGGAATTCAGCTATGTACGTCTAATTCCATATAAAACAGGGCACAATGTCAGTAACCTGAAAGGAAAATTATTGTGATTATTATTTTTCACTAATCACTACTTGTCATGTAAAGGACTATTTGCAATTAAGCAAAACAGATGAAAGCTTTAGCAGAAATTCTTTACACCACATTAAACAAGATGCAAATTCGGCTTCTGCCAGTACAAGCTGCATTATTAAACTGAAGTGATTGCAGAGTTTTATTAGTAATCTGTGACTATATACAACCCTATATACAACCCACTACCTAATCAAAGCCCCACATCAATAGTACCAACATTAATCTATCACAGAGATGCAATACCGTTTGAAAAATAAATGGGAAATATCATTACATTTGCATTATTCATACCAAGTTTCTTCTTTTTACTTTACTGTCATAATGAGACAACCCATAAAGCATGACATTTCTAATAGGATCATTATAATGGCTATGATTGTCACAATTATACATGTTCACATTTACGTTTTCAATCCACATCTCTGACCAGACAAAATATACAAATATTTTATTATTATGTAATATATTGTCCCCTTTGTGATCCAAGCATGGTTATATTGTCCCATTAAAGGGAATCTGTCTCCAGGTTTTTTCCACAAAATGTGAGAGAAGCATAATGTAGGCTCAGAGACCCTGATTCCAGCGATGTGTCACTTGCTGAGATGCTTAGTGTAGTTTTGATAAAATCATTGTTTAATCAGCAGTAGATTATCATTAGAGGACTACTTAAGGTGCTGCCAGGTAGTCCAGCATATTCATGAGCTCTGTATAACTGATAAATCTGCAGCAGAAAACATTTATTTTATCAAAATGACAGCAAACAGTTCAGTAAGTGACATATCACTGGAATCAGGGTCTCTGTCTCTACATTATGCTGATCCCAGATGAGGAAAGAGTTGCAATGTGTAGCACTAAGATATGTGGAATAATAAATATAGGAATATAGACATGCATTACTGCTATGAAAAACATGCAAAAATTGAGATACTTAGCACACAAAAATGGCCAGTTTTATGTGAGCCCGACAGCCAATGGCAAGGCAACCTCTTTTTTTGTTGGCTCCCTACCAAACTAATGCCTCTCATTGGGTTAAAAAAAAAACCCTACAATTTATGGAGGGACAGAAACCTGCAAATGGAAAATTAAAATCACCTGAGGCACATCCTACCTTTCTAATGTGAACGGGTGCAAACTGAACATGAAACATAGTAATAAAATAGAGACAGTTGCACTCTGTAGCACTGAGAATGCAATTGTCTAATTTTTGTTACTATGATTCATGTTCAGTTTGAACCTGTTTACATTAGAAAAGTAGGATATGCCATCAGTCTTTTGCTCTCAGATAAGGTAGCAAAAACCTAGTTACAGATTCCCTTTACGTGCTCCTCACGGAGTTTGCTTCCTCTTTGTGGCCCTAACTTAAGCCTATGAAAAGCATTGGCTTCTTCTGGCTTGTGATGTGAGTATCCCAGCACAGAGAGTGCAATGAAGTGACAATTTATTTGAACAATTCAACAGTTCTGCAATAATATTATGATTTTTAGCATTTACATGCCATCTATGCCAGCGTGGTGTGAGTGGGATAACGTGTGGTCCAGCCTGCCCACCAAATTAAAGATATTTACTTGTACATTTCTGGCAGTGGTGCTTGCTGGTTACCAGACTAGCCAGTGTTAAATAAATCAGGTCTAGTGTACTCCAGCAAGTGCCTAATTAAGACTGTTGGGTGATACGCCAGTCTTAAAGAGATGGTTTACTACTTAGTTTTCTAAGCCACATCATTATAATGTTGAGAAACAAGGCTTTTCTCAAATACCTTGTGTTGGCAATAGTGGCTGCAAACAGTGCTATTGCAGTCCACTCATCCCAATCGCGTGACCTCCAGGCTCCGTGACCTCTGATATCCGGTGATATTACGTCAATTTCCAGTTGACCTGACATCACCGTGATGGGACCAAGTCTCTGATTAACTGCTCATCACAGCCCAGCATCTCTCCTGCTTGCGGCACTCTTCAGTGAAGGAGAGAGCAGGGAGATCCTGAGCTGTGACCCTGGGCTGTGACGAGCCGTGAAACTCTAGCCACAGCCCAGTCACTCAGGGAGACTGGGGCCAGCCTCGGTGGCGTCAGGTCAACTGGAAGTTGAAGGGACATCACCGGATCTCAGAGGTCACGGAGCCCGGGGGTCACGTGATGGGGATGAACGGACCACAATAGCACCACTCACAGGCACTATTGCCAACACGAGGTATTTGAGAGAAGCCTTATTTCTCAACGTTATATCGATTTAACCAGTACTGCTAACTAGTCAACCACGCCTTTAATGAATTACCCGCAAAGTGTTGTCATTAAACCAATGAATATATAGGTTGGTTTTAGTTAGATTTTTATGTTGTTGTTTTAGTTGTCATAGTGTATTTCAACAGTATATATGTTGCAAAAACGAAAGTATATAATTTAACTACAAATACAGCATAATATTCAACATGTGCATAAAGCCATCAAACCAGTAGAATGACACTGGCTGTGAACTTTTCGTAGACTTCATTTGTAAATAATCATGAGGTTCTCATGTCCTGGAGATCCCATACAGACTAGATAAAGCCCTGAGTAAATTGGGAAGAGAATAAAAAGACTTCCTAGTGCTTCATTCATTCCTCACGTTATTTGTAAGCAAGGCTACAGAAATCTTTTTTTCCCAGCACATTAATAATAACAGAATTGAAAAGTAAAGGTTTGAGATGGGAGGAGAGAAGACTTTGCTCTTTCGCTAAGGCTCAGCAGCTCTCTCCAGCCTGGCGCTGCAACTCGCCGGTGATTGATAGCTGGCCTTTTGTTTATCTTGCTCAGGCACTTTCCTTCTCTTTTCTTTCCATCTCTCCCAGAAAATGGGACTTTTCTTTTAATTCTGATGACTGGAAAGAACGTATTTTCCTGGGGTGGGAGGTGGAGCGGACAGAGAATTAAAGTGTCACTCAAAGGCACTTTGGAAATGTTTTTGTTTTCTGCTTGGAGAGGTTTTGTGTTGCTTTCACCTCACTCCCCTCGCGTGCCTGAACCAGAGAAATTGTGGCCAGTTATAAGGGCATGAAAAGGACAGGACGGGAGGGGGGGGGGGGGTTGATAATCTATGTTCTAACAAGAAATACAGTAGAATAACTCTAAATTATACAATTTAATTATGTATTTTTAACCTGCATCTAATGTTTCCAATGGCGGAAGTATCACTAATAATAATCTATGGTCAAAACTTCACAAAGAGAATACTTTGTATAAATGGAATGTACACTGAATTGTTTGTACATTTTCTTAATCTTGTAAAGTTTAGAGTCCTTACCAAATACCTAGTGTCCATGAACGGACCCGGAACATGGAGTTCTCAGGGAAGTCCAGGTTACTGTTCAAGTTTGGCCACCCATATAAAAAAAAGAAAGAAAAAGAAACAAAATAAGAAATAAAGCAGGACCGTTATACTTCCCGACTTTCCCAACGGCTGTAACACTACTTCCCAGTCCACTCATGAACTCTCATACATATTCACTGCTCCCCCGCCCACCATTAATCCAGGAGTTTATGATTGGTTGCAGTCAGACTGTTCTCCACACTGTGTGACAGCATCTGTGATTGGTTGGAATCACACACCATGTCTACGCTCCTATAGTGATGTTAAGATAAATAAATTGAAGTGGTGAGCTAATATTCCCTTTTTACAATGCCACCATAACTGGAACATTAAAGGGGTATTCCCATCTCCAGGATCCTAACCCGAATGGAGTAGGTATAATAGTAAGAATATTAGTAAATACCTCCAATTAGAAATGTAGTATAGTTTTCTTCATAAGCTATGTCACCTACCTTATGTGCAGAACATTTCTGCTTAGGTATTCATAGTTACGACCACAAGCAACTCACTGTCCCTATATGCTTGGCCATAACTTTGGATACCTAAGCTGCTGTAATGCCCTGCACATGAGGTAAGAGACATGGTTATATCAGCAGAACTATACTACATTTCTAATTGGAGGTATTTGCTAATATTATTATTACACCTACTACATATTGGCACAAGAATTTGGATGGGAATACCCAACATTTTTGAAAATGAGACTGGATTTTGCAGCCAAATTTTCTCTTGGGGATGGCATTGTGTATGTTTTTGCTCACATGCCATTGTTATGCCTTGAGAGCTACAGGCAATCAGTGGCTCCTGATGGGGTGCAGCTTTTACAGTTCCTTCAGTCAGAATTTAGAGGTCATTGATAGCCTACAGTATTCACTTAGGGATAAGAGGTACTCAGATCCGGGCCAAGGGGTCACTTTTGTAGATGTATGGTGGCGTGGCCCGGTCTGTGATCCAAGGCTCCACAGCAAAAAGGGGATAATGTACAGGGGAATTGTCCGTGACGCCACCCGTGGGTTGCGGTGATGAGATGGTGGCACCGCCGCTGCCTCTGGGGACCGTGCCCGGGACTGGTGGTGTGGGGCAGCAAGGTGGAATCCCCTCCATGGGTAGGGGAGGTGTAGGCCCGGGGCCCAATTGGGAGTTGTGGTGGTGGCAGGGATTGTAGGGAATAGTACACTCCCAGTTCTGTTATCGTGGTGCTGGATGAAGCTGGATTGATGTGGAGGGTCAGGAACGCAGATGGAAGAAATACTCAGAGTCTTTTGTAAACCAAATTGCTGATAGCTGGTGCGCACGGCTGCTGTGAGGACGGGTCCCACACCCATGTGTGTAATTCAGGTGTTGTTTTCCTGCCTGAGGTCTGTGTCTGTGTCTGCTCCGTGCACCGGTCCGGACAGGGTCCCGACAGCTGGCACCGGGGTGGGTCACTACCCTCTCCCAGTCCACTTCGGGTCCCCACAAGCGGCTGGCCTATTCCTGAGGCCCTCACTACCACTTCTCCTAGCCCCACACAGGGGCTGCTTCTGGACTCCTCTCCTCCTGCAGACTGACTGAAACTAAACTCTGCTCTCTCTAAGCTCCTCTCTCCCCCTCCCGTTTTCCTGAGGAGGGGGCGAGTGGGGCCTGATTGGTTGGTGTGTATTGGTGTGGGAAACTCCCCAAGGGAGAGTGAGATCTGCACCAAAAAGATAGATGCAGACCTCTGTGACACCCTGGTTTTGCCAGGGCGGCACACTCCCCCTTGGTAAAATACAGATCGTCCGCGGGCTGTCCAGCTACCTGCATTTATTAAACGGGAAAAAAGAAAAGTTAAACATTACAAACATGCATCTTCCCACATCGGGAGGTACGTTTGCTCAAACTGTAAAGTGTTAACTCTGCTGCCGATGCAGCCTCCTCCAGCAACTTTCCCACAGTCCACCACAGGGCAGCACGGGTCCCCAATGCCACTACACTCATGGTGACACTGTCCATAAAGACCCCATCTTCCACTGCCTGCAGTGCGGGTACGGTTAACCAGGCTCTGTAAACAAGAACTGTCCTCACTCCATTAACTCCTTACCGTCCTCCACCAGGGGCTCCAACCCCTGATGGCGCACACTGTGGCTCCGACCCCAGCGACGTTCAACAAGTCGGGCAAGGTCCTCTTCCTTCCACCCTGTAGGCAGGATGGCATCCCCCGGAACTTTGGGGACGTTCAACAAAGGTCGAGGGTTACTGCAGGAGCGGGTCCTTTAAAACTTTAAAACATTTAACTTTTAACTGTCAACTTGCGGGTAGCCGCCCATGTTCCACTACCGCTACTGCTGCCGCTACTCCCAGTATGGGGCACAGGTCCCGTACTCTGCCTCCTGCTCAGGAGCCAGGTCCACTCGGATGCCCTCGGCGCCGGCTACAACTGGCTTCGCTAACTGCCGAGGGCCCCATCACTCAGTGGCCTGCTCCTCCTCTCTGCAGGTGCACTCCCGCTGTTCCACAGCTGGAACGGGGTACCTGGGAGCAGCTGGCACCGCATCTGGGGCAGACGTCTGGACGGGTGCTGCCGTCGTTGCGGCCGGGTGCACGCCGGATCCGATGTCATCTCTGTTGCGGCAGGGCGGACTGCCGGGGCCGACATCATCACCATTGCGGCCGGGTGGACTGCCGGAGCCGACGTCATCTCTGTTGCTCTTGCGGCCGGGCAGACTGCCGGGGCCAGGGATGACGTCATCGGGGCTGCGGTCTGGCTTGTCCAGGAACGGAATGAGGCAAAGTCCTGGTGTCCCTGCCATTACAGTCCTGGTTACATGTCGCAGACTTCGCTTTCTTGCTGCTCCCCCTTGGTACATGGGAGCAGTCCTTCTAGCAACTTTTAAAGTCTCTCTTTCGCTTCCGGTCCTCCGGAGCTTCACTTCCGACCGCGTTCTCAGGGGGCGGAGCCTCTTTTTCGCGCCCACCGCTCGGGGAAGAAGGCGCTGGGCGAAAGATTTTCGCGCCCAAAAATGGCGGCGAAGATGGCGACTTTCAAAAATTTTGGAGCGGAGCACCGCTAACAGTCCAGAATAAGGCTCACTTCCTCCAGGTAAGTGGATGAGTTCAATCCTGTTCGTGACGCCAATTTGTGTTGCCCAGGGATAAGGGGTACTCAGATCTGGGCCAAGGGGGTCACTTTTGTAGGTGTACGGTGGCGTGACCCGGTCTGTGATCCCAGGCTTCACAGCAAAAAGGGGATTATGCACAGGGGAATTGTCTGTGACGCCACCCGTGGGTTGCGGTGATGAGATGGTGGCACCGACGCTGCCTCTGGGGACCGTGCCCGGGACTGGTGGTGTGGGGCAGCAAGGTGGAATCCCCTCCACGGGTAGTGGAGGTGTAGTCCCGGGGCCCAATTGGGAGTTGTGGTGGTGGCAGGGATTGCAGGGAATAGCACACTCACAGTTCGGTTATCGTGGTGCTGGATGAAGCTGGATTGATGTGGAGGGTCAGGAACGCAGATGGAAGAAATACTCAGAGTCTTTTGTAAACCAAATTGCTGATAGCTGGTGCCCACGGCTGCTGTGTGGACGGGTCCCACACCCGTGTGTGTAATTCAGGTGTTGTTTTCCTGCCTGAGGTCTGTGTCTGCTCCGTGCACCGGTCCGGACAGGGTCCCGACAGCTGGCAGAGGGGGGGGCCACTACCCTCTCCCAGTCCACTTCGGGTCCCCACAAGCGGCTGGCCTATTCCTGAGGCCCTCACTACCACTTCTCCTAGCCCCACACAGGGGCTGCTTCCGGACTCCTCTCCTCCTGCAGACTAACTGAAACTAAACTCTGCTCTCTCCAAACTCCTCTCTCCCCCTCCCGTTTTCCTGAGGAGGGGGCGAGTGGGGCCTGATTGGTTGGTGTGTATTGGTGTGGGAAACTCCCCAAGGGAGAGTGAGACCAAAAAGATAGATGCAGACCTCTGTGACACCCTGGTTTTGCCAGGGCGGCACACCAACATCACTGGAAAGGCTTCCATCCAGGAGATGAGTATACGCTTTTTACTAAATAGGGCAATTCAGCATTCAAAAAGATGGTGTCCAATAGAGAACAACCCTTTAATTGTAAAGAAAGTTCCCCTACGAGGTTTTTATCACATATATTTATATTTGCTTACAGCAAACTAGCGTCTTGTGGATAATTCTAAAAATTTCAAAAACCAAACAGTTCCTACTCTTATGAGTAATTATCAATACATACAGGATTCAAAAATACTTGTTTTTATTTTATTTCTATTAAGACCAACAATAGCTTATTCATGGATTCTACAGGGATATTTATTAATATATATGAGCAAACCCATATTGAAACTGGAAAGTGAAGCACCAGGTTTGCAAAAATTATAAGTCTCATCTGATATAGTCTGATTTTTCCGTTTTATTTACTGTATGAGATGCTGCCATATGGAAAAGACTGATAACAGACTATATCTCTCACATATGAATGAGAATTGTAGATTTTATTATGGACTGTGTTTGCAGATGTCTGGAGAGATCATTATTATTCATCCCCTGCTCTGCTGTTTAATTCTGCCTCCTCCAATAGCAGGAAAATAGTACTCCCGCTGGTAGAAAGATATACCATTCCTCCAATTTCTTCTCAGTAAATGGATTGTATTCGTTTTTCTGGTGAGTAACAAAAAGTATGTTAAATCAGTGTCACCTACAAAGTTTTCACAAATGATTATAGGTTTTAATATATAAAAAAATAACTGTGATTATGTGATTAGCAGTGATAACTTTTTAATGAAAAATCTTATATGATATTCAGTAAAAATGTATACACTATATTTGAAGAATATTGAGCCTTGAAGAATTATAATCATAGCCTTTCCTGAAAGCTTAAGTACCTAATTTGTGCTTTTTCAGGGAAATGTATATAATGTTAGCATAAACATGTGTTCTACATCAAATAATCTAAAAAATAAGGGCAGCATACCAACAATAGGAATAATTGTTCCAACAATAGGAATTCTTAATCCACCATAATGTATACAATATTTAAACATTACCAGTGTGAGACATGTAGATCAGGAGAGCAGACTGTTAGTTATTACATGTCTCAAACTATATCATACTTTTTTTATAGTTAAAATACCCCATGGAGACAGAGTCCCAAGCAGATTTATGTCTGGCCCATATATCTTAACAGCTCGTTTACATACTAAGAAAAATGTGGAATTCTCAGCAGCAATACCAAATTGCAGATATCAAGATTTCATTTAATTCAATTTTCTATTATCTGCATGGCCATATAGATGACTTTTGGGGTTGATCCTTTATGAAACCTTGCCACATGATTTATACTAAGGAGCCAGACTAGACACGCTATTTTCATATTTAAAAATAAATACGAGCATGGCATGGCTTATATGCCACCAAAGGGGTACTTCACACGCTGCGACATCGCTGCCAATATATCGTCGGGGTCACGTCGTTAGTGACGCACATCCGGCCCCGGTAGTGACATCGCAGCGTGTAACACAAATGAGTGACGATCAACGAGCGCATAAACGTGCAAAATCGTTGCTCGTTGACACGTTGCTCATTTCCATAATATCGGTGCTGCTGCAGGTACAATGTTGTTTGTCGTCGCTGGAACGACAAACATCTCTTTACCTCCGTCCACCGGAAAAGGAGGAAGGAAGGAGGTGGGCGGTATGTTTCGGCCGCTCATCTCCGCCCCTCCTCTTCTATTGGGCGGCGGTTCAGTGACGCTGCTGTGACGTCGCTGTGACGCTGAACGAACCGCCCCCTTAGAAAGGAGGCGGTGTGCCAGTCACAGCGACGTCACAGAGCAGGTATGTACGTGTGACGCTGCCATAGCAATACTGTTCACTACGGCAGCGATCACCACATATCGGCTGTGCAACGGGGGCGGGTGCAATCGCGTTGGACAATGCTAGCAAATGCTAGCGATGTCGCAGTGTGTAAAGTACCCCTTAGACTTTCTTGGCACTCTCCACAAGGAGGAATGTTCTCCATTAGAGCCCTTATCAGAGACCTCTCACCTAGCCAAATCAGATATCTTGCTTTGCACTAATAAGAAGCAAACACCCTGAAAAATGTGTCTGCAAATTATGTGTCTGGTTTGTCTTATCTTAAGTCATGTGCCAAAGTTTATTCAAGGGTAGATATTGACTTTAAGGCTTGCTTTGCTTTCAATAGGTGACACTGGATTTCAAGTCCTCTTTTTCTGTAAGGAGGCTATTTTGTATGTCTAATTTTTAGAAATACAAACTTATAGTATGTGCACAAGGAGACTATTTCCTGATTTTTTGAAGCGGAAACTCAAAGTTTTTGGGAAGCTTTGAGATTTGGAGGTGTTTCTGCTCTAAAAAATCCAGTACATACAGTATCCTTAGACATAGTGTTAGAAATATAGCAAAATGCTGTTAAATTTGGTGAATTAAACACTTTCTAGACTGTTTATACCATATTTTTTTGGCTTTCTTTTCGCTAATATTTTAACCACAGCTTCCAGTTGTATGCTTAATAAGTGTTAAAAGCTTAAACAGGCTTGAAAGATGACAAGGGTGTATAATTGAAAGGGTGTAAAAATCTGCTATTAGGGTATACTTTGAGGAATTTTAAGGTGTAACACATAATTTGGTTTGTTTCAAATGTGCTTCTTTATTCCTTGTTCCCATATATGGTACCTTCTGATTTGCTGCCTTTAGTCTTAATCTACAATGTGCACATTCCAATAAGAACAAGGAAAACTATTGCATGTACAGATCTGTCTAAAGGTTTGACCTGTAGTGTAAATGCACATATATTTTAACTCCATTAGCCATAATGCAGAAGGGTAGTCAAAAACAGTCCAAGTCACCAGCAGTTAAATAATTTTGTAGGCAATCCAACAATCTAATATTAGGAAACAAGCTGGGATAATTTATTCGAACCTTTTGAAATTTGAATTCTTCAGCCTCAGCAAATCTCAAGTAGTTTAATCGCCTTGAAAGAGAGATAGAGAGAAACCTGCCAAAATGTCCCGATTTGGGGGAGTTGTCCAAGGAAGTCATGCCTATATTCCAACTTTCACAAACTCTGTGCAATGTCACTGGGTGTAAGTGATCAGTAGTTACTCCTCTTCCTCCATGTGTGGGAGTGGTCGCCATCTCATTGCACGAGGCTTAGCTAAGGGGGCCAAGTCATGATGTTTCGTGAGGCCCAGTCACTAAGCCTCATGCAACGTTATCATGTCATCAAACCTAGTCAACACTCGTGGTTCCAAAAACCAGAGAGGACCTGTGAAGAAGGTAGAAGACCTGCAGTGACTATAGACTGGACTGGAAATGTCCATGAGTACCGTTCTGCACAGAGAAGTTCTTTATTTTTTTCAATCAAGAGCATAATAAGGCGCATTTGATATGCACTGAATAAAATGTAATGTGGATCAAATTTCCTGGACAAATTTGAGAGATTCTGCTAATTCAAAATTTTTGCAGATTTGCTCAGTCTTAATATTTTTTTTATGAATAATAATGAAATCAGTCCAGATTGCTATGTCCACTCTTCAAATAAGATCTGAAATTATATGACAAGGATGGTTACTGAATTTGCAGTACCTGGTACTTGTAATTTTCAGTAGGAAAAGAATAAATTGATTGTAAAAGTAAAGAAGATCCTAAACATTTAACATAATATTATGGGATTTGCTTTGTATAGAAGGTTTATTTAGGAGGTTTACTTTAAAATCTTGAGTCTGAGATTACATCTCCTGTGTTCATTGCTTGACACAAGACAGCGATTTTGACTTTTCCTAATCTTCAAACTGCCCATTTCAAAAAATCATATAGACTTAAAAATCTTATTCTTTGAACTTGTCAAAATATTGTGATATTCTTTCCAGTGATAGTACGTGAAGTCTCTCAACTCAGCACTGCAAGGTCACAGACTACGCAGATATTACTTTTGGCAGTAGTTGGAAATTGTCACATGAAGTCCTATGAGACAGCAATGTTTCTATGCACATGAGCTGATGAAAACCTGACAGGTCAAAGGCTTTCATGGATCCAAAACTCAAAATCTAAATAGAAAAATAGGAAAGACCAGAAATCTAAATATAACTTACATATACAGAGGTATTTTAGAGCTTAGGTTTTGACTAAAATATTTTACTCCCCCAAAGTTGAATGTGTCCCTTTTGCAGGTCTATAGCATGTACACTAGCATATTACCATATTACAGATCTAAGTGGATTCTGTGGACAAATACAGTATCTCCACATTCCTCTTTACTTATATGAATGCATATAGAGATCTTTTATACTGTTATCTGTAGATCCTACTACAGGGACTCTTCCTAATTACTAGAAGTGGAAACAAATATTTGCCGTTCTTCCTTGACCACTATACAGTGGCAAGGAGAAGTTGGGGACATTATACCAGGTAGACCCCAGAAAGGTGGACATTATACCATGAAGAGGCCCAGGATGGTTTACATTGTACCAGGAAGGAGTCCAGGATAGGGACATTATACCAGAAAGGGTCCCAGGACATAAGACATTGTACCAGGAATGGGCCCACAAAGGGAAACATTAAACCAGGAAGGAACTGAGGATGGAGAACATTTAACCAGGAAAGGGTCCAAGATGGGAGACATTATACAAGGAAGGGACTCAGGATGAAGACATTATTACTGGATTGGGTCTGGCATGGAAGACATTATACCAGGAAGAGGCTAGGATGGGGAACATTATTACAAGAAGAGGCCATTGTGGACACAGAAGGATAAGGGGTGCTTTTGTCCACCAGCCTGCCGGCATTCAATAGACCACATGGACTGGGCTTATCCCATTGAACGTCCATACTCCTTTCTTGAGGCAAAACACTAGTTAGACAACACAGGATGAGGTTAGAACTTAGAACCCTCTATTAAGACTTTATCAGGTTCCCAACAGACAACAGTAAATTACCAGCAAGGGCATGAGATAGTGCAGGTGAAAGAGTTTCACCTTTTCTCTGACTTGCCAGGTTTTAGTAACTCTGTGACTTATAAGTATACAGTGCCACTTCCCCAGCAAACAACACCATACTTTTGGCAGTCACTAACTGAGAAGAGATAGAGGCGAGCTTAGAAAGCTGATCGAGCACAGCAAGGTATGTGTGACGCCCTGGACTAGCCAGGTAGTCACATACATACCAACATACACACACCCCCACCCTAGACAGCAACAACAGTCAACCAAAAACCCTTGTTGCCTCCCTCCAGGGTCTGATGTCCACACCAGGTGGGGCGGAGCCAGGCAGTTGGCCCCACCCACCGAGGAGTTCACAGACCTGGAGGCGGGAAAAGTGTCAGATCAGTCTTGGAGGTGAAAGTGAGAGGAGTAAACACTTGAAGGGTCTGGGTAGGAGCCTAGGCACTGACAGCAAGGTTGGCAGACAGTGGTGGCCGTCTGCAGGAGTTGGTGGAACTCCACAGAGCTGTAAGGACTGGGGTCGGGCGTCGGCCCGCCGGTACCGGACCGGGGAATGGAGTGAAGCTAAGCACACAGGCAGGGCCATCGAACCCCGACCAGGCTTGGAGCCGCCGTCAATAGTTAAATCCAAATGTGACAGGAACCCCAGGGGTTTCCTAACAAGCAAGTCCCGATTGAAGGCAACAGTTCACCCAGAGAGGATATACAGCCACCGCCACAGGCTAGAGATCCAAGGGCCAGCGCCTGCGGGCAAAACGGGCTCCTACGGCACCTATACGCCGGGGAGCGGACTACCGGTGGGCAACCGCAGGAGTCAGAACATTCTAAAAGGTGCTGGGAAAGACAGCCACCATCAGCCGTCCGGGGAGAGCCCAACAGCAACACTGCAGCCGGCTGCGGGACCCGTCCATCCAGCCGTCTTGGTTTACCAGAGACTCTGTCAGTGATTGTCTGAGTGAGTACACCAGTGCCGTCCGGCACCGTGCCGCGCAGTTCCTGCACCCCAGCCATCCAGCCTCCCCGTTACATCACCGGGCCCCGGGATCACCAACCCCCCTACCCACGGAGGGGACAACATCCCAGCTGCAACCTACCATCTCTCCTGGGATCCCCGTTACCAGCAGCGGTGGTGCCATCATCACCACGTCCCGTGAGTGGCTTCACGAACAATCTCCCTAAACATACCACCTCCCTTTTCACTCACGGGTAGGGAGCGCTGCTCGAGTCCCGGGTCCGGTCCACCGTTCGAGCCACCGAGCAGCAGCAGCAGAAGCCCTGGAACTGAGCATGGCGAGCGCGTCCCCTCTGCCCGCGACAACTTGGCATCACGAACAGGATAGAACCAATCTACTTACCAGTAGAAGTGCGCCTTATGGTCTCCGCCGGCGGCGTCCGGCCGAAAAATTTGAAGCGCCACCATCTTTGGCGCGAAGATTTCCCGCTCGAGCGTCTTCCCCGAGCAGGGAAGGCGCGAAAGAGAAGCCCCGCCCCCAAAGAGGAAGTGCTAGAAAGAACCAAGGGGGGGCGGGTGAAAGCCTGCCTAATGTAGCCGAGGGCATAAAAAGCGGAGACGCCAGGACTCTGCAACATATCTGGTTCCTGGAAGCCTGCCAGCAAGCATGTCCGTCCCATCCGGTGATGCCGAAATTCCCGAGCCCACGCCAGGAACGGCGGCGTGGGTGGAAGCTCGGAACACACAAATGTGCTGCCGCCTGCAAAATCAGGTCCGATTCTTGATGGAGCGCTGAGTGGCTGAGATGGGGGAAGTGGCAGCAGCTGTGCAGAGACGCGAGGTGGAGGCAGTGTTGGAGGAGCGGGTAAGCGACGCACGCCCCTGTGTCTGAGAAGGACCAGTCGCTGCAGCCGAGAGGCTCGGTCTGCGTCCACTCACCCTCCTGTCTCCCCCGCCATCCGTATCGGTTGCTGTTGCCCCTCCACTCGGTCCGCTACCCCCAACATCGGTAGTGGAATCTAACCCGTCCACCTTAGAAGACCGGCCTGTGGGCGTTAACCGGAGACGGCCTGCACCGATTCCACTGCCATGGAAGATCCTGTCGGGGATGCGCATCCATGAAGCGAAGCTGTCGGCCCCGGAAGTGGCCGCACCCATAGGTAACCCGGCCCCGGCAGTCCACCCGGCCATGGAAGAACCGGCCGCTGCGGGCCCGAAGGCCAAACCGGTGAGGCCAGCTGTCCCTGAACCCCACACCTCGGCTGAGGCTGCGCCGGGCCGTCACTGCAAAGCGGCAGTCCAGGCCACGTCACCGCAGTACCCCCACAAGAGAGTACCAGTTGTGGCCGGTGTGGTCCGGTGTGGTCCAGCGGGGTCCGACCTGAGCGCTGGGGCATGCCAACGCCACTTGCTGGGACAGGGAGCCAAGCCCGTTGGGCCGTGAAATTGCTGCCAGGGAGCAGCAGAGGGCTGAAGTGATGGCGTGAGTCATCAAGGAAAAAGACGCTCTCCGCAATGTCACCTTTTGGGTGCGGGGCCCGGTGCATGAAGGCCAAGTCTGGCAGTTTGACCCGCGAAGGGGGTTCGGCTTTATTTATGAACCGGGCCTGGAGGCCGAAGTGTTTGTAGCTCGCCGCGACATGAACTCGCACCTCCCAACGGGCCACCCAGGTCGCGATCTGTTGCCAGGCGACCTGGTGACCTACACCCAACACTGCGGGGAGAGGGACTGGTTCGCCCTGGATGTTAAACAGAGGGAAAGCCGTGGTGTGCAGATGCGGCCCCAGCCCCCTCCTCCACCGTGCCATCCGTATATCGAGCTGGAAAAGGTTCTTGATGAGTGTGACCTCAAGTAAAGGCAGCTGTCCTCCGTTGCAACCAAGTTGTCCCCGTTGGGACCCTCAGCACCTTGAATGAACACAAATCAAACCTGAGTTTTCATCTGATTGTCAACAGTGATTATTCCGGCCGTTGCCGGCAAGTTGTTCCCGGAGGGACTCTCTGTGTTTACTGCCCACATGAGAAACTGCTCATGGACATGGCCAAGAACTAGCAGGCCACCCACGAACTTGTGGGTTTGTAAATAGTTTGATGGGCTGGTTTCCGTCCGTGCCGCCTCCAGAGAGGCAGATTGGAGGAAGGACCCGCAGCAGAGGAGGCTGGGGCCCGGCCACCACCAGGACCGGTGGCCATCCTCCGGGGGTCAGGGGTCCCCCTGGACGTGGGGTCCCCTGAAGTGACAGCCGGGTGCGAGACACCATACCCGTTCCCGCTCGGGTAACCTGGAACTGGACTGGGGTAAAGGGGTGCTGCCCGTTTCTTAGGGAAAAAACCTATATAGTGAAACGAGTAAATAGAGCCAGAAAGAGTATTTCATATATAAAATTAGAAATCTTTATTGGAAAAATTAAAAAATATTTTTTTTTTTTTTTTTTTTTTTTAAAAAAAAGAGGACACTGACAAAGGTTCAAGGTTGCCAAAATTTTGTACATGCAAATATATAGACATAGATACAGTAATTGTTACTGAATGAGACACACAATTATCTAAATGGGTGCTGCCGAGCAAGTGTGGAAGAAAAGAATCTCCTCAAGAAATTTGAGAAATACAAGAGGAATTGACCCCATCAAACTAGGGCTAGTTGCTCTTGTGAATTTCCATAGAGATATCCCAAAAAGAGGGGAGAAAAAACCCCTGAACAAAAGGGGGTCAACAGTATATAACTGTGTATAGAGATATTGTCAAATCACAATATTCACCGTACTCATATCTCTGCCATAGTGGCATATTCACCGTACTCATATCTCTGCCATAATGGCATATAATGGGGCCAACAGACCAACAGTGAGTATGATAAATAAAGAGAAAAGAGAAAAAAATTAAGTGAAGAAAGCCCAAAAACGAGCAATGATGAAAGAGACTGCAAAATTTGCTTATGTTAGAATAAGACCAGAGGAGATTCAATATGAGAACCCCATAAGTATAATACTTGCTGCCATACCTGGTTTACACATCAATATATTCGCCATAGTGGCAAGTAATAAAAATTGGTACAACAGCTGTAAGGGTTGTTTAAAAACAAACCCAAAGTGAAGCAACAGCAAAGAGAAGTATGGAAAAAGTCCAAGAGGCAGCAGGAGATTTACCTAAGTTGTAGCGTGTGCTCAAATGTGACAGCCAAGGAACCAAAAGGAATACCCCACTTGTGGGTTTGTAAATAGTTTGATGGGCTGGTTTCCGTCCGTGCCGCCTCCAGAGAGGCAGATTGGAGGAAGGACCCGCAGCAGAGGAGGCTGGGGCCCGGCCACCACCAGGACCGGTGGCCATCCTCCGGGGGTCAGGGGTCCCCCTGGACGTGGGGTCCCCTGAAGTGACAGCCGGGTGCGAGACACCATACCCGTTCCCGCTCGGGTAACCTGGACCTGGACTGGGGTAAAGGGGTGCTGCCCGTTTCTTAGGGGCAGCATCAAGGATCAGGTTATTTGGGTGGGGGAGCGGATGACCATGAACCCGTCTGTTTAATAAAAATGTTTACCGTTGTAACGTTAAAGTACCGTGCCTCCCGTAAGGGAAGATTTCTACACATGCTTATGTTGAATGTTTAAATGTTATTTATTTTTTACAGTTTGAAAAATAAAACCGGTGATGGACAGGCAGCCAGCGGACGGTCTGCATTTTACCAAGGGGGAGTGTGACGCTCTGGACTAGCCAGGTAGTCACATACATACCAACATACACACCCCCCCACCCTAGACAGCAACAACAGTCAACCAAAAACCCTTGTTGCCTCCCTCCAGGGTCTGATGTCCACACCAGGTGGGGCGGAGCCAGGCGGTTGGCCCTACCTACCGAGGAGTTCACAGACCTGGAGGCGGGAAAAGTGTCAGATCAGTCTTGGAGGTGAAAGTGAGACGAGTAAACACTTGAAGTGTCTGGGTAGGAGCCCAGGCACTGACAGCAAGGTTAGCAGACGGTGGTGGCCGTCTGCAGGAGTTGGTGGAACTCCGCAGAGCCGTAAGGACCGGGATCGGAGGTCGGCCCAGCGGTACCGGACCAGGGAATGGAGTGAAGCTAAGCACACAGGCAGGGCCATCGGACCCCGACCAGGCTTGGAGCCGCCGTCAATAGTCAAATCCGAATGTGACAGGAACCCCAGGGATTTCCTAACAACCAAGTCCCGATTGAAGGCAACAGTTCACCCAGAGAGGATATACAGCCACCGCCACAGGCTAAAGATCCAAGGGCCAGCGCCTGCGGGCAAAACGGGCTCCTACGGCATCTATACGCCGGGGGGCGGACTACCGGTGGGCAACCACAGGAGTCAGAACATTCTAAACGGTGCAGGGAAAGACAGCCACCATCAGCCGTCCGGGGAGAGCACAACAACAACACTGCAGCCGGCTGCGGGACCCGTCCATCCGGCCGGGCGTCTTGGTTTACCAGAAACTTTGTCAGTGATTGTCTGAGTGAGTACACCAGTGCCGTCCGGCACCGCGCCGCGCAGTCCCTGCACCCCAGCCATCCAGCCTCCCCGTTACATCACCGGGCCCCGGGATCACCAACCCCCCTACCCACGGAGGGGACAACATCCCAGCTGCACCCTAGCATCTCTCCCGGGATCCCCGTTTCCAGCAGCGGTGGTGCCATCATCACCACGTCCCGTGGGTGGCGTCACGAACAATCTCCCTAAATATACTACCCCCCGTTTCACTCACGGGTGAGGAGCGCTGCTCGAGTCCCCGGGTCCGGTCCACCACTCGAGCCATCGAGCAGCAGCAGCAGAAGCCCCAGACCCGAGCGTGGCGAGCGCGTCCCCTCCGCCCGCGACATATGTAACCAGGTGATCAGGTAGTCCCTACTTGGGTTCTCCAAATGAATTTGTGAACTCAGTGTGCAGTAGTGGAGCAGTTCTGTAATCCACCAGCTGGAACTAAGATCTCTAGGCTGAAGTCCTTTAGAATCACTGGTGAAAGGAGCAAGCCCCTTTTTACATCCCTCAGTTCCTATTTAAAGGCATTGTATGCTACAGGCTAGGGGAAGATATTCATGACTGTTCCTTCATTGTTTACTAGTGCAGTGAAATCCAAAACTTTTGATCCAAGTCAAACAGTTTAATGGCTGAAATGTATGCAGAGGCATAGCTTGTGGTTCAGCTTGGGAGGGGGGGGGGTCGAAACATCTGAATGGGCCCCTATCCAGGTAACAACTATGATAGCGTACCTTAACAGTTGATATACAGGCACCTCAGCACATGCCTGCGCTGTTACTGAAAATATATCTACACAAAGGCCAACAGCAATATTACCACCATATAGTGATCATATAGTGACAAATACCGGTCTGCAGTACATGTAAGAGATAACAGTACAGTTACAGATAGTGGCTTACAGCTAATGTTTTTTTATGATGGACCATTCCACTTTTCTCGTCTTTTCCATCTGGCCCAGACCGACGTGACTTCTCCAGCCAGGGCTCGTCTGCAGAGATTACAACAAAGACATCTGACTTCACACATTTCCAGCCCCAACCCCATCTATTACCGACCCGCACAAACCCCTCATCATACTGATACCCCAATACTGAGCCGATGCTGCTGAATATGCCCCTATTACTGCATCTGCTGTGTGGCACAAAATTAGACTGCCCCACATAGTAATGCCACCACTTTGCCCCTTACATGGTGATAATGCCTCCTTTGTACCCTCTGCATGTTAAAATTGCCCCCAGGAAAATATTGTTGCCTTGGCACAAGTGTCCTAGAAAAGTGTCCACATTTTGCCCCTAGAAAGTAATAATGACCCCAGTGCACCTTTAACGGTCACAATACTCTGAGTGCCCCCATAACAATAATGCTTCTTAAGTGTGCCATTAACATTTAACAATGTCTACTGGGTTTCCCAAGTACAGCTCCTCTATACACAGTATAATGCCCCTACACCTCCACTACCCACGGTATGATGGACCCACAGCTTCCCTATATACGGTAAGATGGGACAACAGCTCCCCTATACACCGTATGATGGGACCACAGCTCCCCTACACACCGTATGATGGTCCCACAGCTCCTCTACACACCGTATGATGGGCCCACAGCTCCCCTACACACCGTACCATGGGCCCACAGCTCCCCTACACACCATACCATGGGCCCAAAGCTCCCCTACACACCGTACGATGGGATCACAGCTCCCCTACACACCGTATGATGGGACCACAGCTCCCCTACACACCATATGATGGGACCACAGCTCCCCTGCACCCAGTATCATGGGCCCACTGCTCCCCTGCACCCAGTATGATGGGCCCACAGGCCCCCTATGCACAGTATGATGAAATCACAGATCCCTTATACACAGTATGATGTCCCCACAGCTCCCCTATACACAGTATAATGTCCCCACAGCTCCCCTATACACAGTATGATGGGCCCACAGCTCCCCTATACGCAGTATGAAAGACCCACAGCTCTGCTATACATAGTATGATGGGCCCATAACTCCCTTACATCTATACAGAGTATGACAGTATGTTGGGCCCACAGGAGACTGATGCTGAACTTCTCAGATTACAGGGGTGGTCCATAACCAAATTTGTCTTTCATATTTAATGTATATCTCTTTAATTCAATATTTAAATAACTTTTCTAAATGTACTTTAATTAAAAATTCCCACTGATAGTATAAAACCCACCAGCAGCACAAAGTAAGTACAGTGAACACACAGTACAGACCATAATAGTGCACAGTGTAATAGCCCCCTCCCCCACACACATCACCTCATTACATACATGTTATCAGGCCCCCACACTGCACAGTGTAATAACCCCCTCCCCCTCACACATTACCGTATTACATACATGTTATTATGCCCCCCAGACTGCAGTGTATAGCCCCCTCCCCCACAAACATCACCTCATTGCATACATGTTATCAGGCCCTCACACTGCACACTGTAATAGCACCTCTCCCCCACACACATCACCTCATTACATACATGTTATCAGGCACCCCACACTGCACAGTGTCATAGCCCCCTCCCCCACACATCACCTCATTACATACATGTTATCAGGCCCCCACACAGCACAGTGTAATAGCCCCCTCCCCCACACATCACCTCATTGCATACATGTTATTAGGGCCCCACACTGCAGTGTAAAAGCCCCCTCCCTCACACCCGGAGCCCAAAGCTCCCTATGCAGTAGGAGGGAATCACTGAGACAGTAGAGGGAGGTGGAGCCAGCACTGAGCACCGCAGGTCCTGGAGGAACAGCCAGGAATCCTCTGCAGACAGGTGCGCGGTATGATAGGACCTGCAATGCACATTGTGCTGCTCGGGTGCGTCCTGTACATCGTGATGCGACCAAGCTGCTATATTTAAAGGTGCAGTGTCACTAATATAATTAACAGTATTGTAGCTGCGGGTGGGCCTCCTCTGAGCACGGGGCCTGGGGAAACCGCACCCTCTGCCCCTCCTCCCTGCTGGCTATGCTACTGAATGTATGTAAACTTTTGACTTTGCAGAAAGTAATAAAAATGCCTTAAAAAATTCTCTCTCTCATTAAATTATTCTGGCATTTGGGGAATATAAATAATTTTGGTTCCTAATTGACCTAAAACGGGAAAGGTTTATTCTGACTTCATGTCAGATAGTGAGGAAAAACATGCATATGTGTCTTTTTAGATTATGTATATAAACTTCTGGTTTCAACTATACACACCTTGTATAAAATGCCTCAGAGGCTGCAACACCATTAAGCAAAAGACACCATTAAACAAACAACACCAAAAGGGGGCCGCCCACCAAAACTCCTAGCCCAGGCAAGGAGGGCAATAATCAGAGAGTCAGCACACAGACCAAAGGAAACCCTTAAGGAGGTGCAGAGTTCCCAAGCAGAGGCTGGACTAT
Organism: Anomaloglossus baeobatrachus; assembly: GCF_048569485.1. Classification (NCBI taxonomy): domain Eukaryota; kingdom Metazoa; phylum Chordata; class Amphibia; order Anura; family Aromobatidae; genus Anomaloglossus; species Anomaloglossus baeobatrachus. Next base: position 619,875,860 of record NC_134354.1, read on the forward strand.
CTGTTCATATCACTACAATAAGCCATATAATCCATATAGCTGGCCTTTATTGAAGAGTGGCCAGAAAAAAAGCCTTTACTTACAGCCAAAAATTGAAAGGCTTGCTTTCATTTTACCAAATGACATGTAGGAGACTCCACAAATGTATGGAGGAAGGTGCTGTGGTCAGATGAGACCAAAATTGAACTTTTTGGCTACCAAGAAAAACGTTATGTCTGATGCCAAACCAACACTTTTCATCAACCAAGAACACCATCCCCACAGTGAAACATGGTGGTGGTAGTATCATGCTGTGGGATGTTTTTGGCAGCAAGGACAGGGAAAATAGTCTGAGTCGAGAGGAAGATGGATGGTGCAAAATACAGATGTGATGTCACTCACAGAATAGAGTGAGAAGCTAGTGACTATGTGTGTAATAGTTACTAGATGGCGCTGCGAGCACCAGCGTGCTGCGAGGGCAGCGAGGGAGTCGAACAATGCCAAGTCAGAGCCAAGAGGATGCAACTAAACACAGAGAGAAGGCAAAAGCAAGGTTAAGAGTCTGGCCAAGGTCCGGTAACCAGGAGAGCATGTAAGGGACAAAAGGGACAGACAAGGATGTAATCAGGAAGAGATCAGAGGTCAGGAGCCAGACGTTACCACAGAGTCAGGGGATGAGGCAGAGCAGAGTAAGGAAGCAGTTCAGGGTCCAGAACCAAGATCAATAAACCAAACAGCCAGGAGCCAGGCACTGAAACTAAACAAGTAATACGACTGGCGTTGCTCTGGCCAACACTGCTCTTTAATGAAGCACTGCAATTACCCGGAATGCAAAGCAGAAAAGCAAGCCCCTCCCACAAACCAGAGAGCGACCCAGTAGGCAAACAGCCTGTCCCAGAGTCACGGAAAAGGTACCTGATATGCTAGCCGGAGGGTCCATGCGGTGCACAGGCCGACACCGGGTTCAGAGGAGGACAGAACAGAAACCACAATATGGAAACTGCACCACAAGTTAAGACTGTGACAACAGAGATATTCTTGAGCATAACCTTTCAATCTGTTAGTTTTAAGATTGGGGTGGAGGTTCACCTTCCAACAAGAAAATAGCCCAAAGCATACTGCTAAAGCAACACTTGAGTGGTAAAACCCCTTTCTGACGGCGGTATGGATTAAAACAGTGGCAAGAAAGGGTACTTATTCTGATCCGCCATTTTAAAACGGTGGCAAGAAAAAGTGAATATTGCCCCCTAGCGTCGGAAAATCTCGGCATTTCAACTACTTGGGGTAGCTGAGACCCTGAAGATCACGATTTGGGCCGGTTTATGTGGTCCCCAGTCACGTGATCGCCGTTATACACTGTATAACCGTGATTACGTTACAGTAAATGGCAGCACCGGTAAAAAATTATTTATCTCCCATCTGGCATGATCAAAAATGTCAGATGGGGGATAAATATCCTCCCCCAGTCCCGGTTGGTCTCCCAAAGTGGCCAAAGTGCCCACCCAGTCCCCCTCCACCTCCCGATCATCAAAAATGATGGCCACATGAGTGGCGCGCCTGCTGCATTCATCCTCCTCCTCTGATTTCTGTCTAATCTGACATGTCAGATGAGACAGAAAAGTCCACCCCAGGTCCGCCAGGTCACCCCCCGGTTTCCCCCAGTCCCCGCTGTACCTACTGCAGTACCGATCCTCCGCAATCCGTCCTCCTTCGTGCGCAGTAACACTGAGCTTGCTGCATCTCACACTGCCCTTGGTTGTACCCGAGGAGTGTGGGTGCAGTAATCTCACTGAGACCATTGCACCCACATGCCTCAGATGGAGTACCTACACTTCCAGAAAATGGGGAATACATTTGCTGAGCTTTCCCCCCATATTTTGGCAGGTCCAGAGTCATCGTGGGACCTCCAAAATGAATTACAGTGGACTGGATTTTTTTCTTCTTTTCAATAAATTGGTTAAAGAGGAAATGTGTTGGGGAGTGTTTTTTCAAATACTTTTTTTTTTGTCTTTATTTTTTTAACACTGCCAGTTAGAAATGTCAGGTATCTAATAGACGCCATGACATTACAAATCTCTGGGCTTGATACCAGCTGACATTACAGCTGGTATCAACCTCATATATTACCCCATTTGCCATCACACCACGGTAACTGAATGAGCCAGGGCAAAGCACCAGGAGTGGTGCATCTAATGGATGCACCACTTCTGGGGCAGCTGCGGCCTTCTATTTTTAGGCTGGGACACGCCAAATAACTAATTCCCTTCCCACCCTGAGAATACCAGACCACAGCTGTCCATTTTACCTTGGCTGGTAAACCAATTTGAGGGGACCCCACAATTTGTTTTTCTTAAATGATTTATTTATAAATAATTATACAGAAAGCTTGGGGTGCCCTCAGTTTTGGATTACCAACCTAGGTAAAGTTGCCAGCCGTGGTTTGCAGGCTGCAGCCATCTGCTTTACCCTAGCTGGCTGTCAAAAATAAGGGGATCCCACATCAGTTTTTTTTAATTATTTTTTTTAAATACAAGGCTAAACACCCTTTAGTACCACATGAAATTCACAAAAGGGTGCAAGCTTAGAATATGTTGGGGGTTGGATATTATATATGTGTTTGATATCTATCTATCCATCCATCCATCAATCTTAGCTGTTTAGGCTGCCTGCGCACGATCAGAGTTTGCAGCATTTTGGACTCAGAGTGTTTTTGCTGTAATCAAACGCTGCATTTTGCAGTACAAACACAGTGGAAGGATTTTTAGAAATCTCCTGCCCACTGTGCTTCTTTTCTCTGCACCATGAACTGACCTAGCTTCCTGAGCCGCAGCATGTCAATTTATGCTGTGGAGACGAGAGTGTTCTCCACGGTGAAAACAGAGCTAAAGTTTGCAGCAGCCTGAACCTGGTTCGTGGGCACAGGCAGCTACATTCTCATGTGGACAACACTCATATCTCTACAGGAGGGCTGACACTGTGTACTAGACGCAGTGTTACCGGATCATGGTCCCATAGCCTAAAAGTGAGAAATTTGGCACATCAGTAACATTTTTGTGAAGTACCTGTGGATTCAAAATGTTCACTATACCCTTGAATAAAAGGGGTCTAGTTTCCAAAATGGGGTCACTTGTGGGGGTTTCTGATTTATAGGTACCCTAGAGGCCATGCAAATGCGACATGGTACGCACAATTTATTTCAACTTTTCCAAAATTCACATGTTGCTCCTTCCATTTCGAGCCCTACCATATGTCCAACCAAAGGTTTTTTGTTTGTTGGGTATCAGTGTGCTCATAAGAAATTGGATAACAAACTATGGTGTCGACTTTTTGGTGTTTCCTCTTGAAAAAGTGAGAAATTTGGTGCAACATTTTTGTGAAAAAAATAGAAAATTTTCAATATGACAACCTAAGGTTATCAAATTTTGTGAAGTACCAGTGAGTTCAAAATGCTCATTATACCCCTCGATAAAATCCTTGAGGGGTCTAGTTTCCAAAAGGGGGTCACATGTGTGGGGAGCTCCACTGTTTAGTCACCTAAGTGGCTTTCCAAACACGACATGGCATCCGCTAATGATTGCAGCCAATTTTACAGTCAAATGGCACTCCTTCCCTTTCAAGCCTTGCCATGCACGCAAACAGTATCAGCGTACTCAAGAGAAATTGCACAATACATTTTTCGGTGAATTTTTTCTTGATACCCTTTTGTAAAAAAAGCTATCTGGTTGAAGTAACAATGTTGTGGTCAAAATATATATTTTTTTATTTTCACGGCTCAACGTTATAAAATTCTGTGGAGCACCTGGGGGTTCAGGGTACTCATCAAACATCAAGATAAATTTCTTGAGGGGTCTAGATTCCAAAATTAGGTTACTTGTGGGGTTTTCTGCTGTTTAGGTACCTTAGGGGCCCCTACAAATGCAACATGGTACCCTCAATCTTTTTCAGCCAAATTTGGTTTCCAGAATTCAAATATTGCTCCTTCTGTTCTGAGCCCTCCCATTTGTCCAAAGAGAGGTTTTTACTACATGTGGGGTATCACTGCACTGATAAGAAAGTGGGTAGCAAACTTTTGGGCCCACTTTTTGGCGTTACCTCTTGAAAAAGTGACAAATTTGATGCTAAAGCAAATTTTTGTGAATAAACTGAAAATTTTCAATATGACGGCCTCATGTTATCAAATTCTGTGAAGTAACTATGGGTTCAAAATGCTCACAATACCCTTATATAAAATCCTTGAGAGGTCTAATTTCCAAAATGGGTTCACTTGTGGGAGGTTTCTGCTGCTTAGGTACCTTAAGGGCCTGAAAAATGCAACATGGTGCCCGCAATCTATTTCGTACAAATTTGTGTTCCAAAATTCATATTGCTCCTTCTGTTCCAGGCCCTCCCATTTGTCCAAACAGAAGTTTCTGACCACATGTAGAGTATTAGCGTGCTCAGAAGAAACTGGGTAATATATTTTGGGGTCCATATTGTTATTGAAGTGTTATTTCTTCTAAACGTGAGTAAATTGGGAATAGAGCAAGTTTAGGAAAAATATATATATTTTTTTCATTCCACTTTGCTTTAGTTCCTATGAAGCACCTGAAGGGTTACTAAAATTCTTGTGTGTGATTTGGAGCACTTTGAGGGCCTTTTTTTAGAATGGTGTCACTTTTGAGTATTTTCTGTCACCTACGCCTCTCAAAGTGACTTCAAATATGATGTGGTCCCTAAAAAAATGGTTTTGAAAAATTTGTTGAAAAAATGGGATATTGCTGATGAACTTTGAACCCTTTTAACTTTCTAACCCCCAAAAATTTTGTTTAAAAAATTGGGCTGATGTAAACTAGACATGTGGGAAATGTAATTTATTAACTTTTTTGTGTGACATAGCTCTCTGGTTTAAGAGCATACAAATTAAAAGTTTGAAAATTGCAAATATTTTGTCAAATTTACAATTTTTTCACAAATACAAACAAAAAATGTCATCCTAAATTTATACAGTGCTTTGCGAAAGTATTCGGCCCCCTTGAATTTTTCAACTTTTTCCCACATTTCAGGCTTCAAACATAAAGATAAAAATGTTAATGTTATGGTGAAGAATCAACAACAAGTGGAACACAATTGTGAAGTTGAACGAAATGTATTGCTTATTTTTTAATTCTTGCCCATTCTTCCTTTGCAAATAACTCTGAGTGAGAATAGATGGAGAGCGTTTGTGAACAGCAGTTTTCAGCTCTTTCCACAGATTCTTGATTGAATTCAGTCTGGACTTTGATTTGGCCATTCTAACACCTGGGTACGTTTATTTGTAAACCATTCCATTGTAGATTTTGCTTTATGTTTTGGATCATTGTCTTGTTGGAAGACAAATCTCCGTTCCAGTCTCAGATCTTTTGCAGACTCCAACAGGTTTTCTTCAAAAATGGTCCTGTACTTGGCTCCATCCATCTTCCCATCAATTTTAACCATCTTCCCTGTCCCTGCTGAAGAAAAGCAGGTCCAAACCATGATGCTGCCACCACCATGTTTGACAGTGATGGTGTGTTCAGGGTGATGAGCTGTGTTACTTTTACGCCAAACACATCATTTGCATTGTGCTCAAATAGTTTGATTTTGGTTTCATCTGACCAGAGCACCTCCTTCCACACGTTTGGTGTGTCTCCCAGGTGGCTTATGGCAAACTTTAAACAAAATCTTTTATGGATATCTTTGAGAAATGGCTTTCTCCTTACCACTCTTCCATAAAAGCCAGATTTGTGCAGTGTACGACTGATTGTTGTCCTATGGACCTCTTGGCTGGATCTCTGATCAGTCTTCTCCTTGTTTCAGATGAAAGGTTAAATGGATGGCTGGGTCTTGGTAGATTTGCAGTGGTATGATACTCTTACCTTTTCAATATGATCGCTTGCACAGTGCTCCTTGGGATGTTTAAAGTTTTGAAAATCTTTTTGTAACCAAATCCAGCTTTAAACTTCTCCACAACAGTTTCACGGACCTGCCTGTTGTGTTCCATGGTCTTCATGATGCTAGCTGCGCTTTAAACAGAACACTGAGACTATCACAGAGCAGGTGCATTTATAACGAGACTTTATTATACACATGTGGTTTATATTTATAATCATCAGTCATTTAGGACAACATTGGATCATTCAGAGATCCTCAATGATCTTCTGGAGTGAGTTTGCTGCACAGACAGTAAAAGGGCAGAATAATATTGCACGTCCCAATTTTCAGTTATTTATTTTTTAAAAAAAGTTTAAAATAAGCAATACATTTTTTTCAACTTCACAATTGTGTCCCACTTGTTGTTGATTCTTCACCATAATATTAAAATTTTTATCTTTATGTTTGAAGCCTGAAATGTGGGAAAAGGTTGAAAAATTAAAGGGAGCCCAATACTTTTGCAAGGCACTGTAACTATCCTGAACTACAATATGTCACGAATAATGATTGTCAAAATCACCAGGATCTGTTGAAGTGTTCTAGAGTTCTAACCTGTGAAAGTGACACTGGTCAGAATTGCAAAAAATGGCCAGGTCATCCATTACAAAATTGGCTTGGTCCTTAAGGGGTTAAGGGGAAACATGTAAATGAATTGGAGTGGCCTAGGCGAAGCCCAGACCTTAACTACTTCCTGCCCTTGGACGTACTGGTATGTCCTAGATCAGTGGTCCTAACCGACCTAGAACAGATATGTACAGTATGTTCCAGCAATTGTGCAATCTCAATCTGCGCATGCACCCCCACATCCAGATGTGATGCGACATTTGCACAGTGATAGTCAAAGTTCGGTTAACAGGACCTTCAACGACATCATAGCCATGTGACCAGTCTGTAAGCCAATGTCTGTACAACATTCACACCAGACTGGTCACATGGCTATGACGTCATGGAAGGTCCTTTAGTCATTGGTGGTTACCCGGGGGCACAGCAATAATCGGACATGGAAGCAGAAGCGGCCAGGAAACAGTATGCAGGGCGCGTCGCGATACCTGTAAGTATAATGACAATGTTTATTATTAACTATATTCTTTATTTTACATACCCCCCTCGCCCCATCCCATAACTGTAAAGTCCGAGTTCGGTGTTCAGACACAAGTTTGCGTTATCTCTGTACCCAAACTTAATTTTTACAAAACGCTCAAGCAAGGCTCCCAATCCCGAACGTCGAGGGGTTCACCCATCACTAATTATGATTAAACCTTCTTTCCTCTAACGATAGTGGATATCCCCTTGTCCCTGTTGTAGGCCTAGGTATAAAAAGATCACTAGAGAGAGCTCTGTACTGTTCCTTCAAATATTTGCATATTTTAATAAGATCGCCCTAAGCCTTTGTTTTTCCAAACCAAATAACCCCAAGTTTAATAACCTATCTGGGTATTAAATTCCCCCATTCCTTTAATAACCTTGGTTGTTCTTATTTGCACCCACTGTAGTTCAGCAATGTCCTCCTTATACACCGGAGACCAAAATTGTACACAGTATTTTAAGTGTGGTTGCACTAGTGACATGAATAGGGGTAAAACTATGTACCGTAATTGTCATGAGCATCTATTCCCCTTTTAATGCATCCTATTATTTTACTAGCCTTGGAAGCAGCTGCACGACACTGGTTAGTAAAATTGAGCATGGAAGTAATACAGTGTTGAACTTAAAAAGTATTTTAACCTGTTAAGTAACAGGGAATTTTTGTTCTTGCGTAGAGATGACCAACCCGAGGTTTTCGGTGTTCGTACAGAATACAAACATTACAATAAATATCAGAGTGTGGGTTCTTTGAGTATGTAAACAGCTTACTCGAGCATCTCTGTGCTTGGGTACCCTTGGTGCTTAGCTCAGTGTGAGACGTCTGCAGTGTTTGATTGACTCGCACTGGGGGTAACAAAAGTATAATCAGATGTAGTGTGCAGCAAAAAAAAAAAAAAAGGAAAAACTTTGCCTACACATTCCTGGAAGGAAGTGATCTGTTTTTGGCTGTTGCATATGGGCACCCCAATTAGTGACTTCCATTTGGGTCCAAGTTAAGTTTGACTGAACCCACCGAACCGAACTTCCATGGGTCCGCTCATCTTTATTTGTTAGTTTAATTTTTTTTTTTAACCTCTTCCAACACCCATAATTTTTTCATTTTTACATCAATATAACCAATTAAGGGCTTGGTTTCGTGCACAAACTATAGTTTTGAAAGACAAAAGACACCATTAAATTTGCCATACAGTGTACTGAAAAACAAAAGCAAAATTCCAATTAGTTTTAAACAATGCAAGTCCAGCATTGTTTTTTGAGTTTTGCTTTTAGGAATTCATTGTGAAATAACAACAGTACTTTTAAGTTAATAGTTATCTTGCATTGTTTTTTTATATTTTAGTGATGAAAAAAATGCAGAATATTGTAAAAAAAATCTTCCTTACTGTTGCCATTTTCAGAGACCTTAATTTTTGTTTTTATGGGAATGAGTGTGGCCTTTTTTTTTGCACAGTGAGCTGACCTTTTAATACCAATTTTGTGTACATAGGATGCTTTTACATTTTTGATGGTCATCTCCCCTTCCTAAAAAATCCCCATTTTTGCATTTTGACCTTTTTCTCTTTGCGTTATCCACAGTACATATTACATATTTTGATAGATATGACTTTTATGGACTTGTTAATAACTAACATGTTTGTTTTTTTATTTCTTTCATTTATTCTTAACTGGGGAAAAGTTTTTATTTTTTTTTACATTTTCCTTTTATGTTACAAACGTTTTATTTTCTAATTTTTTTAGTTTCTTTAGTGGACTTGTAACCGCGATAATTTGATTGCTTTACTGTATACTGCAATACCACATTATTATTGTGTACAGCGGGTAAAATAGATAAGTTGTCTAAGTAAATAAAGGTTTTATTGACATTAATTTCTCAACAGATTTCGTCAACATCCAATCCAGCATACACAGGCAAAGAAATCAAATTATAGATGTCTATAAATTTAGTGATGTACAATAATGAGAGATTACATAGGGAGCAATTATTGAACACACTTACTGAAATGTATTTAATACTTTGCATAAAAGCCTTTGTCATTGATAACAACATTAAGATGACTCCTGTATGAAGAAACTAGTCACATGCATTGCTCAAGTGTGATTTCGGCCCATACCTCCATACAAATACTCTTCAAATCCTGAAAGTTCCATGGGCTAATCCTATGACCTCTGACATTTAGTTCCTTCAATAAATTTTCTATTGGATTCAGGTCAGGTAATTGGCTGAGCCATTCAAGCAGCTTTATTTCTATCTCTGAAACGAAATGAGAGTTTCTTTGCTGTGTGTTGGAATCATTGTCTTGTTGAAATGTCCACCCTTGTTTCATCTTCAACAGCCTGGTATATAGCAGCAGATTTTTATCAAGAATGTAACCATACATTTCTCCCTTCCTTCTTTCTTCAATTACATGACATTTACTAGTGGTGTATGCAAAAAATAGCCCCACAACAGGATGTTCACACCTCCAAACTTCAATATTGATATGGTGTTCTGGGGTTATATGTAGTGCCTTGTGGTCTCCAAACATAGTATATTATGGCATCTCAATAGTTTAATTTTGGTCTCATCTGACCAGACCGTATTCTCCCAGTACTTCACAACTTGTCTAAATGTTGTTGAACGTTGAATGTTGAAAATGCTTTTTGTTTACCAATAGAGTCTTGCATAGTGAGGGTTCGTACAGGTCATGGAGGTTGAGTGCATTATTCATTGTTTTCTTTGAAACAATTGTACCTACTGATTCCAGGTTTTTCTGTAGCTCTGTACAGTTTGTCCTTGGCCATTGCACAACTATTCCAATAATTCACTCCACTGTCTGAAATCTTGTGGGGGGCACTTGGTCACGGCCAGTTTGTGGTGAAATTCTGTTCTTTCCACTTACGGATAATAACCATAACAGTGCTCACTGGAACTTTAAGTAGTTTGGAAATTCTTCTATAACCAATGGCATCAGTATGTTTTTCAACAATAAGGTTGCAAAGGTCTTAAGACAGCTCTCTGGTTTTACCCATCATGAGATGTTTGTGTGGCACTAGGCTACTAGTTGAACCAGCTGATATTATTTTTCGCTAGTTGGCAGGATATTTACTCATAGATTTCAGTTGGCCTCATGACTTTCCATGGCATTATGCATCTCTCTTTCTTCATATGTTCAATACTTTTTCCCTGTGTTATTTCTCATTATTACAAATAACTTAATTTCTAGACATGTATGGTTTGATTTCTTTGTCTGTGTTACCATATTTTTCGGACTATAAGACGCACTTTTTTCCCCAAAACGTTTGGGGAAAGTAGGGGGTGCGTCTTATAGTCTGATGGGTGCGAGGAAGGGTAGGTGCGGTGGATGTGGAGAGAATCATCAGAGGCAGGAGCAGGCTGTAGCAGCGCCTACCATGACCACATGGGCCCGCTCATTAGCCTGATTTCATATGCACTGCATCCCGACGCCATCATCTCTCAACCCTGAAGCTGGTGCTGTGAGGTGGGCAGGATGATGGGTGGGGGGTGCATGCATACTAAACAGCCGGCCCGCATGATCATCCCTGGCTCTTTCAGCCTTGAGTGAACATGTGAGGCTATATTCATTGCCCCCCGCGTATCATCATCAGCGATGTCCTCCTGTCTGTGGGCCTACTGATGTGTGTGGAGAGTGGTGCGCACAGCGATGACGTCAGCGCTGTGCACACGGCCCTACACAGGTCAGTGGCGCTGATGCTGGCACAGACAGGAAGATGAGCGATGCAGCGTTGAGTGAGGAAAGGGGAGTATACAGCAGGAGTCCTCCTCTTGTGACTGCATATCAGGCCACGGCTGAAGTGAGCGCGGGATCAGCGATGACTTCAGTCAGGTGATGTGCGATGGCAGCTGAAGTCACTGCTGATCCCGCGTGGCTCACTTCACTTGTGGCCTGACCCTCACAGAGAGTGCTCTTTGGCCACCCTCTGTGATTGTCAGATGTAGCAGAGCTGGATGCGTCGTGGGACCTCGTGTGGATTACGTCAGACTTGGAGGGGTGTTTTAGGGGTTAATAAAGTGGGGAAAGAGGGTGTTTTTTGTGTTTTTTTTCAAATAAATAATTTTTTGTTTGTGTTTATTTACTTTCACTTACAGCTTAGTGATGAGGGGGTGTCTCATAGACGCCTGCCATCACTAAGCCAGGACTTAGTGGCAGCTATGGGCTGCTGCCATTAACTCCTTATTACACCGATTGCCACCGCATCAGGGCAATCAGGATGAGCTGGGAAAAGTCCTGGGACTGTCGCATCTAATGGATGCGGCAATGCTGGACGGCTGCTGGCTGATATTTTTAGGCTTGGGGGGCTCCCAATAACAGGGGTCTCCCCTGCCTGAGAATACCAGCCCCCAGCTGTGAGACTTCATATTGGCTGGTTATCAAAATTGGGGGGACTACATGTCATTGTCTTTTTATTTTTTTATTTAATTTACTGTACAATATGTACCCGCCCAACGGTGTCTGTGATTGGATGTAGTCAGACAGCTGTCACTCATCGTGGGGCAGGTCTGCCTGCAACCAATCACAGCTACTGGTGAGCAGGGAAGGAGTGAATATGTATGAGCCTAATGAGTGGCGGGCTCCGGAAGATGAAAGAGCTGCCATGGCAGCAATGTGACACCCGCCCGGTGATCGGTGAGTATGAAGCACTTGCTCCTACCCCTTTGTGCCCGATTCTGGTCCCCATAGACTTTATATGGGGAGCAGTATCTGGCCAAATACCAATCCTCCGAAATGCAGGGACAAAACGCAAAATGAATTGACATGCTGCAGTGGTCACTAGTAGAGTTGAGCGCGGTTCGTGGTTCGAGGTTCTCCAGTTCTAGGCTCGAGTGATTTTGGGCCCTGTTCTAGATCGAACTAGAACTCGAGCTTTTTGCAAAAGCTCGATAGTTCTAGAAACGTTCGAGAACGGTTCTAGCAGCAAAAAACCAGCTAAATCCTAGCTTGGTTTCCGCTGTAATAGTGTAAGTCACTCTGTGAATCACACTATTATGACATTTCAGTGTATAGTGTGCGTGAACAGCGCCTTCAGATCACTGCTGTTTCTATAATGGCGATCGCTATTTTTTTTTTTTTTCCTTGTCTTCCTTCCCTAAGCGCGCGCGTGTAGTGGGGCGGGCCAGCATGTCAGCCAATCCCAGACACACACACAGCTAAGTGGACTTTTAGCCAGAGAAGCAACGGCATGTGTGATAGGATGTCCATGTCACATGTCCCTGCATTAAAAAACCGGACATTTTCCTCCAGGACGCCATTATCTCTTCTGCGTCTTTGGTGTCAGACATCACTGTCGCAGCTCCGTCCTTTGTCCTATCGCTGATACAGCTGTATGCGCTCCATACACAGCGCTGGACAGCTTAGGGAGAGCACTTTCTAGCAGTCCTTTTAAGGGCTCAAACCGGCAGGGTCAGAGTTAAGGTGACAGGTCCTGAAAACAGCGACAGCGTCTGTGTAGCCAAGGTCAGGGATTTCCTCCCTGCATTTCCCTATTAGGAGGGAATAGAAAGGCAGGCTTCCATTCCTCTACCCAGAGCCCCACAATCCTGGCACTGTACCCTCCTGTCCTCTGCACACTCCAACTCATTATAACTAAGCCATTATACTAGCAAACACTCAGTGTACCTAGTGGCATCCTAAACGTGGCTATTGGACTTTGCTATAGTCCCACTAGTGCAAAGACATTTGCAGAGCACGTCTGCCTGCATTGCACACTCCAACTCATTATAACTAAGCCATTATACTAGCAAACACTGAGTGTACCTAGTGGCATCCTAAACGTGGCTATTGGACTTTTCTATAGTCCCACTAGTGCAAAGACATTTGCAGAGCACGTCTGCCTGCATTGCACACTCCAACTCATTATAACTAAGCCATTATACTAGCAAACACTCAGTGTACCTAGTGGCATCCTAAACGTGGCTATTGGACTTTTCTATAGTCCCACTAGTGCAAAGACATTTGCAGAGCACGTCTGCCTGCATTGCACACTCCAACTCATTATAACTAAGCCATTATACTAGCAAACACTCAGTGTACCTAGTGGCATCCTAAACGTGGCTATTGGACTTTTGTCTAGTCACACTAGTGCAAAGACATTTGCAGCACCTCTACCTGCATTGCACACTCCAACTCATGATAACTAAGCCATTATACTAGCAAACACTCAGTGTACCTAGTGGCATCCTAAACGTGGCTTTTGGACTTTTATCTAGTCACACTAGTGCAAAGACATTTGCAGCACCTATGCCTGCATTGCACACTCCAACTCATTATAACTAAGCCATTATACTAGCAAACACTCAGTGTACCTAGTGGCATCCTAAACGTGGCTATTGGACTTTGCTATAGTCCCACTAGTGCAAAGACATTTGCAGAGCACGTCTGCCTGCATTGCACACTCCAACTCATTATAACTAAGCCATTATACTAGCAAACACTCAGTGTACCTAGTGGCATCCTAAACGTGGCTATTGGACTTTGCTATAGTCCCACTAGTGCAAAGACATTTGCAGCACCTCTGCCTGCATTGCACACTCCAACTCATTATAACTAAGCCATTATACTAGCAAACACTCAGTGTACCTAGTGGCATCCTAAACGTGGCTATTGGACTTTTGTCTAGTCACACTAGTGCAAAGATATTTGCAGCACCTATGCCTGCATTGCACACTCCAACTCATTATAACTAAGCCATTATACTAGCAAACACTCAGTGTACCTAGTGGCATCCTAAACGTGGCTATTGGACTTTGCTATAGTCCCACTAGTGCAAAGACATTTGCAGAGCGCGTCTGCCTGCATTGCACACTCCAACTCATTATAACTAAGCCATTATACTAGCAAACACTCAGTGTACCTAGTGGGATCCTAAACATGGCTATTGGACTTTGCTATAGTCCCACTAGTGCAAAGACATTTGCAGAGCGCGTCTGCCTGCATTGCACACTCCAACTCATTATAACTAAGCCATTATACTAGCAAACACTCAGTGTACCTAGTGGCATCCTAAACGTGGCTATTGGACTTTTGTCTAGTCACACTAGTGCAAAGACATTTGCAGCACCTCTACCTGCATTGCACACTCCAACTCATTATAACTAAGCCATTATACTAGCAAACACTCAGTGTACCTAGTGGCATCCTAAACGTGGCTATTGGACTTTTGTCTAGTCACACTAGTGCAAAGACATTTGCAGCACCTATGCCTGCATTGCACACTCCAACTCATTATAACTAAGCCATTATACTAGCAAACACTCAGTGTACCTAGTGGCATCCTAAACGTGGCTATTGGACTTTGCTATAGTCCCACTAGTGCAAAGACATTTGCAGAGCACGTCTGCCTGCATTGCACACTCCAACTCATTATAACTAAGCCATTATACTAGCAAACACTCAGTGTACCTAGTGGCATCCTAAACGTGGCTATTGGACTTTTGTCTAGTCACACTAGTGCAAAGACATTTGCAGCACCTCTACCTGCATTGCACACTCCAACTCATTATAACTAAGCCATTATACTAGCAAACACTCAGTGTACCTAGTGGCATCCTAAACGTGGCTATTGGACTTTTGTCTAGTCACACTAGTGCAAAGACATTTGCAGCACCTATGCCTGCATTGCACACTCCAACTCATTATAACTAAGCCATTATACTAGCAAACACTCAGTGTACCTAGTGGCATCCTAAACGTGGCTATTGGACTTTGCTATGGTCCCACTAGTGCAAAGACATTTGCAGAGTGCGTCTGCCTGCATTGCACACTCCAACTCATTATAACTAAGCCATTATACTAGCAAACACTCAGTGTACCTAGTGGCATCCTAAACGTGGCTATTGGACTTTTGTCTAGTCACACTAGTGCAAAGACATTTGCAGCACCTCTGCCTGCATTGCACACTCCAACTCATTATAACTAAGCCATTATACTAGCAAACACTCAGTGTACCTAGTGGCATCCTAAACGTGGCTATTGGACTTTGCTATAGTCCCACTAGTGCAAAGACATTTGCAGAGCGCGTCTGCCTGCATTGCACACTCCAACTCATTATAACTAAGCCATTATACTAGCAAACACTCAGTGTACCTAGTGGCATCCTAAACGTGGCTATTGGACTTTGCTATAGTCACACTAGTGCAAAGACATTTGCAGAGCGCGTCTGCCTGCATTGCACACTCCAACTCATTATAACTAAGCCATTATACTAGCAAACACTCAGTGTACCTAGTGGCATCCTAAACGTGGCTATTGGACTTTTGTCTAGTCACACTAGTGCAAAGACATTTGCAGCACCTATGCCTGCATTGCACACTCCAACTCATTATAACTAAGCCATTATACTAGCAAACACTCAGTGTACCTAGTGGCATCCTAAACGTGGCTATTGGACTTTGCTATAGTCCCACTAGTGCAAAGACATTTGCAGAGCGCGTCTGCCTGCATTGCACACTCCAACTCATTATAACTAAGCCATTATACTAGCAAACACTCAGTGTACCTAGTGGCATCCTAAACGTGGCTATTGGACTTTGCTATAGTCCCACTAGTGCAAAGACATTTGCAGAGCGCGTCTGCCTGCATTGCACACTCCAACTCATTATAACTAAGCCATTATACTAGCAATTTTTGCTGCCAGTTTAAGGGCCGTAGTTGCATTGTCAGGGATATTTATTCTTTATTATTCTGCTGTTAATAAAGCTAGACCACCACTGCAATCTACACCACCTCTCAATTTTTACTACCACATTTTCAGTCCACAATCTTGTCGCAATCAACATGAGTGGCAAAATGACAGATGCTGGTGGAAAAGGGAAGAGGCGTGGTGGAAAAGACAAAAAAGGTTTTGTCCGTGGGGAAGGTGGCAAAGCTCCATTATCATCTGCTGAAGATAGACCATCTACCAGCAAAAGTAAGATGTCTACTACTTACCGTGGACAATCCGATGTGCTCCCTTTTTTACGGACACGAACAACAGGAACAAAGGTAGATGATGGGCAAAAAAGGAAAATGCTTGAATGGATCTCAAGTGGTCCAACAAGTGCCCTCTCAGCCACTTCAAGTACCGCATCCAAAAAACACCAGTCCTCTGAGTTGTCATCCCAATCAAACTTGATTTCTCCCAGCTCTGAAGTCTCCATCAGCCCTGCACAGTATGGTGGAACTGAGATGGCTGAGTCTGCAGAGCTGTTCAGTCACACTATAGCTTGGGAATCAGAGGTCTGCTCCCAAGCTACAGTGAGTACAGAACAGGAAATGGTCTGCAGTGATGCCCAGAACCTTTGTGACTCTGATTCAGGCCGTGAGGACCAAGTTTCGGAGCATAATGTTGACCCTTTGTCACAAACTGTAACACCTGTGGTTATAGACAATGAGGAACATACTGATGAAGATGAGACTCAGATACCCGATTGGGATGACAACTTAAATATTCGGTCAGGGCAAGAAGAGGCTCGGTCTGAGGGGGAGGGGAGTGCAAACACAACAATTGATGATGAAGTTCTAGATCCCACCTACTGTCAACCCACAGTCAGGCACTCGAGGAGGTCAACAGAGGTGGTGGAGGAGGATGCAACTGATGACGAAGTTACCTTGCGCCTTCCTGGACAGAGTCGGAGTACTGGTAGCACGTCTACAACTGCATCCTCAGCCACCACTCTGCCTCTGAGCATTATTCGGGGTGGATCAACAGGTCGCATGGCCTCTAAGCCTTGCCTAGCCTGGTCCTTTTTTCACATAGAAAAAGATCGCCCAAATTATGTGATCTGTAAAATTTGTCATGGTTCTCTTAGTAGAGGTCAAAACCTCAGCAGTTTGACAACTTCTTCCATGAATCGTCACATGAATAAATATCATATGGCCCGGTGGGAAGCTCACCGTGCTGCAATGCGGCCTAGCGGAGCGAACCATCCACCGCCTGCCCCTTCCAGTGCATCCGCGCGCTCGTCATCTTCTAGGACTGTGGGGACAGCTGTCACACCTGTTTTTCCACCCACAACTTCCACCACTGTAACCGCAACAGGCAGTTTGCTTGGTAGGTCGTCAGTTGTTTTGGAAGGGGAAACAAGTGAGTGTGTACAGCTCTCTCAGACATCGATAGCACCAACTTTGGATGAAGGCAACATCATGTCTCCGCCTGCACTTTCCTCACAAACCTGCATTTTTCCAGGGACACCCTACTCAACACCGTCTACACACAGCAGCCAGATCTCGGTCCCTCAGATGTGGACAAATAAAAGGCCATTTCCTGCGACCCATGACAAAGCTAAGAGGTTGACTCTATCCCTCTGTAAGCTGTTGGCTACAGAAATGCTGCCTTTCCGCCTAGTGGACACACAGGATTTTAGAGACCTTATGTCTGTCGCTGTGCCCCAGTACCAGATGCCTAGTCGCCACTACTTTTCTAAGAAAGGTGTGCCCGCGCTACACCAGCATGTCGCACACAACATCACCGCTTCATTGAGAAACTCTGTGTGTGAACGGGTGCATTTCACCACCGATACTTGGACCAGTAAGCATGGACAGGGACGTTACATGTCGCTGACTGGGCACTGGGTAACTATGGTGATAGATGGTGAAGGGTCTGCTGCACAAGTCTTGCCGTCCCCATGACTTGTGTGTCAATCCTCTGTCTGTCCAAGTTCCGCCACTGCTTCTGCATCCTCCACCTCATCTGGGTCCTCCACCTCCGCCCCAAGCCTGCCTGGTCAGGCCACCAGCGTTCTCACTGCGCAGAAGGAATCACGCACCCCTCATTACTATGCTGGCAGCAGAACGCAACGGCATCAGGCGGTCTTTAGCTTGACATGTCTTGGGAATAAGAGTCACACAGCTGAGGAGTTGTGGTCAGCTCTGCGGTCCGAGTTTAATAAATGGTTGTCTCCACTCAACCTGCAGCCTGGTAAGGCCGTGTGCGACAATGCTGCAAACCTGGGTGCGGCCCTTCGCCTGGGCAAGGTGACACACGTACCTTGTATGGCTCACGTGTTGAACCTTGTCGTGCAGCAATTTTTAACACAGTATCCCGGCCTAGATGGCCTTCTGAACAGGGAACGAAAACTGTCTGCTCACGTCCGCCGTTCAAGCGCCGCAGCTGAGCGACTTGCATCGCTCCAGAAGTCTTTCGGCCTGCCGGTTCATCGCCTGAAATGCGATGTGGCGACACGCTGAAATTCAACTCTCCACATGTTACAGCGACTGTGGCAGCACCGCCGTGCCCTGGTGCAATACGTCATGACGTATAGCCTGGGCCAACGAGATGCAGAGGTGGGGCAGATCACCCTGATGGAGTGGTCTCAGATCAAGGACCTATGCACCCTTCTGCACAGTTTCGACATGGCGACGAATATGTTTAGCGCTGACAATGCCATTATCAGCATGATGATTCCAGTCATTTACATGCTGGAACACACGCCAAACACTATTCGGAGTCAGGGGGTGGGACAACAGGAAGGGGATGAACTACAGGAGGATTCATATGCGCAAGACACAACAACATCACCAAGGTCCAGACGTTCATCATCACCAAGGCGCCAGGCATGGGAGCATGGGGGACAGGGATCAACAAGGGCGCATAGTAGCAGGCGAGATGTTGAGGAAGGTGCAGGAGGACATGAGGAAATGGAGGACGAACTGTCCATGGACATGGAAGACTCAGCAGATGAGGGAGACCTTGGTCAAATTTCAGTTGAAAGAGGTTGGGGGGAGATGTCAGAGGAAGAAAGAACGGTTAGCACCTCTATGCCACAAACACAGCGTGGACTTGGTCCGCATGGCTGCGCAAGACACATGAGTGCCTTCTTGTTGCACTACCTCCAACATGACCCTCGTATTGTCAAAATTAGAAGTGATGATGACTACTGGCTTGCCACACTATTAGATCCCCGGTACAAGTCCAAATTTTGTGACATAATTCCAGCCATAGAAAGGGACGCACGTATGCAGGAGTATCAGCAGAAGCTGTTACTCGATCTTAGATCCGCTTTTCCACCAAACAACCGTGCAGGTGCAGGGAGTGAATCTCCCAGTTGTAACTTGACAAACATGGGACGGTCTCGTCATCTTCAACAGTCTACACGTACCAGTAGGACCGTATCTGGTGCTGGTAACAGCAATTTTATGGAATCTTTTCATAATTTTTTTAGACCCTCCTTTGCAAGGCCACCAGAGACAACAAGTCTGACACATAGTCAACGGCTGGAGAGGATGATACAGGAGTATCTCCAAATGAACATCGATGCCATGACTTTGCAAATGGAGCCTTGCTCCTTTTGGGCTTCAAACCTAGAAAAATGGCCAGAGCTCTCAACTTACGCCTTGGAGATTTTGTCGTGTCCAGCTGCCAGCGTTGTCTCTGAACGTGTCTTCAGTGCTGCTGGGTGTGTGCTGACAGATAAGCGCACGCGTCTGTCCAGTGACAATGTGGACAGACTGACGTTCATCAAAATGAACAAGTCATGGATCCAGAAGGAATTTACAACCCCTGTGTCATCCTGGAGAGAGTAAATGCTTGTGGATTTGGAATGTGCGTGATGCAAATCTAGCTGTGAAGTGTACAACTAGGGCACAAGTGCTGCCACTAAATGGGTGGGTGTGTGTGGGGCACAATTTTTGGAAAAAAAGGGAGACTCCGCTTGGAGTAACCCTTGCTTACATTGTTTTTAAAAGAAGCCAAGATGAACAAGTCATGGTTCAGCAAAGACTTTTTCTACCTACCCCGGTGTCATCCTGGGGACGGTTAATTATGGCGTATTTTTGAATGTGCTTGATGCAAATCTAGCTGTGAAGTGTACAACTAGGGCACAAGTGCTGCCACTAAATCGGTGGGTGTGTGTGGGGCACAATTTTTGGAAAAAAAGGGAGACTCCGCTTGGAGTAACCCTTGCTTGCTGTGTTTTTAAAAGAAGCCAAGATGAACAGAGCTGGGATCAGGAAAGACTTTGCTACCTACCCTGGTGTCATCCTGGGGACGGTTAATTATGGCGTATTTTTGAATGTGCTTGATGCAAATCTAGCTGTGAAGTGTACAACTAGGGCACAAGTGCTGCCACTGAATGGGTGGGTGTGTGTGGGGCACAATTTTTGGAAAAAAAGGGAGACTCCGCTTGGAGTAACCCTTGCTTACATTGTTTTTAAAAGAAGCCAAGATGAACAAGTCATGGTTCAGCAAAGACTTTATCTACCTACCCCGGTGTCATGCTGGGGACGGTTAATTATGGCGTATTTTTGAATGTGCTTGATGCAAATCAAAACATCCTGTTTGCAACTAGGGCCCAAGTGCTGCCACTGATGGGGTGGGTGTCTGTGTGGCCCAATTTTTGGAAAAAACGGAGACTCCGCTTGGAGTAACCCTTGCTTACATTGTTTTTAAAAGAAGCCAAGATGAACAAGTCATGGTTCAGCAAAGACTTTGCTACCTACCCCGGTGTCATCCTGGGGACGGTTAATTATGGCGTATTTTTGAATGTGCTTGATGCAAATCTAGCTGTGAAGTGTACAACTGGGGCACAAGTGCTGCCACTGAATGGGTGGGAGTGTGTGGGGCCCAATTTTTGGAAAAAAGGGAGACTCCGCTTGGAGTCACCTTGCGGTGTTTTACATGACTTTAGAAGGGCGTGCCATGCCTATATCTGTGTCTCCTCCTCTTTTTCCTTGTCCAGCTCTTTTGTTTTTGCATAAGTATATGTCCTTGTCACTTTCCCATGTGTTTGTGTTGTGTTGTGAGTTGTTTGTGACCTTTTGGACACCTTTGAGGGTGTTTTCTAGGTGTTTTTATGTGTTTGTGATTGCCTGCCATTGTTTCCTATGCAGTTCGAGTTCGGTTCGTCGAACGTTCGACGAGCCGAACTCGAACGGGACCTCCGTTCGGCGAACCGACCTCGAGCCGAACCGGGACCGGTTTGCTCATCTCTAGTCACTAGAGATGAGCGAGCCGGTCCCGGTTCGGCTCGAGGTCGGTTCGCCGAACGGAGGTCCCGTTCGAGTTCGGCTCGTCGAACGTTCGACGAACCGAACTCGAACTGCATAGGAAACAATGGCAGGCAATCACAAACACATAAAAACACCTAGAAAACACCCTCAAAGGTGTCCAAAAGGTCACAAACAACTCACAACACAACACAAACACATGGGAAAGTGACAAGGACATATACTTATGCAAAAACAAAAGAGCTGGACAAGGAAAAAGAGGAGGAGACACAGATATAGGCATGGCACGCCCTTCTAAAGTCATGTAAAACACCGCAAGGTGACTCCAAGCGGAGTCTCCCTTTTTTTCCAAAAATTGTGCCCCACACACACCCACCCATTCAGTGGCAGCACTTGTGCCCTAGTTGTACACTTCACAGCTAGATTTGCATCAAGCACATTCAAAAATACGCCATAATTAACCGTCCCCAGGATGACACCAGGGTAGGTAGCAAAGTATTTCCTGATCCCAGCTCTGTTCATCTTGGCTTCTTTTAAAAACACAGCAAGCAAGGGTTACTCCAAGCGGAGTCTCCCTTTTTTTCCAAAAATTGTGCCCCACACACACCCACCCATTCAGTGGCAGCACTTGTGCCCTAATTGTACACTTCACAGCTAGATTTGCATCACGCACATTCCAAATCCACAAGCATTTACTCTCCCCAGGATGACACAGGGGTTGTAAATTCCTTCTGGATCCATGACTTGTTCATTTTGATGAACGTCAGTCTGTCCACATTGTCACTGGACAGACGCGTGCGCTTATCTGTCAGCACACACCCAGCAGCACTGAAGACACGTTCAGAGACAACGCTGGCAGCTGGACACGACAAAATCTCCAAGGCGTAAGTTGAGAGCTCTGGCCATTTTTCTAGATTTGAAGCCCAAAAGGAGCAAGGCTCCATTTGCAAAGTCATGGCATCGATGTTCATTTGGAGATACTCCTGTATCATCCTCTCCAGCCGTTGACTATGTGTCAGACTTGTTGTCTCTGGTGGCCTTGCAAAGGAGGGTCTAAAAAAATTATGAAAAGATTCCATAAAATTGCTGTTACCAGCACCAGATACGGTCCTACTGGTACGTGTAGACTGTTGAAGATGACGAGACCGTCCCATGTTTGTCAAGTTACAACTGGGAGATTCACTCCCTGCACCTGCACGGTTGTTTGGTGGAAAAGCGGATCTAAGATCGAGTAACAGCTTCTGCTGATACTCCTGCATACGTGCGTCCCTTTCTATGGCTGGAATTATGTCACAAAATTTGGACTTGTACCGGGGATCTAATAGTGTGGCAAGCCAGTAGTCATCATCACTTCTAATTTTGACAATACGAGGGTCATGTTGGAGGTAGTGCAACAAGAAGGCACTCATGTGTCTTGCGCAGCCATGCGGACCAAGTCCACGCTGTGTTTGTGGCATAGAGGTGCTAACCGTTCTTTCTTCCTCTGACATCTCCCCCCAACCTCTTTCAACTGAAATTTGACCAAGGTCTCCCTCATCTGCTGAGTCTTCCATGTCCATGGACAGTTCGTCCTCCATTTCCTCATGTCCTCCTGCACCTTCCTCAACATCTCGCCTGCTACCATGCGCCCTTGTTGATCCCTGTCCCCCATGCTCCCATGCCTGGCGCCTTGGTGATGATGAACGTCTGGACCTTGGTGATGTTGTTGTGTCTTGCGCATATGAATCCTCCTGTAGTTCATCCCCTTCCTGTTGTCCCACCCCCTGACTCCGAATAGTGTTTGGCGTGTGTTCCAGCATGTAAATGACTGGAATCGTCATGCTGATAATGGCATTGTCAGCGCTAAACATATTCGTCGCCATGTCGAAACTGTGCAGAAGGGTGCATAGGTCCTTGATCTGAGACCACTCCATCAGGGTGATCTGCCCCACCTCTGCATCTCGTTGGCCCAGGCTATACGTCATGACGTATTGCACCAGGGCACGGCGGTGCTGCCACAGTCGCTGTAACATGTGGAGAGTTGAATTCCAGCGTGTCGCCACATCGCATTTCAGGCGATGAACCGGCAGGCCGAAAGACTTCTGGAGCGATGCAAGTCGCTCAGCTGCGGCGCTTGAACGGCGGAAGTGAGCAGACAGTTTTCGTGCCCTGTTCAGAAGGCCATCTAGGCCGGGATACTGTGTTAAAAATTGCTGCACGACAAGGTTCAACACGTGAGCCATACAAGGTACGTGTGTCACCTTGCCCAGGCGAAGGGCCGCACCCAGGTTTGCAGCATTGTCGCACACGGCCTTACCAGGCTGCAGGTTGAGTGGAGACAACCATTTATTAAACTCGGACCGCAGAGCTGACCACAACTCCTCAGCTGTGTGACTCTTATTCCCAAGACATGTCAAGCTAAAGACCGCCTGATGCCGTTGCGCTCTGCTGCCAGCATAGTAATGAGGGGTGCGTGATTCCTTCTGCGCAGTGAGAACGCTGGTGGCCTGACCAGGCAGGCTTGGGGCGGAGGTGGAGGACCCAGATGAGGTGGAGGATGCAGAAGCAGTGGCGGAACTTGGACAGACAGAGGATTGACACACAAGTCGTGGGGACGGCAAGACTTGTGCAGCAGACCCTTCACCATCTATCACCATAGTTACCCAGTGCCCAGTCAGCGACATGTAACGTCCCTGTCCATGCTTACTGGTCCAAATATCGGTGGTGAAATGCACCCGTTCACACACAGAGTTTCTCAATGAAGCGGTGATGTTGTGTGCGACATGCTGGTGTAGCGCGGGCACACCTTTCTTAGAAAAGTAGTGGTGACTAGGCATCTGGTACTGGGGCACAGCGACAGACATAAGGTCTCTAAAATCCTGTGTGTCCACTAGGTGGAAAGGCAGCATTTCTGTAGCCAACAGCTTACAGAGGGATAGAGTCAACCTCTTAGCTTTGTCATGGGTCGCAGGAAATGGCCTTTTATTTGTCCACATCTGAGGGACAGAGATCTGGCTGCTGTGTGTAGACGGTGTTGAGTAGGGTGTCCCTGGAAAAATGCAGGTTTGTGAGGAAAGTGCAGGCGGAGACATGATGTGGCCTTCATCCAAAGTTGGTGCTATCGATGTCTGAGAGAGCTGTACACACTCACTTGTTTCCCCTTCCAAAACAACTGACGACCTACCAAGCAAACTGCCTGTTGCGGTTACAGTGGTGGAAGTTGTGGGTGGTAAAACAGGTGTGACAGCTGTCCCCACAGTCCTAGAAGATGACGAGCGCGCGGATGCACTGGAAGGGGCAGGCGGTGGATGGTTCGCTCCGCTAGGCCGCATTGCAGCACGGTGAGCTTCCCACCGGGCCATATGATATTTATTCATGTGACGATTCATGGAAGAAGTTGTCAAACTGCTGAGGTTTTGACCTCTACTAAGAGAACCATGACAAATTTTACAGATCACATAATTTGGGCGATCTTTTTCTATGTCAAAAAAGGACCAGGCTAGGCAAGGCTTAGAGGCCATGCGACCTGTTGATCCACCCCGAATAATGCTCAGAGGCAGAGTGGTGGCTGAGGATGCAGTTGTAGACGTGCTACCAGTACTCCGACTCTGTCCAGGAAGGCGCAAGGTAACTTCGTCATCAGTTGCATCCTCCTCCACCACCTCTGTTGACCTCCTCGAGTGCCTGACTGTGGGTTGACAGTAGGTGGGATCTAGAACTTCATCATCAATTGTTGTGTTTGCACTCCCCTCCCCCTCAGACCGAGCCTCTTCTTTCCCTGACCGAATATTTAAGTTGTCATCCCAATCGGGTATCTGAGTCTCATCTTCATCAGTATGTTCCTCATTGTCTATAACCACAGGTGTTACAGTTTGTGACAAAGGGTCAACATTATGCTCCGAAACTTGGTCCTCACGGCCTGAATCAGAGTCACAAAGGTTCTGGGCATCACTGCAGACCATTTCCTGTTCTGTACTCACTGTAGCTTGGGAGCAGACCTCTGATTCCCAGGCTATAGTGTGACTGAACAGCTCTGCAGACTCAGCCATCTCAGTTCCACCATACTGTGCAGGGCTGATGGAGACTTCAGAGCTGGGAGAAATCAAGTTTGATTGGGATGACAACTCAGAGGACTGGTGTTTTTTGGATGCGGTACTTGAAGTGGCTGAGAGGGCACTTGTTGGACCACTTGAGATCCATTCAAGCATTTTCCTTTTTTGCCCATCATCTACCTTTGTTCCTGTTGTTCGTGTCCGTAAAAAAGGGAGCACATCGGATTGTCCACGGTAAGTAGTAGACATCTTACTTTTGCTGGTAGATGGTCTATCTTCAGCAGATGATAATGGAGCTTTGCCACCTTCCAAACGGACAAAACCTTTTTTGCCTTTTCCACCACGCCTCTTCCCCTTTCCACCAGCATCTGTCATTTTGCCACTCATGTTGATTGCGACAAGATTGTGGACTGAAAATGTGGTAGTAAAAATTGAGAGGTGGTGTAGATTGCAGTGGTGGTCTAGCTTTATTGACAGCAGAATAATAAAGAATAAATATCCCTGACAATGCAACTACGGCTCTTAAACTGGCAGCAAAAATTGCTAGTATAATGGCTTAGTTATAATGAGTTGGAGTGTGCAATGCAGGCAGACGCGCTCTGCAAATGTCTTTGCACTAGTGGGACTAGACAAAAGTCCAATAGCCACGTTTAGGATGCCACTAGGTACACTGAGTGTTTGCTAGTATAATGGCTTAGTTATAATGAGTTGGAGTGTGCAATGCAGGCAGACGCGCTCTGCAAATGTCTTTGCACTAGTGGGACTATAGCAAAGTCCAATAGCCACGTTTAGGATGCCACTAGGTACACTGAGTGTTTGCTAGTATAATGGCTTAGTTATAATGAGTTGGAGTGTGCAATGCAGGCAGACGTGCTCTGCAAATGTCTTTGCACTAGTGGGACTATAGCAAAGTCCAATAGCCACGTTTAGGATGCCACTAGGTACACTGAGTGTTTGCTAGTATAATGGCTTACTTATAATGAGTTGGAGTGTGCAATGCAGGCAGACGTGCTGCAAATGTCTTTTCACTAGTGTGACTAGACAAAAGTCCAATAGCCACGTTTAGGATGCCACTAGGTACACTGAGTGTTTGCTAGTATAATGGCTTAGTTATAATGAGTTGGAGTGTGCAATGCAGGTAGAGGTGCTGCAAATGTCTTTGCACTAGTGTGACTAGACAAAAGTCCAATAGCCACGTTTAGGATGCCACTAGGTACACTGAGTGTTTGCTAGTATAATGGCTTAGTTATAATGAGTTGGAGTGTGCAATGCAGGCAGACGTGCTCTGCAAATGTCTTTGCACTAGTGGGACTATAGCAAAGTCCAATAGCCATGTTTAGGATGCCACTAGGTACACTGAGTGTTTGCTAGTATAATGGCTTAGTTATAATGAGTTGGAGTGTGCAATGCAGGCATAGGTGCTGCAAATGTCTTTGCACTAGTGTGACTAGACAAAAGTCCAATAGCCACGTTTAGGATGCCACTAGGTACACTGAGTGTTTGCTAGTATAATGGCTTAGTTATAATGAGTTGGAGTGTGCAATGCAGGCATAGGTGCTGCAAATGTCTTTGCACTAGTGTGACTAGACAAAAGTCCAATAGCCACGTTTAGGATGCCACTAGGTACACTGAGTGTTTGCTAGTATAATGGCTTAGTTATAATGAGTTGGAGTGTGCAATGCAGGCAGACGCGCTCTGCAAATGTCTTTGCACTAGTGGGACTAGACAAAAGTCCAATAGCCACGTTTAGGATGCCACTAGGTACACTGAGTGTTTGCTAGTATAATGGCTTAGTTATAATGAGTTGGAGTGTGCAATGCAGGCAGACGCGCTCTGCAAATGTCTTTGCACTAGTGGGACTATAGCAAAGTCCAATAGCCACGTTTAGGATGCCACTAGGTACACTGAGTGTTTGCTAGTATAATGGCTTAGTTATAATGAGTTGGAGTGTGCAATGCAGGCAGACGTGCTCTGCAAATGTCTTTGCACTAGTGGGACTATAGCAAAGTCCAATAGCCACGTTTAGGATGCCACTAGGTACACTGAGTGTTTGCTAGTATAATGGCTTAGTTATAATGAGTTGGAGTGTGCAATGCAGGCAGACGTGCTGCAAATGTCTTTGCACTAGTGTGACTAGACAAAAGTCCAATAGCCACGTTTAGGATGCCACTAGGTACACTGAGTGTTTGCTAGTATAATGGCTTAGTTATAATGAGTTGGAGTGTGCAATGCAGGTAGAGGTGCTGCAAATGTCTTTGCACTAGTGTGACTAGACAAAAGTCCAATAGCCACGTTTAGGATGCCACTAGGTACACTGAGTGTTTGCTAGTATAATGGCTTAGTTATAATGAGTTGGAGTGTGCAATGCAGGCAGACGTGCTCTGCAAATGTCTTTGCACTAGTGGGACTATAGCAAAGTCCAATAGCCACGTTTAGGATGCCACTAGGTACACTGAGTGTTTGCTAGTATAATGGCTTAGTTATAATGAGTTGGAGTGTGCAATGCAGGCAGACGTGCTCTGCAAATGTCTTTGCACTAGTGGGACTATAGCAAAGTCCAATAGCCACGTTTAGGATGCCACTAGGTACACTGAGTGTTTGCTAGTATAATGGCTTAGTTATAATGAGTTGGAGTGTGCAGAGGACAGGAGGGTACAGTGCCAGGATTGTGGGGCTCTGGGTAGAGGAATGGAAGCCTGCCTTTCTATTCCCTCCTAATAGGCCTTAAAAGGACTGCTAGAAAGTGCTCTCCCTAAGCTGTCCAGCGCTGTGTATGGAGCGCATACAGCTGTATCAGCGATAGGACAAAGGACGGAGCTGCGACAGTGATGTCTGACACCAAAGACGCAGAAGAGATAATGGCGTCCTGGAGGAAAATGTCCGGTTTTATAATGCAGGGACATGTGACATGGACATCCTATCACACATGCAGTTGCTTCTCTGGCTAAAAGTCCACTTAGCTGTGTGTGTGTCTGGGATTGGCTGACATGCTGGCCCGCCCCACTACACGCGCGCGCTTAGGGAAGGAAGACAAGGAAAAAAAAAAAAAAAAATGGCGATCGCCATTATAGAAACAGCAGTGATCTGAAGGCGCTGTTCACGCACACTATACACTGAAATGTCATAATAGTGTGATTCACAGAGTGACTTACACTATTACAGCGGAACCAAGCTAGGATTTAGCTGTTTTTTTGCTGCTAGAACCGTTCTCGAACGTTTCTAGAACTATCGAGCTTTTGCAAAAAGCTCGAGTTCTAGTTCGATCTAGAACAGGGCCCAAAATCACTCGAGCCTAGAACTGGAGAACCTCGAACCACGAACCGCGCTCAACTCTAGTGGTCACCACAAAGACAAAGCCAGAAAAAACTACAATGTGCGGACAGCAAAAATGAAATCTCATAGTCTTTGCTGGGGAAGTAAATTCATGCAGTTTTGAGACCAAAACTGTACCCAAAAAACGCTGCAAAAAAACGCAGCGTGTGCACATAGCATAAATGTTTATGTTTTTATGTGATGGGGGACATATATACAAGGATGGGGATAAGATACAAGGCAGGAGGATCATTACCAGGATGGGGTACCTTAGTAGAGAATTTGGGGACATTACCCCCATAACAGTGTCAGCAGCAGATCCTCACCCCATAACAGTGTGTCATGACCACATTTTTTGCTTAAAATTTTATTTTCGTGTTTTCCTCCCCTAAAACCAGGGTGCGTCTTATAGTCCAGTGCGTCTTATAGTCTGAAAAATACGGTAATTAAATAGGTTGTTATGAACTTCTGGTGAGAAATTCATGTCAATTGCACATTTAGAAATATATGTATCCACCCTTAAAGGAAGTGATTGTTGATCATGTGATGTCAGGACCTGTCAAAGAGCGAGTGAATGCACAAAATGGCCACCGTCATCTACTTTCCACGTTGCATCCCCCTTCCCACCGATCCATTTTTACAGATGAAGTAAATAAGTGTATTTAAGACATCTGGTGAGTGCCAATCTTTTCTGTCTTTTATGTGAACTTTAGAAATGTATTTACTTAGAAATTTGGTGACGTGTTCAAAACTTATTTCAACCCATATATAGAAATAGGATAATTTACAAAGATGACTAAGTCCTTCAATGTGCTGTTATGAATCCAGATCTGAGGGACATATCCTGACATCCCTTCTACTGTATAGTGAAGAAAAAAGACAACAAGAATTTGTTAATATATCGCACAAAATATGCATGTAAGAACTCTACTTAAATAAGTAAAAACATGGCAAAATAAAAAAACCTTGGGGTACGTGCCCACGATCAGGAACAACAGCATTTTGGTCACAGCATGTTTTTGCTGCATCCAAAATGCTGCATTGTACAGTAGAAGCACAGTGGATGGGATTGATAGAAATCCAATGCACAGTGCTTCTTTTCTACTCAGCGTAAACTGACCTGTGGGGCTGCTTTCTGAACTGCAGCATGTCAGTTTATGCTTGTGGAGATGCGGGTGTTCTCCACAGGGAGAACAGAGCAAAAGTCTGCAGTGTCCTGAACCCTTATTGTGAGCATGGGCAGCTGCGCGGAGAACACTCTTGGCTCCACAGGAGAAGACATGCTGCGTTCAGGACACAGCATGGCCAGATCATGTGCACCCAGCCTTATGACTTCCACCCTAAAAATAACCAAATCACAAAAGGGAGTCACTAAAAACAAATTTCTCATTGAGACCTATAGCTGCAATAGTACCTAATCTAAAATCCACTTGCTTTCTAGTCGTGACAAGATCTTGTTGATGTTTCCTCCTCTAGATCCTAGGTGTCTTTGGTCAGTGCTCTTGACCTTTAGCAGTCTTGAGTTAGATTTGTGGAAGATTTTAAAATCCCTGGGTAGAATTTAGAGGGACTTCCCATTCTTGGTAATTTTGGTATTGTTGATGTCCCTCACATGCTTTCTACCTGCAGTTTAAGTTCATGGGTTGTGAAACCAACATAAATCTTCCTACAAGGCCTTCCTGTTGCTTTTAGGATCTTTTGGTTTGATCATGCAGCAGGCTTTACAATCATCACAGGGATAGAGACCTTCATAACTATTAAGATAAGTATCTCTTAGCTTTGATACTGTATAGGGGTTATGGACCATACAATCTTATATTGATTTTCTAGCTGTCACTCTTGGGTTCTTGGGGAGATATCTGGTCACTTTGTACTTCTAAAAACTAGAGGGAGGTTGCAGTTCTGGAATATGACAGCACTGAATGATAATGGGTTCCTGATCACTTCATGTTTGATTCCTCTCAAATCTTTGGCATTACATGTGAATATTTTTTTTAACATGTCTTTTGTGACCTTGTTGACTATTTGCAGCAAATGGAGGAGATGGGGGATTAACCCCTCCCTCTCCTCTGCAGTGCCCGCCCCCAGCTTCACAGCTGTGACCCGATCGCAAGATCAGGTTACAGTCGCATGACACTCGGCTCATGCTCATGTGACGCCCTGGCAAAACCAGGTAGTCACAGTTAGGCCCCCGCATTACACTGTTCCCTCACTAGGAAACATACAGCCAACCAGAAACCCTAGTCACCCCCCCTTAGGGAAAGTTAGACACACCAGTGGGCATGACCAGGCGGTTGGGACACGCCCACCCAGGGGTCTAGACAGCCCGGGGCAGGAAAAACAGCAGATCAGTTAGATCAGTAAGAGGAGTTAGAGTGAGAGAGGAGGTCAGGCCTGTGTGTCAGGCCTGAAGCTGACTGACAGGTACCAGGGTAGGAGCCCTGGTGCCTTTGGCTAGGAGGCAGACGGTGGTCTCCATCAGCAAGAAATGGGAAGACTGCTCGGTGGAACCGAGGTGGACCGGGACAGGGTTGTAGCCCGCCGGTACCGACCTGGGGAACCGACCCGGAAACCGGAGCACAAAGGGGTGTACTCGGACCCTAAAGCCAGGACCAGAATCAAGTGGCACTGGTTAATTAACCGATTGAGGCCAGGACTAGAGGTCCTGTCCCACCCAAAGTCCCTCATAGAAGACAACAGCCCACCGATTAGGGATAAGAGGCACCGCCAGGGCCCATAGATCCCACGGGCCAGCGTCTGCGGGCACGGCTCCTTAGGCCACATCCAGCCGAGAGCGGACTCCTGAGTTTCACACTAGGAAAGTCCACCTTACACAAAGCAGTGGAGGAAAAGGATAGAGACCACCAGCCGGGTGGGGGACCAGAACGCAACCGGCCGCGGCACGGGCCACCATCACCTTGGTTTACCAGAGACTTGTGTGTTTTACTAACAGTGAGTACACCAGCACCACCGGGTCCCGGGGCCACCATCCCTACCCACGGAGGGGTTAACAACTTGCTGCGCAACATCTCCCCCGGGCACCCCGTAACAGCAGCGGTGGTGTCGCACCTCACCAAACACCGTGGGTGGCGTCACGAACTTATTACCGTCTAGCCCGTACATTTACGACCCCCTTTTTATTTGGCATGTCCGCGAGACCCCTAGGTCCGAGGACACTCGAGCCACCACCCCAGAAGGCCCGGATCCGAGCAGCGCCAGCTGCTGGCACGGGGGCGGCACACTCACAGCAGAGCCTGAGCCGGGGGGTCATTAGTATATCGCACACGATGCTCGCGCATCGGATGTCATACACTCATGTGAGTCCAGCCTAATTTCAAGTGTTGCATCCCTCTGTAAGACTTTAAACAATTTTTGACTTTTCAGAGACAGTTAAATCTTTATTTGACCTATTTTACTTGAAGAAAACAAGCTGTGAAATAATTCTGCCCACCTTAAGGCCTCTGCCACACTCACGTGAAAATCACGCACGTGCCTTGAGACACGTATTTTCCCTGCGTGTTGCGTGTAGGTAAGTATGTGTCTCCGGTACGTGCGGGCCACGTGTGTTCTCCATGTGCTATCCGCGATAACACACGGACAACCGGTAATTTGCATACTCACGTGGTCCTTCCTGCTGTCCAGGGTACTGATCTTCGATCTCCAGCCATGCCGACTCCCCGCTGCTGCTGCTGCCGGCCGCAGTGAAGTGAATATTAAATGAACATAATGAATGGCGGTCGGCAGCAAGTGACAACAGCGGCAGAGACTGCAGGGCTGGAGAAGGTGAGTAAAGATTTTTCCTTTTTTTCTCTGACACATGAGTTTTCTCCGGCGCGTGTCACACGGGACCGTATGCACAATACATCCGTGTGGTACGGGTGCGGGCCGTGGGACACCCGTGCTTCCGGAGAAAAACGGACATGTCAGCGTGTTGGGAAACGCACACCCGTACAAATGGACACGGACACACGTTCTGTGTGGTTTTACGTGTGTGTGCCTGCTACCATAAGGTAGCATTGCTGAACGTGTCTCCGTACCGGCGGCACGGATGTGTGTCGAAGATCTAACAAAGGGTATTGATACCCTTAGGTCTCACCCTCCTTTATTACAGACATATACAGTATATCACCTGATATGCATCATCCTATAAGCGTTCAAGTTTATACAACTTGGAGCTGGAAAATTGGCATAAAATTAATAAGAACAAAACACATATTTGCCTAATATTTGTGTACACAGATTTTCAAAAGAAAACCTTAAATAACAAATTCAACTCTGCTCCATCCTAATACATCTTGTGGCCTCTAGAAACCTCGTTCAATGAGTCTTAAAAGAGGAATTGTGAAAAGTAAATATGTTACATCCGTTCCCCCCTTTGTATGACATAAAAGGAAATACTTATGACTAAAGTTCTATAAAAAAAATTGTAACAGAAGAGTTTTTTCTTTACTTGATACTCGGCTTTGAAAAAACTTTCTCAGGACAGTGGGAGTCATATAGTAACACATTTTCTACTATAGACCCAGAACTATTAGGTTAGCTTAAAGCCCCACTCCAGTGTTTTTTTTTTTTTTGCTTTTTTCAGCAGTTAAGTAGCGCTTTAAATGTAAATCTCCAGCCACTAGCGTTATACTTACCTTTCAGCATTTTTATACATTTTGGGGCCACTCTGGTCCTGTGGTGCCATCTTGTGATTGTAACTGCTGACTGGCTGGTTTGATTGCCTCTCTACATGGGGCTGCGGCAGCCATTTTCCCATGTGCAGTTCAGTGGTTGTGGCGTCTCACAACCCAACAAGGTGAGCCTTATTGAATTCATATCTCCTGGTTTACAGGTTAAGGGCAGAGTCACACTTGGCTATCGCTTCTGATGTGAGAACATCAGATGCAATATGCTAATGACCCTCGGCTCAGCCTCTTCTGCAAGCGTGAGTCGAGTGTCATGTGACTGTGTTCCGTTCCTGAGATCGGATCACAGCCCCGGAGGAGAGATAGTTATTAATCTCCCTGTCTCCTCCATTGTGAGCCTGTATGTATATCGCGCTGCACTTGGATAACATCTGATTGAAGTTTAATGTTTTTCTTACACCCATAGACTTTTATGGGTGCGAGTGACACGGCTATTGCAGACAATTGCAACATGCTGCGATCCTAAACGGACTGAGGAAAAACTCGCACTTTTGAGCTGCAGCATTGTCTTAAATGAGGCCAAGTGCAATGCAAGACAATGGCACAGTGGCTCAGTGGTTAACACTGCAGCTTTGCAGCACTGGGGTCCTGGGTTCAAATACCACCAAGGACAAGATCTGCAAGGAGTTTATATGTTTTCCCCGTGTTTGCGTGGGTTTTCTCCGGGTTCTCCGATTTCCACTCCAACGACATACTGATAGGGAATTTAGATTGTGAGCCCCAATGGGGACAGCGTTACTGATGTATGTAAACCGCTGTGGAATTAATAGCGCTATATAAATGAAGAAATATTATTATTTTTATATTTTATTGCATTGTACTCATGCGAGTCATACGCAAGTGTCACTCTGCCCTTAGACAATATTTCACTTTTTTTCTTCTAGTGTGAATGGCTGGAAATCAGACGTTTCATCACAAGCTCCAAATGCAACTCTATGAGAGACAGAACGAGGTCAGAATGAGGCTCTCATAGACTTGTGTTGTGTTTGTGACCTACGAGGTGCTCCATCAAACACTGGAGCTGTCGGCCAGTCACAAATCACCGAGACCGACCAAAGCAGCAACGATAGATGATGACGGTGGTGAGTATAAGTCAGGGCAGACAGCTTAGAATGAAAGCACAACTGCAATTAAAAAAAGAAACGCTGGAGTGCTGCTTTAATATACCTTGGTGCAAAACAATTATCTGCATCAATCATATAGCGAATATACTCATACACAAAAAAAAGAGAATAAATATGTCATTAGAATTGCAAATATCTATACTTTATGCAATTAATAAGTAATTGCTTTATAAAGTGCTCATTTTCCAGCTGGTTGACAAAAGTTCAAGAATTATGCATCAGTAGACACAGAGGTCCAAAGACGAAGTGTCCACCATTTGTCAGGCACTTCTTATTTTGTGAGCTTTACTATGTTTATTTATTGATACCATTACTGATCACTAATTCATTGTGTTATACTTTCAGATGTGTACAGAGTTAATTTTTCATTATTGAGCCCATTCAATATTCACTTGACTAATTAAATACGGAAGATTATTTTTTAATCTAGGCAGTAAACACTTTGCTTTTATTCATTTTCTTTAAGCTTCTGAAAATTCAATTATAATGTTTTGTAAAAGCATATTATAAAAAGTAACTCTATGATAATGTGAATAGTTATATGGTTTTTGGTATTTACAAAAGGTTTTTTTTCCAGTGAAATTTTCTTGTACAAAATATTTTGAGGGATAAAAAAAAAATCTGTTTTTAGATATGTTGCTATTTTACGTTGCTGTTTTTAAAAATTGACAATGAAGGTCATTTAACCAGTGATAGACTAGAGTGCTTATGGCCCACCATTGATTCTGAGTGGCCATGCACACTAGTTGAATGATGACCAAATTTGCAAATTTTGGAGTGACTAGTCAGCATGTAACGTGTATGGGAGAGACCTGAATTACATCCAGAAACAAATGTTTGGGGCTAAGGACAACATTTCTCTTATATTTCAACGTTCTATATAGTTTGCTCTAATTGGAAATTAGCTACTGCTGGAGGTGTTTGGCATTGAATTTTCCCATCTCTCTATTAGGGTACGCTCACACGAGTGTATGAATCAGACGAGTGCAATGCGAGAAAATCTTGCATTGTACTCGGTCCAATGTTATTCAAGGAGGGAGAGTAGATGGTCAGCTTTTTTGCCATTCAAATTCTGGATGAGAGAAAAGTCGCAGCATGTTGCGATTGTCTGCGAGAGCCATGTCACTTTCACCCATACAAGTCTATGAGTGCGAGTGAAACATCAGACTGTACTTGGATGATATCCGAGTGCAGTGCGATAATCGGATTAGTTGATAATGGAGGAGATGGGGAGATTATTCCCTCCCTCTCTAGCACAGCTGCAGGATCGGGTAACAGTCGCATAACACTCGGCTAAGGCTGGCACCACAACGGGAACCGAGGGTCATTAGCATATTGCATTCAATGCAATTGCATCGGATGGCATAGCATTGTGTGAATCCAGCTTAAGGCCATGTGCGCATGTTGCATTTTTTCATGCGTTTCTGCAGCGTTTTGAACTGCAGCATTTCAATGCCAAAATGCATGTATTTTGATTTCTTAGCAAAGTCTATGGGATTTTAGCAAACTTCGTACACATGTTGCTTTTTTAAATGCAGGATTTTGAGTGACAAAATTTTGTAAAAATCTCTGCGTTTAGAAAAGCAGCATGTCACTTCTCTTTTGCATTTTGGCAGCATTTAGCTAACATTAAAGTCAATGACAGTTTTGAAAACGCATCCAAAATCAAAATCCAAGCGTTTTACATGCATTTTTAATGCTAAACACATGCTTTTTTGTCAAAATTGAAGCATGCGTTTTTGGCATTATAGTGAGGTCAAGAGGTTAAGCCCAACTTAAAAAAAAGAGTTAAACAATAAGTTACATTTATTTTTAGCATAAATATTAAATCTCAATAATCATTTTTGAAAAATTATCATTATAATGTATGAGTTAAAGACTTTTTTTTCACTTTTTTCCTAGTGTTTGAATGTTCAAACTTTATTTAGTAGTGTCTTTGTATTGAAAATGCATCCCATTTTAAGCACTGAATATGCATGTAAAATGCGGTCAAAACGCGGCAAAAACGCAATAAAAACGCATGCGTATTTCCAGCGTTTATGTGGTCAGAACCAAATTTGACAATGACAAATTCTGCCAGAGGATGCGTTCATTTCTGCAAGGTACAGAATGCAACGTGCGCACATAGCCTTAAAGGGAGTCTGCCAGCATAAAATGACTGATAAAACCAAACACAGGTGGTGAACCTATGCCATGACTATGTAGCTCAGTATACGTTTTCATCTACTTGTTTTCCATCTATCTCTGTCTTACTCAGGGGCATATAAAGCCAGAGATGTCTATCAAGAAGGAAACAAGAGACATAAGCTAAACACTTAGGTTATATTAGTTTACAGAGAAGCACTTTCAGGCCACGTGCACACTGAGTATTTGGTGAGTTTTTTACCACAGTATTTTTGAGCCCAAATCAGGAGTGGAACAATCAGAGGAAAAGTATAATAGAAACACGGACACCACATCTGCACTTATCACCCACTTATGGTTTTGGTTCATAAATACTGTGGTGAAAAACTCACCAAATACTCAATGTCTACACGTGGCCTAAATACTCTGTTATTTCCTAATTGACTAAAAAACTGTTGAGGGCTAGATCTTTTTGGAGAGGCAAAAACCTTGTTACTAATCTCTGGAACAAAACTTAGGACGACTACAGACGTGGAATTATTATCTGAAAGATGGATTCTCAGAAAGTGCTATAATCTACACTACAAGGACTGTAAGAAAAGTCACATATATATATACTCACAAACAATATTGACTAGTTTCATGCAACTGTAATATAGCACTATTTTAAAGGTCCATTTTATGGCCTTGCAAGTTATAGACATCACCAACAGATGTCTAACAATCTACTAATGAATATTTTTATGCATACCATGAGACCTGTGACCATGATTCTCAATGATATCACTCATGTATGAAATATTGTTTTCAAGATAAAGAAAATATTTACTATAAAATCAATAAAGCAGTTGCCCACTTAATTTTTAAGTTATCACATATGCTGGGGACGTAATTATGTGGCACTTACTAATATATAAGTATTACAGGTTCTACTGCACTTGTAAGTGTCACCTTCCTTACAGACTATTCAACGCTGGCCTACGGTTCTCAAAATGGATGCTGTTGGAGGAGCCTGTGGTAAGACCTGTCTGTCAGCCTCTTCTAATTGAAAACATTGTGCATGAGAAAATTGCTTTCAATTGGAAGAATAAGCTGTGGACAAACAAGGGTAATAGGGTTTTACCTGTAAACAGTAATAAAATTAAATAGGGAGGTCACTTACCTTATGTGGTTGTGTGACACAACCCTGAAAAGAGCCTAGAAACAGATGCTGCAAAAGCTACAAGTTCTAAGGCTGAAAGTGATCTAAATGGAAGCAAAAGAACAATGGGATTGTCTCTACGCTATCGGAGAATGATGGTCAAAATGCTGAATGCGGATGAAAGGTGGTCTACTTCAACACATTTTAAAGTGATCCTCACTTCTACAGGAAAAATAAGTAACCTGGTGACTTTCCTGAAACAGTGGTGATGATCACTTTGAAATGCTTCGAAGTAGACCACTGTGACTCAGTAAAGGGTATGGTGGTTGATGGGATTTAAATTCCGCCTAGCCTTTTCCATTGTTGAGTAGAGAGAAGAGCTTAATCCTGGCCTGGATCTTCTCTGCTAGTTCAGGTTTTGAGGCAACACCTGATGTGCACAGTTGTATGATTAGCAAAGCATAAGTAGGCAGCCAGAACTTCTCAGTGAGTGGGTGGTTGGGCTGGAGACCTGAAGGAGACTTTGTGGGAATACCTGTATCTGAATGGTCTAGTATGTCCTGGGCTCTTTACTGTGCTGAATGCTAAGCTGGACTCTCTTTCTTTTTGTATTCCTGCCATGAAGTAAGACTGTATCTGTATGTATGTGTGTCATGTGTGAATAAAACACTGACCTTTTTGGATTGAAAACCTGAGTAAGGGTTCGGTTCTACTTGCTTTTTACCCTGACGTGTGCAAGCAATCCGATAAAATATCAGACTGCAGTCACACCAGTGCAAAACTATGAGGCAATGTCCGTCTGCAATTGATTTCTTATGCCATAACGGCATGCGGAATGAAATGCAGCATGCTGGGTTTGGCAGTGAGTCTAGGCTCACACACCCCTTTACAAGTCTATGGGAGCGTGTGAAACATCGCACTGCACTCGCATGTAATCCGAGTGCTGTGCGATATACGTAGAGACAGGCCGGGGAAGAGATTGGGAGAAAGTGCTCTGCATCACATTCGCATGACCCTTGGCTGACACCCGCAGCAGAGGGTCATTAGCATATCGCTTCTGAGGCTCTCGCATTACAAGCTATACGCTAGTGGAACCATACCCTAAGCCTCCTTACTGCGTCCCTGCCATTGCCTACCAGAGCTGAATCTCCACACCACCTTTCATCTGCATTCACCGTTTTGACCATCATTTTTCAGCAACGGAGAGACAACCAAATTGTTCTTTTAGTTTTCTTTTGATTCAATTGGAGGAGTGTGATGGACTAATCTGGTCACAAACTCTTCCATCAGCTGCCATTTTTTGGACTGGAGCGCTGTGCTTCAGGCAGGAAACTATGAAAAAGAAAAACAGCTTCAATCTCACAAAGTTATAGTAAGAAATTAATCAGCAAATGGGGCGTGGCCTAGCAGAGCATGGTGCTGGTCACATAATCCAGGAGCTCTGACGACTTCAGGCGGTGAAGCGGCTCACACTTCTTACCGGTTGTTCCTTCAGCGGTGAATCTTCCTCAAGGCACTTAGTATCACCCTAGGATCAGATGAGGCGGTCCAAAACCGGGCTCCGGAGCTCCCCCAGAAAGGTACCTGACTTCTTTGCCAGAGGCTCCGGGCTGGAGAGGATTTCTAAGATGGCTGCTGCCTCCCCTCATGCTGCAAAGCCTGCAAGGCCTGCACGCTCTGCTACTTCCTCCACCTCAAGCAGAAGAAGCTCCATGGAGACTGCGGGTGTGAAGCCCCACCAGTGTTGTGTCGGTGCATTACCTTCAGGGACTCCACTCAGCTGGATCTTGTCACAGGTAGGAGATCTTCTTTTAGGATTGTCGTGACGCCACTCTCAGAATTGCGGTCAGTGGGGACCGCCACTGCAGGTTAAGGGATGCCTGGGGCTGATGGTGGGTGCAGCCAGTTGTAATAGCCTCCTGAGAGTGAGGCAAGCCCCAGGGCCCTGTGTAGGTGTGTAGAACCACAAGGCGCAGAATAACTCCACACAAGCAGAATGTCTTTCAGGGGTTTTACTCACTGTTGATGGCAGGGTGAGTAACCCGGGCGTAGCTGGGATGAACCAGGCTGGAACCAGGTATCCTTCAGGCTGACTGATGAGGGTGGCTACCGACTCGCCTTCCTTAGCCCTTCTGTGGTTTGTGGTAACCCCGACTTTTAGTCCCTATGGGGGTCACCCAGGGAAGTAGCTGCTCCCCTCGTTTGTTTGCCGTTTGCTTGTCGCCTGGACCAGATCACTCCAGCTGCTTGCCTCCTGTGAACTATGGGCCCTAACTGTGGCTACGTGGCTGCGGCTTTTGTGGTGTTGTGGCGTGGGCTTTAAGGGCCCCACACCGGCAGGTTTAGCAAGGAAAGGTGGATCTATCCCCGCATCGGGATCTGCCGCCCGTTTGGGCCTGGTACTCCCTGACAGTCTCCTTACTTTCCACTACACTGCTCTCTCTCCAGCTGTGGGTGGTGTTCGGGCAGCACTACCAGGTGACCGTTCTCCCCCGTCGGTAGTCACTGCGCGGACGCTGTTAGACTGTAACAGCTCCAGGGTCTGCTTCTGCTCTTCCTGAGCTGCACACTAAACCGGCTCACTCGTGGGACCTGCACTCCTGCTCCTGTCTGAGCTCCACTTCCATGCTCCTCACTCCTCCACACTCTGCTTCAGACCGTTTACTCCTCCTTCTCTTTTCCCCTTGTGCCTGCCTACGCCACCTAGCAACCAGGCTCTCTACCACACCCCTTGAGTGGAGATGGAGGCTTCGCCCCCTCCACTCCTCAAGTGGAGGTGAAGGCTTTGCCCCCTCCTGGGATCCCCAGGGGTCCTCCCAAAGGTACATGTGTGAGACCTGATCACTATGCGCCTGTGTAGTCACACCTCGGTCAGCCTTCTGGATTACCTGTATTGTACTGTCCCCAGCATGGGTGCAGTACTCAGTGGTGCCTGACCAGGTCAGGGGCGCCACATTCCCCCTTAGTTATCACCAGCACGTCCTCGGGCTGCAAGACAACATTTTAAAATGCATAAAACAGTAAAACATGGTAAAACATTTTAAAACCACCAGGTACCATACATCACCACCCTCCACCCACAAGTCCGTTAACCCACCCAAAACCCTCTCACGTTGGCCGCGCCTTCAGCCACTTCTGGCAGGATGTAGAGGCGGCTTTCATGGGCTGGTGGTTTCAGGGTATACCTGGCCTGGTGGATCCGCGCCTTCAGCCTCTTCTGGCAGGATGTAGAGGCGGCCTCCACAGTTGGTGCTGACCAGGTACCCTCTTTGTGGTGGAGAGCCAGGCCCCATAAACAGGCATGCTCCCTGGTTGCAGGCGAGCCAAGGCCCCATAAACGGACGTGCTCCCTGGTTGCAGGTGAGCCAAGCCCCTAAACAGGCTGGCTCTGGTGGTGGTACCTCTGGGGTAACTATGTACACTGCGAGAGTTTGTGGCTATAGCCAGTTCATAGCCTTAAGGTTCATGGGTTTCTCACATTAGTTCATGTGGGCACATGCT
Organism: Anomaloglossus baeobatrachus; assembly: GCF_048569485.1. Lineage (NCBI taxonomy): Eukaryota > Metazoa > Chordata > Amphibia > Anura > Aromobatidae > Anomaloglossus > Anomaloglossus baeobatrachus. The sequence continues at coordinate 619,916,714 of NC_134354.1, forward strand.
TAAACTTATAAACGTTGCAAACTGGTCAAAACTGTAACTTGCTGTACTTCTTTCTTTACTTTACATAGATTCCTCTTCACCAGGGCTTGGGCCTGTAGGGCTGCGGCACCTGTTGTTTTCTTCATTTCTCTCATCATCGGAGGTAGTCTCATCAGTGGGTCCTTTATCTTTCCTTTCTTCTTCTGTATCTGTTTCTTTTTCTTGTGGTATGGAGACAACTGGGTTGCTATAGGAATCTCTGGTACATGGCGTAACGTCAAGTGCATACCATCCTCTTTCTCCCTGATGCATTGTGAATTCCACTGTATCTCCCATCTGTAAGTTCCTTCCTGGATGTCCTCTGGGCAAATGGGCTCTTACGTCTCTTCTATTAACAAAGATGCCTTCCTTCATACCAGGAGCTACTATGAAACCATATCCACTCTTCAAACTGAAATCCTCTACTACACCACGACAAAGTGGACCTCTAACCTGGGATTTGGCCCTTCTCAGGAACCGTTTCTCTTCCAAGTCTCTGGCCATGACTTCGTCTTTCTGCTCTGGAGACTGCGGTGCAGGGGAAAGCTTGGTTCTGCTACGGCGCCGTGTCCTACGGGCTGGGTTCTGCTGGGCTGTTACTTCACTGCCTGCAGGCCCCCAGGTGAGGTTTCTAGGCAACTCTTCCTCTTCATCCCAGCGGGAATACGGCAGCATCTCTGGCTCTGGGCATGGATCCACTGCTGATGGCTCCGGGGTCAGCTCCTCAGCTTCCTGGCCTCCTCTCCCCCTTAGTTCTTTGGAGCACTCCTGTTGTGGCAGCGCCGGGGATGGGTGGTCATCAGCAGGCCCGGGCTGGGGACTCTTTGGCGTGGTTGCTGCAGAAGTCGCCTTGGGGGTGTGCGGAGGGAGCAGATACCGATCCACCATCTCTTGTGGGAACTGGGCCTCTAGGTCAGCCTTCAGCTTCCAGTATTCGGGGTCCTCTCCTATCAGGGACTTCCTAGCAGGGACTTCCTTAGACTGGGGAGCGGTGTCTGCTCTGGCCTTGCAGGCCGGGGTAAACAGAGGTACATTCTTGTCTTGGCGGGCCGCGCCTGACATGGCGGCGGCCTGGTCTTGGCGGGCCGCGCCTGACATGGCGGCGGCCTGGTCTTGGCGAGCCGCGTCTGACATGGCGGCGGCCTGGTCTTGGCGGGCCGCGCCCTGCATGGCGGCGGCCTGGATCAGCGTTGCAGTTTCAATCAGGGTCGCAGCTGGAGTCTTAGCGGGCGTCGCTACTATGGCCGGTTCTTGGCGGGCCGGGCAGGGCATCGCTGCGGCGGCCTGGATTGGCGTCGCAGCTGCGATGGGATCTATGCAGGCTGGGCTGGGCGTCGCTGCAGCGATCAGAGCTTGGCGGGCCGCACCTGGCGTGGCTGCGGACTGGTCCAGCACCTCACTTGCGGCGCGGACGGGCGTCGCTGCTGCGGTGGGGTCTTGGCGGGCCGGGCCTAGCATGGCGGCGGCCTGGGTCAGCGTCACACCTGCGGCATGGATGAGGGTCGCGGCGGCAGCCGGATCTTTGCGGGCCGGGCAAGGCATCGCTGCGGCGGCCTGAGCTTGGCGGGCCGGGCAGGGCATCGCTGCTGCGGCCTGGTCCAGCGTCGCCGCGCCGGGCATCTCATCAGGGACCTCGGGCGTGGCAGCCGGGGTCGGGGCACTCGCGCTGGCAGGGGCAACACTGGACTCACCCATCGGTCGCACCATCGGGGTCTGAGTCGTCGCCGCTCGGTCTGGCACTCGTCGCGCAGCTTTTTCCTCATAGGCCTTCACCGCGGCAGCCATCTCCAGAAGCTCCATGCGTTCCTCTCTGATCTGCTCCACGACCCGGGTCTCCAGTCGGTCGCAGAACTGGGCAAGCTCCCGATACCACCAGGCAGCGGAGCCTGGTTCTGGGTTTCTGCGTTCAGACGCCATTTCCTCTGCGCCTTCTTCTGCACGATTTCCCAGCAGTGGACTCGTCGCTGCCTCCAGTAGCAGGCTCTTCAGTTTCTGCTCTGCCTCTTCCAGCAGCAGGCTTCTGGCTCCCTTTCTGTTCCGACGTCTCTGAACGCCTCCGCTCTCTTCACTTGCGAGGTCAGGACTCTGCAGGGGATCTCTGGGTAGCCACACCTCTTCGTGGGCGGTAACTTCTCCCAGCGCGGGCTGCTGTTGTTTTTCAGCGCGCTTTTCATGGTGGCAATATGGCGGCGCTTCCAATTTTTCAAGCGGACCGCCCAGGCACATGGTCACCTGTCTGAACAGGTCTAGTCCTTATCCTGTTCGTGACGCCAGATGTGAAGCCCCACCAGTGTTGTGTCGGTGCATTACCTTCAGGGACTCCACTCAGCTGGATCTTGTCACAGGTAGGAGATCTTCTTTTAGGATTGTCGTGACGCCACTCTCAGAATTGCGGTCAGTGGGGACCGCCACTGCAGGTTAAGGGATGCCTGGGGCTGATGGTGGGTGCAGCCAGTTGTAATAGCCTCCTGAGAGTGAGGCAAGCCCCAGGGCCCTGTGTAGGTGTGTAGAACCACAAGGCGCAGAATAACTCCACACAAGCAGAATGTCTTTCAGGGGTTTTACTCACTGTTGATGGCAGGGTGAGTAACCCGGGCGTAGCTGGGATGAACCAGGCTGGAACCAGGTATCCTTCAGGCTGACTGATGAGGGTGGCTACCGACTCGCCTTCCTTAGCCCTTCTGTGGTTTGTGGTAACCCCGACTTTTAGTCCCTATGGGGGTCACCCAGGGAAGTAGCTGCTCCCCTCGTTCGTTTGCCGTTTGCTTGTCGCCTGGACCAGATCACTCCAGCTGCTTGCCTCCTGTGAACTATGGGCCCTAACTGTGGCTACGTGGCTGCGGCTTTTGTGGTGTTGTGGCGTGGGCTTTAAGGGCCCCACACCGGCAGGTTTAGCAAGGAAAGGTGGATCTATCCCCGCATCGGGATCTGCCGCCCGTTTGGGCCTGGTACTCCCTGACAGTCTCCTTACTTTCCACTACACTGCTCTCTCTCCAGCTGTGGGTGGTGTTCGGGCAGCACTACCAGGTGACCGTTCTCCCCCGTCGGTAGTCACTGCGCGGACGCTGTTAGACTGTAACAGCTCCAGGGTCTGCTTCTGCTCTTCCTGAGCTGCACACTAAACCGGCTCACTCGTGGGACCTGCACTCCTGCTCCTGTCTGAGCTCCACTTCCATGCTCCTCACTCCTCCACACTCTGCTTCAGACCGTTTACTCCTCCTTCTCTTTTCCCCTTGTGCCTGCCTACACCACCTAGCAACCAGGCTCTCTACCACACCCCTTGAGTGGAGATGGAGGCTTCGCCCCCTCCACTCCTCAAGTGGAGATGAAGGCTTTGCCCCCTCCTGGGATCCCCAGGGGTCCTCCCAAAGGTACATGTGTGAGACCTGATCACTATGCGCCTGTGTAGTCACACCTCGGTCAGCCTTCTGGATTACCTGTATTGTACTGTCCCCAGCATGGGTGCAGTACTCAGTGGTGCCTGACCAGGTCAGGGGCGCCACACGGACACTGTGGAAATGGTAAGCCCTGATAACCAGCCTGTCACAAAGGAGGAGATGAAATCCCTCTTTGCAGCTTTCAGGAAATCTATGCAAAATGATATAAAGAGTATGTTGGCAGAGCTGAAGGGGGAATTTGGAGCTATAGGGAACCGCACAGATCATTTGGAGAACAAAATGGAGGAGTTAACAGGGTCCCACAATGCCCTGATAGATGAGCATGAGGAGCTTAAAGCTGAAGTCCGCAAGTTAACATCTAAAATGCTGGACCTGGAGGACAGATCCAGGAAAAACAATGTTAGAGGAATACCGGAAGAAGTACATAACAAAGATTTGCTCCCACTGTTACAGGACTTTATTTAAGCCGTTGTGCCTGAAGCAGAAGGGAGAGATATCTTAGTGGACCGGATCCACAGAATCCCTGAGCCTCAAAGACTTTACCCTTCAATTCCCAGAGATACTATTGACCGCATTCACTTCTATAAAACAAAGGAGGCCTTCCAGCTGGGTTTAAAAAAGAAACCTTCCCTGCCAGACAGATTTGCTCGCCTTTCTGTGTTCCCAGATCTCTCAGCTGGCACTCTTGCGAAGAGGAGAGAATTCACCCCTTTTACAAAGATTCTACGGTATAAAGGCATTATATATCGTTGGGGTTTCCCTATCAAGCTCATTGTCAGTAAAGATGGTAATACTCGGGTTTGCTTCTCTACTGCGCAACTTGGGAAAGTGTTCGAGGACTGGGATATTCCACCCCCTCCGCTATCTACCGTGGATAAAGATTCACCCCAAAACAGGAGAATTAACCCTGAATAGTTTAAAGCTTGAAGTTCCCATAACTTTTGCCTCTTGAGATTGTGGTCTCCATTTTTCTGGATTTTTTTTTTTTGTTTCTGCAGAAGGTGCTGGCTACTAAATTTTGTGGCCGCATCCAGCCCACCTGCAGTTCCTGCCCCACGAGCGTCTTTTTGTTCACATTTACTGTTTTGACTGCTTGTCAGTCCTTGTGTAGCACCGTCATTTTATGTGAGGAGCAACTTGCTTCTCAGTTTTTCTTTAATTGTTATGTCATGTTATTTGTTGATAGGTCTTGCGTATTTATACCTTCTCTTTCTGCAGGGTTAATACTCCAAAGGAAGCAGATTCTCGGCTATCACAGCCACTTTTGGCCTTACATACCATGGGTTTAAAGGTATCGTCTCTAAATGTAAAGGGATTAAATTCTCCGCATACAAGGTCATGGGTCTGGAAGGAGGCAAGGAAGGCGAGTACTGATGTTTTGTGCATTCAAGAATCACATTTATTAGCCCAGGATAATGGTAGAATGAACAATGTTAATTATCCTCATCAGTTTTTTGCCAATAATGTCCACAAAAGGGCGGGTGTGGGAAATCTCATTAAAAGCTCTGTAGCCTTCCAGCTTGAGAGGGTGGAGGGGGACATTAATGGGAGATATGTCATTTTAATTGGTCTACTAAACAATGTGCAATTGTCGCAGGCGGAGGGGTGGGAACACCGCTCGTCTGGAATTGCTGGTGCTCGGGTCCGGTGCTTCTGCTCCTCGGTGGCTCGAGCATGGGGCCGGACCCGGGAACTCGAGCATCGCCTCCTCGCCCACGAGTGAAAGGGGAGGGAAGGTTGGTTGGTGATGGGATGTCGGTTGTGATGCCACCTACATGGTTGTGGTGATG